>NC_092373.1:63471449-64096449 GCF_030028105.1 Mobula birostris
ATGCTGAGAACATGAGTTGTAGAGTCCTTGAATGTGAGTCCATAGGTTGTGTTCAGTGATTAGTTCAGTCTTGCGGTAAGTGTAGTTGTCCACGCTGGTTCAGGAGCCCCGATGATTGAAGGGTGATAACTGTTCCTGAATAGTTGGAAGGGACTTAAGACTGTTGAACTTCCTTCCTGATGTTAGCAGCAAGAAGAAAGCATGGCTTGGATGACGGGGGTCCTTGATGATGGATGCTGCTTCCTTGCGGCAGAATTCTTTGTAGATGTGCTCAATGATGGGGAGGGCTTTTCCTGTGATGAACTGGGATGTATCTACTACTTTTTGGAGGCTTTTCTGTTCTTTGGCATAGGTGTTTTCATATTAGGCCTACTGAAACCAGACAGGATACTTTCCAATGTATATCTATAGAGGTTTGTTAAAGTTTTAGAAGATGACATGCTGAATCTGCTCAAACTTCAAAGAAAGTACAAGTTGGCCATGCTTTCTTTGAAATTACATTTACTGATTCAATGTCAAATGACATTTGACAGATCATCTGATATGATAATGCCTAATGGTCACTGGCTCATGGACCCCAATTTCTTCCTCCTGTAGTCAATAATCAGCTCTTTGGTTTTGCTGATGTTGACTGAAGGCTGTTGTTGTGGCACCAGTAAGCTAGATTTTCAACCTCTCTTCTATACACTGATTCATCACTACCTTTGTTTTGGTCAGCTACAGTGGTGTTGTCAGCAAACTTCAATATGGCATTAGAGCTGTACTTAGCCTCATGGTCATAAATATAAAGCAAGTAGAGCAGGGGGCTCAGCACACAGCATTGTCGTGCACCTGTGCTGATGGTGATTGTGGAGGAGATGCTGTTACCAAACCAGACAGACTGCTCTGCAAGTGAGGAAATCAAGGATCCAGTTAAACAAGGATGTATCAAGGCCTTGGTCTTGGAGCTTATTGATGAGTTTTTATGGTGTTTGATATTGAGGTATAGTGCAGAGACACCCAGACGCCAGCCTTGCGGGATGTTAAACGGAACATTATCATTAACGCTACTTGCACATGTGAACTCCGGCCATGTGGAAGTGGCATGGGAATAACACTATTAACTACCACTACAGTTTTGGAGAGATGAGTTGAATGCAGAACATTCAATAATCAATGATGAGCATCCTGATGTATGCATCTTCACTGTCCAGATGTTCCAGAGCTGAGTGTGGAAATGAAAACTGGGAATAAAAGAGCAGCTAGCTTGACTTCAGTAGTGGTGAAAATGTTGCAATCTATCGTAGAAGTGGTAGCAGGACAAACAGAGAATAATAATAAGATTGGGAGAGTCAATAGAGGTTTAACATGAAATCATAGTTTACAAGTTGTGCTTTTTGAGGCTGTAGGAAACAAAATAAGTATCAGCAATCCAGTTAATGTGGTGTACTGTATTTGCAAATTGAGAAGGCCCTTGATGTGGTGTCACACAACAAGTTATTGAACAAAATTAGGACACATGGGGTTGGAGGCAATATACTGACATGGAATGAGGATTTTTGGTTAACAGACAATGTTAATTACTTGGATGAGATAACAAATGTTGTTTATCCATGTGCGGTCATGTTACAGAGCTGGAATCATTTTGGGCTGTGAAGAAGCTGCGGAATGGTTTTAAGGAGATCCCATAGTTTAAATGAATGGATGAGAACACAGCAGATAAAATGAAATGTAGAAAAATTGTGCATTACTTACCTATTTGGTAGAAGAAGGAGAAATATTTTTAACCATTTGGTACAAAAAGGAGAAGTATTTTTAAAAAGGTAACAGACTGATCACTGCTGGTGCAAAAAGGATGTGGATGGCTTTCTATACAGGTTACAGATCCAAGTACAACTACAGCAAACAATTAATGTTGGTCATTATTGCACAAGAGGATTTGAATTCAAGAATAAAGAAACCTTTATACAATTATAGAGGAATCTAGTAAGACCACACTTACAATAGTGTGCATACAGTATATCTGATCACCCTACCAAAGAAAGGACATAGCTGCAATAGAGGCAGTATTAAATAAGGCTCATGGGATGAATTCCTGAGATAGCAGGGTTGCAGAGCAAGGTGAAATTAAAAAGAATGAGACTACATTCTCTTGGGATTCAAAAGAATTAGAGGTTATGTTGTGAAACCTATCACATTTTTACAGGCTTGCCAGGACAGATACTCCAAAAATGCTCTCCCCCGGCTGGTATCTAGAAGCAGTCAACAATCTTAAAATAAAGCGTCAACCATTCAGGACAGAAATGAGAATATCTTCATCCAGAAATTCACTACACAATGAAGTTGTGAAGACTCAGTTGCTGTCATTGAAACCAAAGACCAATTGAAAAGGGACCTAGTGCTTTCCCAGAGTATATGATGAATAACTTATTCTCAGGCTTTCTGCTGGGTACAGAGATTGATCCTAACCGACGTTTTGATGATAAACTCTACCATCTTTATTAGGGATGATGCCTGGGCATGTCTAGTCTGGCTGTATTTATACCCCTGTCATCCATCCCTCCTAATTAGTTAGTTCTCATCTAATTGGATTTCTGCTGTCCCACTTTATTTACAATCGAATTTCAACAATGACAGCCACCATCATGCCTCCCAATGTAGAGCAGTTCTTTCTACATTGATTAACCATGCAAAAACTATTTCGGACCTGAAGATTCTCCACAAAAAAATAAGATAATTATGCATGACGTTCCTACAGAATGGCTACAAGGTGAAGAAAATCAACCAGGTCCTTAAAAGGGCCAACAGAAAAACCAGGAATTCTAACAATGAGAACTACGGCCTGTTTCTCTGTACTTCCAGCTTCTGGAAGGATCATCAGGCTGCTGAATAAATATCAGATTAATACCAACCACAAACCTGTAAGGAAACTTACATCACAGCTTATTTGGGTCAAGGATGACCTGGGACTCAGGACGGCTGATGTTTCACAGGATTCCCTGTGAATCCAGAGCAGCGTATATCGGCCAGATGGGATGCATGGTGGAAACCTGTATCAAGAAGCACAGGAGATTTGTCCATTTGGGTTACCCAGAGAAATCAGTAGTAGCAGAACATGGTATTTGCAATGGTCATAGGATTGACTTAGATGGCACAAAACTAGTGTGCTGCGCCAATGGCTTTTGGGAACACCTGGTGAAGGAAGCCATTGAAATAAAACTAGAGGAAAAGAATTTTAATAAAGACGAATGTCTCACTCCAAGTACAAACTGGAATTTGATCGTAAACAAGGTGGGACAGCAGCAGCCTGATTGGATGAGGACTAACCAATCAGGAGGGACGGACAACAGGGGCATAAATACTACTCGATTAGACATGCCCAGACATCATCCCTGATGAAGTTGGCAGAGTTTGTCATCGAAACTTTGGTTAAAATTGATTACTGTACTTGGCTGGAAGCCCAAGAAGAGTTTATTTGTCAAAAACCAATAGACTTTAGAATATTAAGGAAATTAAGGTTCAATGCAGAAAATTATGCCAAATTAAAATATCAACCATAATCATATTGAAAAGCAGAGCAAGTCATGGTCAGATCACCTTCACCTGCTTCTATTTGTCATTATCTAGGTCTAAGTTCATATGAATCTTCCAGAAGACTGATATCTGGCTAAATCATCCACAGTCTGCTATCTCCTCTTACTGGTCTGGTCAAAACACAGAAGTAATAATGAACAAGTTTATCCCAATATTTTTTGGTAGCATAGCAGTACGTAAATGAACAGTTCGGTATTTAATATTCAGAAAGGGGATATCCATTTGTTGCTAATTTGTCTTGGGCATAATTACACACAAGGTTGGGGGTGTTGTGGATAGTGTGGTGGGCTGTCAGAGGTTACAGCGGGACATTGATAGGGTGCAAGACTGGGCTGAGAAGTGGCAGATGGAGTTCAACCCAGATAAATGTGAGGTGGTTCATTTTGGTAGGTCAAATATGATGGCAGAATATGGTATTGATGGTAAGGCTCTTGACAGTGTGGAGTATCAGAGGGACCTTGGGGTCCGAGTCCATAGGACACTCAAAGCTGCTATGCAGGTTGACTCTGTAATTAAGGCAGCATGCAGTGCATTGGCCTTCATCAACCGTGGGATTGAGTTTAGGAGCCGAGAGGTAATGTTGCAGCTGTATGGGACCTTGGTCAGACCCCACTTGGAGTACTGCGCTCAATTCTGGTCGCCTCACTACAGGAAGGATGTGGAAATCAAAGAAAGGGTGCAGAAGAGATTTATGAGGATGTTGCTTGGATTGGGGAGCATGCCTTATGAGAATAGGTTGAGTGAAGTCGGCCTTTTCTCCTTGGAGCAATGGAGGATGAGAGGTGACCTGATAGAGGTGCACAATATGATGAGAGGCATCGATCATTTTGGATGGTCGGAGGCTTTTTCCCAGGGCTGAAATGGCCAGTACAAGAGGGCATAGTTTTAAGGTGCTTGGAAGTAGGTACAGAGGAGATGTCAGGGGTAAGTTTTTTTATGCAGAGAGTGGTGAGTGCCGGCTGCCGGCGAAGGTGGAGGAGGAGGATACGATAGTGTCTTTTAAGAGACTCCTGGATGGCTACATGGAGCTTAGAAAAATAGAGGGCTATGGGTAAGCCCAGGTAGCTCTAAAGTAAGGACATGTTCGGCACAGCTTTGTGGGCTGAAGGGCCTGTATTGTGCTGTAGGTTTTCTATGTTTCTACACATAGTAAGTTAAATACGAAGTTTCTGGAAACACTACCACATGCCTGTTATCAAGAATTTACTCCACTGTAGCGGTTAATTGCGAACTGACTAATTGTTTAAAAAGTCACAACAAATCAGAGCTTTCTAATAACTTGTGGTTTAAAGTATGCTGTAAAATGTTAAAAAGATGTCAAGATGGCTTTGAAACTGTTCATTAGAAACAAAGATGTGTTGGAAGCAGAATTCACTCCTTGAAATTTGTTCCACCAGCATATTGAATAGGATCCAAGCAACACACACAAAATGCAGGAGGAACTTAGCAAGGCCAGGCAGCATCTATGGAAAAGAGTACAGTCCACATTTCGAGTCAAGACCCTTCATTAGGACTGGTTTACTCTTGTTTGTGAATAGGATCCAATTGCTATCTGAACTCCATCCAATCATTTTAAAAACATATACTAAAAAGTTATCAATCTTAGTTCTGAACATTTCAATGGACCACCAGAAGAAATGGTTCCTTTTGTTCTAATGAACAACCTTTTTCAACAAATTTTCAGATCATTGAGTTGTTATTTTTCAATTTTCAGTCATCACTTGGTCAGTTACCACTCTTGCTCACTGTAGAAGATGGTGGATTCCAGACTTATTCTACAGACTTGGCATTTAGGCTAGCATTCTAGTGGAGAGTCAGTGGCATCTATTGAGTGAGGCATTATGCCAAAACTTACTAAAATACCTCTTATCATGATTTTGAAGCAGTGTTTAGGCCATTATTTATCTCTCAAACAATACAATCGAAGGCGATATAAATTACACTGCCATTTGTGGGTGCTTGCTGTGAACAAATTTGATGTTGTGTTTTCAGTAAAATATTTGCAACATACTTAGATTTTACTTACTCAGATTTGCTCTAACTCTATCAAATCATTTAATTATCCAAAAAACCCCTACAAGCAATACTTAAATATTTGCATATTGTTCCAATAGCATTCATATAAAAGTAATACTAAGACCAAAAATAACATTTGCCTTATCTTGTGTAGCTCTGGGCGAATTGAAAACAAACAAATATTTCATTTCACACCACAACACACAAAATACAATGCTTTTGACAACAGAAATATCATTGAGTTGTTATTTTTTGTTAACATGCATGACAATTCTTTGTAAAGCTAGCATTTTTGTTTCAAGCTGATCATATGTATGCACGATGTTTCTTATTGTACAGTCTGGCGTTAGTGCATTCTTCAAAGTGAATTTCACAATAATCACAGTTTCATATTACTGGAATCAGTTCAGTACTGTTTGCTTTGCAATAATTTATCCTTCCCTATTGCTTTAAAATATCAGAGCTTACTTTTAAAAACAGTCATAAGTAAATCTGAGAACTATTTGCTGAGTTAAATTAATGAACTACAAGAAACCACTATATTTAGTAACATAGGTTGTCACTCAAGGCCTATAATTTGCTTGTGAGGAGAAGGACAACAAAGAATGACAACAACACTTATAGGTGAGGTAGCCAAGAAAAAAGCTATTATATACATCTTTGCATTTGGCCTGTAGGCGCTTGTTCTTCTTCTCCACTGGAAGACAATGTAATATTATTTAGAATGTATGGCAATATCATTGTTTCCTGACAAATTTTTAATCAACAGCATTTCACTTTGGCTTGAAAATACCAGTTAAAACCAATGAAAACTGGAAACATGCAACTTAATATTGCAAATATTTATGACTTATAAATGCTAAGTGAAATCTAACATTAAGCTAAATTGGTTAACAACATTCTATTACCATTTTGTGAAATTAATTTGTTCAAAGTATTACAGATGACCCACCAGTTTAAGGCAGTTTATATAACGGAAATACCCTCTTAAAGAACTCACAAATCACAAAGCAAAAATTTGACATACAAAATAAAATTCAGTTAATGTGATAAAAAGGTAAACAAATCAACATAAAATGTATTAATTTTCAACTTGTATTTCTTGACACATGCCCAGATGATGCAGCGTTTTGTAAAGGAAAATTGTGATATGGACCATTTTCAAGAAATAGAACACCTGCTTTATGCAAGAAACACATGTAAATTATTGAATTAAATAAAAATATAAAAATTCTATCATTATATAAAACCCTAGATTATGTTGGAAAGCTACAAAATATTGATAATTGAGGTTATGTCATCACCATGACAGCGAAGCTCAAGGTTCTATATATAATTCATGTTGTTTTCTCAAATGCCTTGTAATTTATTTTTCCACTTCCACAATATTTTCCATTTACATGTATGAATCATGCTCCAGTAATATACTATGATGATGATATCATAGCCCCCTTGCAGTTTCCAATTATTCCTATTCAGGTATTACTTTTAGCTTTTGGGCTAGCATTTATTTACATGCAGCAATATATAAAATCAGGAGTACCTGAAAGTAAGCAAAAGGTTTTAATTTAATGTTGACGTTCCCAAATAAATCTTTACTTGCATACTTGTCTGACTTAGATTATAGTCTATTTGTTATTAATTCCCATGACTTCATACTTTGGTCAAATGATGAAACTATCTGAATTATCAGTACAAATTAGCTGTAACATTTATTGAGGTCTTCATGAATTGTATGTTAGATCACCCACCTGAGCAAAGACCTAGACCCACTGCAATTTGCCTACCACCACACAGGTCAACATTGGACACAATCTCACTGGCTCTCCACTTGGCTTTGCACCACCCGCACAACAACAGTACCCCTGCCAGGCTGCTGCTTATCAATTACGACTCAGTATTCAACACCGCCATCCCCTCAGTGCTGATCAGCAAGCTTCAAAACCTGGGCTTCTGTACTTCTCTCTGCAACTGGACTGGTAACTTCAGTCAGTACAAATTGGTAATAACATCTCCTTGTCACTGACAATCAATACAACACACAGTTCAAAGTAAATTTATCAAAATACATATATGTCACCTTATACAAGGCTGAGATTTATTTTTGTGAGAACATTCACATTATATAGAAAGAAACACGGTAGAATCAATGGAGGTCCGCACCCAACAAGACAGACAAACAACTAGTGTGTGAAAGATAACAAACTGTGTAAATACCAGAAAAAAAATAAACAAGCAGGCAATAACTAGTGAGAACATGACCACAAGAGTCCATATGTTATGGGACCAGTTCATTGATGGGGTGAGTGAAGTTATACCCTCTGGTTCAAGAGCCTGATAGTTGAGGGGTAATAATGATTCCTGATCTAGTGTGAGGATCTTGAGGCTCCTGTACCTTCTTCCTGATAAGGGCAACAATGAGGTTGTGTGCTCAGCCCACTATAACCAAATTAATACATTTTACAACATATACTGATGATATTAAATCTGATTCTGCTTTCTCCACGCTCATGACTGTGTGGCTAGGCACAGCTCAAATATCATCTATAAATTTGCAAATGACACTACTGTTGTTAGCAGAACCTTAGATGGCAAAGAGGAGGCATACAAGAATAAAACAGATTGTCTGGTCAAGTGGTGTCACAACAACAACCTTGTACTTAATGTCAGCAATACCAATGAACTGATTGTGGAGTGGGGGGAAGACACGTCAGCCCTCGTTCAGGGGTCTGCAATGGAAAGGGGGAACAGTTTTAAGTTCCTGAGTATCATTACTCCAGAGGATGTATCCTGGATCCATATTGTATCACCATATTGATTCAATCATGATGAAGACATGCCAGTGGCTATACTTCATTAGGAGTTTGAGGCGATTTTGTATGTCATAGCAAATTTCTATAGATGTATGGCGGGAAGGATTCTGACTAGTTGTATCACGACTGCTAAGTAAGCATTGAAAGAGGCTGAAGGGGTGCTAGACTCAACCAGCTCCATTGCGGGCAAAAACTTCCTCACCATCGAGGACATCTTCCAAAGGCAAAGAAGATGGCATCCATCATCACAGACTCTCACCATCCGGGGCATGTTGTCTTTTTACTTCTACCATCAAGGAGAAGGTATGGACTGCTCACTTAATGTTTTAGGAACAGCTACATCTCCTCTGCCATTAAGTTTTTTGAATGATCCATAGTCCCTGAACAATACCTCACTATTCCTCTTCTGCACTAGTTATTTTTATTGTAACTTGTAGTAATTTGTTATGCTTGCACTGTACTGCCTCCACAAAACAACAAACTTCACTACCTACAAATGGCAGTGACAGAATCAGAGCTGACTCTGTTTCTGATCTGTGACTTGCAAGGAACCTGCATGTGCTGGTGCTCCATGTACCTGATGTGTTTGGTGTTTTTCATATTTTGGATTATGGTTTAGGAAGCTGCTCTCCAGGTGGCCTGGACAAATAATTACCAAGCTTTTGGTAGATGGCATACATGGCAGCCACACTGCGATGGTGATTGCGGGCGACATCACAGGTAAAGAATAACTCAGCACATACATTGACCAGTATCATACATATTCAAAACTATTTTAGGGTTATGAAAATATTCTTAAAATTTAAACGAATTGTACAGTTTTTAACCTTGTTTCATCTGCACACTGTATATAACTACTTTGTCAGCTTATCAATGCAACCTCATCTAACATTAACAAAATATGACTAGGTATAATGATTGGCTGACTTCCCTGGATTCTCTTGATTAAACTGATTCTCTTGATTTCACAGTTGTGAAACAAGAAAAAAAACACCAGTTACTTCAGAAATTTGTTCAGCCTTGGGGAAAAAAAGACAACTGGGTATTCTTTATTATCCACAATCAGTGGAGGTTTGCCTTCAGCGGTTTCACTTCATTTTCATTGTATTTAGAATCAATCCTTATTCACTTCAACTTTTAAGCTTTCAAGTTGAGTACAAGGAAGAATGTATATATTCAAGTGCTGGAAAAAAGGTTTACTTCATTTGCCAAGTCATAATTTTTGAACTTCAGTCAACAATGAATGTTTCCAGCTGAACATCATTAAAAGTGATGGTGAGATCTAACATAGTTAAAGCTTACCTCAGTACTGTATATTGACTTTCACCTGATATATCCAAAACAATTTTAAAAGTATGAAAAATATGCTGAATTTAAACTTATGTGCAGATCACTAAGAAGTGTTAAGTTTAGTCAATGACCAAGACTAGCATTGGTTTTTGAAGAGAATAATTCCATGAAACTAAGATGGAAGATCAATTTAAATTTCTTTTCACAAGCAATGGCTATTAGCAGCAGATTCTTGATTGGGAAGTCAACAGACCATAATCACCAAGAATAGGCAGCAACACCTCTGCCATGATTATCCTCAACACCAAATGTCCCACAAGGCTACATCCTCATCCCCTTCCTGTACTCCCCGAAGATCCACAACTATGTGGCCAAATTCTGCTCTAACTCTAGTTACAAATTTGCAGATGCAACCACTATAGTGAGGGAAATTTCAAACAACAATAAGACAGAGCACAGGAAGGAAGTAGGCAGCCTAGTGGCTTTGTGGAAAGGCAGCAATCTTTCCTTCAATGTCCACCAAACAAAGGAACTAGCCAATCACTTTGTGAAGTGGGGCAGAGTTCTATTGAAGGTTCTCAGCCTAAAATGTCAACAGTTTATTCCCATCCATAGATGCTGCCTGACCTGCTGAGCTCCTCCAGTGCATTGTGTGTATTGCTCTAGATTTCTAACTTTAATTGGTTGCTAGCTGCTTGTGCTATTGCGTTCCTGCTGATATGTCCAGCCAATAAATATCATGGTTTGTGTCATTTAGAAGAACACACTGAACAAAATTGGCACGTCTTAGATTCTCTTGTCCATTTTGAGGGGATGGTAGAATTTAACCCCTGCAGTTTCATAACTTCCAAATTAAAATGTTAAGGTTAGAGTTAGGCCTCGAGGTTTTATTAAAGTTCACATCATTGGATGGTTGTTGCTATCATAAACAATATTCAAATTTTGTTTGGACTGGACTCTGGACTCCACTGGAATCTGAAACATTTATTTCAGAAGTGTTAAATTTGTCCAGTAGGCTGATACTAGCCCGAATTGCCATCTCAATCTGTGGAAGAAATTAAATTAATTCAGTGTTACCATTGAATGATATAAAGTGAATTTTACCACACAACAGATATAAACACTCTGTCTTCATATATCCCATCAAGTTTTACTTTGTGAAAGAGAAAAAGAAAAAGTTTGCCGATAGAAAACTCATCTAACTGACGAAGAGCAATTCTGTGGTACATTATTGCCATGTCCACAATCACACTTCTCTCTAAATGTGGAGAGAATTAATAATACCCAAGGTTTCTGCAGCATAGAATTTTATTTTGCCCTAGATTGAAGAGCACAGCTGGGTATTCTTTCTTTTTTGGTGTGTGCCTGCGTGTGTGCGAGTCTGTGCATGTGCATCTGCGTCTGCATCTGTGCGTCCGTCCGTGATGACGTCTTTTTCATGGCTTTTACAAGGCGCGGAGCGAGAGACTGTGTGGCGTGCCACTCCTCACACAGACATCTTCACAGTATTTTTCTCTTTATTTTACGAGGTTGAGTTGCGATCTCGATACTCAACCTGGCATGGATGGAAAGCGTACTTGGGAGCAGACCCGACTGGTTTCAAACCCGGTAACCTCCACTCCTGGGTCCGGCGCCAATATCATTGCGCCACCAGCTGGGTGTTCTTGCGGCAAAAATCAAAATAAATCCAGAAAATGGTGTGAATTCAGATCTGGTTTCTACTTAAAAAAAATTTTTTAAAATGATCACCCAACTTTAGGTAATTCATAGAGGTTGAATGACCAAATTCACAAAGGAACGGTGCTATATAGCTTGCTTAAAGGTCTAGGGCAAAATCTTTACTTAAATTCTCTGGCTTTTCTCTTTCCTGTGTATACCTAGCATCAATGAGTCCTTTACTGCTGTGGAAACACTGGGCTGCTACACAATATTGATCTCCTTTAAAGCTACTGAATAATAAATTTCAGGAAAACATAGCACTAGCCGATGAAAACCCTTTAATTACATCACTGCTGAAAGGAAATCATTGATCAATGGCATTATGGGAAATTAAACCACCCCCAAAACTGGATCAAAGTCAATGAAATAGCCTCTTCTCTATCCCCGAACGGGACACAAGGTGGATTAGTGTTTGTGGACAGACAGAAGCAGCTCCACCGTCATGCTATGCCTGCAGTCCTTTTGAAGTTTTACTAGGTAGATGTCATGCTCTGAGCAAGGTTATTGATTACTCCAATTAAATATAATAGTTTTGAATAGACTTTCCTATTGGTTTCCTTAAAATCTCCTTCTAAAGCTCAAATACATATCAATTTTTGTTAGTGGTCTACAGAATATAATAAACCTATGCTTGCTTTGATGTAACTTGCTCGTATTATTTGTTGACTCAATTTGCTTTTTGAAGTATTTTCTTGAGCAGTACATCGCATATCTAAAAGGGAATCCCACAAGCATTAAAGACTTACAATAATATTGTTGATATATTTTCCAGTGGAGATTTAAGGTAAGACATTTATAAATGACACATAAATTAACTCAGATTATCTGAAATCAGTAAGCCCTATGAATATCACCCATACTCTTCACTTAGAATATTACCATGTTAATTCTGCTAATGAATTGATATCTGTATTAATAATACACTTCTGATCTCTAATTGTCTCATTTGTAAGAGAACTGAAGTTCGTCCAAAAAAAGGTGACATCACATTTATACTTTCTTATAATGCCATCAAGTCAACCCAACTCACAGTCCACCACCTAAAAAATTGTTTACAAGGAATTTGGGGGGATGTTATATGTAATTCTATGACTGAGGTAGGCTATCTAACTTCAGTTATCAAACATAAGTTTGAGATAAAAAAAATTAGATTAAAGCCTGTGACTCGACCCAAATCTCAACGCAAATCTGAAACTAAATAAGGAGAAATAAGCTGTCGCTTAGCTCTGAAATTAGACAAGTATGATTGTTGGCTTTGAAGCGTCATGCGCACACAATCTTCAGGACTACTGCAGTTGAAAAGGACCACATAAATTAGCATTAGCATCCTGCCATTCTAACTCAACCTGTGAATTAATTTTTTTTTATATAAATGTTTCATAATCACTGTATTCTGCACTAGACCCAGCATTCAACACACATGTTGTATGAACTGCAGTGATTTTCAGAATGAAATCCAGAAAATTTGTCTTCGAACAAAAACAGGCTGGCTGCTGACTCCTACCCTCCCCCATCCTAACCTCTATTAATCATTTCAATTCCCTCAGGTGGTTCTTGTTGCCCAAGTCCAAATGGCAGCAACCTGTTGCTCAGCTTGTCTGCAAAATCCAGCCTTCTGGCTAATTTACCCATGGATTAATACTCTAAGACGAATCCAACCTGCTGCTATGCTTCTATACAAAAATCCTGCCCATCAGGGTAATGCTGCCAAAAGCAAAGAGGTACTTGTAAATAATTGATACATAAAGGATAAACTACTTCATCATCACTAGCATAAAGAAACAAGAAATAAACAGGCAAGGTGGAATAAAAATTCTGTGGAAATTATGTCTGGTATTATTGCACAACTTTGGGAAACCATTTAGTCATTTCAATCATTGTAAATTGACAAGAACAGAGAGAGGAAAGTAATTTGCTTCACATGTCCATTTTGGCCTGCTTAACTAAATACACAGTTGTTGAACTGAATGAAGTTTCCTCAGGAAAGGAAAATATAACATAATAAATCAATCTACCAGCTCGAATGCTGGTTAGTATCCTCATATATTTAGCAATGCACTTAACCAAAACAGATAATTTGAAACAGCAAAAAAAAAGAAAATGTCTTAATTCAAAATTGCGGTGCAGAAATACATGCCTGCAAATAAATAAAATTTATTTTTTTTTGTAATATGTTAGATTTCTTGCTTGCGAATATAATAAATTAGTCTGCAATAGTGGTACGTAGATTAAATACCCAACAGAATGAATTGCAAAATTCACATGTACATTCTAAAGTAACAGAACAAAATATACAAGCTAAGGAACTCAAGTTTAGGGAGATCAACTGCTGTGGCTTTCTGTGGTGTCAAGGTGCAAAACCAACTCATGGAAAAGTGCGGTCATTCAGAGAGATAAATATTTTGGAGTTCTGGTCAAAACTACTTATGTTGAACTTCTTCCCAAGAATTGACGTGAATGTAATTCAGTCTCCTTGAGTAACATGAATGGGCTCTTAGTATTTCAAAATGTATTTCAAAAGCTGTATCAAAGCACAAGCTTTTTTTTTGTTGGTTAATTTAATTCACATTATTGTCTTCTGATTCCGCAACATCAACATTTCAAAAATAACCTTGTGAAATAGAAGGAATGTGTATTTGCATTAATTTTCTAATTTCCCCCCCTTTGCCTTGGGAGCCAGTACAGTATACTGCAGTTCACAGGTGCTGGAAACCCTACAACATCTCGCCGAAGAACTGTTTCCCTTTTATCTATTAGTATAGAAAATGAGTTTTACCATATGATTCAGCCAAGGAGATCATTAGAGCTAAGTCAAGTTTTGCTTTCATAGACATGAACACATGTACACTTTCGAACTGCACTATATTGGATAGCAATCAGTAGCCAGCAACTTAGCTGATTTTTCGTTTCCTAGGCCCAGGGGAACTGAGAACAAATGCAGCTTCTCCAGCTGAGATTAACAAGCTCAAGACAGAGAGAAAATTGAAAATAAAATATTCTTATTTGTGCAAAATTAACCTTAAAACTATCAGGAGACATTCCTACTACTTAAAGACAGTGAAGAAAAATGTGATAATGATTATAAAAATCATACATAACAATCTGGCAAGTGTTTTTAAATAAACTTATTGATTAGGAATCTCAATATTCTTGTTTAAAATGCAAAGGCAAAATACACTATTTAAGTACTAAATATTCACAAGAGTTTTAGAAAAACTAATGATTCTCAAAAACTGTCAATGGCTTGTATTATATGGTGTTTTTATACAGTAAAAACATCAAAGGGTGCTTCACAGATGCAGTATCAAACAAAATCGGATAAAGAACTTCAACAATATGTCTGTAATGTTTAGTCAAAGAGACAATTTTAAGAAATGACATGAAAAGGCAAGGCAGCGAGGTATTTAGGAACTTGGGAATCTGTTCACACATGCACCATTGACGGAGAAATTAAAATCAGCAGAGGTCAGAATAGGAGGAGAGTTGCAGCTCTTCAGATTAAAGAGGAGCAGAAACAAGGGTATGGAAGGATTAAATATAATAATATGAATTTTAAAATTCAGATACTGCTGAATTTGACTCATTGTTGGTTGCCAACCACAGAAATGATGTAATATACATGTCTTGTACATGAAACAGTACCCTAGGTTTATAGCTGATCACACAAGAAAGGGATTAAACTGAATGGAAAAAAATGATAATGACATCATTTTTAAGCACCGAAGTGAATGAAAACTGTTTTGAGTATTCCACTGTGTAAATGGCCCAGAATTTGTTTGGCTTTTGATGTTTAAGTTAAATATACAGGGCACGCTGCTGCAAATCTCGGCAGTGCACAAGGAAAAAAAAAATCAGCTATACCCAATTAAAGCACTCAAAAGTCAATATAGAGTGTGCAAAGTAAACAGAGTACAGTCTTGCATTGGGTGTCAGGATTTAAAATAGAGACCTCAGATGGAGGGTGGGGCATTCAGAAGGGTTTTGATCGGGGACAGCATTAGGGGTCTGATTTCTAGACCGGAAACTTCATTGCCCCAGGGAGATACACTTTGCTATTTCAAAGCTATGAGCTACGTGTGCAAAACATTGTGGAAGTAGCATCCAAGCATGTACTGCACATCAGTGGACAACGATGCTAATGTCTAGGTTTCTCTGTGCTTTAACACATCTCATCTAAGTTGAATCCAGACTGAAAATCACAACACTTCACAGTGCTCAATAAATTCTAGACTGAACTTCATTATTGTTGCTAGAAATTACATTGTGCAGCAAATATAAACATTACACAACATAATATAACTTTTAGCCCAATGGTTTACTGGAAAATGTTTCAAATGGAAACACAACCAATAGAATACACTGGGCAAGAATAAAAATAAAAAAAAATCCTTATATGTGCACTATTTTCCTTTTCAGTTTACTAAGTGGAAACAGTTATTCTTTAAGTTTAGTTTATCTGCATGAAATAAATTGTAAAGTATTTCCAGTTTCCATCAGGTATCAAATCATAAGCTTTACAATATAATCTGCTTGTTGTAAACCTCTGCAAAAATCTGATGTAGATCAGAGTATCTCTTCCCTAAGTACTATATCAAATATGCACCTTCTCAGTGAAGCAAATTAACTTGGTGCCAATGATTAAAAAAATAAATTATCCCATTTGGTAAGATAAAAACATCTAAGAGTGATGAAGGAATGTTAGTAAAAATAAGGAATAGCTAATACAAGAATTACAGTGCCTATATAAAGTATTCAACCTCCTTGAAAATTTTCATGCTTAATTGTTTTACAACATTGAATCACAATGGATTTAATTTGGCTTTTTTTGACACTGATCAACAGAAAAAGTTTATTTCATGTCAAATTGAAAACAGATCTCTACAGAGTGACCTAAACTAATTACAAATATAAAAGTCCGTGAAAAGATGATTGAAAAGCACAAGCCAGGAGATGAATACAAGAAAATTTCCAAGTCACCGAATATCTCTTGGAGTACAGGTAAGTCCATCATAAAGAAATAGAAAGAATATGGCACAAATATAAACCTGCCTCGAGCAGGCTGTCCTCAAAAACTGAGTGACCGTGCAAGAAGGGGACTTGTGAGGGGGCCACCGAGAGCCCTTTGACAACTCTGGAGGAGTTACAAGCTTCTGTGGCTGAGACAGGAGAGACTGCGCATACAACTGTCGCCTGCGTGCTTTATGGGAGTGTGGCAAAGAGAAAGCCACTGCTGGAAAAAAAACTCACGTGAAATCTCGACTAGAGTTTGCCAGAAGACGTGCAAAGCTGACAGAGACCTATCCACACAGACCCAAGGCTGTAATTGCTGCCAAAGGTGCATGCACTAAATACTGACTTGAAGGGGGTGAGTACTTATGCAATAAACTATTTTGTGTTTTATATTTGTAATTAATTTACATCACTTGGTAGAGATCTGTTTTCACTTTGACACGAAGGAGTTTTTTTCTGTTTGTCAGTGTCAAAAAAGCCAAATTAACTCCACTGTGGTTCAATGTTGTAAAACAATAAAAGATGAAAACTCCCGGGGGGGGGGGCGGGGGGAGTACATTTTATAGGCACAGTATATAAATTATTTTATTTTTTTTTAAATGAGGCCACAGTTTAAGAATAAGGGGTAGACCATTTAGAACGGAGTTGAGGAAAAAGTTTTTCACACAGAGGGTTGTGGATCTGTGGAATTCTCTGCCTCAGAAGGCAGTGGAGGTCAATTCTCTGAATTCTTTCAAGAAAGAGTTAGATAGAGCTTTTAAAGATAGCAGAGTCAAGGGATATGGAGAGAAGGCAGGAACAGGGTACTGATTGTGGATGATCAGCCATGATCACAGTGAATGGTGGTGCTGGTTCAAACGGCCGAATGTCCTGCACCTATTGTCTATTTTTTTTTTATTGAATTTCATCACCAAACATTTCCATAAGATGTATTTCACATACTGTACAGATATATCATATCATATTTGTCACAAATCTCCACATAATATTTATCTGAGGTATACATTTATACAAAGGAGAGGAAAGAAAGAATAATCGAAAGAAGAAAACTATGTACAAAGTAGGGAGCGAACTTTTTTTTTACAACATATTTATTGACTTGTGAGAATAAAATCAGGCCTATGAGGTGTTATGTAATTAAACTATTTTTCCCAGTATGAATCAAATTGTTCCAACTTATGATTAACAGATGCTGTTATCTTCTCCATTTTGTAAATGTCCATTGTAATTTCCATCCATACATTTAAAGTTGGGCTCTCCTGAGATAACCATTTCCTGGTAAGGGTCTTTTTACCAGCCACCAGCAATACATTCATTAAATATTTATCTCTTTTCAGCCATTCTTGAGGTGTATACCCAAAATATATGGTCTTACTCTTGAAGGGTATTTCACATTTAAAGATGTCTTGTAGGGTATTACGCATCCCACTCCAACAGTCTTTGATAACGGGACATTCCCAGAAAATATGATAATAGTTTGCATTTTGATTTCCACAATTTCTCCAGCAAGCAAAGGAGTTACTATTATAATGGGATTTCTGAGAGGGTGTAATAAAATACCTTATCAAGTTTTTCCACCCGAACTCCCTCCATTTCTGTGAACTGGTACACTTCCATTGATACCTCCATATTACTGTCCAGTCTTCCTCAGATATTATTATCTCTCCTTCCTTCTCCCATTTTGTTTTAATGTATGAAGTCGAATGTTTTAAGATTTCACAAACCCTTATACATGCTTGAAATTATTCTACTACCGTTGTCTGAATTATATGCTTTTCTAAATAGCTATCAGACATGTACTTGCCTTGGTTACATTTTTAACTGTCCTATTAACATACCGTCGCATCTGTAAATACCGGTAAAAGTCTTGTTTTTCTAATAAGTGTTTCTCTTTGAGCATTTCAAAACTGAATAGTGTTCCTTCTTTAATTATATTGCAAATAGCTGTTATTCCTTTAGCTGTCCAGTCCTTAAATCTAGCATCCAGTTTATTTGGCGTAAAATCTGAGTTATATGCACACCATTTAAGAATTGCAATCTCTCTCTCTAGTTTATATTGTTTTATAATAGTTCTCATTATTTTAAGAGTCCATTTCACCCATGGGTTGTCAATATTATTTATGTAACTTTGTAGGCTGTTATCAGCCAAAATTGCCTGTATGGGGATGGAAAGTATCCTATCCTTAATGTTTTTCCATTGAGCGTCATATGATGGGTTGCACCAGCATATCAGAGTTCTCAGCTGTGCTGAAAAATAATAATCTCTAAGAGAAGGTAGGCCCCATCCCCCCCTTTTCCTTGGCTAATTGCAAAGTTTTGAGATGAACCCTGGGCCTTTTACCTTGCCATATATATCTTGATAGCATCTTGTTCCATTCATTGAATTAATTTTGGTTAATCTCTATTGGTAGGATCTGAAAAAGATATAGTAGTCTGAGCAGTATATTCATTTTAATAAGATTCAATCCTTGAACTGAGACCAACAAAAGGAATTAGGTACCATCTTGTTATATCTTCCTTAATTTTTTTTATGTATAGGCTGATAATTGTATTTTGATAATATTGCCAAATCTTTTGGCATAATGATGCCCAAATATTTGATGAACTCTGCCATGCCCAAGGATATCTACTTTCAATTTCTCTTGGTGGGCTATAATTATATAAAATTAGTTGGGTTTTATCTATGTTGATCTCGTATCCTGATAATTGGCCATATTGTTCAAAGGATTGCATCAATTTAGGTAAAGAGTATGTTGGTTGCCCTAGATAGATCAAAATGTCATCAGCGTAACAGGCCAATTTATGCTCTGTCCCTTTAATAGTAATTCCCCTGATATCTTCATTTTGTCTGATGTATTGAGCTAATGGTTCCAGATATAATGTGAAGAGTAGCGGTGACCATGCACAACACTGTCTCGTGCCCCTTCCTAGGGTAAAACTATTAGATAAATAGCCATTGATTTTAATCCTGGCAGTAGGATTGTCGTATAGAGCCTGTATAGTTTTAATAATTGTGTCATGTAGACCAAATCTATGTAAAACGCTGTAAAGAAAATTCCAATTAACCGAATCAAATGCCTTCTCAGCGTCCACGCTTACCACTATTGCTTCAATTTCATTTTTTAAAATTTGATCCATAATGTGAAGTGTCCTTCGTATATTGTCTTGTGTTTGGCAATGTTGTATAAAACCTGTCTGATAATTATGTATCAGTGTGGGTAGAAACTCTTCTAATTATTTGGCCATGATGGAAGTAAATATTCTATAATCCACATTAAAAACAGATATTGGTCTAAATGACCCACATTCCATTTTATCCTTGCCTTCTTTCGGTATAGCTGAGATTATCGCCTCCTTCCAGCTGGGTGGCATTTGCACCTTTCTTAGGGTCCAGTTCAGTGTGCAGAGTGAAATAGGAATTAACTCACTTCTAAACTCTTTATACCACTCTGCTGTATATCTATCTGATCCTGGTGACTTGCTTAATTTAAGCCTACTAATTGCAGTTTTTAGTTCAGCTTCAGTTATGTCAGCAGTCATCGTTCTATTTTGTTCTTTGCTTAAAGTGGGCAACTCTAAAGAATTCAGGAAGGCATCAGTTTGAGTTATGCTTCCCCCTGGAAGTTTGGAATATAGAGTTTTATAAAACATTTCAAAAGCTTCTTGAATTTCACTTAGCTTTTTTTTTGTTACTTTTGTTCTTGGATCCCTTATCCTATGAATTGTATTTTCTGCTATCTTTTTTTTTCCAATTTCCAAGCCAGTATTTTCATAGATTTAGATCCACTTTCATAGTGTCTCTGTTTCAGAAACATTAAATTTTTTTCTAATTTCTTGTGTAGCCAAACTATTAATTTCATTCCTAATTTTTTAAATTTCCTCTAGTGTATCCTGTGCCGAACTCAATTCATGTTTTTTTTTCTAGTTCCTTCAGCTTATTTTGTAATTTCTCTAATGTTCTATTCCTTATTTTTTTTCTTACATGAAGATACCGCTATAATTTTCCCCCTTAAGACAGCCTTCAGAGTATCCCATAGAATGGGAGGTGAAACCTCTCTATTATCATTGAATTCTAAGTAAAGACTAATTTCTTTTTTAATTTGTTCCTTAAAATAGGGATCATTGAGTAGACTTGAATTTAGTTTCCAAATAGTATTCTTTGGTTGTAGGCCAAGATCAACAGATAAATATATAGGTGCATGGTCACTTACATCTATTGTCCCAATTCCACAGGTGACTATTTTGTCTCTATCTTTTCCAAATGTTATGAAATAGTCTGTTCTTGTATATACGGAATGGGGGGCAGAATAATGAGCGTAATCCCTTCTGTCGAGGAAAAGGTCTCTCTATATATCAATTAGACCAATATCCTCAAAAAGAGTGTTAACTTTCTTATGTAAGGACTTTGCTTCATAAATTTTTCTATTGGAAGAGTCTAACTTTGGTCGTAATTGTAAATTTAAGTCTCCCCACATATCAAGAGACCTTCTGTTTCCATTACCATAATATTAGTAATTTTCTGGAAGAAACTAATATCACTTCCTGGGGGTGCATATATATTCAATAAAGTAACTGGATTTCCATCTATATTCCCCCTTACCAGAATATATCTGCCCTCCCTATCTCCCATTTTGAATACTTTTTCAAAATTTAGCCTTCTTGAGATGAGAATAGCAACTCCTGTTCTATGTCCTGATTTATATGAGGAGAAAAAGAAATTAGTGAAACCCATTCTCTTTAATTTTCCATGTTCATTATCACTTGTGAGTTTCCTGTAAATATACGACATGGGCTTGTTCTTTTTTCATTTTCGATAAAATTTTATTGCGCTTGACTAGATTCAACAGCCCACTGACATTAAAAGAAATGAATTTTACATTGTCCTTAGCAATGTGTATTTATCTGTTAGTATATCATTGAAATTTGCAGAATAGAACTTAATCGATCTACTCCCTGAACAAATAAGACCCAAGAAACGCGAATAATTAAAGAAAGGTAACAAAGGTGTGATTCCAAGGCTGGGGCCTCTAGATGACCCTGGGATGGGCTAGAAGAAAAGTCTAGCCGTGGGGGATAGCCCCTCCTACCTGTGGGTTGAGGGCCCCCGTTGCAGTACCTATAAGAGTAAGTCAAAAAAACTATGTCAATTACACAGAAATGATTTCCCTGTGTATTCCTCCCATGTATATATTCTCATTTAGGTGGGGAAAAGGAATGACTAAATGAATTTTACAAAATTAAGTAACATAAAATCCACATTATAACATGTATTTCTCGAGATAGGTCTATCACCGTCTATTTTTGCTTCCGTTTAGTTTATCAGCACTTTTGAAGTTAGCCAAACCTTATGGCTCTTCTGGAGGTGAGGGCTGCCCTCAGAGACGGTCTCTTCCTAATATCCTTCTCTCATCGTGCTCCCGTCCCCTGCTTTCCAGGTTCTCTTACTATTTCCCAAACAGCTCGGGACAACTGCTCAGCCAGACTTTCCCTTGGTTTGACCACACTAATGGACATTCCCCTGTTGTTCATGTCTGCAGTTGCCTCCTCCACCTTCTGGTACAGTCGCATCCCTTCTTGGTAAAATATCCTCAGTTTAGCAGGGTACGGGGTTTGGAATTTAATCTTTTCATGCTTTAATATTCGTTTCGCTTCGGAATATTCCTTCCGTTTATGTAGGACTGCCGGGGGGGGGGTAATCATGATCGAAGTATATTAACTTCCCGTTCCAAAAAACCCTCTTCTTACCCCAGGCCCTTCACAGAATCTCCGCCTTGATCTTGAATTGAAGGAATTTAAGTACTATTGAGCACAGTTTACTTTCTTTGTCTCCGGAGGGCCGCGGGACAAGCCAACGATGCGCCCTCTCAATTTCAATCTCCATAGTCTGGGGAATGTCCAGCGTTTCCCGCAGCAGCTTGTCTACAAAGTCCATCATCGACAGTCCTTTGGGAACATTATAAATCCTGATATTTTTCCGTTGCGATCTTCCCTCCTGGTCAAGCAATTTACTTTCCTGCTGATTTAATATTTTTATCGTCTTACTTAGTATCTGTTCCACGTTTCGCATGCGATCTTCCACCTTCTCAATTTGAGTCTCTGCCACCGCTATTTTCTGATTGATGTTGGCGAGCTCTGACTTTACATCATTGAGTTGCTGCTTTACATCTTTTTGGACTTCCCTTATCTCCTCCAGAATCCTTATCATATTTGCCACTTCGCCTGCACTCGTATGTGTAGGAGAGCCGCGCGTTGTACCTCTCTCGTCCATAGGCTCTGCAATGGTACTTATTTTTATCTCCATTCTTTCTCCCCATTCTTGCCCCCCTTATCAATTCAGATATTTTCGAAAGATCTTATACTTGATGGATTAACGGGGCAAAATATGCATTTCTCCGGAGGAGCTGTTGATTTAAGCTGCCATTCTGAATGATGACATCACTGGAACCCTATATAAATTATTTAATTTATAATATTTTTTGTCTTTCATTCTAATGCTGCTGCAAAACAACAAATTTCACAACATATGCCATTAATAGTAAACCTGATTCTGATCAATATACTGGGCTTAGGATAGATCTTCAGAGATGTTAACACCAAGGAACCTGAAATTGCTCACACTTTCCACGACTAATCCTTCAATGAGAGATAATGTGTGTTCCCTCAACTTCCCCTTCCTGAAGCCACAATCGATTCTTTGGTCTTAATGACGTTGAGTGCGAAGTTGTTGCTGAGACACAGCTCAACCAATCAATGTCTCTCACTCCTGTATGCCTCCTCATAACCATCTGAGATTCTGCCAATAACATCGTCAAATGTAGAGATATTGTTTGTGCTGTGCCTAGCCAGCCATGTGTGTATAGAGTAGAGCATCAGGCTAAGCACACCTCTTTGAGGTGTGTTGATGTTGACCATCAGCGAGGGGATGTTATTTCCAATCCACATTCACTGTGGTCTCCCAATGAGGAAGTCGTGGCCAGATTCTGTTCTGATTGCATTTATAAGTTTGCAGATGATATGAGAATTGTGGACCGTATCTCATATAACAATGAGTCAGATGCAGGATGGAGATACAGAGCATGACAACAACATTTTCCTCAATGTCAGCAAGGCAAAAGACCTTGTCATTGTCTTCAGAAAGGGGGGCAGTGCACTTTCAATCTGCGTTTGTCAAATGTCTTCTGCCATCAGAAGGCACATGAGCCTCAGGACTCACTCCACGAGGTTCATCAGGTTCAGGAACTTGAACTTGAAAAGGCGTTCAATGTTTCATTGCGAAAATTACAATGAAGAGCGAATGAACATCTAATGTGAATCCTACTCAAAACAAGATGTTCATAAATGTTTGTCTGGCCTACCAGTCCAACTATGATGGAGGACAATTTTGGATGGTTTAATTCGTTATCACAACAGCAGTGACCATCTCTAACATTCTGGTAATGGTTAGCCACCTCTTAGGTCAATATAATTATAATAAACTGCAAACATCTATGCAGTTAATAAACATGCATGGGTTTTTACATACAAATGTTCCTATTGTATAAAAACATTTTTTGTTATCCTCACAGTTGCAAACGGGATGAGAGAGGTAAGGAGGTGGGTCACAAAGTAAATTTTGACTTGGGCATTAGTGTAAAATGGATGAAAGTGGATCAACAGCATATTTTAGACATCTCCTGTCTTCCAAAAATAATTGGGAGTAGGGCATAAAAAGGCACAATTATTCTTTTTGCACCATTACACTGATTTAAAATACTGGCAAGATTTCTGATGAGTATGGTCAGAAGCTTAATCTATTCACCATCTCAGCAAGCATAATTGCTCCTGCTATAGAACTCTCACAAACAACGATTACATGCTGGTCCAGTCCATTAGAGGGTAATTCAATCATTTTCTATTTGCTACCAAAATCACATTCAGTCAAATTTTATTGCCTTGCCATCTAAATAGTAAATAGTTATTATTGGCTCAAAATGAGCTTTTACTAGCCATGGGCATATACTTTGCATTTATTGTTAAGCTCTGTTATAGCAACAAGAAGTTAAAAAGGTTATAAAGATACAATTAAAATCATGTGACAGTCTTGACACAACTTAAAAATGCTCTGTAATTGAAGGTTTCATTCGAAGTGTATTATCTCCATGTAAGGGAACAGTTAATATAGTGCTGTAGGCTTCATTTTGTTGCAGCCTACTAAGACTGCCTACATACCACTAAATAGATAACACGGATTATTGGAAAACAAACAATTTTTTTTAAAATCAACTGGTATGGACTGGTGACTTTAAATAATACCATTTTTTAAAACATCTTCTCTGGAGGAGCCAGGTTAACATCAAATCAGAACAACAACACTTCAAGAGATGATTAATTTGGAAGGAAAGACAAGATCTTTGGGAATGTTTACAAAAACTATTTCAATTACATGGTATAACACATGATGCATAATATTGAATTTGAATTTGTCACTTTTATTTTAATTGCACTGCTTAATGTTTCAGGTAGATTCTATGAAATGATTTGAGATAGTGATGCCACATAAAATATCATTTATTAAATGTGTCTTTTTGAAGGCAAACGATTGTTAAAAAATAAATTTATTTCTACATTTCTCACCATTCTGCCGTCTTAAAATATGCATGGTCTGAACACATTAATAATGACATATTATGGCACTCATACGCTCATCAAGAATGTTTTAAAAGTGAAGGTCTGCACCTCTACCATCCTTTCAAGAAGAGAGATTTACATCCTTAACATTTGTCTAATTCAATGCCTTCTAAGTTATGGGACATAAGAACCAATGGAGAAATGGTGTGTCTTCTTCCAGTCACTGAGAATCACAGTTTCCTTATTGATATTGGCTTTTAATATGCTCATACAGTATCATGCTGTCTTTCAACAGTTTCATTAATTTATGCTCTTCAATCAGTTCTGATCCTTCAATGTAGCTTATTGCTGATATTTTATTTTGGCAGGTGCTCATTTTGTCTACATATAGGGATTCTAATAATTGCACAGTTATGTGACCACCTGGCTATTACAAAATTGTATTCTCAGTTCCATTATTGACCACAATACCATCAATTCTATCATCCAAATCACTGACATACAACGTGAAAGAAGTCCCACACCGACCCCAACAGAATACCACTAGTCACTGGCAGCCAACCAGAAAAGGCCTCCATTATTCCCACTCTTTGCCTCCTGCCGTCAGCCAATCTTTCCCGTAATAACATAGGTTCTTATCTTGTTCAGTAGTCTCATGTGCACCACCTTATCAAAACCCTTCCGAAAATTCAAGTAAACAACATCACTGACTCTTCTTTGTCTATCTTGCAGATTATTCCCTTAAAGAATTCCAACAGATTTATCAGGCAAGATTTCTCCTTAAGGAAACCATGCTGACTTTGGCCACTTTATCATGTGCCCCAAGTATCCCGAAACCTCATCCTTAATAATAGATGACATCTTTCCAACCAGTGAAGTCAGGCTAACTGGCCCATAATTTTCTTCCTTCTGCCTCTATCCCTTCTTGAAGAGAGGAGTAACATTTGCAATTTTCCATTTCTCTGGAACCACTCCAGAAGCTAGTGCTTCTTGGAAGATCATGACTAATGCCTTCACAATCTCTTCAGCTACCTCTTTCACAACCCTGGCATGTAGATTAGGTTCAGGTTTAGCAGCCTGATGTGCAGCATTTCGTCAAAGACCTTCCGAAAATCCAAGTAAACAAGAAGCACTGACCTTGCACTTTACATATCGATACCAACTTTCATTGTCAGCTGAAAAATTTACAAGATAGTAGCCACTTTATCCTGAACAATGATTCTAGTAATTTCCTGGAGAATTTCTTCAATTATCGAACTCTTCAATATTACATAGAGTTTCATTCACAATCTCCGAAAGGAATGACTATGAACTAAAAAAAATGGAAGTGGGTGCCACAGCACAGTTTGTATAGCTTCTAGGAATACACTGAGCAATTGAAATGTTTGTGCAGTTAACCATACTTAATCTCTGTTTAGAATGCAATTAAAGACTGATTGGTCTTTTCAATTACTGCTTGTTGGAGGTGCAATTTATTCATTTTGCTTAGCATCAGATGACCTAAAGTTGATCCTCCTGGTTAAGCTTTCCACAATTGAAATGGAAAAAACTGCCAATGTTGGAAATTTGAAATAAAAAAAGCCCCAAAGATCACACCAATTTTGCTCTATTGAAGACAGTCTTTTCTCCCTGCAGTTTAATGAACTTCTTTTCTCTCCTTTCCAGTTCTGGCAAATGGTCTTCAGCTTGAAACGTTAACTCTGTTTCTCTTCCTGCAGAAGTTGCCTGACCTGGTAAGTATCTCCAGCATTTTCTGTTTTCAAACTGTATACAATGACAGCTTCATTTATCATAATAAATCTTATGTTGGGTGTTTTCATCCACCTAATATGGCTTTTAACAGATAATCAATAAATGCTAGCTAAGGAAGGAAAGGCAAAGCCTTCAATCTTCCAATAGTTGTACATAAAGATTAAAATACAATACACTTAAGATGTGGATATGAGAACTGAAATTACATTCCCAACAACAATTTTCATTACTGATTTTCTACTTGCATTCAAAAACGTGTTGGCCACAGTTGGATTGGATTCATCATGTCAGTAGTGTACACATACTGGACAACATTAGCATAAATAAATTATCAAAAATCTTGCTTGTTTTGCTTTTCACTCAAGGCTGTGAATACTCTTGAGATACAGCACTTATTTTACAGCACAGTGTACGTTTGAAATCTAAGATTTAAATGTTCATTTTCAATCTATGGATCAGATTATTACTTCTACTGACATGTCATACACATTCAGTTCTGTCTTATTCAGAATTCCAAATTAAATAAACTTTTTAAAAAGGTAACTAAATAGTTCACCTAGATTGATAGGTTTTTCCATGCATTTATTTCTGAATCATAGAAACTATTGGATTAGCCATGATCTTGATGAACCACAGTACACGCTAAAAAAAGGGCCAGGTAGTCTACTCCTACTTTGATTTCTTATTTTCTGTTACATATTAATAGAATCAATCTATTTATGTAAAGAGGTTTATTTATAATTCCTGTAATTCCTATCAGTACTGACATATAGCTTGGCATTGAAAAGGGAAATCCACATCACATAGCCCACTTACTGAAGATTTTTGGAGCAGATGTCTTCAAAATAAGGAGTGACTCAACCCCTCAGTCATCATCTGGAATTTCTAGCCCTGTGCTATTGAAAATTACAAATCAATGCTGCTTCAATGCGAAAAGGAAATGGATCCCCGTCAATTGAATTGTGTCAAGTTTTTCACAGAACAACTGGTTAGGCAGATTAAAATAGCAGTATACAATTATCATTGGTGTAAAGGTTATAAGATCCCACAAATAGGAGTCAGGAAGGTAAATGCAATGTTAGCATTGAAATGAATAATAAAAAAATAAACTATGAATGGCAGAACAGACTCGATAGGCTGAATGGCCTACTTCTGTACATACATACGATGATACGCAGCGGTTTAAAGGCAGTGGAAGCGATTTTGAAATAACACAGTTGAGGGGGAGAAGGAAAAAAATTATTATATAAAAATATTTTGGATCTACAGGAGAGGAATTATTGGGTATCAACTCTCTAACATCATTTAGAAATTCACAAATGCAGACATAAAAAGTGTCCATGACCTTGGTGAGTAACAGTCTCAATAACTTATATTCATACTGTACAGAAATACAAAGTTTTCATAGTTGCCATCCTTAATTATCTTGTGAAGTCTAATTTATTCATTCTAAGCAATGGACATAACACAATGAAAGATTTACTTTTATCATTCTTGTAATCTTTGAGGTGAGTAAATCCAATCTTCACACTGAGGATATTCTCCAATATATTCTGCAATATCCCAATCAGGCAAAGTAGAATAAGATTCAGATTAGATCTCGCATCTCAATGTTTGTATCAATGGTGTGCAAACGGCTCTTTCCAGCAGAAATACATTCTATTGTCGTACTTAATCTCAGTTCACTGCTTCCTCACTCTGTCAGAAACATTTTATCTCTGTTCAATAACTGTAGAGCAGCCATCATTCCTAAACTGATACGTCAACCCTGCAAAACTACAACGTAGGACTATACAGAGGAAGTGGTATGCAACAGAAATAAAGAATCTCATAATCTAAAGGATCACATAAAAGCTTTCTAAATTTGCACAGCTAGCAATGTATTATGGGTGGCAGCCAATGGGAAAAAGAGTCAACATTTGAGTACGGAGACTCACGTAGAGCTTAATTTCTGATGGAACTGAAAATGAGCCTCCTCGCGAGGTTCACGATATCACAAAAACAATTTTTAAATTCCACATTATATCAAGAAATGAATGTAGCAATTGTTGTGAGATCCAACAAACCTTTGACAGTAGTCCTGAAGATTTGTTTTCCAGACCTCAGCATCATTACTATCATTGTAGCAAAAGCATTAACTCAACAAGCTGAAAATTGCTTGGATATGCCCAATTCACAAATTGCAGGAAAAAAAAATCCCCCAAAACTTCCAAACATCTGCAGCTTGATGAATACTTGCTTGGCTGAGTATAGCTTTAACTCAAGATCCTCAACAATGTTCAGTACAGAGGAGCTGTCTGGTGGCTAATCCATCATCCAGAACATTCAATCTCTCAATCGCCTGTAAACTGTAGCAAAGTAAGCACCAACTACAACTTTCACTACAGGAGCTTTGGCAAAGTTTGTTTATTGGCATCTATCAAACCTCCAACTTCTAACACTTTAGAAAAAAATAGAAAGTATATAGAAATTCACTACCTAAATGCTCCCTTCCAAATCACATACATCCTGTTAGCTTTGGAATATTTTTGTTACAAAATTGCTTGAGATATTTTATGATAATAATATCTAAAAAATGTGATTTCATCAAAATAAAATTAACGATTCATATTTTCTGTTTGTTATCTCATTTGAAGTTTAACAACAACTCCGTCATGGGTAGTAGCCTCCATAGTATCCAGATCATATTCAAGAAAGGGTGCCTCAGAAAGGTGGCACCCATCATTCAGGACCTACACCACTCAGGATACACTCTCTTCTCATTGCTACCATTAGGAAGGAGGTGCAGAAGTCTGAAGGCATGCACTCAACAATTCAGGAACAGCTTCGTCCCTTCTGCCATCTGATTCCTGAAATGATATTGAACCCATGGCACTACCTCACAACTTTTCTTCCCTTTTTTTGTACTAATATAACACACACACATTATATATTCCCAATTTTCTTTTTCTCTCTATTATCCTCCTCCGTAGAGATTGTTAAGAGCACCAAATTTCTTGGTGTTCACCTGGTGGAGAATCTCACCTGGTCCCTCACCACCAGTTCCACAGCAAAGAAAGCCCAGCAGCGTCTCTACTTTCTGCGAAGGCTGAGAAAAGTCCATCTCCCACCCCCCCCCCATCCTCACCACATTCTACAGAGGTTGTATTGAGAGCATCCTGAGCAGCTGCATCACGGCCTGGTTCGGAAATTGTACCATATCGGATCGCAGGACCCTGCAGCGGATAGTGAGGTCAGCTGAGAAGATCATCGGGGTCTCTCTTCCTGCCATTACAGACATTTACACCACACGCTGCATCCACAAAGCAAACAGCATTTTGAAGGACCCCACGCACCCCTCATATAAACTCTTCTCCCTCCTGCCATCTGGAAAAAGGCACCAAAGCATTCAGGCTCTCACGACCAGACTATGTAACAGTTTCTTCCCCCAAGCCATCAGACTCCTCAATACCCAGAGCCTGGCTTGACACCAACCTACTATATCCTCTACTGTGCCTATTGTCTTGTTTATTATTTATTGTAGTGCCTGCACTGTTTGGTGCACTTTATGCAGTCCTGGATAGGTCTGTAGTCGAGTGTAGTTTTTGTGTTTTTTCTTACGTAGTTCAGTGTAGTTTTTGTATTGTTTCATGTAGCACCATGGTCCTGGAAAACATTGTCTCATTTTTACTATGTTCTGTACCAGCAGTTATGGTTGAAATAACAATAAAAAGTGACTTGACTTGACTTGATCAAGTATTGCATTGCTCTGCTGCTGCAAAGTTAACAAATTTCACACAAAGTGCGCCAGTGATATTAAACCTAATCCTGATTCTGAAAATAAATGTACTGAAATGTGAAAATAAAGATGGGAGTTAACAATATATATTTGATGTGAATGATAAATACCTTAAGTAGAAAATAGTAAATTTACTATTCAGGAAGTTACCAGGGCCAAATGCCAGATTCATAGGAATTGCTCAAATACATTAAGAAATGAGGCTAACATTCAGCAATAGCACTTTAGGCTAACCATATGCCTTGCAGATGCAGTCTCTAACAATAGATCCTTTATTTGAGTCAATAGAAATGTAAATAAGTCAAGGAAAATGTACAAGATTTTTTATATACATGTTAACAATCTTGTTTATATTTAAATGTGGTTTACATTTAGCATTTATTGTCACATTTAATAATGCATCAAAATGGAATAGTTCATCCAAGAGAAGAATTTTTAATGACTGCCAAATTAAGCTTCAAACAATTATCAAAGTGCATTTGATTTCCAACATCCTCTGCTTCCAGCCATTAATCAGAAATTATGATATATCCAAACGCTTCTTTTGACAGCACATTAGTCAGAATAGTTTTGCAAGACATTGACATTGACTAATGTGCTGTTCGTTGGAAGGGTCAATCATAAGCTCATCAAATGCTTCATTTAATTTCTTAATTTAGGCAAACAAAATTTGTTTATGGGAAGATATCAGGTGTTCTTGAATGAATAATAGCAATGAAACTAAACTCCATTAATCAGTCAGTGATTACAAATGAATTTGATAGTATATATTCTCATTTCACCAATTGGGTCAACAAAGAAACTATAAGCCATAGTCACATGAAATAGGATATCAATTTTAATATTTTAAATATACTTATTGAACCAAATGGCTTCACTTTGTAATTAAATCCATAACATAGCCAACAAGAATCCTTCAGGACAGAATATTGATCAACATTTCAAGCACCACCCATCAACTCAACAAAACATTAATTGTTCATGTTATCACTATCTCAGGAAGTTTTTCTGCACAATAGCAGTAAATTCCAATCAAGTTATTAAAATGCAAAGTTGTTTTAATGCAAAGAGCTCGGTATTCAATCTTTAGCATCACTTTTAATTTTTAATTGTTTATTTTAAGGATGGTTTTGAGGACAAAAACAGGAGGTGGGGGTTAGAAACATGAGAAAGTCTGCAGATGCTGGAAATCTAAAGCAACATCGACCATTTACTCTTTTCCATAGATGCTACCTGGCCTGCTGAGATTCTCCAGCATTGTGTGTGTAACGTTAGGGGGTCAGGTTAGGGTTTTAAAAAGAGATTAGAGGTCAGACTAGAATCCAAGTCTCCACTCCACATTCGAAGACCAGCGACATGGACGTGGGACATCCGTGGTCAGATGTCACACTTTGCAGGAAAGTAGATGAGGGACCCACCAGGTCAGCGAATAATCAGCAGGTTCCGGATTTGGACTTCCATGCAGGGAGCAGGGACGAGCTTCAGTGACCCCATGCGTTTACAATTTGGGGAGACCAGAGTTTGTGGCCTCATGTTCAGAGTCACGCCATCTGTGATTTCAGATCTCAAAGCCTGGTGTTAGGGGATTGGCGTGTCCTGGAATCGACACCAAGGATCAAGGACCGAGGATGAACTGGAAGTCCAGAAGTCGAAACCCATTGGCTGGAGCAGAGTATCAGAATTTCTGGAAGCCTAGTGTCTGCAGGCCCAAGTCCATCCCTGCTAAAGGCTGGAGGTGGAGGCCTGCCCTGAGGTTAAAGGACTGTATTGCTGTATGGGGTGGGAGGGAGGAACAGGGCTTGTTCTTGCTACTGTTGTTGGTTGCTTGTGTTCTGTGTTGTTCCACTATGCATTGTGGGCATGCTATGTTGGCTCCAGAATGTGTAGTAACACTTATACTAGAATGAGGTCTGTGATAAAGTTTACTAAATCAAAGATAAATGCAGCAAAATAGAGAAGAAGCTGACATCTTCTGAAAGTTGACTGGAATGGAAAAAAGTCAGTAAGTTCTATTTGCAGGTTGCGATTTGTGAAGAAGGTATGAAGTCATTCTGGCACTTAAACTCAGTAAAACAAAAAGCAGCAAAATAGGGTTACTTTGAGTTCACATCAATCACAAACAAATGGGTTAAATTGTGAGGAGAATATTCTATTGCAAATTATGAACATCAGAAAGTCTGGAGAAGCTGGAAATGCAAAGCAACACACACAAAACGATTGAGGAGCTCAGCAAGTCAGGGAGTATCTACGGAAATGAATAGATATTCGACATTTCAGGCCAAGACCCTTCTTCAGGACTGAAAAGAAAGATGCCAGAAAGAGTGTGTGTGCGTGTCAGTGTATCAGCGTGTCAGTGCATGAGTGCATGTGTTGGCAGAGGCTCGCTGTAAGGTGAATGCAGGTGGGTGCCAAAGGTCAAGTGCTGGAGAAGAAGGAATCTAATCAGAGAAGCTGTTCTTGAAACTGGTAGTGCGGGACCTCACACTTCCGTACCTCCTACCCGAGGTGCAGGGCCCTCCTTATCAGGGTAAATTTGGTAAATTATGTACCAAAATACAACTGAAAAACCCCTTGCATACCATCCATACAGATCAATTCATTATAGCAGCACATTGAGACAGTACTAGGTAAAGCAATATCGAATATAGGGTGCAGAATAAAATTTGTTTATTTATTTATGTATTTATTGAGATACAGCTCAGAATAAGCCTTTCCAGCTCTTTGATCCACACCACCCAGTGATCACCCAATTTAATCCGAGTCTAACCATTGTATAATTTACAATGACCAATTAGCTAACTGACTGGTACATGTTGGACTGTGGGAAGAATCCAGAGTACCCAGGGTACACCTATGCAGTCACAGGGAGAATGTACAACTCCTTACAGGCAGTGGTGGGAACTGGTACTGTAAAGCAACACTCACAACATGCTGGAGGAACTCAGCAGGTCGGGCAGCATCTGTGGAAAAGATCAGTCGATGTTTTGGGCCGGAACCCTTCGTCAGGACTGAAGGGGGAAGGGGCAGGGGCCCTATGAAGAAGGTGGGGGGAGGGTGGGAAGGAGAAGGCTGGTAAGTTCCAGGTGAAAAACCAGTAAGGGGAAAGATAAAGGGGTGGGGGAAGGGAGGCAGGGAGGTGATAGGCAGGAAAGGTGAAGGAAGAATAGGGGAAAACACAATGGGTAGTGGAAGGAGGCGGGACCATGAGGGAGGTGGTAGGCTGCTGGGGGAGGGGGCAGAGTGACATAGGGATAGGAGAAGGGAGGGGGAGGGAATTACCGGAAGTTGGAGAATTCTATGTTCATACCAAGGGGCTGGAGACTACCTAGACGGTATATGAGGTGTTGCTCCTCCAACCTGAGTTTGGCCTCATCATGGCATTTGTGTTTGTGTTTTGTGTTTGTGGTACTGTAAAGCATTGTGCAAACCACTACGCTCATGTACATTGAAAGTGTGGAGACAAGAGATTCTGCAGATGCTGGAAATCTTGAGCAATGCACATAAAATGCTGAAGGAATTCAGCAAAAAAAAAGCAACGCAAGTGGAGTGAAGGTCACATCTAGATCATGAAGTCAAGTCCATCTCATTGTACCAGAAAACATTCAATAGGTTCATAACAGTCTGATAGAAGCTGTTCTTAGACTTGGTAGCAAGTGCTTTCAACCTCTTGTATCTTTTCCCATTGGGAGAGGGGAGAAGAGAGAATGTCTGGGGTGAGTGGGGCCTTTAATTATTCTGTATGCTCTACCGTGGCAGCAAGAAGTGCAGACTGAGTCCATGGAGTGAAAGCTGGTTTCTGTAATGTGCTGAGCTGTGTCCACAACTCTCCGCAGTTTCGTGCAGTCACCGGCAGAGCAGTAACCATACCCAGCTGTGACACATCCAGATAGGATGCTTTCGCTCACTGGCATATATTGTGAAATTATTTGTTTTGTAGCTGCAGTACATTGCAATACATAATAATAAAAAACTAAATTACAATAAAGTACATAAAAATTAAATTAAGTAAGTAGTGCAAAGAGAGAGAAAACATAGTGAGGTAGTGTTCACGGATTCACTGTCCGTTCAGAAACCTGATGGCAGAAGGGAAGAAGCTGTTCCTGAAGCATTGAGCGTGTGTCTTCAGGCTCCTGTACCTTCTCCTTGATAGTAGCAATGAGAAGAGAAGAGTGCATGTCCTAGGTGATGGGGGTCCTTCATGATGAAAGCTGCCTTTTTGAGGCATCGCCTTTTGAAAGTATCCTCAATGCTGGGGAGGCTACTGCCCCAGCTTCAAGATGGATCTGACTGAGTTTACAACTTCCTGCAGCTTTTTCTGATCTTGTGCAATGGCCCCTCCAGACCAGAGAGCGAGGCAACCAGTTAGACTGCTCTGCATGCTACACAAGGAGAAATTTATGAGTGTCTTTGGTGACATATCAAGTCTCCTTCAACTCCTAATGAAATATCACCACTGTCGTGCCTTTTAGCATCAATATTTTGGGCCCAGGATAGATCTTCAGCAATGCTGAAATCCAGGAACTTGAAATTTTTCACTCTTTCCATTGATAATCCCTCAATGAGGACTGGAGTGCAGTTCATCAACCTCCTCTTCCTCAGGTCTGCAATCAATTCCTTTGTCTTACTGAGTTCAGTGCAAGGATGTTCTTGCAATGCCTCTTAATTAGTTAATCTCACTCCTGTACATGTCCTCGTCGCCACCTAAATTCTGCCAACAATAGTTGTGACATGGGCAAATTTATAGCTGATATTTAAGTAGTGCCCAGCCACAGTAATTGGTATAGAGTGTAGAGCAGTGGGCTAGGTGCTCATCCTTGAGATTTGCCAGTGTTCATTGTTAGAGAGAAGATGCAATTTCCAATCCGCAGACTGTAGTCTCCCAATGAGGAAGTCAAGGATCCAGTTGCAGAGGGAGGTATAGAGGCCGCGGTTTTGGAGCTTAATGATTAGAACTGATTGTGTTGAATGCTGAGCTGTAATCAATAAACATCAACCTGATCAAGGTATTACTGTTGTCAAGGTAATCCAAGGCCCAGTGAAGAGCCAATGAGATTGCATCCACTGTAGACCTATTGTGGCGATAGGCAAATTGCAGCAGGGCCATGCTTCGGCCAAAGTTGATTATAGCTATGACCAACCTTTCCAAGCACTTCATCACAGTGGATGTGAGTGCCACTGGGCGATCGTCATTGAGGCAACTCACCCTGCTCTTCCTGAGCCCTGGGTATGATTATCATCCTCCTGAATCAGGTGGGAACCTCTGACTGCAGCAATGAGAAATTGAAGATGTCCTTGATCACTCCTGTTGGTTGGTTGGCATGGATTTTCAGTGCCCTACCAGCCCAATCAGGGGCTGATGACTTTCAATAGTTCATCCTCTTGAAAGATGTTGTGATATTGGCCTCCGAGATAAGGGATCACACAGTCACTAGATGCTGCAGGGATTCGCACAGGTGTAGTTTTATTCTCCCTTTCAAAGTGCATTGAGCTCATCTAGGAGTGAAACATTACAGCCATTCATGATGTTAGGTTTTGGTTTCTAAGAAGTAATTACCTGCAAACCCTACCAGAGCTGACAGACATCCAATTCTGTCTCTTAAACTCAATCAGAATATGTCTTTGCTCTTAAAATAGACTCTGTAAGTTGTGCCTAGCCTTCCTGTATATTGCTGGATCACGAGTCTTGAATGCCACATATCTAGCCCACAGCAGACTACAAATCTCCTAGTTCATCCATGGCTTTTGGTTTGGGTATGTCTGGTATGCTCTTGATGGCACATCCTCACATAGGTCTTGATGAAGCTGGTGACAACTGTGGCACAGTCATTCAAATTCAAAGGTGAATTCCTAAATAATGTCAAGTCCACTGACTCAAAGCAGTCCTATACGCTGGGTGTAGAAGTACCGCCAGGTGATTGGACTTTCCAAAGTGTGTGCGCGGGCTGCCATGGTAAGCGTACAAGAGTGGTCAAGTATGTTGGTTCTTCTGGTTCCACAGGTTTTATGTTGGTGGCAGTTGTTCAGAGGCTTCTTCAAGCTGGCCTCAGTGAAATCTCCTGCAATAATAGGGAAGATATCAGGGCATGCTATTTTGTGCCCACTGATCACAGTGTTCAGCTCGTCGAGTGTCTCCCTGACATTGGCTTGATGTGGAATGTTACCAGGATGATGGTGGAAAGCTCCCTCAGTAAATAAGGAATATGATATCTATAAGAGTTGGTTTGGGGGTGGGGGGGGGGGGATGGTGAAAGGGCTCATGTCAAATTTTGTTAGCCCCTTCAGGAAGTCAAGGCACTAGTGAGCTTTCTTGGCTGTGGTATTGTGATTAGACCAGCACAGGTTGCTGGTGATGTTCACTCCTAGGAACTTGATACTCTCAAATCTCTCAATCTCAACACCATTGATATAAACAGGTGCATGTGCACTAACCACCCCGAGTCAATAACCAGCTCTCTTGTCTTGTTGATATTGAGGGAAAGGTTGTTGTCATACCAGGCTCTCTATCTCCTTCCTGAATGTCAACTCATCAAGATTTGAGATTTGGCTCACTGCTGTGGTATCATCTGCAAATCTGGTAAAAGGTTAAGTGGAGTCAGAGTAGAATATGGCCACTCAGTTATGAGCGTATAGAGAATAAAGTAGGAGGCTGAGGATCCAGCCGTATGGAGCACCATTATTGGGAATAGGCAAAGATGTGCTACTTTTCCTTCAGGAAGTCAAAAATACTGTTGCAAAGGGAGGTGACTCGACTGAGTCCTAGGTAAAATTACAAAGCAGGTGACAATGAGGAAGCGCTTTGGGACCAGTGACCATAGACCATAAGATGCAAAACACAGGAACAGAATTAGGCCATTCAGCCCATTGAGTGTGCTCCAGCATTTCACCATGGTCCAACGGGTCTATTAGTTTAAAACTAGTTATGGATAAGAACAGCTGGTCCACATGTTCAAAATGCAAATTGAGGCAAGATGAATTTTGACTGTATGAGAAGCTTGCAAAAGTTGAATAGCACAGGTTGTTTGCAGACAAAGAGAATGCAGGCCTTGTTCCTTTTTCCCACAAACAACAATGAATTGTGAGACAGTGAGAGCTCGAAGTCTGCATGCTCCTATTTGAATGAAGGGACTAGGGAGCCCTGGATGATATGGGATTCTGAGGTCCCGGCCAGGATAGAGGTATTGGTCAGGTACAGGCAGCTGGGATCAAGTGAATCCTTGCAAGAGTACAGGAGATGCAGGAGCATACTCAAGAAGACCTCAGAACTAGGAAAGGTAAATGAGGAGTTCTTGGGGATAGTCCATATTACAGTAGAGGAAGTACTGAATGTTTTTATTCATTTACCTTTAAGACATTTGTCTGTCCAGGAACACTGGAAAAGTTAGAAATTAAATTGTGGGAGCCCTGCTTGAGATATTTACATCATCATCTGCCACAGCTGAGGAGCCAGTAGATTGGAGGACAGCAAATGTTTCGCCTTTAAGAAAGGCCACAAAGAAAAACCCAAAATCTATACACCAGTAAATCTAACATCCTTGGTCGGCAAGATAATCGGAAGATTCTGAGCGGTGAGATATATCTAGAAAGCCAGTGCTGATTAGGGGAATTTCACTTAAACCTATTGAATATGGAAAGGCCTTGATAGAGTGGATGTGGAGAGCATGTTTTCTATAATAGGTGAGGGCCTCAGAATAGTGGGCTGCCTATTAAGAGATGAGGAGGAATTTCTTTAGTAAGAGGACAGTGAATCTCATTGTGGAGGGCAAGTCATTGGATATATTTAAAGAGGAGCTGATATGTTCTTGATTAGCCAGGGTGTTAAAGGTTAAGGGGAGAATGCAGGAGTATGTGGTTGGGAAGAATAATAAATCAGCCAGGATGGAGTAGACTTGATGAGCCAAATGGCTCAATTCTACTCTTATGCCTTTGTTCCTGGGAAATCATTTCTCACAAACTTAATTGAGTTTTTTTGATGATGTGACCGAGAAACTTCATGAGTGCAGGGTATGTTGCTCTGCTAGGTTAGATTGCAAAGAATCCAAAGAGAGCTGGCTAATTGGATACACAACTTGCTTGATGGTAGAAAGAAATGGGTGATGGTGGAAGGCCATATCTGAGACTTGATATGGTCTGTGACTAGTGGTGTGTCTCAAGGGTCAGTGCTGGGCCCATTGTTGTTTCTTATCTACAGCAACAAATTTGATACGAATGTACAGGGCATGGTTAGTAAGTTTGCAGATGACAATAAAATGTGGTATACTGAACAATAAAGAAAGTTAACAAAAAGTACAGGTGGATCTTGATCTGCTGAGTAAGTGGGATGAGGAATGGCAAGTGAAGTTAATTTGGAACAGTATGAGGTGTTGAATTTTGGAAAGCCAAATCCAAGAGGGTTTTCACAGTGAATGGCAAGGGCCTGGGGAATGTTGTTTGAGAGATAGATCTTGGAATCCAAGTACATAGTTCACTGAAAGTGGTGTCACAGGAGGACAAGTTGGTGAAGACGATTTTTTTTTGGTACATAAGTCAGGGCATTGAGTATAAAAAGTTGCAAGGTCCATGGTGCGATTGTGCCACCATCTTAGATCCTCACCACCCAGGCCATACACTTTCCTTGTTGCTGCCATGAGGTAGCAGGTAGAAGATACAAGTGTCTCAGAACTCACACCACCAGGTTCAAGAACAGTTACTACCCCTCAACCATCAGGCTGTTGAACAAAAGGGGATAGCTACAGTCATTTAAGGACTCTTATATTATTATTTCATGCTCATTATTTATTGCTATTTATGTATTTATATCTACATTCGCAGTTTGTTTACAGTTAACAATTCCTGATGTTTATATTTACAGTTACTGTTCTATAGATTTGCCAAATATGCCCACAAAAAAAGAATCTCAGGGCTGTAAAGGAGGAGAAGATGGCGGCGCGATGACAGCATGCGCGGCCTTTCCGGTGATGAATAGCTGTTATCTGTCAAGTAGGGGACCGTGCACAATCCTGATTTGATGGAGACAGACGTGAGAGTACAGAGGAACATTTGGAAAACTTCTGAAATGGCTGCTTCGCTGCCGCTGCTACTGTGTGGTAGCCAGAATCTCCAGCGCAGAAGGCCCTGAAATCCTTGGCTTTGCTCATTTCAGCAGCTGGGGCGAGGTCGAAGGCGCTCGGCAGAGGGTGGTGCTCGGGAGGCTGTGTTGGGGGGGGCTGGTTGGAGGCTCGAAGTTTTCGGACAGGTGGACTCAGTGTCGGCTGTGGTCGGCTGCTTCCAAGGCATTGGCAAGTTGACGGTGCCTGGAGGTTTATGGCAGAGAGTTTCTCCCTTTTGCTGCTGCTATCGGGGACTCGGCAGTCCATCGGCTCAGGGACTTTTGAGACTTTATTTTACCGTGCCCATGATTTGTTCTTCATCAAATTATGGTATTGCTTTGCACTGCTGTAACTATATGTTATAATTATGTGGTTCTGTCAGTGTTAGTCTTTAGTTTGTCCTGTTTTCTGTGATATCACTCCGGAGAAACATTGCATCATTTCTTAACGCAGGTATGCATTTCTAAATGACAATAAAAGAGGACTGAGTGTTCTCATAATCTAATCTAAATCTAATCTAATGTGGTGACATGTATGTAGACTTAGATTAAGATTAAAGTCAGTCACGAGCCTTGTGGCCCATCAGGCCAGTACTTATGCCGGTTTCCGTGGTGTGAGGCAACTGAGAGTACGAGACTCCTCTCTGGATAGGACACCAGTCTATCACGAGCTTAACCCCCAGCATTTTTGCTGGTACCCATTCTCAGCTAGGTGGACTGGAACATTGTGTGGTTAGGTGCCTTGCTCAAGATCGCCAGTCCAACGCCCTAACCACCTGGCCACGTGCCACTCTGATAATAAATTTTACTTTGAACTTTGGAACCTCCTCCTTTACTCCCTGTACACCCATGACTGTGTTGCAATCCACAGCTCCAATCTGCTAATTAAATTTGCTGATGATACTACATTGAGTGGCTTTATCTCAAATAATAATGAGGCAGCCTACAGAGAAGAAGTCGTTCCTTGGCATACACATCACCAAGAATCTCACGTGGTCTGTACATACTGACTATTTGGTGAAAAAAGCACAACAGCGCCTCTTTCACCCCAGACGGCTGAAGAAGTTTGGTATGGGCCCCCCAAATTCTCAGGGCACAATTGTAAGCATCATGATTGGCCGCATCAAATTCTGGCAAATGGCACCAGTTTAGACTGGGCATCTTGGCTGGCATGGACCAGTTGAGTCAAAGGGCCTGACTCTGTGTTGCATTACTCAATGACTGTAATAGCTATTAATACAACCCTTTCATCTTTTACATACTGACTGATGGCTGCCAAGTTCTTTTTTGTTTCTGAAGCATTGATTTGACACCAATTAATGGGGGCTATGAGAGGTATACACTGTTGTTTGCAGGACTGATTTTTATTGGGAGATTGGAAGATTACTAACATGGTAACTAGACATCAGATTGGGGGGGGATAATGGTGAACTGGTCACAATAACCAAGGTATTATAGTCAGCAGTGTATGCAGCCACTTTTGCACTATCTATATTAACTTTCTCTAGATCTGCCTCTGTAAATCGTTTAAAGTTCAATGTCAGTATACCTTTGATATGCTCAATATTTCTGCTGTCAGTTAATTTCAATCTCTTCATTTCTAAGCTGCATTAAATTGATAAATTAATGATTATCAACAGTCACATTTTAATGGATAGCTCCCAGCACTGTGCAACCATCTAGTAGTCTGATTGGAGGTGCTAAGAGATCAAGGGTCAGTTGCCACAGAACAAGGACATCATGGAAATCATCTAAGCACCCTGCCCTGATTTGCAGAATAACCTTGTGATAAACCAAACATTCACAAGAGAACAAACTTAAGAAATGAGGTGAACATGACAAATTTGATTATCAGTTCAGCATTTCGCCATACGTGAGTTGATGAAACTGAAGTTAATAAGTATTAAGGAGAAAAGACTTAAATAGCTGATGTCATACTCCAGTTAGTTGTGGTCGTCAAAGATCAATCATTGCAGCTATTAAGTATCAGTACTGGTGTTACTCTGGTTAATGCCCTCTAAACCAAACCTTCTTCAGCTGCTTCTTATCAGCACTCCTTTCTTTATGAGGTAGAAAATGGAAATGTTCTAAAGATAATTCCTCAGAAAATGAAAACGAACACATCAGCATACTCTGGTACAGTGGTCCCCAACCACCGGGCCACAAAGCATGTGCTACCGGGCCGCGAGGAAACAATATGATTTGGCGGTATGAAACGATATGAGTCAGCTGCACCTTTCCTCATTCCCTGTCACGCACTGTTGAACTTGAACAACCTCCCGTCGGCTGGTCCGCAAGAATATTGTCAATATTAAACCAGTCCCTGGCGCAAAAAAAAGGTTGGGGACCCCTGCTCTAATACGTTAAGACATGGGCACTTCAGTGACTAGTAACCACTGTACAACACAGCCAATGACTAGCTCTAACTACCTTTACCAAATCCCTCACCACTCAGAGATTCAACTAGATCAATACATTATTATTGTACTATAAGGGCAGATTAAAGTTTGAACATCTTTGACTCACCAATGCACTCCATTATCAATGGTCAGGAGTGAAACTGCATTCTTAATATTTATCTGGAAATGTATTGCTCCAGCACTCAAGATGCCTGCCACCAACCACAGCAAAGCAGCCTGCTTAATAACCCCCTTACCTCCTGAATATACACTCCATCAGTAGCAAATCATAGCTACAGCATACACTATCTAAAAATGTACTGAAGTGAAAGCATAATTTAAACCTGGAACATCTCTGACCAAGAAATGCAAAGGCCATGAGTACAAAGGAAAGCAAGCACTTTCTGGACCTCATAAAGCTGCACACAACCAACCACTGTAAAAAGAAATAAAACCTCAAAAAAAATTAATACCTCTGATTGCCACCTGAATTTATTCAATGTCATACTGCACTTGTGTGAAGCCAGAAAAAGCCACATAATTAAAGACCCTGGTTGTTGTAAATGGCTTCATTGTAAGTATAGTCAATATAATTGATTATCCAGTAAACAAAGACAGAAGACATCTGCCTGATAAATTTAAGTGACACTGATATCTTTTTCTGTGTGTTCATTCGGATGTATAACGGCTTGGTGTGGCAACTGTTCTGCCCTTGACTGCAAGATACTACAAAGAGTTGTAGACACTGCTCAGCACATCATGGAAACCAATGTCTCGTCCATGGACCCTGTCTAAACTACTTACTGCCTTAGTAAAGCAAACAGCATAAAGGTGCCACAAACCAGAGATTCCTCATTCTCTCCTCTTCCATCAGGCACAAAATACAAAAGGCTGAGTGTACTTACCATGAGACTCAAGGACTGCTTCTTATCCTGCTGTTATGAAACTATTGAATGGTTGCCTAGTACAAAAAAAATGGACTCGACCTCACAATCTACCTTGTTATGATCTTGCCCCTATTGTCGCCCTGCACTTTCTCTGTAGCTGTTTCACTTTATTCTGCATTCTTTTATTGTATTACCTTGATGCACTATGTAATCAATTGATCTGCAGAAGGGTATGCAAGACAAGCTTTTCACAGCACATATGACAAGAATAAACCATTACAAATTCAATTTCCATATTCTCATGACATAGAGTGATTATTCCCACTATTTCAGTCACATATAATGGACAAGGGAAGTTTGATCATTCCATTGCATTGCTCTTCACATGCTTTCCATTGTCTCTCCCATCTCTGTTCCCTTTTTTGCCCACAAGAACCTTCTTTCTCAATATATTTTCAAAATTTCAACCATTTACTCTTTTCCTGTCTATTCCTGATTCACAGGCTTCTGTTACAAAGTGTGAGTTCAACCAGTTTACAGATTCTGCTTCTTTCCTTAAGTTTTAATTGTTAAAATTATTAATTGCTAATGATTGGTCATCATTCTTCTGTGACCAGCTCAATACACTGAAATCATTATGATATTACCTTCATCTTCTGATATCACGCAAAAGATATCAGGAACATACAGGTTGAGATTTGTTGGGATAGTATTAATATTAATAAATTGGCATTATTATTGAAGACTTCATATTTGAGTAAATAAGTGGCAAAACTCCTGCTCAGCTTTACTAGGAAAATACAACTGGAAAAAACACACCTGTCTAGTGATGTTAAAAGATCTTCACTTTGGTCACTCTATACTTGTAAATTGATGCCAAGTGATCCTCTCAATGTTTCAACCAAGCTGGCCTTTTATCTTTCCCTACCAAGTCATTTCAGAACTAATTTATAAGTTCATGTTAAAGGACATTATTTCCTGTGATTAATGCCTTAAAGAAAAGAAATGAATGGCCAGGGTCCCAGAACTGTTGCTGAACTGTCAGTGATAGTTAGATGGAAGAAACATTGCTGTCACTGCCTGCTAGGAGTTTATAGGTTCTTCCCATAACCAAGTGGGTTTTTACCCCAGGTGCTCCAGTTTCCTCCCACACTCCAGTCACATACTGGCTACTAGGTTAATTGGTCATTGTAAATTGTCCTGTGCTTCAGCAGACCGATGGGCAGCATGAAGAGCCAGAAGGACCTATTCTGTGCTGTTATGTCAGTCAATAAATAAATAAATATTCTATAAACATGAACATCCAAAAAACAACAGTATCAACAGGATTTAGGTGACAAAGTGTGATTTTAACACAAAAAGTAAACCTGTCCTTCAAGTGACTCTTGTTTTCATTCTTAAATGTTTCATCATCCTGTGGGAATTATTACCTACTGCTAAAATGTAGGAAATGAAGCAGACAATTTGGATTGAATAAACAGACAAGCACAGGATAAAAATGCTGTGCACATTCAAGACTCCCAGGTAGTAACTGTTTTGAGAAAGGTATGAAGTGATATTGAAAGAATAAAAAAATTAAAATACTAAGATCAAGCAGTATCTAAAGAAAAATATGTAGGTGCCAAGTTGTTAAGTAGTTTACTCTCTGTAGCATTTTGCTTGTGAAATATTAAGTGGGATCTTCAGGTTGACACTGCTCTCATGAAAGTTCATAAACTAGTTGAGTTTCTTTTCAAAAACAGCCTGTGTGGCCAAGTGTTTCTATTTTTCTGCTCTAAGTGCAAGATTGCTTAAGCCCAGACTCATAAGCTGTACTTTAAGGATAAACAAAATTAAGTTAAAAAAAATTATATTGCAGCTCATCCATATGACCATGGAAAGCAAAGAGTAATAAAAGTGCATACAAAAATCTGGCATACCCTCACAACCTTCAACGTTCGTCAAGTACTGATTCAGCCACCCTTTATCATTGCTTCATGCTATAGAATAAGCTGCTTAATATGTCATTTAATATTGTAAAAAACACACACAATATAAGATGGGCATTATGGGTTAACTAATACCCATTACACATCAAGTCATGGATGACACAACTATTTATTAAAATAAACAGGCTATATTTTTAACTATTCTAAACAAATTGATAGCAAATAAGTAACTGAAATATAGTGTGACACAAGATGATGAACATAAGATTCTCAAAGTTAATCACTTTTCCTTACAATTGTTATTGCTGAATTGTGAAATTTATTATTGAATTATATGATTGTGGAAGGTTTTGCACTCACTTTTGCCATTATTGGAAAAACTATAAATTATAGCAACCAAAACATAATCTTCATCCTGATCTATTACGTTCAATTGAACATATCAGGATATAAATTTTGTTGCATAGAATTGATTTTTGACTATACCGCAAACGTCAATGTGTTAAACAATCATGTCATAAGTATAATGAAAGATGTAAAACTAATCAAGTCAGAACTCTTCAGTAACAAGAATAATGCTGAAATTAGAATATTGCCAAAAGGCAGATTTTCACACATTTCACATATGTAGCCACCTGTCAGTAATTTTTTTTTGTTCTCGATATCTTCCCACATACAGATTGGCTGAATGGGATCCTCTTTTATTTTTAAAATACTTCTTATAATAAGCCTAGGCCTCTGAAAGTGAAGAGTGATCCAATTAGTTCCACCAGAGTAAAATGATACAGTCTATGTATGTGGTCTCTTCTGCCACATCTGTCATGGGCCATTTCGAAGTTCAGACTCCTGCAGAGTTCAGATCACTTAATGCTCTTATTTACTGTGTAGGCATTAGAGAAAATCCAACTACTTTCCCTTTTCAAATGAATTAACCACAAACAAAATGATCTACAAAATAAATGTACTTATAGTGATTGGATTTCAAAATACAATTAAACTTGAAGATCTGTTGTCTGTGGAAATGAAATGTTAAAGCTGATGTCATTACAAAAATAAATTTTAAATTTCATTTTATAAGTGACATTAGAATGAAATTTTGTAAAATGAAAAAAAATAATTTACTCATGAAAAGTTTAACTAAGGCTTAGAGGAAATAAATCAACCAATGCTCTCATAGTCTGGCAGCTCTAAGTGACAGAAGCTTCACTAAATCCTCTGTTTACACAGGGGATTAACTGAGTAGATATTAAGCAGCAAACTGAACTGTCCATGGTCAAGGGAACCTGCTCTCTTGTCAGCCATTGGGGCATACAGACAAAGCATAGACCTGGCAGGAAGTGACCCATAAATACATCTTTACACTAGATTTATACAAAGAAAGTCTGCCAGTCACAAACCCCATATGACCATTAACTGCCCCGCAAGGCTTGCCAGGAGGCCTAATTACAGGTCTACACAGTCTAATAACAAAAGCTGAAGAGGTTTAGCCTAGGGATGATCTGCCTCATACTGACTTGAGAGAGTCCATACAGTGTGACACCAGAAAAAGACCCAGCTTTAAACCTCTCCAGAGACACAACACTGAATCCATGTCCAAGTAGCCATGTGCAACTCAGCTTTGTACAAGCTCATGCAACCAGTTTTGAAACATTAACATTCAACTTCTGCATGCTTAACATCTGTTTAGAAAAAGACATACTATCAATTGTGTATTGCCAGATTTTGCTTTGCATATTTATAAATAAGCAACCAACATTTTCATTATCAATTTGATAGTATTCACATTTGCAACAAGGTGCTGGAAAGAAAGAAAGGGTTAAAAACTTAAGATCTGTTTCATGTTTTATCCTTTCAAAAAAAAACCCCATGGCAAACACTTTGCAATTCCAATGTAGAAAATATTGTAATATACATACAATTTATTAATAACTAGGCATAAGTAAATATTGCAATCCTTTAAATCTTTTTCTCTTCAAAATAAATATGATTGGCAAGGTGACATGATGCGATTTTGAGATTTATATAATGAGATCATCTTATCGTGTAGAGAAAACTGAAGTTTTCAATCATAATTATTTACCTACACTGTAACAAAAAAACTTCTTCAAAATTTTTCTGACAGAAGCTAAAAAGATCACCTTATATCATCAGCAGAGATTTATCATCTGTAACAAAGACTAAAACTATCTTTTTTCCCCACATGGTGCAATATTATTTAATGATTTCACTGGTATAATGGTTATTGTGCACACATAAATAAAGCAAACCAGAGATATACAAATGATACACAAATCCTGCACATCCTTGACAAGTTGTATATTCTCCAAGTACTGTGCAGAAACACTCTGTAGGCAATAAAATATTTTTGAGTTATTAACATATGAGACTCTTTATAAAATATGATTTGGAATGTGTGAAAGCCAAAATTCAAAATGATATCATTTGTCACATCTACTCCAGCATATACAGTTACTTCTTCTATGTCCACCTTTACCTTGCAAGTCTTATTCAGCCAAATTCTGATTTTGAAGAATGAAAATACTTTCAAGCTGTGTCTATTATTTTTTACAAAGCAGGCATGACATTTAGTTCCAAACAGTATTCCAGTTTGTTTGGACACAAACCTTTATAAAGACTTGTATGAAGCTGTTGGAATGTTACCATCTTGCAAGAATTTTAATACTTGTTCTGGACCTGAGGTCCACTCAAGTTTGATTGAGTATTCTCTTCATTGTGATTTAACCCACTTGATTCTATTATAGTCTGAGTTTTTGTTTTGTTGATTGGTTGTTTTTACTATGGTTATAATCAAAGAAATGTGATAATGGTTTAATGTACAGGGACCATTTTACATTCTGTGGAGCTGGTAATTTAAGTTTATTGCGCAGAATTCATTCACCCCTTATGCGATAAATAGGACACAAATATTGAATGCTGCAGCATTAACACTGCCACGATTATGCCACATAGAAGAAATACTTCTCTCACAGAAGCAATGTTAGATTAAGTAGGCTTTGGTGTTAACTAGGATTTGAACCTACAATATGTATGGAACCCTAGATTGCAAGGAGAGATGACTCTTCAGAATTTTTGGTAAAGTCATCTGGCAGCTTCACAATCCATAGATTGTAAATCGAAAGCACTCCATGGTAAATTATGATACCAATAAATCTTGAAATTTGAAATAAAACTCAATTTTTATAATAACATTTTCATAGAGGAAATTCAGGGCAACTAAGAATGAGTTAATAAAATTGGCCTGTATTACAACAATAAATTTATAATTTGAGGTGTTGCTAAAAAAGGATTTTACAAAGCATTTAGATTTACTTTCTGCATGCATATAAATAACAAAATGTTCAATAATTGCATCCTGATCGTCACTGATATAAATAACGCGTTTCTCCTGGGTTTCTCTCATTGGGATTCTTCATATTTCGTGACCATCGTTATTTAACATCCACTACCAAAAACAGAGGTTTTGATATTCACGTGAATTAAGTTATGGATAAATAGTAGCCAAAGAATTTCAAAAATTATTGTTGACATGAAATACATTATGAATGTATAATTTGTTTTAAGCATTGGTGAATATACAATACTTCAAAGACTGCAAAATACATTGCACTGTTTATCTGCAGTCATATTTGAAAAATGTTGTAGACAGGAGACCCTTCTTCCCAATATGCTAACTGTAATCATAAGCCTACTAAACTTCTCATTGTACAACATTTAAAAAATGGACACAAACATTTAAATTATCCAGGAGAAAGGACTTAAGCTTTTCTCACATTCCATTATTCATCTAATTTACTCAGGATATTTCAGGAAAACATGCATGTAAAAACTGTTGAAACAAATGTAGCAAATTACAATAAGAACTCAAGTATTGTAAGTAGGATGCATGGTGTCTAAAAGCGTATTCAACCTCCCCCCAACCCCCCTGGAAATTTTCATGATTTATTGTTTTACAACACTGAATCACAGTAGGTTTTATTTGACTTTTTTTTGACACTGATTGACAGAAAAAGACTATTTCATGTCAAAGTAAAAACAGATGTCTACAAAGTGATCTAAATTAATTACAAATATAAAATAGTGATTTCATAAGTATTCAGCCCCTTTAATATGACACACCAAATCATCACTGGTGCAGCCAACTGGTTTTAGAAGTCACATAATTAATTAATTAATTGGGATCACCATGTGAGGTCAAGGTGTTTCAATTGATAGTAAAAATCACCCGTTTCTGGAAGATCCAACTGCTGGTGAGTCAGTATCCTGGAAAAAACTACACCATGAAGACAAAAGAAAACTCCAATGAACCAATGAGAGAGAGGAGGTGTTGGAGTGGTTAAAATAGATTAGGACGGATAAGTCCCCGGGGCCTGACGGAATATTCCCAGGCTGCTCCATGAGGCGAGAGAAGAGATTGCTGAGCCTCTGGCTAGCATCTTTATGTCCTGGTTGTCCATGGGAATGGTACAGGAGGATTGGAGGGAAGCGAATGTTGTCCCTTTGTTCAAAAAAGGTAGTAGGGATAGTCCGGGGTAATTACAGACAGTGAGCCTTACGTCTGTGGTAGGAAAGCTGTTGGAAAAGATTCTTAGAGATAGGGTCTATGGGCATTTAGAGAATCATGGTCTGATCAGGGACAGTCAGCATGGCTTTGTGAAGGGCAGATCGTGCCTAACAAGCCTGATAGAGTTCTTTGAGGAGGTGACCAGGCATATAGATGAGGGTAGTGCAGTGGATGTGATCTATATGGATTTTAGTAAGGCATTTGTCAAGCTTCCATATAGTAGGCTTATTTAGAAAGTCAGAAGGCATGGGATCCAAGGAAGTTTGGCCAGGTGGATTCAGAATTGGCTTGCCTGCAGAAGGCAGAGTGTAGTGGTGGAGGGAGTACATCAGATTGGAGGGTTGTGACTAATGGTGTCCCACAAGGATCTGTTCTGGGACCTCTATTTTTCATGATTTTTATTAACGACCTGGATGCGGGGGTAGAAGGGTGGGTTGGCAAGTTTGCAGACGACACATAGGTTGGTGGTGTTGTAGATAGTGTAGAGGATTGTCAAAGATTGCAGAGAGACATTGATAAGATGCAGAAGTGGGCTGAGAAGTGGCAGATGGAGTTCAACCTGGAGAAGTGTGAGATGGTACACTTTGGAAGGACAAACTCCAAGGCAGAGTACAAAGTAAATGGCAGGATACTTGGTAGCGTGGAGGAGCAGAGGGATCTCGGGGTACATGTCCACAGATCCCTGAAAGTTGCCTCACAGGTGGATAGGGTAGTTAAGAAAGCTTATGGGGTGTTAGCTTTCATAAGTCGAGGGATAGAGTTTAAGAGTCGTGATCTAATGATGCAGCTCTATAAAACTCTGGTTAGGCCACACTTGGAGTACTGTGTCCAGTTCTGGTCGCCTCACTATAGGAAGAATGTGGAAGCATTGGAAAGGGTACAGAGGAGATTTACCAGGATGCTGCCTGGTTAAGAGAGTATGGATTATGATCAGAGATTAAGGAGCTAGGGCTTTACTCTTTGGAGAGGAGGAGGATGAGAGGAGACATGATAGAGGTGTACAAGATATTAAGAGGAATAGATAGAGTGGATGGCCAGCGCCTCTTCGCCAAGGCACCACTGCTCAATACAAGAGGACATGGCTTTAAGGTAAGGGGTGGGAAGTTCAAGGGGGATATTAGAAGAAGGTTTTTTACTCAGAGAGTGGTTGGTGCGTGGAATGCACTGCCTGAGTCAGTGGTGGAGGCAGATACACTAGTGAAGTTTAAGAGACTACTAGACAGGTATATGGAGTTATTTAAGGTGGGGGCTTATATGGGAGGCAGGGTCTGAGGGTCAGCACAACATTGTGGGCCGAAGGACCTGTAATGTGCTGTACTATTCTATGTTCTATGTTCAACCTCGTGAAAAGTTTATTGAAAAGCAAAGGTCAGGAGATGAATACAAGAAAATTTCCAAGTCACTGAATATCCCTTGGAGTACAGTTATGTCAATCATCAAGAAATGGAAAGAATATGGCATAAATGTAATTCTGCCTAGAGCAGGCCATCCTCAAAAAGTAAGTGACAATGCAAGAAGGGGACTAGTGAGAGAGGCCAGCAAGAGACCTGTGACAACTCTGGAAGAGTTACAAGCTTCAGAGGCTGAGATGAGAGAGATTGCACATACAACAACTATTGACCAGGTGCTTCATCAGTTGCAGCTTTACAGGAAAGTGGCAAAGAGAAAGCCACAGTTGAAAAAAAAACTCTCACAAAATCCTGGTTAGAGTTTGCCACAGGCATGTGGGAGACTCTGAAGTCAGCTGGAGAAGGTTTTATGGTCTAATGAAATCAAAATTGAGCTTTTTAGTCATCAGAAGGACAAACCGTCCCTACCACGAAGCATAGTGGTGGCTGCATCATGCTGTGGGGATGCTTCACTGCAGCAGGCCCTGGAAGACTGGTGAAGGTGGAAGGTAAAATGATTGCAGCAAACTACAGGAAAATCCTGGAGGAAAACCTGATGTAGCCTGCAAGAGAACTGTGACTTGGGGAGATTTGTTTTCCAGCAAGACAATGACGCCAAGCATAAAGCCAAAGCTGCATAGGAACGGCTTAAAAACAACCAAGCTCATGTCCCAGGGTAGCCAAATCAGAGTCCAGACCTCAATCCGATTGTTGCCAAAGGTGCATCAACTTAATACTGACTTAAGGGGGGTGAATACTTATGCAATCAATTATTTTGTGTTTTATATTTGTAATTAATTTAGATACTTTGTAGCGATCTGTTTTCACTTTGACACGAGTCTTTTTCTGTTGATCAGTGTCAAAAAGCCAAATTAAATCCACTGTGATTCAATGAACATAGACAATATGTTCATTGTAAAACAATAAAACATGAACTCCTCTGGCGGGGGGGGGGGGGTGGAGAGAAGAGTGGTGAATACTTTTTATGGGCATTGTGGCTAAATACAAGGATATTCTCGACTTAATAATGCCCAAAATGGAATTGTTGCACATATGAATAAACTGCCATATTATTAAATTCAAAAATATTCATATGTCTACAAACAACATAACCTTTTTTTCTCTTTCCACTTTTAGTACTTGTCCTTTTTTTTAAAAATCAGTCTTATATCCTGGTTCCCTTCATTATAACGCTGTGGAGGTACGATTACCACATCGAGTGGTGACTTCTTGTATATTTTCTGACCAATGGACAAATTGACTTCAGGACTTCTGGAATAACACAACCAGTTTGTTTCATAGGGATGACCTGTAATTTTGCTTTGAATAGGAGCAAAAAACTAGGGATACATGAAATATGATAGAAAAACAGAATGATGGATATAGACAGCATGTCAAGCAGCATCTTTTGAAAGAAAAGCAGAGTTGTGTTTCAAGATGATCTCTCATCAGTATCTGCAGAGTATAGAATTAGCTCTTTCTATAATAACAATACAACTATAATACTTCTCAGCACTTCATGAACAATTTTCTTTTTTCCAATAGACTTTTCTGGTAGACTTCTCTCTGCCTTCATAAATTAAATATTAGTCATACATAGACAAGTTGACCGTGCATCAAAATTGTACATCTCAATATACACTTACTTTGTAAATAGTAAGAGGCTCTTTTTAATACTAGCATGTACATACGTAGCAATAATGTGTCCTTACGATGCTTGATTTCTTGTTGAAACTCAGAAGATTAAATCACATTGTTGGTTATATCCACAACATTCCAGTGCTGTGTTACATGATTATCCAACAACATAAGCCATTGTGCAATTTAATATTTCATCCAGCTGTTATGCATTAAAAGTAGCTACTTAACTGCAAGAAACACACTTTTTTTATTGCTTAGATTAGATCTATTGAACCAGGAACCAAAGCTCAGATTGCACCTGCAAATCACCAGCATTTCCCATTAATAACTTCTAATTGGATTTACTATGCCTAAGCAATTGTATCTTTCAAATAAACATCTACAACTTGACTTCTAAGTGTAGGGCCCAATGACAAGGTCCTCATTAATAACCATTTACTATATTATACTGGCTTATTTAACAACTGCAGAATTGTATTTGTATAACTCATAATAATTTTAATAAAACATGCATCCAACATTGTTATTTAAAGAAGTAGCAATACATGATTTTGAAGCAAATGAAAGAACTTCATATGCTAGAACTTTGAATAATATTGATATCCAATGATTTTTTATGCTGTAAAACATCTATGATCAATAATGAAAATCTTCAACACTAAACATATCCAAACTGTTGGTAAGATGCTAATGATGCTGTATTTGGTTAAAGATTTAAAGAAATATTGTTGCATATTATATTCTATGTCTTGCATCAGTGCATTAGTAGGTAAAATATTACAAAACTAAAATTTAAAGTGCCATTTTATATAGTATTAGCCTTTATTTTTTTCTATTAAGAACGCATGTGATTCATTCACTCCTTCAAACGTACACACAAACAAATAAGGTGCTATGCACTATATACCTGATTTGAATCACGGATTCAGGATTGGGATGATATATAACCCATAGCAGTTTTATCATATTTTAGAGAGCAAGACCAAGAAATAAACGCTGACAGCTCTGTGCAGACTAAACAAATTGTGCTGTTCAGCTTACAACCATCACATCTACTTCACAATTATACATTTGAAAAATATATTGAAGGTATTCTAAGTTACAACCATAACTTAAAATATGAAATAGTTCTATTGTGGGGCAGTGGAGAAGGGAGGGAAGATGAGAAACATGCGTTAGTAGATCAGTCAAAATTGATGCAAAATTCCTATTAAAGATTTTTCATTTTATTAATATCATTCAAATTATCAACTGGTTTTTAGTTCAATACTAACTGGCTACTTTTATATACAAAACTGAAAATACTAGCAGTTTGAAAATTCAAGTTTTCTTAACAGTAATAAAAAGCACCAAACCATTTTCAAGATTATATAAGACAGGTTGTATTTTATAGAGAACGAGCAACATGTGTAATAAATCAAAAATTTCCAATTATTTTCTCCTCTTTCGTCCTCCATGGATAACTCTTTGCTTGGCTGCAAGTGGACCAATAGAGTGCCACCCAAGTGGTCATTGTTCATGTTAAAGCCATAGCCTTTCACTTCAGTGTCAGCAGTTGAATACAGTTGGGCAGATATCAAAACAATGGAACAAGAAAAAGAGACAGAGAGCAACAATGAGCATGAGACTGAGCATTGTCAGCCCTGAAAGAAACTGAAAAAACTCTGGTACTCAAAAAAAAATCAGTGCAACTCAAATGTCTGCTAATCTTATTCATTTGTCAAAGGCCCTGCTATCTATACATTCATCTTCAGTCACCTTTACAGCCACGTAAATATCAACCACTCAAGTTTCTAATCTCCATCTCTGCCCACATAAATAGATGTTTATGCAATAAATGATATTGGTGGTTGGCAGTTGACAGAATGGCAGCACCAATTTCAATGCTGATGCTGCTGTACTTTGCTGCTCTAAGTGTGCTGCCAATGCTAAAATTGCTTTCCCAATGGTCACCAGACTAAAAAATACCATAGATGGACTTTGCACATCTAAAACTTAAGGAGATGACAATATCAAGTTCATGTTCAGTTTATTGTCATTCAACCACACACATATATAGCGCCAAAAGAAACAACGTTCCTCCAGACCAAGGTTTACAATACCAAGGTATAACTCACACCCATAACAAAGGTAATATTACCACAAATAATTTAACAAATATTAAGGTGCATTTATGACACATTAAAAAAGTAACAGTACAATGCTACTGGTGCTTCATACATGATGAGAGCTGGGTGTGGACATGGAGCTCAGTAGTCTTAAGGCTTAAGAGAAGAAGCTGTTTCCCATCCTAATAGTTCTTATCTTAATGCTACGGTACCTCCTGCCTGATAGTGGGTAAAATAAGAGTTTTCTCCCGATTAGCTTGAAATGAAGTACTCACTACTTGTTTGATATAGGAATTTAAGAATACAAGAAAACACAAGGACTAGGCCATTCAGTTCCTTCAAGCCCCCCTTATCATTTAACATCATCTTGGCTGATCTGCCCTAAGCCTCATCTTCCATGCCAGTTCCCAATAGCCCTCAATTACTTGCCCTACCAAAATTTTATCTATTCTTCTTTGAGCACCCTCAAGGATCCACATACTCCAAGTTAAATAATTCCAAGGATTCTCCATCTTCTCCATCTCAGCTTCAAATGACTGCACCTGACAATTGTAACTGAAACCAAACTCTTGCCACTTCTGAAATAAGTGTTTTCAAAAAGATATGCTGTTTCTTTTGGTGGTATACAGGCAGGGAAATATCCCCCAGACTTGAACATCCCTTTGAATAAATTCAAGGAATGCTGAATGACAGATGATGATACTCCACATGAACTCCAGTGGTGGAACTTGATTATAATGGGATTCCCCAGCATTATTGAGAAAAATGGTTCTGCAATCCGACATTAGATACACTTGGTCAAAGAATGGAATCCTTTTCATTTGATCAGGGGTTTCTGACTGGAGATCAATGAAAAGTTCAACAACCTTTTTAAATGTTATTTTATTTTAACAAGTTTAAGTTAATTGTTTATGTACACTTTTATATTATTTATTGAAACTTGATGGTTTCTTTCTTAGTCACTTAGTGATTTAAATCATTTATGAAATGTGTTGCAATGCCATTTTCACATTATTTGAAAATCTCATCAACTTCAACAGCAGATGAAGATCTGAGCAGTGTCTTAGCATTACGCCAACCAAGTCACCACGAAGACCTTGCTATTGATTCAAGGATCAAGCCTTTGCATCCATAAACAGGCATGGGGATAGTACAGCAGCATATACCAACAACAAACCAATTTGTAAATACAGTAGATTCCAGTTAATTGGGCCATCCACTTATTTAGGACAACTCTTAAAGAACAATAACTAATCATGAAAATAGCCAGGATTCCCTTTGTTTATTTAGGGCACTATGCTACTTAATTGGTGCAGGAGACTGTAGCTGAACAGCTTCTACCTCACGTGCACTTGTGTGGCCGTTAGACACCACACTATGATTAGAGTAAATAGTTTTTAAATAGCATCCATTGTGTTCAAAAAGCAGTGATTTTTGTCACTGATAGCTAGTGTGAAATAAGCAGTAAGACAAATCAGAACTGTTTCGTTCACTATGTTTTCAAGCATTCAGGCTTGGATATGAGAGAAATGATCGGGAGCGAAAATGAAATAATTTCACTACTTCAGAAATGAAAATAAATTATCTGGAGGATGAAATTGTTGAAAGGACTGTATGAAGACAGTCCATTATCTGCACTAGCTCTGCACTGATCTTGTCAATCAAAAAAAAACCAGCAGCATACACTGGAGTAATTCCTCCGTCGATATCTGTTGGGAACTAATGCACAGTTTTATATACTATAGTAGTATTGATGGTATTCTACATTGTTCTGTTTTTCATTTAAATATATAATTTGTTATTCAGTTAAACGGTAGTTTGTCTTCTTTCTAAATGCCTTTTTAACTACTTCCATGACACTTTGGCTAATTGGGGCAGCTATATAATTGAGCCAAAACATACTGGTCGTGATGTGTCCTAATTAGCTGGAATCCACTGGAATAAAATCTGCATTGAAGGAATAATAGCATGGTAAATCAACCTGATATATAGTAAATGCCTCAATGCTGATAAAAACAGGCATTAAAGGGGTGAAAGCATGGTATCAAACTGGTATATAGTAAATGCTGCAATCCCAATAAAACACACTTTATTGTGATAACATTGAGACTTTGCCAAACCCTGCAGATATAACTCATCTTAGAGAAACGGGATTACAAATGATGGAAACATCCTTTCAATAAAGATATCAGATTGCAAGCCATAAAAGACACGGTTCTGAAATCTCACAATTTACAGGATGGAAAGGGTGCATTTGGAAATTCTTTTCAGACGCAGTAGGCCATTAGCAGAGGACAGGTTTAAGCAGTACTACCATGTTCTTTTCATGTGGTCACATTTCTGCAATTTGTTGAAACTCAGGGAACTGGACCCCAAACCTCTTGAGAGTTTTTGGTATGAACCACAATTTATGAGGGTCTTGAAGTTCTTGCTTTGAAACAAGCACTTGTGAGGTATATAAATTGTCAAGTGCTTACTGTGCTGGAGCATACATGAGTTCATCTGGCCTCTGAAATAATTTCTTTCAAAGATTATTCCATCTCAGGGAATGAGAGGTTTCCTTCTCAAAAGAGCTTTTGCAAGTGGAATAAATCACTGCATAATAAGCCATCAGAGATCAGACTAGTCCTTGTGCTGGAAATGTCATAAGTGGAACTGCAAGGCCACAATTGTAAGACAATGGTTATCTTGTATTTGAGCAACTTATGCTCCAGATACAACAGTGAATCAGAATAATCAGGACTAAATTGCAGTAAAAATAGGGGTGCTAACTGTTTGGATGATGATAGCCCATACTGCTTCCAAGCCTGGGTTTGTCTGATCTGGGTACATTCCAAGTTGTCTTTCCACATTACTACAGTTTTAATGTAGTGATGAGTCTGAATCCCTATTTCTTTTCAAGACCACTCTAATAATTTATGCAGTTAATTCAGACCCAGAATTAAGAGGAGTCTAGAGGGAGTGAACACTGTTGAAATGCTGACCCAGAAATTATTCTGAGCTTAAATTAATGCACTAAATGACGTTGTATAGAGGATACCTCCTTGCTTCTCTAGATTTATTCTTCCCTCCCTACAAGTACATAAACATGCAGGGTCATGATTTTTCAACTGTCACATTAAGCACTCATTATATAATCAACAATGCACCTGTCAAATTCTTTGCAGGATTGTTTTTAAACCTTTATCAAAGTAGTAGATTGTTGACAGATCACACTGAACATCTACAGTGGACATTGTACAGAACAAAAGATCAGTTGGTATAGGTCTAGCATCAACAGAGGTATGTAGCTATTGAGCAAGAACATTACTTTGTCACAAAAACTATGTAACCTGGGATCTAGCCTGCATTAGCTCATGTGTCCAGGCAACAGTATTTACCACATTTAGAATCATAAATTGAGGCACTTTTGTGTGATGGTAATCAATTTCCTTCATTGATTTCACATTCTGAAACAGAGGCAATTAGTGAAGATGGACCTTGGTGTTTTATTATATCACTCTCTTAGAATTCATGACTAGTGCCATGAGACTATATCAAAATGAAAAGGCATTATGGAATATATTGCCAGTTCTATGTAAACAAAATATAATAAGCTTCTTGTTAAATCTAGCATCCAGTTTTGGCATTTAAATGGCTGATGAAATTCAGGGTCCAAAAATTATTTTGAAGAAGGCTGCCTAAACGAGAAACAAAATTCTTGCAGTTTACAAAGTAATTGTCATCATTTTAGGACTTCAGTGCTTTTACAACCAAGTAGCTACTACAGAAACTAAGTTACTGCATTCCAGAAAGCGGTACAATTTGACAGGAAAGGAATACAGGGCAAGGCTCTGAAAGCAAGTCCCGCCTTTTCCACTTAATCTCAAGGGACTTTTATTGTCCATTTAATGTGCAGATTTGATGGTACTTCTGTGCAGAATTCAAGACGCTTTGCCTCTCACAGTATAGCAAATCATAGTCATGTATTGTTACGAACAAAACTAGATTATATGCTCAAATCTGCATCTTAACTCATGAATTGCTGAATTAGAGATGACAGTGCTTAATGGAGTAACACTCAACTCATTTTAAGTGTGCTTAAATTTTTCTTTTCATTGAACTTTAGAGCAAGTTATTAGCTCAGTCAATATACTTGATGCTGATTCACTGCAAACATCAAAGACACCAAAGAAGTCGACAAGATGAAGGCATCAGTGTACTGAATATAGGTAGGGTTTTGGGTAATGAATATTCTCAATGTGATCTTCATTCATTTGTTCAACATTAGAAAAACAGGTACATTCTATATAAATTCATTCATGCAAATAAAATCCATATAGCTCCCCCAAATAGTTTTAAATGTCATTGAAAAAGTGGAAACAAGACATAATCAAAGGACCCCAAATTAAACCTTTTGTAAACATATCAAACAACAGAAAATCTGCCAATGCTGGAAATCCAAGCAACACACACAAAATGCTGGAGAAACTCAGCAGGCCAGGCAGCATCTATGAAAAAAAGAGTACAGTCAACTTTCTGGGCCAAAATCCTTCAGCAGGATCCCAAATATTTTGGATTAACATACAGAGAAATAACTAAGATTCTAGAATTGCACAAGACAGAACCTAAGTTTACTGAAGTGTACTGCATGTACTGGATCAACTTCATTCGCCTCAGCACTGAACTGGCTCCAAGGCTGTGGACACACTTACAGGGACTCTGCAGTTCATGTCCTGCATATTATTTGTTTTCCTCTGTTACTGTTTGCACACTGTTCTTTTTTTTCTCCCCCCACACACTGGATGTTTGACAGTTTTTGTTGAGTGGGTTTATTGTGGATTCTATTGTATTTCTTTTGTTTTGTGGCTGCCTACAAGAAGATGGATCTCAAAGTTGTATATGCTACACTGTTCATCCCTTGATAATAAATGCATTTTGAACTTTGAATGTATGAAGTACTGGGACAATTGAGGAGACACTTGGTCAAGTGTCAGTCAGGAAATGAATGGTCATGTGGGGTAGAGAATTAAAAAAGCTGGAAGTGAAATCTAACAGCCACCACATGTAAAGTTGCTCTTGGAAAAAAATCTGCTACTGATTTTGGGAGATAAAAGTAGCTGAAATTTGAAAGCTTAATACCTGTTGTTGATTGACAGTAGGAAGTAGGGCAGTGCTCATTGCAGCATAACAACAGAAACAAAATGGCTGATTGGAGCAAAGTGATTCAAGTCCATATCTGCATACACTGTTCTTTTAAATTCAGAATATGGCACATTCATATGATCAAACAAAAGCTTTCAGCAGTCCAAGGTGCAGATGTTATTGGGCATGCTATGGTACAGGACAAACATATTCTGGAAGAATGCAACACTTTAAGTGAAATGCCCAAATCATGATAGACTAAAATAATCATTGATTCATATTCTATAGGGCACCTGAGACTTAAAACAAAAACAGTGTAAAAAATTATGCTCTATATTTCACTTATCTTCTTCAGCGTAAGTATTTTGCTAAATTCACAGCATATTTTAAGAAAAAGAAAAAACTGAAAATACATTTCTTAAATTCCATTAATCATTCAACAATTCATTGTGTTCGATTCAATCCAATATCAAAACTTGCATGTTTTTATGTTCTCAGTACATTAAAATTATATTAAAAAGCTGCTTCCAAGCAAAGATATGGCATTCCATTGCAAAAAATAACATGAAGGAATGAGCAGCAGTGTGGTTTTACATAAATTATTAAGGCCATAATTACATGTTTCAGACTGGTTTCAAGCAGTTGCTTGATCAAGTCTAAATATAGCACGGAACATTGTAAAATCTTGCAATGGTAACAAATTTATAGATGCGTACATTAACACATTGGTCTCTGCTCCACCCATGTATGAATGCTAATGAAAATCTGGCAACAATCTTAAATGAAAGTATAAAAACTACAGATGCTCAAAGTTTTAAATAAAAACAGAAAATGCTGGAAGCACTCACATCAGGTGACATTCGTGCAAAGAGAAACAGAGTTAAGATGTCAGGTCAACAACCCCTAGAACTGCTCTTTCAAACTCACTTTCTCTTTCTACGTATCCTGTCTGACCTACTATGAGTTTCAGCTCGCTGGGGTAGCATGAAGCACAATTACATTGCATTTCACTATTTAAGATGGTAACACCATAAGACACAGAAGCAAAATTTGGCCATTCAGCCCATTGAGTCTGCTTCTCCATTCCATCATGGCTGATTTAATACCCCTCTCAACCCGATTCTCATGCGGTCTGCATAACCTTTGACATCCTGACTAATCAAGAACACATCAATCTTGAAATATACTCAAAGACTTGGCCTCCACAGCAACCTGTGGCAATGTATTCCATAGATTTACTACCGTCTGGTTAAATAAATTCCTTAACTCTGTTCTAAATGGATGCCCTATTATTGTGAGGCTGTGCCATTTAGTCCTAGACACCCCCACCAAACTATAAGAAACATCCTCTCCACATCAACTGATGTAGGTCTTTCAACATTCACTAGGTGTCAGCAAGATTACCCCTCATTTTCTTTTAAAACTCCAGCAAGTACAGACGAAGATTCATTAGGTGGTCTTAATATTTTAGCTCCTGCATTCCTGGAATCATTCTTGCAAAACTCCTCTGGACCCTCTCCAATGCCAGCACATCTTTTCATAGATAATGTGCTTCAAAACTGTTCATAATACTCCAAGTGCAGTCTAACCAATGCCTTATAAAACCTCAGTATTACATCCTTGTTTTTGGATTCTAGTCTTCTTCAAATGAAGGCTAACATTGCATTTGCCATCTTTACTACTGACTCAACCTGCAAGTTAACCTGTAGGGAATCCTGCACTAGGATTCCCAACTCCCTTTACACCTCTGCTTTTTAAATTTTCTCCCCGTTTGGAAAATGGTCTATGCCTTTATTCCTTCTACCAAAGTACATGACCAAACACTTTCCTACACTACATTTCATCTGCCACTTCTTTGTTTTCCTAGTCTTTCTAAATTCTTCTGCAGGATCCCTGCTTCCTCAACACTAAATGCCTCTGCACCTATCTTCATGTTGTTTGCAAACTTGGCCACAAAGCCATCAATTCGACCGTCCAAATCACTGACATATAACCTGAAAATAAGCAGTCCCAATCCTGATCCCTGCAGAACACCACTAGTCACCAGCAGCCAAACAGAAAAAGTCTCCTTAATCCCTACTCTTTGCCTCTTGCCAGTTAGCCAATTTTCTGTCCAAGATAGCATGTTTCCTGTAATACCATGGGCTCTTATCTTGTTAAGCAGTCTCATGTGTGACACCTTGTCAGAGACCTTCTGAAAATCCAAGTAAGCAACATCCACTGACAACTCCAATCTGCTAATTTAATTTGCAGATGATATTACATTGATTGGCCTTACACAAGAACCTAAGAAATAGGAGCAGGAGTAAGCCTTCCGGCCCATCAAGCCTGCCCCGCCATTCAATAAGATCATGGCTGATCTGTCCATAAACTAAGCTCCATCTTTCTCCCTTTTCCCCCATAACCCTTAATTCCCCAACTATGTAAAAATCTAACTATCTTAAATATATTTAATGAAGAAGCCTCAACTGCTTCCCTGGGTAGAGAATGCCACAGATTCACCACTCTCTAGGAAAAACAGTTTCTCATCTCCGTTCAAAATCTTCTCCCCTGAATCTTGAGGCAATGTCCCCTAGTTTGTGTCTCACCTACCAATGGAAACAAGTTTCCTACTTCTATCTTATCTACCCCTTTCAAAATTTTGTATGTTTCTATAAGATCCCCTCTCATTCTTCTGAATTCCAGACAGTATAGTCCCAGGCAACTCAACCTCTCCTCATAAATTAACCCCTTCATCTCTGGAATCAACCTGGTGAACCTCCTCTGCACTGGTTCCAAAGCCAGTATATCCTTCAAATATGGAGACCAGAACTGCACATAGTACTCCAGGTGCAGCCTCACCAGTACCCTGTATAGTTGCAGGATGATTTCCCTGCTCTTGAATTCAATCTCTCTAGCAATGAAGGCCAACATTCCGTTTGCCTTCTTAATAACCTGTTGCATCTGCAAGCCAACTTTTTGTGATTCATGCACAAGCACTCCCAAGTCCCTCTGCACAACAGCATGCCGCAATCTTTCACCATTTAAATAATAATCTGCTCTTCTGTTATTCCTTCCAAAGTGGATTATCTCGCGTTTACCAATGTTGCATTCCATCTACCTCAAATAATAACGAAGCAGCCTACAAAGAAGTCGTCACCCTGACACAGTGGTGTCAAGAAAACAACGTCTCCCTCAATGTCACAAAGCAAAGGAGCTGGTTGTGGGCTACAGGAAGAATGGAGACAGGCTAACCCTATTGACAGCAATGGATCTGGGGATGAGATGTGAACAGCTTTAAGTTCCTTGGGATACAAATCACTGAGGACCTTACGTTGTCTGTACATATTGGCTGTGTGGTGAATAAAGCACAACAGTGCCTCTTTCACCTCAGACAGTTCAAGAACTTTGATATGAGTCCCAAATCTTAAGGACTTTCTACAGGGGAACAATTGAGAGCATCCTGACAGGCTGTATCACTGCCTGGTATGGGAACTGTACTTCCCTCAATCGCAGGACTCTGCAGAGAGTGGCACAGACAGCCCAGCGCATCTGTGTATGTGAACTTCCCACTATTCATGATATTTACAGTGACAGGTGAGTAAAAAAGGTCCGAGGGATCACTGGGGACTTGAGTCACCCCAACCAAAAACCAATCAGGAAACAGTATCACAGATTTAAAGCCAGGACTAACAAGCTCCGGGACAGCGTCTTCCACCAAGCCATCAGGCTGATTAATTCATGCTGACACAATTGTATTTCTAAGCTATATTGACTGTTCTGTTGGACATTCTATTTATTACAAATTACTATAAATTGCACATTGCAAATTCAAGTCAAGTCACTTTTTATTGTCACTCAACCATAACTACTGGTACAGAACATAGTAAAAATGAGATGTTTTCCAGGACCATGGTGCTACATGAAACAATACAAAACTACACTGAACTACGTAAGAAAAAACACAAAAACTACACTAAACTACAGACCTATCCAGGACTGCATGAAGTGCACAAAACAGTGCAGGCAGTACAATAAATAATAATAAATAATAAACAAGACAGTAGGCACAGTAGAGGATATAGTAGGTTGGTGTCAAGCCAGGCTCTGGGTATTGAGGAGTCTGATGGCTTGGGGGAAGAAACTGTTACATAGTCTGGTTGTAAGAGCCCGAATGCTTCGGTGCCTTTTTCCAGATGGCAGGAGGGAGAAGAGTTTAAATGAGGGGTGCGTGGGGTCCTTCATAATGCTTCAGAGACATATTGTAAAGATGTTTACTCCTCATGTACGTAAAGGACGTAAGAAATAAAGTCAATTCAATTCAATTCCTTTGCCTGTTATTTCCTCAAAGAACTCCAATTGTTTCGTCAGGCAATATTTCCCCTTAAGAAAATCATGGTGACTGGCCAATTAAATGATGTGCCTCCAAGTATCCCAAAACCTCATCCTTAATAATGAACTCCAACATCTTCTTGACATCTTAAGTTAGGGTAACCAGCCTGTAATTTCCTTTCTTCGGCCTCTCTTCCTCCTTGAAAAGTGGAGTGACATTTGCACTTTTCCAGTCCTCTGGAAACCTTGCAGAATCTAGTGATTCTTGAAAGATCATTATGAATGCTTCCACAATCTCTTTAGCCACTTCTTTCAGAACCCTGGGGTATAGTCCATCTGATCTAGGTGACTTACCTACCATCAGACCTTTCTGCTTCCCAAGCACCTTTTCTGTAGTAATAGCAACAACACTCACTCTGCCCTCTGAAACTCTTCAATTTCTGGCATACTGCTAGTGTCGCCCAAGTGAAGACTGATTCAAAATACTTAAGTTCGTCTGCCATTTCTTGGCCCCCATTACTACCTCTCCAGCATAACTTTCCAGCAGTCGAACATCCACTCTTGTCTCCCTTTTACTCTTTAAATATATGAAAAAACTTCTTGCATCTACTTTTATATTATTGGCTAGCTTACCTTCATATTTCATCTTTTTTTCCTCATAATAGCTTTTTCAGTTGGATTTTAAAAGCTTCCCAATCCTCTAACTTCCCACTATTTTTTGCTCTATCATATGCCCTTTGCTTTGGTTTTATGATGTCTTTGATTTCTCGTGAGCCACTATTACCTCATCCTCCCTTTAGAATACTTCTTCATCTTTAGGATATTTAGAAAATTAATATAATCTGCGCTTCTGACATTGTATCTGCGAATTCTTCATTCTCACTGATTGCTTCACCTGCATTGTGTTTTCCATTGTTGCTCTGTCTGTTTGCACAGCTACACCAATTCAAACATCTCTCTATCGTAATAATTCAGTGGTAATTCTGGCTATTATCTTTTAACAACAGAAAAATCCCTCTGCTTGGGAAAACAGTGTAGCTAAAGAAAGGTAGAAGCTTACCTCACATCCAACCTGGGTGACTACTAAAGAACTGTGCTGATCAACTGACTGGAGTATTCAGTGATATATTTAACCTCTCACTTCAGCAGTCGGAGGCACCGACCTGCTTCAAGCAGGCTTCAATTATACCAGCGCCTAAGAAAAACGTGGTAACCTGCCTCAATGACTACAGTCCAGCCGCACTTGCATCCATTGTGATTAGGTGCTTTGAGAAGTTGGTGATGAAATGCATTAACTCCTGCCTGAGAAGTGACTTGGGCCTACTCCGCAAAATGCTGGAGGAACTCTGTTGGCCAGGCAGCATTCAAGGAAAAGAATCAACAGTCAACATTTCATCGAGACCCTTCATCCTGATTTACTCATTTCCACAGATGTTGCCTGGCCTGCTGAGTTCATCCAGCATTTTGTGTGTGTTGCTTTGGATTTCCAGCATCTGAAGATTTTCTCGTGTGTGCTCTCATTTACCTACTGGCACAAAAAATCCACAAGAGATGCCACTTCATTGGCTCTTTGCTCAACCCTGGAACACGTGAACAATAATCATCATCGTTACCATCATCTCCTGAAAACTAATGAATAAACTTTGCAAACTTCTATAGATGTGTGGTGAACTAGTTGCATCATGAACAGAAAATCCTACAAACAGTAGTAAACATGACCCAGTCCGTCATGGAACACCGTTGCAGGAAAACAGCATCCATTATCAAGGACCCCACCACCCAGGGGAGGCTCCCTTTCTGCTCCTGCCATCAAGAAGCTGGTATAGGATCCTCAGGACCCACACCACCAGGTTCACAAAGTTCAAGAGCATTTATTACTTGTCAACCATCAGACTCTTGAACTAGAGGGGATAACTTCACTCGTCTCATCACTGAACTGTTCCTACAACCTGTGGACTCACTTTCACGGACTCTTCGTCTCACATTCTTGAATTTTATAGCTTATTTATTATTTTTCTCTTTTGTATCTGTACAGTTTGTTATCTTTTGCACATTGGTTGTTTGTTCGTCTTGTTGGGTGTGGTCTTTCCTTGATTCTATTGTGCGTTTGGCCTGCCAGAAAAAGAGTCTCAGGGTTGCACATGGTGACATACATGTACTTTGTTAATAAATTTACCTTGAACAGGTGGCGATGAGGGAGTGTGAATAATCTGGGTGATCTGTCCATACCTGGAGTGGTCGCTGTCAGTCCCCAGCAAAGGTCTGCGCTCATAGTGCCACACAGTGAACCTGCAAATCAGTGCAGAGTTGGCACACAATTTGCCTAAGCTGGACCCACACCAGCCCTCATGGGCAACCTCCTCACACCAATACATGGAGTGGTTCATTGCTGAATTCACACAGGCATCTCAGGATAGCACTGTACAGAATCTTTGAGGGTAGGGGGTTCATGCTACATTCTTGGCATAGCATCAAGGAAAGCAAGAGTTTGTGCCAGGTTATGAACACACAGGCACAGTCAGTAGCACATTTCTCCATACTCAGTACTACAGTATTACAAGTCCTTTGCAGAATGGTTCCATTGGCACTCTCCTTCCTGGTAACATCCTGAATATCAGCACCATCGAAATGGTCCAAGAATCTTTCACCACATGAAGTTATATCACCGGATGGAAGAAATGACACCAAAATGAGCTTTCTACAAGGCTACCAAAAATAGTTCAATGAAAATTGTGACTAGTTTGTATTTAAAATGGTAATTATAACTCACTCAATAAGGTTAAAATTTTTAATGATCCTGCTAACTAGAGTTTGAAATTCAGTTCAAGTAAGTGAACACCCTGCAGAGGAGTTGTTAATGACGCCACCTATCACAGTTCTGAGTTCAACTGCTTATGTCAGACATCCCACCCTGCAAAAACTCACTTCAGGGAGGTAGCACCCCCCCCCACCCCCCACCCTCGCCCATCGACCTCCAAGGGTGTATGTAATACTTTGTTTAGTGATTTTATCTAATCTGTAAACCAAGTTGGGTATATGCAGCAAATGTGACATTAAAATATGTACTTATATTATATTATCATGTTTATTCTATTACAACGTTAAGCAAGTCTACTGGGAGTTTGGCCTCATCACGTAGGACATCAATAGCGTAGCTCCTTAGCAGCTGGCCAGCTAGTTTAAATAACGTTAGCTATGCTGTAATGACATCTGTTAAACTCACCTCAACATGTCTTTTACATTTTAATCCACCATGGGCAATAGAAAGGTCACTGTTGCAAACAGTGCAGCGAGCAACACTGTCATTATTTTTGAGGTTGAGTGTAAAGCCCGCCCACAAAGAAAACTGATAGGTCTACTTTGTTGGGGACCCCTGCTAAGTAGACCTATCAGTTTTCTTTGCACCCCAGACCGGTTTAATATTGACAATATTCTTGCGGACTGGCCGACCGGGGCGGGGGGAGGGGGAGGGTGTTAATCACAACCGGAATAGAAGTGATAAGTCAATAGCATCATAACATTTTAAGTAATGTTTGGATATTAAACACACAGCGCATATTTTCCCCGTATGAACATATAAAATCATTGCAACACACCAATATCGCTGAATCAGTGCGAGCCCTGGGCTTGTTTCTCTGCAACAAGACGGTCCCATCGAGGGGTGAGGGGAGACAGCGATACTCGAAGGGGGTTCCTTATGTCCAGTCTATTCCGGAATTTAGTTTTCGTTGCATTCATTGCAGAAAACTCGGCTTCGCAGCAATATGATGTTGGAAATGGAAGCAACGTTTTCAGTGCTTCCGTGACTATCTCAGGATATTTAGCCTTGACTTTCATCCAGAATGCCGGCAGAGATGTTATGTCAAACATACTTTTCAGCCCCCCGTCATTTACAAGCTCAAGGAGTTGATCTTTTTCCTGCGCTGACATGGATGACGCATGCGTAATAACCTCGCGTGCGTTCAAGTTCAACAGTGCGTGATAGGGAATGAGGAAAGGTGCAAATGACTCATATCGTTTCATATCGTCAAATCATATTGTTTCCTCACGGCCCGGTGGTTGGGGACCACTCTTAGCACCAAGAGAGACCAATCAGGATGCTCGCTCTCCCTCTCCCTCTCAAAAAAATCTATTTCTGGGATATTGTATATAATTTCTGGGCGTCAGGGAGCCACTATCGATATGCGGGGGACTCCCGGATCTTCTGGGAGAGGTGGGATGTCTGTTATGTGCAAACACATAAATTGCTGTCAGTGTCACAAAATAATCACAGCAAACACAGATAGTTTTGTTGCATTTAAAATTGCAAATTCAGCTCCAGGTTCATCTTTCTAGAAGCACCAGCCTCTACCATGATGCTATATCCCTAATTTAAACTCCCTATCATGTATACACACACGCTCCATGTTCATTAATCAAGTACCAGTTGTTAAACTACCAAAACTAGTATCAGGACCAGAAATAAAGCTATATTCACAAAATTGTTTACATAAAACACAAAATGCAATTGAAAAATCAAATGTGTGCTTGATTAAAGGGTATTGCTAGCAGAGAACATCATTACTATCCAACATACTGACTTTGAACTAAGTAATAACTTCCAACCACTTTAAATATCATGGCAACACATCCAAAGGCGGCTAAAATCCTCCTTAATAAAGCAAATGTAAAAAATGTTTATAAAACTTATCAGTGTTGACATAATATTCTTTGTGAAAGCATGTCTTTAATTAAGCATTTATACAAATCCTTGTTTGAATGTAAATTTCAAAAAATATTGAAGGAGCTTGGCAACTGCAAATAAGTTATATCTGCCAACAAAGTTGCACAAAAAAATTGTAACTAATTTCAGAATCTGACTTCAGTAAACTTAGCATATATTAATGACAATCCTGAGGAAAAAATAATTATTCCATTTATTTTTGGTGAAGCAAAGTTTATTTTAACAGCTAAGGAAATAATTTATCTGCTGGAAATATAAACCACCTTTTGAAAACAACTGCACAATGTGTATTGAGGGTTCAACCTCATAATCTTGTATCCTCGCATAATATTTCACTAACAGAAGACATCATGATACTTCAGTCTCATCACCTACCAGCAGCCTGGAGGACCAACTGCAGTCTTGCTTTTGCCTGTTCCGCAGGGGACTGCAAAACAACAAAGATAAGACCCACATCAAATAATGGACTTTGTTATTAATGATGACACAGAGGAAAGGATTTCCATTCATCAAAGAATAAAAGAACAACTGTGCAGGACACTACACAATTAATATGCAATCAAAAAGATACACCACTTAGTAAATATCTTGAATGATTGGTGGCATACTTTTAGTTTAGGGTTTAGAATGAAACGAGGCAACACTAAACATTCAAGGATATTTTACATAATTCTTTAAGTGTTTCCAAGTCTAAGTGTAAAATCTCCTCATAATACCTGTCACACATCCTCTTACAGCTTCTCAGTTTTAAGAAGTGAGATGCAGCAAAATGTATTATAAATATACAAATATTAATTGCACCCACAAAATACCCAACCCTCAAATCCACAGTGCATTTTTCCCTTCAGTACCTCTGTCAAACAAAAAAGGGCACTTCATTTTTGCATACATGCTGCTCTGCTGCATCTATTATAAAATAATGAAGTTACAACAAATAAAATAGATGTGAAGTTTGCTTTAATTCTTTGTAGTTTGGGATAATTAGATTATTTGAGGATTTGCATAGTCAGTTCATACATATGTGCCACCAGAGCTTCCTGCAATCCCATTCAGCAAAGAAATGTTTACATTTGCATAATCCTTCAAAGACATCAACCTCCTCCTCCCCCCACACACAAATCCTAGGAATTACTGTATCATCAAGAATGATCAAAATCACACTTTCTGCAACTTTGTGAGATGCAAACATATCTATTACACAGAGGTGCATAAATTAATACAAACTAAGGGTATGAAATGTAAGGATACGTAAACAGTAGAAGATATATTGTAAAATCTACAACTCAGAGACCTATGGTGAAGCTTTTGAAGACAGCACATTATTTTGCTTCCATTTCTGCCAATTATCCCTTGTTCCTTCATTTCCTGAAGGCATTGGATCCTGGCTGGGATACACCACTCATGATTCAAAATGGCCATTCCTGATTTATTTGCTTTTGGCAGTAAGTATTAACAGGCTATTCCAATCACAGTACTATCATATTGAAGACAGTTTACATTCTCATTCACTTTTGTACAGAACATGCATCACTGAATAGGCATCTAGTCCAATTCCTTCCTAGTCCTACCCTGCTGATTTCAATTGAATGGTACTGATAACTAATGTTACTTGTGTCACAAAAAGTTGACTTTTAGATTTAGCTTTAATAATCTCTTATTGCCATGAAAATATTTACATTTATACAGCACTTCTCCAGGAACAATGGTGTATCAGCAGCCACAGTACTACACAAAATTCCACTAAATGCTAATGTAATAACGACTGGACGATTTATTTGCATTGAGATTTAAGTGTTGGCAAGCATATTGGAAAGGACACTGATGGTCTTCAAAATCGTGCAAAACTCTGAGGAACAATTGCCTGCAGGGAAAAAGGAGTCAAATGCACCATGATTTAATCTCCAATAACACTCACAAAATGCTGGAGGAACTCAGATCAGGCAGCATCTATGGAGACAATTCAGAGTTGATACTCCTCATCAGGACTACAAAAGGAAGGGTTGGGGAGGGGGGCAGAAACCAGAATAATAAAATTGGGGAAGGGAGAATACAAGGTGGCAGATGATAGGTGAGGGGATAGGTAGATAGGTGGGAGAGAAGGAATGGTGTGAAAAGCTGGGAGGTGATTAGCGGAAGAGGCAAAGGCTGAAGGAGGAATTTGATAGGAGAGGATGGTAAAACAAGGAATAAAAGGAAGGAGGTGGGGAACCAGAGGGAGGTGATGGGCAGGTCATTAGGGCAGAGGAGGGATAGCAGAATGAGAGAAAATAAAAAGGGGGTGAGGAGAACAGAGGGGAGTGGTTAACAGAAATTAGAGACATCAACGTTCACGCCATCAGGTTGGAGGAGGCTACCCAGATAGAATACAAGGAGCTGCTCCTCCGACCTGTATCCAGCTTCATCATGGCAGTAGATGAGGCACGTCAGTGTGAGAATGAAGTCAAAATGAAATGGGTGGCCACCAGGAGATCCTGCCTTTTGTGGCCGACAGAGTAAAGGTGCTTGCCGAAGCAGTACCATCAACCGCACCCACTCCCCCACCATCTGCGCTGAGCCTCACCAAAGTACCGAAAGCCATACTGGGAGCACCAGATAAAATAAATGACCCAAATGGACTTTCAAGTGAAACACGAACTCACCTGGAAGGACTGGTTAGGGCCCTAAATTGTAGTCAGAGAGATGTTGGAGCAGGCGTAGCACTTGTCGTTATTGCATGGGTAAGTGCCAAGTGTGAGGAGGGAAAACTGTGGGGATTTCTGAGTGGATTAAGGAGTAATGGAGAAAGCAATCTCTGCAGAAAGCAGGGGTGAGGGAGTGGAGAAGGGGTAAGATTTACCTGGTGCTGGGATACTGCTGGATATAGCAAAAGTTGCGCTGGATACAGGGGCTCGTGGGGAGGTAAGTAAGGACATGGGGGAGGGGAAATAAGGCAAGAGCAGATGTGCAAGAAATGGAAGCGATGCCACAGTGGAAAGGAAAATGTTTTCTGGAAAAAAAAAGGTAATCTTGGATATTCTAGTGACCATCTTGTTCTCATCTTGACCATGTTAAATATTCCTCTTCCCAATTTCAATATCTTCCATAACTTTCAGGATATCCATGAAGCCAGCCCACAACCCTCTCCATTCTAGAAACACAATCATAAAACTGTTGCTCCTTTTCTGACAGATAAAGCTTCCAACAATATTCATGTAATGTTACTTTCCTTTTCCAGGTGCCAAGGTATCCCTGCTAAAATATGGTATCTGGGCTATTCATTGGAGCATTCACTGAGTATCTGGTCAGGATGTTGTTAAAGATTGGCCACTGTCGCTTTGAGACCACGATTCTGTCTCCTTTGCTTTCTGTTACAGTTCATACCTTCAACATCTCAGTTTGGAATTTTAAGTGACATTGGTTCAAGAGCCACACTGTTACTTTCTCTCATCACATTCTATATAGAAGCTATTGCACTGGATAAGATACCTGATGGTGCTTTTGTCACCCAAGTCTGCACAGCAAACAGTAAATAGCAGCAGCCATCGCTTCTTACAGTTCAAAGAATGTGCAATCTCAGATGTGTTCTTAAACACGCCCTCCTTAAAGCAACAAGAAACCATGAATTCAAAATGTGTCCATTATAGTGTAAGTTCATGTTGCAGGTTTTCCCCCATTTGAACAGAACCTATACCTAGTAGCATTTAACAATAATTCCAAATAAAATGTACTCCTTCACTCGCAAGTACTGAAAGGAGCCCTGTTTCTGAACGCAACTGGCACAAGCATCAAATTGATATCCATTATCCCCAGAAAAAAAGTGCATATCCTGGTCATGAAAAAACTGCCTGCACTTTAACTGACATTCCCAGATTCCGAAACAGGAGAAGAATAAGAGCATAGATTCTCATGGTCTTTATTTTGTTTCCAAGCTTGAAGAAGTCCCTGAACAACTACCGCCAACATACCACTTGTGGAACCAGAGAAGCCAACATACTTGACCACTGCTACTGTTACACCATCAGGACAACATACTGTGCCATCCCATCACCTGGCTATACCTCCAGTGTATAGTCAGAGACTAAAATCCACAGCATCAGTGCTGAGGACCAAGAAGGTGTGGTCAAGGGAGATGGAGGAGCATTATCAGGACTGCTTTGAGTGAGTGGACTAGACAATATTCAGGGATTTACCTACGAATCTGAACAAGTATGCTACAAGACGTGTGGATAAGTGTGTGCCTTCAAGAACATACCGGACATACCCAAACCAAAAGAAGAGGATAAACCAGAAGATTTGTTGCCTCCTAAGGGCTAGATCTGTGGCATTCAAGACTGGTGATCCAAAGTTTATACAAGTCCAGGTGACTTATGACAGGCTATTTTAACAGCAAGATAACAATTCTGATTGAGGTTGGAGACAAAACTGGATGCACGTCAGCTCCGGCATGGTTTGCAGGCCATTACTTCTTACAAAACAAAATCTAACATTATGAATGGCTGTCATGCCTCCCTCCCAGATAAACTCAACACCGTTTAGGCATGCTTAGAAAGGCAGAATAAAACTAGACCTGTGCGAAACTCTGCAGCAGCTGGTGACCCTGTAATTTGTCTCAGACACTGACGTTACGATTATGATTATGAAGACACGCAGACTTCATAATGATACATTACTTCCTCCGGTGTGATATCACAAAACACTGGACAAACCAAGACTGAAAAAACTGACAAAACCACATAATCATAACATATAGTTACAACAGTGCAACAATACCATAACCTGATGAAGAAGTCCATGAGCAAAGTAAAGTTCAAAGTTTCTCAAATGTCCCACATCTCACGCAGATGGAAGAAGGAAGAAAAACTCTCCGTGCCATGCCAACCACAATCCGACTCTGAGTCATCCGAAAACTTCAAGCTCTGATCAGCTCTCCGACACCGAGTAATGAGCGTCATCTCTGTCCGAACGATTCGACCTCCTTCTCGGTTGCCAAAAGCAGGCAATGCTGGGGATTTTGAGGCCAACCCTCCGAAAGATTCATGACCACACAGTAACGACAGCAGCAAATGGGCGTTTCAGAAATTTCTCCAGATGTTCCTCTGTGTTTTCACGTCTATTCTCCATCAAATCAGAATTGTCCACGGCCCCTATTTAACGGATACAATATCATTTTTCACCGGAGAGCTGCGCACACGCAGCGTGCTGCCATCTTCTCCTCCCGCGGTTAGAACATCTTTCAAGAGGGTGAACTGTCAAAAGGGATCAGGCCTTGATGGTGTACCCACAAGACTCTGAACACCTGTGCCAACTAACTGATGGGAGCATTCAAGGACATCCTCAATCTCTCACTGCTGTTCTCGGAGGTTCCCACCTGCTCAACGGGGTAACAATCATCCCAGTGCCCAGAACAGTAGGGTGAGCTGCCTCAATGATTACACCCTATTGCACTCACATCTACTGTGATGAAGTGTTTTGCGTGGTTGGTCATGGCTAGATCGCTAAGCAGGAATCTGGACCCATTGCAATCTGCCTATCGCCACAACAGGTCTACAGCAGATGCAATCTCACTCACTCTCCACTCAGCCTCAGATCACCTGGACATCAGTAATACCTATACCAGGTAGCTGGTTATTGATTACAGCTCAGCATTCAACACAATCATATCCTCAGACTGAATCAACAAACTTCAAAACTGGGCCTCTGTACCTCCCTCTGCAATTGAATCCTTAACTTATTCACCAGGAGACCAGTCTGTGCGGATTGGAAATAACATCTCCTCCTCACTGACAATCGACACTGGCACACCTCAAGGATAAGTATTTAACCTACTGCTCTACTTCCTCAAAGCCCATGACTGTGTGGCTCGGCACAGCTCAAATGCCATTTATTGTATGCACAAATTTCTGATGGAAGCATACAGGAGCAAGGTAATCAGATCCTTGAGTGGTGTTGCAACAACTACCTTGCACTCAGTATCAGTAAGACCAAGGAATTGATTATGGATTTCAGGAAAGGTACTTCAGTACATACACCTGTTCCTAATGAGGAATCAACAGTGGAATGCGTGAGCAGAATTACGTCCCTGGGTGTCAACATCTCTGAAGACCTAACCTCACTCAAACATCCTGATGCAATTACAAAGAAGACACGACAGCAGCTATATTTCATTTGGAGTTCGACGAGATGTGAGATATGTCACAAATTTCTACCGATATACCGTGGAGAGCATAACTGGTTGCATCACCATTTGGTATAGAGGGACTACTACACAGGATCAGAAAAGGCTGCAGAGTGTTGTAAACTGTCAGCTTCACCACAAACACTAGCTTCCCCATCGTCGAGGAAAACTTCAAAAGGCAATGCTCTAAAAAGGTGGCATCCATCATTAAGGACCCATCACCCAGGACTTTCACTCTTCTCATTGCCACCATCAAGGTCCATGTGCCTGAAGACACACACTCAACATTACAGGAACAGTTTCTTCCCCTCTGCCATCAGATTTCTGAATGGACAGTGAACCCACACTACCTCATTGTGGTTTTCTCACTTTTTGCACTACTGATTTATTTAAATTTTTTTCTGATATATTTCTAACGGTAATTTATAATTTTTTAAATTATTATGCATTACAATGCATTGGTGCTACAAAACAACAAATTTTTCACAACAAATACCAGTGATATTAAAGTTGATTCTGCTTTGAACTTGTTCATTGCTAACATGAGACTGCAGATGTTAATAAACTACATATGTCTAATTATACTCTCCATAGGATGGGTCTTAACATCCAGCTGAATCTCAGTTTCTATTTCATTTCTAGCTGCAGGTAGACTTTGGCTTTAATTACACAAAGAACTTCAAAGTACCTTCCTTGCATCTAAATATGCAACATCAAAATTTTCTGGATCAATATAAAAACTTAAAGTCATTGTACTGGAAATGATGTTGCCCATAATAACATGCGTGAGAAAGAAACAACACAAAAAGTTCTGCTGGTTCTGGTATAACTTTTTATATGCACAAACAGTGCAAGAGCTTAGGCATTGTAAAAATGCGAATTGTACAGTTTTACCCATAACATCGTACATTAAGCACAAACACTGTCTAGGAGATGTCTCTGTAAAAACTGAAGAGAATTAACTGGGCGGAGCTCTATCTCTCATAGGAAAGGTGACCATTCAATATAATCACTCCTGCAGTTATGACACAGCTTTGGAAGTACTGCATGGAAGAATCACAACACAGACATGGACAGGATTCACCCCATTTCAAGGTCAACATCTTGGCAGAAGAGATGAACAACCTTAGAGATCGAGTGCACAATGAACCCTCGTATTTCCCATTAGTCATATGAGCTGAAAATGTGATAAAATAGTCCTGCTAAGGTCAATAAAATTAGCATTTAATGACCACACCTCACATTTATTTAAACTCAGATATTATAACCATGGAGCCATTTCATATACACATTGAAACACACTCATTACCACTTTTCCCTCTTCTCCTGCAGAAGGTCACTAGCAACTGCTGCCTGTAACAACAAACGAAAGGAGGAATCTTCAATTGCTTGGATGGAAGTGTGCTGGTTATCATGGACAAAAATTGGATTGAAAGTGTTCTGTAAAAGAAGATAAGTAAACGATGTTCTTGAAAATGCTTTGGTATCATGTTGTCCATCCGAAAGCCAGCATGAAATATCACCGAGTCTTGGGTGTCCAGCTGCAGAGCATGCACAAAAGTCTACTTGGAACCCACATTGATCACTAACACCATTCAACATCCTCATAATCTAACCATAGTTCAATGAAGGGTAATAAAGGGGCAGGACTCCATCATAGTACAGCAATAGTCCTTTTAAGGCCATCACATTTTCTGCTATCATGACTCTGGATCCTACAGTTGTTAGGGCTTTGGGGCAGCAAGGATGTTTCTATAGTTTGTACTATAACTCACTGCTGAACCAGTTGACTTCCCTGTTTTAAGAGAAATAGGTGGATACAATTTGGATGTTCTCCCTTAGGATTGCTTTTCTTATTGCATCTATTAAACACGTGGCCAAGACTCAGCCATTCAGAGCAAAGCAGTACAGTTCAAAGCCAAGACATTAAAGTTTAAAAATACTGTTGGTCATTCCCTTGAACTTAACCTCCTCTACAATATCGATTAATCATCCAATGGGTCTGATGTGCCAGCAGACAAACAAAGCAGGACACAAAAATGGTGAAATCAGGGAATGTTAACCAATTGGTGTGATTCTTTTTGTATCACCATGTCAAGCTGTTACTGGCTTACTCTCTGGAAATGTTCTTGCAATTTTGCCTATATCACCTGTCCTGGGTGATATTCTTTGCTTGTACACTAACCACTGAATTAAGTGAAACAGCCAAATTAATGCTAATGGAAAAAAACACAACATACAGGGTTTTTGTTCTCCTGTTTGGAGGGGAATAAACAGTCGACATTTCAGGCTGAGAAACTGACTACAGATAAAGGGTCTCAGCCGGAGGTGTCAACTGTTTATTTCTCTCCATAGATGCTGGCTCACCTACTGAAATCGTTCAGCATCTTGTGGTTTGTTCACTACTTCCTATATTTGCAGGAACTCTGATGACCAGACACATGCAAGGCTTAGTCATCCCTGCTCATGAATCTCTGAGCTAGATTTAATGAGGCGATGCTGCCATTTCTCCAATGGAGTGCATAAAGCTGACTGCTTTTCACTTGAAATTCCAGATATACCTTAATATTGGACCATGGATGAAATCAATAAAAGAGCAATGACCCTGAACTTGGAGCGGAGTGAAGTGATGATGGCACAAAAAGGCAACTCCTTTGCTTGCATCTTCGGAATCAGCTCTATTTCCATCTTTAATATCTCTATTTTTCTCTTTCAGGGTTCCTTTGAAGACCCTGACCCGGAGTTACACGCTGACTATGGTTCTTTGTGGGAATGAGATCCACTCTCAGGGTTTTATCACTGGCCATTATTCGGCACACCACAGGCTTGGCCTAAGAGTTCGGCTCAACTTTGGAGGCCTAGGATGTCGGGGGTCTGGAGACGGACGTATCAAAGGTCGGTGTCATGACAGGAGGTACATGTGTCATCGGGGGAGTCAGAATACCTACTGCTGTATGCCCAGTGACCAGAGATCTTTGGGCACAGAGCTTGAAAAAAGCGACGTAACGGACTTTTAACGTCGTAAGCCAGCGAGTTGTTTGTAATGTCTGCCCTCTCGCTGTGAAACGGAGACATCTCTTTCTCCCTTATTAGGGAGAGAGAGAGCCCGTGATATGTCGAATAACAAGTGAAATGCAAAGTCTTTGGAGCAACTGCAAATCTGTGTCTTTGCTGTTGCTTTACTCATGCTTGAGTGCTCGGTAGTGGGTGCCGATGCTTTTTTTTTGCCGGTGGGGGGAAGGGGGATTGCTGCTTGCTGCTGCTTATGTGTGGGAGGGAAGGGAGCTGGAGGGGACTTTGTGATTCTAACACTTAACTGTCATCAATTCGTTGGGACACTCTGCTTTTGTGGATGGTTGCGAAGTAAAAGCATTTCGGGTTGTATACTGTACACATTTCTCTGACATTAAATGTACCTTTGAAACCTTTGAACTTGCATTGGGAAATTAGAATACTAAACCTAAACTTGATTGAACTGGTGCAGGAATTGTTACTCCATCTACTTGAAAGGAGGGAGACAATATATATTTTTTAATTTGACAGAGCTCTTGACCATGCTTTCTCTACTTCCCATATTTCAGTGCTGACACCCTCTCTTTCTGGAACAAGAGCAGTTAAGAGTTCCTGATCCTCAATTTCCATCCCACTAATTTCCTTATTCAACTGAGCACCTTTTGCAATTTATGCTATTCTCAACAAGATTCAACCATCAGACAGATTTTCCCTCCAATCTATTTCAATCTTTCAGACATACATCTTTCTCCATGATTCACTGGTCCACTCTTCCACCTCTATGAACCACTCACATATTCAAAAGTTTGCAATGCCACTCGTCCCTGCTCTTTTACCTCATCCCTTACCACCATCCAGGAACCTATAGAGTCCTTTCAGGTGAAGCAGAGAAACATGTACTTCGTCCAATACAGGGTACATTTTGTAGATTAAACACAAGTTAAGTGATTGCTTAATGAAGCACCCACATTCAGTCTGTAGGGACAACTGAGCTTTAAATTGCCGACAACACCAATTCTTACCTCTCTATCCTTCAATTTTCCAATGAAACCCAAGGGATACCTGAGGAACAGCACCCCATCTTCCATCTGGCAGCCTTTTGGTTACAATTTTGAATTCAATACTCTCCTGACTTCTCTAAATATATCAGAACTAGCTAGTTCAACTGTCAAGATTGTCCATCTGAAATTCTGATTCAGTTTTTCTCTCAACAGCGACAGCCTAACCTGTTGGGTATTTCCAAAATTCTTTGTATAGCTTTAGTTCTCCACAACATCTGTGATCTGCATTTCACAGATTTTACATTTCTTCCGTTTTCTAACAGCACACATTAATCTATCAACCAAACACCTTCATGACATCTCAACATGGCAAACGTGACCTTGCCCTATCAGTTTTCTAACTTATCCTTCTGCACCCACTCGACAATTTAACTGTTTTTTCACTTTCTGTTTCAGTTTATGAAACTTAGTTCATATTTTTCATTTTTAAACTGATTTAGTTTCTTTAAATGCTTCTATACAGTATGTCAGAGATACAGTATTGACATTCAAATTATTCACTGATGTGAAACAATTACAGCTGTTTCCTGATGTGATTTTTTTCTTTGCATTTTTCCCAATATTGCATATTAAAATTACAAATTTTGAATTAATATTCTTTATGCATCTTGAGTACCTATGCAAAAGGTTAATTTAGTTAAGAGTATAATATGTAATCATAACTTTGTCTACCCTTTAAATGAACACCTGTATAAAAAGGAGACAAATAAAATAAAAAATTATAAACAAGGCACCAATTTGTAATATGGGAAGTCATTACTGAGGGAACGCAAACTAAAAATTACAATAATCATCCCAAATGAAAATCTTGTTGCTACAGATATGAAGAAAACAATTAAATGAGTAAGAATAAATTCCATCAAAACTAGAAATAGGATTAACATTTGTTCTCTTTCCTGATAACATGTATTCATCAAATTTTCTGTTATAGCACACTCTTAAAAGTGCTATTTCAGCAAAAATGCTTGAAATTTGTCAAATACCACAACAGCATTGGAAAATGCCGAGCAACTAGAAGGTGAAAATGATAGACCAACTTATTCCAATGTTTCTTTAAAGGAGAATAGATCCATAATACTATAATTTATATTCCATCAACAATATTTTAGGAGCTTTGCACCATTTCTCAAACTTCATGACCTTTAAAATTTTTCCAAAACTTTTATTTCCACTTAGTATTCTGAACATATTCCATTACATATTTTAAATGTAAACAACTCTGAATAATGATGTGGACTCTTCTGTGATTGTTGCTCTGACATTTGTGCGTGAAGCGGAGATAGAAACCTAGTGCATTAATTTAGCTCTCATCTCCAGTAACTGTGCTTCTGTAAAAAGTTTTATACTGAACTCACATAAATCATGTAGAAGAAAAATGAGAAAATCTGGTGCCCAACTCATCATCTACCATTCTGCGAAATGAAATCCACTAAAATACCTATCAAAACTGCAATCATCAGTAGATAATATCGTCTTAGGTCTATCTGCACTTTCCGATTTAATTTCCTCCATGCCCTTGACATCCACAGATACCATTAAGATTAAGCACATACAGTAACTGAGCATTTTTCATATTTTGATACATGAGGCAGAAGAGCTAAATGTAATATCATCATTTGAAAATTAATGCAATATTTCTTTTGTTATTTTTTTTGACTTGGAAAGCAGGATGAATACTTTGGTTTCTCTAAAGTAATTTCCCCATCAGAATGACACACAATTATGAATATATATGCAACTTGTCAAAGGTCAGCTAAATTACTACATCATTAAATGAGGGAAGAGATCAAAACAGAGCATGGTGCTGCTGCTGAAATGGTTATGCTGCCTGGTACATCAAATATGATGAAATCATTAGAGTAATAAGCATGGAAATCTGTTTGCAGATTAACCCATGGTTTCACGCTGCTTTTATCTAATGGGGCACGGTGGAAATCTTGTCAGCTTTTCATCAGCCACGATCAAATTACTGAAACCATGAACATATCATGGCTGCAAATGAGAATGGTATGCTTGATTGGCATTTTTATTTATACAGCAGCAAAGGTTTAATTTTATGCCAATAAATGCAGTCAGATAGACAATCTGTCATTAGGAATTAATACAGCACTGAACATCTAAACTGATCCATGATACGATGATATATATAAACTATACATTTAAAAAAGAAAACAACAGGAATTCTGCAGATGCTGGAAATTCAAGCAACACACATCAAAGTTGCTGGTGAACGCAGCAGGCCAGGCAGCATCTGTAGGAAGAGGTGCAGTCGACGTTTAAGGCCGAGACCCTTCGTCAGGACTAACTGAAGGAAGAGCTAGTAAGGGATTTGAAAGTGGGAGGGGGAGGGGGAGATCCAAAATGATAGGAGAAGACAGGAGGGGGAGGGATGGAGCCAAGAGCTGGACAGGTGATAGGCAAAAGGGGATACGAGAGGACGCTCGTATCCCCTTTTGCCTATCACCTGTCCAGCTCTTGGCTCCATCCCTCCCCATCCTGTCTTCTCCTATCATTTTGGATCTCCCCCTCCCCCTCCCCCTCCAACTTTCAAATCCCTTACTCGCTCTTCCTTCAGTTAGTCCTGACGAAGGGTCTCGGCCTGAAACGTCGACTGCACCTCTTCCTACAGATGCTGCCTGGCCTGCTGCGTTCACCAGCAACTTTGATGTGTGTCATTTAAAAAAGAACGTTTGTTAAAAACGTACATAATTCCAAATTTTAAATTAATCCCATCCACAGGATGAAACAGAATAGCATCGTTTGCAGTATTCTATCCACATTGCTTTGCATTGATTGGTTGAAATCTAAATCCACTTGTTGTATTCAAATATAATCACTGTTTGTCCACAATTCATAAGAGAATCAGCATCATGTGTCACTGCACTTCCGACTTTCATAGCTGGAAGAACATGCTAGAGGTCAGATGCTCTGCATCTCGATCCATCTTTTGCCAGCAGGTTCAGGGACCAAGTTCAGTCATACAGATCTGTACTTCACGTCGACTCTCTTACCTTTACGTCAGTGTAGCCCCACTCATTTGAATACAGCTACTGACCTGAATGCAACAGCTAACCAGTTAGATTTTTATATTTTAATTAACATGAAAACAAAAAGTAAAACTAACCACTCACCTTTTCCAAGTCCACATTGGAACAGACTGAGTTACCACTCTTAGGCTATTCCATTTCATACAAAGTCCATTAGCCTAAAGTCCAAAGTCAAGGCCTTAAGCTCCATTAGATTTGCCTCGCTGCAAAAGTTAGCAGCTCAGCAGGAATTGCATGGACCTAATCAAAAATATATTCCAGCCAACAAATCAGTATAGTTGTTGCAAAGAAAGGTTGTATTAAGTAAGCATTTTCTTTATAATTCTTACAAAATTATGCTATTATCTCAATCGATCATCAAGTACAGGCTCACATCACTTCAGGAAAAAATGTACCCTTGGCTACACTGTGCTACCTTAATAGATAATGCACCAAACATTTTAAATATTTCCTCCAGAGAAGTATACCTCTAATGACATGCTTTGGATGATCAATTGCTGCAATTTAAAGCCCAAGATTCCTTTTTTACTACCTCAATATAAAAAAAATACATTACATACTGTATGCAGAAACTATTCGAAATGTAGCACAAGAACTTGGTACATTTGAATTTGAGAAATAGTCAACAACTTTTATAATTTTCCAGTCCATTTTCAATATTACAAAGATACATAAAAATAAATTAATATATTTTTCAATTTCTGAAACTCTCTCAATGAAAATTGCATGTGGAACACCTATTCAAAGCAATATAAGTAACAGAAAGATGAAAAAAATTGAAAAAGCGAATAACCAGTGTAAGGAACAAAGGAAGCCCAAAAGAAATTCCTAATGTAGCAAGGTCAATGAAAAAATACATGGCTCCGTAATGGGAAAATACACTATAAACAGCTCACCTGGTAGCTAAGCATGTGTTCACCTTGATGTGAGCACAATGAATCAATTACATTTTCTCTGATGCCCAACATTAATTCCAGAAATGAATTATGTAGTATGACATAATTCAATAAAAGCATCAACATTGTGTCAGGAGGAGTGTGCAAGAAGTAGATATTTTACCAAATGAACAGCAAAGAAATTTACAAAACAGATGAACTCCATAATTAATTGAGGCAGAATTTTACAGACATTGACATTATTTTTTCAAGAAGGTTCTGAAGAACCAAATGTCATTGCAGTTTTGATGTATCATAATCAAATTTTCTTGCCCAGAAATTAGACTTCATTCTCACTTGCTTCATTAAACAGAAGTTCAATAAACACATGCACTAACAGCTAATTGGATATATCAACAAAATTCGTGAAGTTGGGCAAAAATAAGTTAGAGACTTTGCCACAGCAGTTTGCACATGAAACAGATGCAAAAATTAGAACTTGTGCAAATTACATCGAGAGCTGCTTGAAAATCCTACAATTCCCACCCACAAAGGAAAGGAAGAACATAAAACCCAAAAGGCTAAGTAAAGGTAAGAAGAGCTAAACAACGGTTGCCATGGAGGTGAGGGAAAGGCAGGACAGGCAGAACACAGGCATTTCTGTGTGCCTGGCAGTGCCTCTCTCTATGTGATGGTGTGCTTCCAGACCGTGAACAGCTCCAGGCCACCGAGAGGTACAAAATGATCAGAGGACCAATGATCTCAGCTTGCAACACTGGCATGAATTGCACAAAAGGTTGCCAACAGTGAAATGACCGGCAATGATGCAGATTTTATTATCCTGAGCTTTCATAGCTGAGGGGATAAGCAATATATCTATGTGCAGGTTCTTTAATTGACATCACAAGTGTTCAACGAAGGCCATAGGTTGCACCAAAAGGTCCAGTTTGTAATGGTAAGGGAGAAAACGTGACATTCTACTTATGCAATCATTTGGTGTACGGTTAATGCTGATAAAAGGTCAACTGCAATCAGGTTTGCAACTGATAAATCAAACACTCAAAAAAGCTTAAAAAAAACACCATAAAAATTGTAGCAAATATTCTAGAAGTTACCACAAAATGCAGGAAATATTTGGGTGGTCAGGCTGAAAGAAAAACTAAGTTAATGCTTCAGATTGAAGAGCTTTAGTCAGACAAAGGATCTTCAACCAGTAACCCTTGGCTCCATTCCCCCTCAAACAGATGCAGCTCGAGTATGCCTACTCAGATTTTTAACATTTTCAGTTTTATCTCACACTTCGGACTACCCTGCTTAATTTCCTGAATAGCACAATTCTACACAGAAATGATCACCAGTGCAATTTAATTTGGATTTGCTCAACTCCATGAGTAATGTGTGCAAGGTAAAGTTGGAGGGGGGCAGGAAGCCCAGTCCCAATACGACTTTCCCACACTGGGATCCCCACACCCACATCACCACTCTGCCGGGGCCTGAAACCCTTGGCTGACCACACACTACTCCCTCCTCTGCTGGATTAGTTGGCCAATTTCACTGGGCTTCAGCAGGAGAGAGTACCCAGGGACTGTGTGTGTTAAAATGGATGCAAATTCCAGGCAGCTATTTAAGAAGCCCCTTAAGCCCATTTCACTCTTCAATGAAATCATGACAGATTTGTTTTGTAAACCCATCCAAAGGCATTGATTCTAAAAGCTCTCTATACTTTGGGAAACAAATTTGTAAACCTCATATTCAACATCATTTTCTTTAAAAGAACAAAGAAAAGTACAGCAGGAGAACAGGCCCTTCGATATACCATGTCAAGACCATCCACGAGGCCAAACCAAATTTAACTTATCTGTCTGTACATAATCCATATCCCTCCATGCTCCTGTATCTTTCATAAAGCATCTTAAATGCCACTATTGTGTTTGCTTCCACCATTTTTTTTAAACACACCACACATTAAAAAATCTTATCACATACCTCCTTTAAATTTCCCATGGTCACCTTAAACCCATGTCCTCTCTTATTTTGCATTTCAGTCTGGGGAAACAAATAGGCTGCCAAATTTCCCCAAATATACCTTTCATAACTTTATATACCTCTATCATGTCTCTCATCAGCCTCCAAGTCTCCAGAAAAAGCAAGCCATGTTTGTTCAACCACTCCTTGTACAGACAATATTCTCGAATCCAGTAAGCATCCTGGAGAACTACTTCTACACCATTTTCAAAGCCTCCACAATCTTTTGCAATGGGATGGCCAGAACTGCAGACAATATTCCATATTTGGTTTAACTAAAGCTTTATACAGCTGTAAGTAATATTACTTATCAATTCCTATACTTAAATGCTCCAATCAATGAAAACAAGTATACATTGGCATGCAAAAGTTTGGGCACCACTGGTCAAAATTTCTGTTACTGTGAATAGCTAAGAGAGTACAAGATGAACTGATTTCCAAAAGGCATAAAGTTAAAGATGACACATTTCTTTAATATTTTAAGAAAACTTTTTATTTCCATCTTCTACAGTTTCAAAATAACAAAAAAAGGAGATGGGCCTGAAGCAAAAGTTTGGGCACCCTACTTAGTAATATCCTCTTTGGCAAGTATCACAGCTTGTAAACGCTTTTTGTAGCCAGCCAAGAGTCTCTCAATTCTTGTTTGGGGAATTTTTGCCCATTCTTCCTTGCAAAAGGCTTCTACTTCTGTGAGATTCTTGGGCCGTCTTGCATGCACTGCTCTTTTGAGGTCTATCCACAGATTCTCGATGTTTAGGTCAGGGGACTGTGAGGGCCATGGCAAAACCTTCAGCTTGCGCCTCTTGAGGTAGCCAAAAGGTTCTATTCAAAAGGTTCAAAGGAACATCGAAACAAGCCTGATGCATTTTGGAAACAAGTCCTGTGGACTGATGAAGTTAAAATAGAATGTTTTGGCCACAATGAGCAAAAGTATGTTTGGAGAAAAAAGAGTGCAGAATTTCATGAAAAGAACACCTCTCCAACTGTTAAGCACGGGGGTGGATTGATCATGCTTTGGGCTCGTGTTGCAGCCAGTGGCACTGGGAACATTTACTGGTAGAGGGAAGAATGAATTTAATTAAATACCAGCAAATTCTGGAAGCAAACAGCATACCGTCCGTAAAAAAAAAGCCGAAGATGAAAAGAGGATGGCTTCTACAACAGGATAATGATCCTAAACACACCTCAAAATCCATAATGGACTACCTCAAGAGGTGCAAACTGAAGGTTTTCCCATGGCCCTCACAGTCCCCTGACCTAAACATCATCAAGAATCTGTGGATAGACCTCAAAAGAGCAGTGCATGCAAGACTGTCCAAGAATCTCACAGAACTAGAAGCTTTTTGCAAGGAAGAATGGGCAAAAATCCCCCAAACAAGAATTGAAAGACTCTTAGCTGGCTACAAAAAGCGTTTACAAGCGGTGATACTTGCCAAAGGGGGTGTTACTAAGTACTGCCATGCAGGGTGCCCACACTTTTGCTTCGGACCCTTTTCCTGTTTAGTTATTTTGAAACTGTAAAAGATGGAAATAAAAGTTTTCTTGCTTAAAATATTAAAGAAATGTGTCATCTTTAACTTTATGCCTTCTGAAACTCAGATCATCTTTTACTTGCTTAGCTATTCACAGTAACAGAAATTTTGACCAGTGGTGCCCAAACTTTTGCATGCCACTGTACCATATGCCTAGTTAACATTTAAACCTTCTTAGTTGCTATTTTCAGGAAGCTATGGACTTGGGGCCCCCAAGAACCATATGACCCCAAGGGTCCTGCCGTTAACTGTGTGCTTTACCCTTATACTTGACCTCCTGTAGTACAACACCTCACACTTGTCCTGATTAAACTCCATCTACTATTTCAGAGACCAAAGTAAATTTATTACAACGTTACATAAATGTCACCATACACTACCTTGAGATTCATTTTCTTGCAGGCGCCTACAGGAAAATAAAGAAATACAATATAATTTATGAAAAATTCTATAAGACTGACAAACAGCCAATGTGCAAAAGACAAACTGTGAAAATAAAAAAATATAAAAAATAAATAATAAATAAATTATACCAAAGACATGAGTTGCAGCATCCTTGAAAGTGAGTCAGTTTAGCATTGAAGTGAGTGAATTTATCCTCACTGGTTCAGAAGCCAGATGGGTTGTTCCTGAACCCAGTGGTGTGGAATCTAAGCCCTCTGTATCTCTTGCTGATGGTAGGAGTAAGAAGAGAGCAGGTCCTACATGCTGAGGTCCTATTCTGTAGCTGATCTACATCCAGCTGTATACCTTTGACAAGCTTTTTCAGTATCCACAACTCCATCGATTTTTGATTCTTCACAAACTTACTATTTGTCCCATCTACATGTTTGCCCAAGTCATTTATACAGAATCACAAAACAGCACAAATAACAAATTCCAGCACTGGTCTCTGTAGAACACCCATTGGGCACAGTCTTCAGTCAGAATAACACCCTTCCTTCCACCATTATCTTTTGCTTCTATGGTCAAGCTATTTTTGAATCAGTCCAGGAAGTCACCATGGATCAATAATGCCTTATTAAAATTCAAGTTGACAACATTGATTGCCCTACCCTCATCAATCACCTTTGTCAGCTACTCAAAAAACTCAATCAAGTTGTGAAATATTCATTGCTTTTTTGTGGGAGATACTTTCAAGTTTTACAAATTTGAGTGAAGAGTTGCTTCCCAACATCAACCTTGATTTCTCTGGTTCTGATTTTATCACATCCCTTATTTATTACACATTAACAGTCAAATCTGTTTTCCTAACTTATTGCTCCTTTTCCGCATTGAGCACACTTACAAGGAGCGTTGCCCCAAGAAATCAGCATTAGTTATCAAGGACCCCTATTTACCCAGGCCATGCTTTCTTCACGCTACTACCATAGAGCAGGGGGTACAGGAGCCTTAGGTCCCACATGACCAGGTTCAAGAATATTTATTACCCTAAAACAATGGTTCTCAACCATACCTTGATAGTCATAGTCATACTTTATTGATCCCGGGGGAAACTGGTTTTCGTTACAGTTACACCATAAATAATAAATAGTAATAGAACAATAAATAGTTAAATAGTAATATGTAAATTATGCCAGTAAATTATGAAATAAATCCAGGCCCAGCCTATCGGCTCAGGGTGTCTGACCCTCCAAGGGAGGAGTTGTAAAGTTTGATGGCCACAGGCAGGAATGACTTCCTATGACGCTCTGTGCTGCATCTCGGAGGAATGAGTTTCTGGCTGAATGTACTCCTGTGCCCACCCAGTACATTATGTAGTGGATGGGAGACATTGACCAAGGTGGCATGCAACTTAGACAGCATCCTCTTTTCAGACACCATCGTGAGAGAGTCCAGTTCCATCCCCACAACATCACTGGCCTTACGAATGAGTTTGTTGATTCTGTTGGTGTCTGCTACCCCAGCACACAACAGCAAACACGATAGCACTGGCCACCACAGACTCGCAGAACATCCTCAGCATCGTCTGGCAGATGTTAAAGGACCTCAGTCTCCTCAGGAAATAGAGACAGCTCTGACCCTTCTTGTAGACAGCCTCAGTGTTCTTAGACCAGTCCAGTTTATTGTCAATTGGTATCCCCAGGTATTTGTAATCCTCCACCATGTCCACACTGACCCCCTGGATGGAAACAGGGGTCACCGGTACCTTAGCTCTCCTCAGGTTTACCACCAGCTCCTTAGTCTTTTTCACATTAAGCTGCAGATAATTCTGCTCACACCATGTGACAAAGTTTCCTACCGTAGAGCTGTACTCAACCTCGTCTCCCTTACTGATGCATCCAACTATGGCAGAGTCATCCGAAAACTTCTGAAGATGACAAGATTCTGTGCAGTAGTTGAAGTCCGAGGTGTAAATGGTGAAGAGAAAGGGAGACAAGACAGTCCCCTGTGGAGCCCTAGTGCTGCTGATCACTCTGTCGGACACACAGTGTTGCAAGCACATGTACTGTGGTTTGCCAGTCAGGTAATCAATGAGCAGTGCTGCCAGGATAATCAAGGACACGACCCACCCAGCCAACACACTTTTCATCCTTCTTCCCTCCGGAAGAAGGCTCAGGAGCTTGAAGACTTGTATGGCCAGATTTGGGAACAGCTTCTTTCCAACTGTGATAAGACTGCTGAACGGATCCTGACCCAGATCTGGGCCATACCCTCCAAATATTCGGACCTGCCTCTTGGTTTTTTTGCATTACCTTACTTGCCATTTTTCTATTTTCTATTTATGATTTATAATTTAAATTTTTATATTTACTAATTTTTACTATTTTAAATATTTTAATATTTAATATTTGTAATCCAGGGAGCGGGAAGCGCAGAATCAAATATCGCTGTGAAGATTGTACATTCTAGTATCAATTGTTTGGCGACAATAAAGTATACGGTATATTCTTAAGCAATGGACCCCTACCATTAACTGAAGGGCTGGTACACTCCAGTTTGGGAACACCTGTCATAAAGCCATCAGGTTCCTGTACCAGCATGGATAACTTCACTCACCTCAACAGTGAACTAACTCCACAATCCAGACTCACGTTCAAAGACTCTGCAACTCATGTTCTCATTATTATTTATTTACTTCTTTTACTTATCATCTGCATGATTCGTCCTCTTTTGCACATTGGCTGCTGGTCGGTCTTTGCCATGTATAGTTTCTTCATAAGTTCTATTCCACTTATTTCCCTGAAAATGCCTGCAAGAAAATGGACCTCAAGGCAGCAACGTGGTAGTAGATATGTACTTGGAGAGCACTGGACAGCAAATTTTTTCGAAAGTGTTGCTTCCTCAGAAATTGTTGGGGTTATGATAAGACTGCCTGAAGCTGAACACGAATCTAACTTCAGACTACTTGTATCATGTAGGAACTTGGAGAAACAAAAAAATTAACTTTTATTGAATATAATGCATTTAGTTACATAATGGTGCTGATGCTTTGCAATAGTTCAAAAAAGCTAAAAACATTTCGTTGATGATTTTCATTTGTACTCAGTGTCTGAGGCTTCTCGCTGAAATGTTCAACAATAATCAGCCAGCATTGATGGATTCCAGTTCCCCGATACTATTTCTCCATGACCGCAATATCCTTGTGAAACCTTTCACCTTGCTTGTCACTGACGGAGCCAAGATTTTCAGGGAAGTCGTCTAAGTGGGAATGTAGAAAATGAATCTTTAGTGACACGTTGTGCTTCATGGTTTTGTATGCTTGAAGCATGTTGTCAACCAGCTTGGTGCTCTGTAATTGCCAGGAAAATTCTCAACAACATTCTTGAATGCCTTCTGTGTGATTTTCTCTTGTCCTTCGAATTGCCTATCATTGATGTTTGATTTGTGATCCAAAAAAAATGCCTTCCTTAATCTTGGTATCAGTTATTCTGGGAAACCTCTCTCTCAAATATCAAAATCTTTCACAGAAGTTTTTGTACCTGGTGGCAGCAGATTCCATCCTTGCAGTCTTGAACTCAGTAATTCAGCTTTTGCCTTTGACAAACCCAACTCTCCGACCAGGTCACTTAGCTCAGAAACATGAGAAAATCTGCAGATGCTAGAAGTCCAAGTAACACACACAAAATGCTGGAGGAACTCAGGAGGCCAGGTAGTATCTATGGAAGAGTACATTTGACGTTTTGGCCCAAAACGTTGACTGTACTCTGTTCCACTGATGCTACCTAGCCTGCTGAGCTCCTCCAGCATTTCGTGTGTGTCATTTAGTTCAGATCGCGTTATTAGACGAAGCTCACTTGAGACAAAGGGTTTAAAATTTGTATAAGAATCAGTGCCGTTTTCCATTCCTGTCTCGTGCATCATGACATCTTCGTCTGCCTTCTCTAGAATCCACATCTCTGGTGGCTTCAGTACTGGATTTCTTGTTTTTAGCACAGAAACCAGACACACTAGTCAGACAGAAGTAGTAGCCTGTCATATGATCCTTCTGCTGGTGCCATATCATCAGGACAGCAAATGCCTTGACTTCCGAGTACCTTTGAGCCAAGCTCCAAGATCGGTAGTGCATGTTGCACAACAAAAGTGAGGATCCTAGGTTTTGTCACCATTGCCAATTTTATACCCAAAGTAAAGCTCATAAGGATATGGTTACAGATTCCGTAACCCCCCGGGTCATAGGGGCGCTTTACAGATGAATCATAGAAATCTACAGCACATTACAGGCCTTTCGGCCCACAATGCTGTGCCAACCATGTAACCTGCTCTTGAAACTGCCTAGAATTACCCTACCACAGAGCTCTCTATTTTTCTAGGCTCCATGTACCTACCTAAGAGTCTCTTAAAAGACTGCATTCTATCTGCCTCTACCACTGTTGCTGGCAGTGTATTCCACACACCCACCACTCTCTATAAAAGTCTTACCTCTGATATCCCCCTTGTACCTACTTACCATTAAGAGCCTTACCATTAAAACTGTATTCTGTCTTCAAATTTGATCTACCAAAATGAACCATATCACACTTATATAGGTTGAACTCCATCTGCCACCTCTCAGCCCAGTTTTGCACCCTATCAATGTCCCATTGTAGCCTCTGACAACCTTGCAGACTATTCACAATACCCCCAACTTATGTCATCAGCAAACTTATTAACCCACCCTTCTATTTACTCATCCAGGTCATTTATAAAAATCACAAAGAGGAGAGGAGGGGCTGCAGAACAGAACCCTGCGGAACACCGTTGGTCACCATCCTCCAACTACAACCACCCTTTGCTATTTGTGGGCAAGCCAATTCCAGATCCACAAAGCAAGCTCCCCTTGGATCCCATGCCTCATTACTTTGCTAATATGCATTGCATGGGGAACCTTATCAGGTGCCTTACTGAAATCCATATAGACTACATCCACTGCTCTGCCTTCACCAATATGTTTTGTTACTTCCTCAAAGAATTCAATTAGGCTCGTAAGGCACGACCTGGCCTTGAGAAAGTCATGCTGACCATCCCTAATCAGATTAGTTCTCTCCAAATGTTCATAAATCCTGCCTCTCAGGATCTTCTCCAACAACTTGCTCACCACTGAAGTAAGACTCACTGGTCTATAATTTCTGGGGTTATCTCTACTCCCTTTCTTGAACAAGGGAACAACATTTGCAACCTTTAAATCCTCTGGCACGTCTCCCGTCCCTATTGATGATGCAAAAATCATTGCCAGAGGCTCAGCAGTCTCCTCCCTCACTTCCCACAGTACATCTCGTCTGGTCCCGATGACTTTATCTAACTTAATACCTTTCAACAGCACCAGCACATCCTCTTTCTTAATGTCTATACATTCAAGCGTTTTAGACTACATTAAGTCATTCCCACGACTACCAATGTCCTTTTCACTGGTGAATACTGAAGCAAAGTATTCATTAAGTACCTCTGCTACCTCCTCCAACTCCATGCTCATTTCTACTATCGCACCTGATTGGTCATATCCTTACACGGTTCAGCCTCTTGCTCTTCACATACTTGTAGAATGCCTTGGGGTTTTTCTTAATCCTGCTTGCCAAGGTCTTCTCATGGCCCCTTCTAACTTTCTTAATTTCATTCTTGACCTTCTTCCTGGCACCCTTGTAATTTTCTGGAGCTCTAAAACTACCTTGTTTCTTGAACCTTTTGTAAGCTTTTCTTCTTAATTAGATTTTCTACATCCTTTGTACACCATGGCTCTTTAACCCTACCATCCTTTCCCTGCCTCCATGGAACATACCCTATGCAGAACTCCACACAAATATCCCCTGCACATTTGCCACATTTCTGCCATACATTTCCCTGAGAACATCTGTTCCCAATTTATGCTTCCAAGTGCCTGCCTGATAGCTTCATATTTCCCCTTACTCCAATTAAACGCTTTCCTAACTTGTCTGTTCCTATCCTTCTCCAATGCTATGGTAAAGGAGACAGAATTGTGATCACTATCTCCAAAATGCTCTCCCACTGAGAGACCTGACACCTGACCAGGTTCATTTCCCAATACCAGATCAAGAACAGCCTCTCCTCTAGTTGGCTTTTCTACATGTCGCGTCAGGAAACCTTCCTGAGCACACCTAACAAACTCCACCCCATCTAAACCCCTTGCTCGAAGGAGATGCCAGTCAATATTAGGAAAGTTAAAATTACCCATCACAACAACCCTATTATTATTGCACTATTCCAGAACCTGCTTTCCTATCAGCTCGTCAATGTCTCTGTTACTATTGGAGGGGGGGGGGGTCTATAAAAAACACCCAGTAGAGTTATTGCCCCCTTCCTGTTTCTGACTTCCATCATGACATCTTCCTTTTCTTCAGCCCATGATACTATCCTTGATTAGCTATGCCACTCCCCCACTTCTTCTGCCTCCCTGTCCCTTTTGAAACATCTAAAGCCCAGCACATTGAGCAGCCATTCTTGCCCAAGACATCCAAGCCTCTGTAATAGCCACATCATCATAGTCTCAAGTATTGAACCACACTCTAAGTTCATATGCTTTATAAATGCTGCACCAGTTGCCTCCATCTCTCACAGTCGTGGGTGAATGCCTGGGTTGTGGCAAAACTCTTTCTGGTCCACTCTGCAATGTTGTCTGCCCACTTGTTCTTCTATCTCTCCCTTTTTCTTTTCCCCTTTTACTGTTCCCCGAAGAATGGTCTTTGAGAGTCCACTTGATCTTGTTTTGTGGCCATACCATCTCACCGGACTTTCAGAATAATAGCAGACATGCTCTACCTTTGAGATTTAAGTATATACTCGCCAGAAATACAACAAAAAGTATCGTGGCTGTTGCAACACTGGCGAAACATTTTGCTATCACCAATACTCTTGAAAATACAATTACTTTATTATAATAAATACACACAATGTTCTACTTGCATAGAGCATGCACATCAATATGATTGCGAACCAATATACATGTAAACACAATGCATTACAGTGTGTGTGTGTGTGTGTGTGTGTGTGTGTGTGTGTGAGATGCTTTTATAGTCTTTTTAAAACCTGTCTTGCCAAGTTGTATTCAACCTACCAAAGCATGCCTGGACAAGATAAGAAAAATTACAGGCGATTTTTTAAAAAAGGGTGTGATAAGGAAATTTTATTGTGATTTTCATGATCAGCAGCCCAAAATCCATAAGATACACCCAAAAGTATTCAAGTGAAATCATTTTTGTCCAGCATAATACATTTACTTTGAACTTCAGACTAATTTCATAGCTTTCTATCCCAGGATGCAATAAATAAATAAGTTTTCTTCAAGTGCATGCGACTTCATTTTCCTTGGAACTTCTTTAAAGGATACCTATTGAATGTTTTCTGTATGTGTACTTATCTGCATCCTTCAACATTACATTGTCTCATATTTTTCCATTACTTCATTAAAAAAAATCAATGATGTCCTGTAGTATTGCTTGCTCTTTACATGTCTATAAAAATATGGAAAAGGCCTAAATTCATAGCAGGTCAGGAAGCATTTGTGGAAAGGGAAACAGAGCTGATATTTCAGGCTGGTCCACTTTACAAATCCCTGTTCATTTTTCTTATTAAGCTCAAATTTCTCCCAGTGTTCAGTTCTTAATTCTAGATTACAATAGCTTCCACACTGAAAGCTTTCTACATGTTGGAATTTGAGAAGCTTTGAAAGTGCAAGAATGAGAGAGGCAGAGAAATTATTGAATTTCAAGAAAATGGAACTCAAGCAGCTGAGCATTTCCTGTCAATGATAAGGCAAACTGAAAGAAGATGCCCAAAACTTAAGAATCAAGAAGGGTGCTAAAGGCAGGTGTCTGATGCAAGTTAAAGTTATCATTTGTTAAAAGGCCAAAGGTGAGGATCTTAAACTAAGGCAGTGGATGGCAGATGTCATGCAAAAATAAGAGGACTAACTAAAAAAAATTCACTATGATACTAAACAAAATGCAGTGTTTTACGGAATTGCATAATGTGAAACATGATAAACTGGACACCAATATTGTGGTACTTAAACTTGAAGCTGACAAAAGCAGATGGGGGACCTAATGAAGGGGTAAGGTGAATGTGCTGTAGATGTGGAAGCAATCAGTCTTAATCATGAAAATGCCACTGCATTTGAAACCATATGGGTTCCAATAGGACATAAAATTTACTAACAATCTGATTCAACCTAATACAGATGGATATAGGCAATGACAGCCAATTTCATCAAAACCGTGGCATGTCTTGGTCATAGGAAAATCTATCACCTACTATGATTGATAGTGATTACCAGAAGATCCATAACTCATACCACCCAAACTGCTTTAACCCTATGAAAATAATGCAAACAAAACTGAACAGGAAGAGAAGAAAAACAGAGTGAGAACTAAATCAAAAAATAATTAAAATTCATAAAAGAAAGCAGCTTCAGTAGAATGCAACTTCTGAGGAAGAAAAAATGATGATCTATAAAGATTGCACAACTGAATCTATGACTATGACAGATGGCGACAGCCAAAAATTATGACCATGCTCTGTATATTCATGGTTTCTTATTTATGAAAAACAGCCTAAATATTTACAGCACCACAATGAGATCTTTTTGAAGTTGATGATAAACACTTTTTGATATATTGCACAAAGTAACTTTTCTACAAAGTTAAAAAGCAAAAATGTACTTATATCTGAAAAAGGAACAAATGGGAAAACCTTTAAACAATTCAAGCAAAAACAAATCGGTATCAAAATTTTCTTTGTTCTGTCTCAAGAGAATGCAGGCAAACTTTTCAAATATTCTTGCTCACAATTAATGCTTCCATCAATAGTTAGTAGGCATCCATGTCTGCCAGGCACATGTCTAATTAAGATCTTGCCAGATGGTATGAGGATTTTTGTGCATTATTTTTTCCCATTCAGTCACAGCACTACACTCTGTTGGTGGCACTGACTGAAACAAGGCAATAGACTGGTGTCACACATGTTCCAAGGACAACTGCATCACAGAAGTAATACAGCCAGTGATAGCACTGACTCATTTGTCATCAAACTTGCTCCTGCTTCTCCCAAGCTCTGGGAATGGTGCACTACTACTCACAACCATCTCAGGTACCTTCATTTGCTACTCACCAGTCACCAGATTGACTGCCTTTCGAGGCTTTCCAATGTATGAAAGAAAATACGTTTATCCATCAAACATGAAGTTCACTTTTAAATGTATTTTTTGTCTGTTTGCAACCTATCTAGCAGCTCACAGTGCTCTGAATGCATACTTGAATAACTTCAGAGAAAAACGTTTGCAGAAGGATAACTACACTTTATAGAATGCCTTGTATTCTTTAAAGCTTTTAACCATAAAATAAAGTGATTTTTATAGAGGCAAGTATAGTGCTTAAGAATTTTGACTATACTCACTATGGCCTGCCGTAACCTGGGAAGGACCTGTAATAGTAAGTTGTTCAACCAACAAACTGAATGATTACCAAGAATTTAACGCACAGAATTTAAGGTGGAATATTAAATATAAAAATTATGTGCACAATTATGGGGAATGATAAATAATGACAGAGAGAGAGAGAGAGATAAATGAAACCACGAGGAAAGGTTTAACAATCATATTTTTTAAATATGAATGAGGAAATGAGTAGGCTGTCTGGCCCTTCCAGTTTACTCCATCATTGATCTAAATAACATCCTTCACTCCATTTTTCTTTACTCCCATGACTCCGTTATCATTCAGAAATCTATTAATCTCTGAACTGAATGAACTCAATGACTGAACCTCTACAGTCCTCTGGAGAATTCCAATGATTAACCAGTATTGCGATTAAGAAATTCCTTATCTCTGTCATAAATAGCCATTTTCAGAGACTGTCACTCCTGTATCTAGAATCCTCATCCAGGGTAAAGACTTTCAACCTGTCAATCTCTTTGAAAGTTCTGTAAGTTTCAATGAGGTTGCTTCTCACTCCTCTAAACTTCTGAGAATATAAACCCAGTCTACTCAATATCTCCTCACAACATCCTGGGGAACAGTCTGGTGAAGCATCATTGTACTCCCTCTAAGGGCATATGCATTTTTTAAGGTGACCTGAACTGAACATAATACTCCAAAAGTTGTCTCACAATTTAACTGTAGTAGGATTTCTTTACTCATGTATTGAAATCTCTTGTAAGAAAACTTATCAGACCATTTAGCTTCCTAATCTCTTACAGTACCTGCATTTTAGCTGTCACTTTTGTGCAAGGAATACCTAGGTCCTAAAATATAGGCTAAAATACCAGTTTCCTTCCTGTGTATGTTAGCTTTTCATAGCTTGCATACAATCAACATTTCACAACCTATTGCCATTTAAAAGAAAACTCTGCTGTTTCACTTTGCTCGCCAAAATGGATGATATCACTTTTCCATATTATATTCCATTTGCAAGTTCTCACCCACTACTTAACTTGTTTAATTCCTCTTGAAGTCTCTTCCTTACAATCCCATTTAGCTTTGTAATATCAACACAGGAAATATGAAATTTGATCCATTTAACCAAATGAGTGTTTGCACAACAGGTTTGGTCTATATTTAAGGACACAGAACGCTGAAATTCTCTGCTCCAGAGGCTGGTGGAGGTGAGATGATCAGATTTAATCTAGGTGGACATAATTACATATTACAAAGATCGAGGAACTGGGGAATTAACACAGGAGTTGAAACCAGCATGGATCAGCCATTATCATATTGAATGGTGGCATAGACATAAAGTCCCTGGTGCCCTCCTCCTACTCCAGTGTTCTTGTGACCCCATAATCATGAAGTAGGGTTCACTCTCTACTGCTCTTGGAAGTAGTCGAAGTCACACAGATCATGGACAATTAAGCATAAGGCTTGCTTGGCAAAGAAAACCTAGACATGTTCGCAATAGCTATGCATTGTGAACTATTTTTTAAAAAGTCCCATAAATTGTGGTTGTTCAGTCATGATCAAGACTTGTGAATTAAAAATTTGCACGTACTTCAATAGATAAACTCCAATTATTTCTGAAATGTTTCTATGTCCTTCAAGTACTTGAACACAAAATTGTTCAGTGAGGCTTCTGACTAAACAAGCAACCCTTGCATTGGGAGATACCAGAAGAGTTATCTGATTTACTCCTCAATACTGGTGACACTTCTAACAAACCTCACTGATATTCTAACCACGAAATTTATGGTCAACGTTCTCCTGGAATTTGTCATCAATACTGAAGCTATGGAATTTGACAATTGTCACTAACCTCAAAGAAGGCACCAAACAAATATCTAGAGATAACCGTACAAGATGTTCCATTTGTCTATTTAACAAAATCCCTGGCATTCAGTTGGAAGTTGTCTCACTGCACAGAAAAATTATCATAGATCAAAAAACTGGAAAGAAAAAGTATTGTTACAATTAACCTGTCAACAAGTTACAATTTTTTAAAAGTTTGAACATAAACATATGATTCAGGGAGATCTTAAAATATGATTTTGGAATTCATATTTTGAAATATTAATCTGAAGTAATTACAATATCTGTACATTAAAAAAAAATTTGTTATGACCCAAAAGTGTGTTAATTATGGATTAAAACAGCAGGAAAACATCACTTATAAAGCATAATATAAAGCATTTTTTTGATATTCTGCCATAAAAAGTTTTCAGTTGATTCCTTTGATTCCACCAGAGAAAAGAACGAACAGGAAGCTGGAATTTACACAATGGACAAAGTACAAGTGATGTCTCAGATGGTGGTCAAAGTTTTGCTACCATAACAACTCTAAAATCTAGGTCATAGGAACTTTTACACAGAGTGCTGGGTGAACTACAGGGATGGTGCTGGAGGCAAATACATTCAGGATATTTAAATGTCTCTTAGATAGGCATATGGAAGAAAGAAAAATGGAGAGCTGCATTGGAGAGAAGGGTTTGATTTATCTTAGAGTCAGTTAAAAGGCAAGCTCAACATTGTGGGCCAAAGTGCCTGTACTATGCTATACTATTCTATGTTAAAAACATAGAAACATAGAAAACCTACAGCACAATACAGGCCCTTCGGCCCACAAAGCTGTGCCGAACATGTCCTTACCTTAGAAATTACCAAGGGTTAACATAGCCCTCTATTTTTTAAGCTCCATGTACCTATCCAATAGTCTCTTTAAAAAACCCTCTGAACCACCTCCACCATTGTCGCTGGCAGCCACTCACCACTCACTCACCACTCCTGCGTAAAAAACTTAGCCCTAACATCTCCTCTGTACCTATGTTCCAAAATAATTCCTTTCCCATTAAATTAAAAACTTAATTCATTATGTAAGCATTTTGTGAACAAAACTTATAAACATGCAGAGATCCACACAGCCATTTTCTTAAGTAATCTAAAAACCAAATTGTGTCAGAGTACACGTTCTCCGCAGAGTTCAGGAGAATTCCATTCCTGTGAACTGTTTGCAACCTAAATAGTACACAAGTCAAAAATGCATCACAATCTGAGTTGCCACTGGGTAGAAGATGTCTGCGGCCCTTCAGCATCTGGCAAATCCATCCTATCTCCCAAATATTCTTTTCTACATATGAGTTACTGGGAAGACCATGCTACCCTCCTGCATGCTTGAAAATCAAAAATCTTTAAGAAAAACACAAAATGCAAGGAATTCTCAGTAAGTCATTTCCATCTATAGAAGGACAGAGTCAAACTATTTGTTGAATTAATAGAAAAATTTACTCATTTATTAAGCCTGGTTCTGGTTGTCAAAAGCCTGAAACTTTAACTGTTTTTCTTTTCACAAATTCTGCCCAACTTGCTGTGAATTTCCAGCATTTTCTGATTGTATTGCCACCTAGAAGGCTTGTGCTTGTCTGGAATAGATTTTCCGAGCATCTTGGCTTTAAGTAGTAAGGTCTAAATAACAAGTTAAATAAGCCACACATCCAGTTTCACCTTTCTGTCACAGATTGAATGTTTGTCAAGCAACTGAAATATAACATAGTTAATTGAATGAACTCAAGAAAATTTCTATAGCAGCTCAAACTTACCTCTTTTGTATTGAGTCATTCCTTCCCATGAAAGTAAATGAAGTAATTGAACCTGCCCAGCACAAAACATTGCATTGGTTCAACATGCAAATTTTTCTGTATAATAGATGCTGAGAAACTGAAGGAAGTAGGTGCTCCGTTGGATTCCTTTAAGAGTCTGAAGGAGGAGCATAGTTGGAATGACAACATCACAGGCCACTCAGAAAATTTCAAAAGTCCACCCTGAGATTCATTTTCTTGTGGGCATTCACAGTAGATACAAAGAATTACAATGGAGTCAATGAAAAGATTACACGCACAGGCTGACAACCAAGTGCAACAGAAGACAAACTGTGCAATTCAAAACCAAGTAATAAATTTTAAAAATGAGAACATGAGTTGTAGGATCCTTGAAAATGAGTCAATAGGCACGATCATATTCAGACATAATGTTTTAGGAACAGCTTCTTCCCCTCTGTCCTCAGATTTCTGAATGGACAATGAACCCATATATAAACAAGAAAAAAATCTGCAGATGCTAGAAAACCAAGGCTCAAACACAAAATGCTGGAGGAACTCAGGAGGCCAGGCAGAATCTATGGAGAAGAGTACAGTTGACGTTTCGGGCTCAGACCCTTCTTCAGGACCCTTCTGAGGTCCTACTGAAGGGTCTCGGCCCAAAATGTCAACTGTAGTTGTCTATATAAATACACAAAGCTTTTTTTTGTTCTCTTTTTGAACTACTTATTTAAGTTAATAATTAAGTATATGCTTTGATTGTAATTTATAGCTTTTGTTTTGTATTTCACTGTATTGCTGCCACAATACAAATTTTACAACATACGCCAGTGATATTAAACCCGATTCTGATCCTCATTCTGAAGCAGCTTTCGAAATGAGACCTAATTTCATCAAATTATAAATATCTATGGCAGAGATGGGGTTCATTAAGCCATGTTGTACCTGTCAGCCAAAAATGTTATTATTGACCTTTCAGTCAATGATAACTTAGCATCCTTCTAGTCATCTGGAGGGATGGCAATTACCAAAAATACTGAAAAATGCTTGTCAGAGTTTCAATAAGATCCCCCCTCAATCTTCTAAATTCTTCTCCCTGGGTTCTTTCAAGAATCTGGGACTCAATCTATCCTTAGAGACTTACCAACTTCTACATATTTGTGACAATATTTGTCCTACTTAATCTAAATACTTGTATCATCCATTTTTCTGCAAAGTCAAAAGATGAATTATTATTCAAATGTTACACACCTTTCACCTCTATACCCAGACTACAGCTTTAGTTTCTCATAAGGACTAATTTTCACGTAGTTATCCTCTTTCCCTTCACATATTTATCAAACTTCTTAAGAGTTTTTAATCATGATTTTACCATGCTAGTTCACCTCCCGTACCATTCTTGTTACTGCTCATGGTCTGCAAGCCTCAAGCAGTGGATCTTGGGATCCCAACCCTGGAACTTGTCTAATGATCAGACGCTTTTTATAAACTGCTTAAAGAAGATAATTAATTGCAAAAATAAAATAAATACTTTAAAATAGTCTTTATGTAAGAATTACTTTTAAAATTGGAATCAAAGAATTTTTTTTAAAGCTCCCAGTCAAGGTCAATAACCTTATTCAAATTTAATGAAGTTGCTTACTTTAGCATAAGGCCAAAAGGCTAGATGTGAAAGTCCTGGGATGGCAGGACTTTCATAAGATGAAAGACTGGATCGACTAGGCTTATACTCGTTGGAATTTAGAAGATTGAGGGGGGATCTTATTGAAACGTATAAAATCCTAAAGGGATTAGACAGGCTAGATGCAGGAAGATTGTTCCCGATGTTGGGAAGGTCCAGAACGAGGGATCACAGTTTGAGGATAAAGGGGAAGCCTTTTAGGACCGAGATTAGGAAAAACTTCTTCACACAGAGAGTGGTGAATCTGTGGAATTCTCTGCCACAGGAAACAGTTGAGGCCAGTTCATTGGCTATATTTAAGAGGGAGTTAGATATGGCCCTTGTGGCTAAAGGGATCAGGGGGTATGGAGGGAAGGCTGGTACAGAGTTCTGAGTTGGATGATCAGCCATGATCATACTGAATGGCGGTGCAGGCTCGAAGGGCCAAATGGCCTACTCCTGCACCTATTTTCTATGTTTCTATGTAAATGCCAAATATTTTTTCATGGGCTATGCTTGCTTTCCTAACTTCCCTTTTTAGTTTCCCCAATGCACTTTAATACTCCAACCGGCACTCTGTTGCATTCAGTCCTCAGTGTGCTCTATCCTGTCCTGTTACATTTCTTTGGGTGGGGGGGGGGGTGGGAGGGTAGGGTGGAGGATGGGGTCCAGAACTTGAGGTTGTCCTGTCTCTTTAAAATGGGATGAATACTTTTTTATTAATCACGTTCCTATAATTTTAAACAATGTGATTTGCAAAGGCTTCCATTTGACAAGTGGAACACATGGCTCACAGAGGTACACACCAGCTGTGCATAGTATGCTTTGGAGAAATTTAAAATAAAAGACAAGAGATTAGCTTTATTTGTCACGGGTATTTCAAATCATACAGGGAAATGTGTTGTATGCGCTGATGACCAACACATTAGTAAAATGTGCTAGGGGCAGACCTCAAGTCTTGCAATGCTTCTGGTGCTAACATAGCATGCCCATTAGCTTACCTGCTCTGATCCATGTGTTTTTAGGAATGAGAGAGGAACTGGAGCACCTAGAATTAACCCATGTGGTCACAGGGAGAACATGAAAACTCCTTGCAGGCAGCAGCGCAAATTGAACACTGTTTTTTCCATTTGCTGCCACACTAACCGTTACACTACGTTGCCACATTTCATGCTACTGAGCTGCCCTATACCCGATCCTATAGTTCTCCCATCCCATTTCTTATGAGCAATATGGGGCATTATCCACAAGTTCAAATGCATTCCTGCAGGTGATGAAATCCAAGCTTTTCCCTGCTATACAAATGTCAATATTGTGATGTTTTAAATCTACAAAAAAAAATCTGACTGGAAGTAGGAAAAGAGAGAAAACACTATACTACTTCTTTTCTATTTAATTACGCTTTTGGGATGACCAAGTTCCGAGAGCAACCATCCTTTTTCAATATGACTCATTGTCAATGTGAAAAGTAACTACAGTAAGTGTCAAAGTGGTTCTTGCAGCAGTTCAAAAAGACAAAATATTATTTCCACGGTTTTACATCAAAAGCTGTAACATCCACCTTACCCAAGAAAGGAAAATGTTTGTATAAGATTTGATGGAAACATAAATTCTAACACTATATTGAGCACTGTATTGTTGCAGAATTATCAGTTCATACAATAGAGATTATTTCTGCATATTTGCAGTCATACTTTCATTCTGAAATGAGAAGCCTTTGCAGCAGAGAAAACTTTGACTGCATTGCCATGCCACACATTGTAAATCATTCTTCTCAAAGAAGTTATGAGCATTCATTTCTGACACCTTCAAAATGTAATCTGATTGCCTTTTGCTATTTGAATTTGAAGTTGCTGTGCTTTCTCTCAACAATAGTAGAGGCAAGATAAAATAAACGCTGAATACTGCCTTTCTTTCAATGAATATTCACTACTTCTCAAATGAACATACGTGTAATTGAACCCTTGGATTCAGATTTTTTTTTCGCAGCTTTAATTCCTCATGATTCAGTTGGGTGTTGCGAGTTCTTTTTTTTAAAACACCCTTTTGAAGCTGCTAACTTCAGTCAATTTTTCCACATCCATCATTATTAAGTATTGGTACTTACTTGTTTTTGCAGTAAAATGCTTTTAGTTTGTATAACCAGCTTTAACAATTCCTAACTTGCATTTGCCATTTTGGGAGACAGCACTGTAAATAATTTAACAAATGAACACATATCCTCCAAATTATCAATCCAAACGATCAGCACACATTGAGCATTCGTCACAGCACTACAATGATTATCAGTTTGACTATGATGTTTACCTGAACCTTGGAATATTTTTAGGAAACTAAGAGGTGCAGCTTGCTCAAGAATCTACCAATACATATTTATAAATGTTCCAAAATTATATATTGATATAACACATCATCCATCTACATATTGCAGCAGTGTGAAAGTTGGATGCTTCTATATTATCCACTCACCAAATAATGAATACCTCACCTTAGCTAGGTTATTAAGAACTCTGAGAGCATGCAAAACGAGAAAAATCAGACACATGTCGACCAAAACCAGAGCATTACATGACATTCATCACATGTTAAAGCACCACTAAAATATTTTCTAAGAAAAATTACAATCTCCAGCTGCAGCAGGAATTCAGAATTTAAGTGGTAATAGCCATAATGCTAAAGGAATTCAATAGGTCCAGCCGTACCCGTGGAGGCAAAGGCATGGTCAACACATGGGTCAAAGCCTTGCATCATTTAAAAGGCCGCCTGAAAACTCATTAACATGCTTGCAAACAAAATAAGTACAACGGGGCCATCTGTTTTATTTTGCATCTTTCATTTTTACACCATTTATATTTGTTATTCCATTTGTTTAATCAAAAGTACAACATTTAAAAACTTGTAATGTGCTCATACACATAGTATATGAAGTTAGAACACATTCACATACCTAGGTCACTTTTAATTAACAACAAATAGTTATTGAAATTTCCAGCACGAGGCTATTCTGGCCATCAAGCTTTTGCTGACATTTTGAAAAGTACTCATGCTTCATTATACAATTTGTCCACAACCTTCAAGAACCTGCCAAACTCATTTTTAAGATGATTTATGAAATTGCCTTCCACTCTTTTTCGGCTAAAATCATTATGTGAACATTCCAAATTGAACCACATTTTATTTGAACAAAATACTTGGTTTCTATATAGAAATGCAAAGGAGATTAACTTGCATTTTCTCAAAATGCAGCTTTTGTTCTCAGCTGTCTGGACAGATTACGTTATTATTTCCGCCATCTTTCCAAGAAATTCCATTTTGAGTAAATTTGATCTCATTTGTCTATTGCTGTTTGTGATGGATATTCACTTTCCAGGTCCCATGAGGCTTATTGCTAACCTAGCAGCATGACATTTCCAATGAGTCAGAGTTGTTTGTGACAAAGTTCAACTTCTAACAAAGTTTGTTTTTGTAAACAAGAACGAGTCTTCAATTCCTAATGTAATTTGCAAGCAGCAATCAGTTTGAAGCTAAAAGCAGTGTTTTACAAATTGCAGTGTTACAGAGCACAAGCTGCTGGCCCACAGCAGGAGGCTGGCTGCTAAGAGATACGGTTTGCAAAGTGAAGTAACCATGAGACTTCTTGCTTTGCATCAGCTAAATGCAAGACAATGGGGTTATGTTAACTAGTCTAAATCAAACCAGGCAACTACAGCTAAATTATTTGCTTCATTGTGGTATAGATCAGGGAAGGTTCCAGACTGGGTTTAATTGTCACCTACCACATCACAGATGATCACGTACAATTAATCAATAGCTGGGATTATTTGTGTACTTAGAGCCAGCACTAATTTTGAGTGTTTGGAATCTCTGTCCCCAGAAGCTGCTAGACCATCTGTGTGAATTAATTTGAACACCGGCAAGATATCTGAGAAACCCCACATGCAAATAACATCAACCAGAAGCAAAACAGTACAAATATTAGAATGCATTGGGGATTGTTAGGAATGGCAAGGAGAATGACAGAAAGATGGGGTAACAGAAAGAAGAACTAGAATTCCTCAGCTTTAGGTTTTTGCCACATACAACTAGTTCGTCTGCAACTTAACGGTGTGTCCTTTTATTTTGTAAGAATTTCTACCAGCGTTTGGAAATCCTTTGTCATTTGTAAATCTTTTAATAATAACAATAACTTAATTTATAGTGAGCTATTTTCATGCAAATAATGTTCAAAGTACTTTACAATGAGATAAAGTGCAAATATGAAAATAAAAGAAAAATTATGTTAGTTAAAAGCAAGCTTAAATAAATAGGTTTTGAGCTGGCATTTAAAAGTGTCAACTAAATCTGCATCCTCTATAGTTTTAGATATTGAGATGCACAATTCTGGAGCGTAGTTCAAAAAAGCTGACCTGCCAATTAACTTTTGGGAAAGATTGTTTAAATTTAAGAGACTGGTGGAGGAAGACTTGAGAGCTCAAGCAGGATTATAAACTGAAAGATTCTGTGATGTACTCTGGTCTCAGACAATTGAGAGCTTTAAAAACAAGTAAGAGACCATTAAAAGTAATCCAAGGAGATACAGGAAGCTTATGAAGAGTAATTGGGATGGCTGTGTTATGCTTCTTTATCCTGGTTTCAGTTAAAAATTTGGTAGCGGTATTCTGAATGAGTTGAATACCATCACGTGACATGTTCATCACTAAAACCATGAACTGAACAGCAAGATATCCTAAGCACAACATGCAATACATGAGCAAATTTTAATGAATTGGCATAAAATACAGTTGGAGCATGAATGATTTAAGAATACATTACAAGGAGAGAAAGGTTCAAGAGAATTTGGCAACTACATCCATCTGGTCAAAAAAGGTTTAACTAAAGAATTACTCAATATGTAATCAGCAGTGAAATAAAGTAACTATTCTGCCAAATTACTCTAGAACTGAACAGAGGGAGCGCTCAAAGATATATACAGGTGATAACTGTTTGAAGCAAAAGATTCTAAACACTTGGAGTGGTCTTTAGGGTGAAACAGAATAGGGTTTAAAATCTTCTTTTGAGTTTGTATAGAAAAGCCCACATTGGAAGTATCCAATACAGTTGACGATCCCAACAGATTCACAGATGAAGTGCTGCCTCACCTGGAAGGACCTTTTGAGGTCCTAAATGGAGGCAAGGGAGGTGAACTGCAGGTACAGTACTTTGGCCACTTGCAGAGATAAGTGCCAGGAGGGAGATTAGTGGGGAAGGACGAATGGACAAAGGATTCATGGAGGGAACGATCCCTGCAGAATGCAGAGTGACGGGAGTAGGTAAAGTTATGTTTGGTAGTAGGGTCCCTTTGGAGATTGTGGAAGTTGCGGAGAATGATGTATTGGATGTAGAGGCTTATGGGATGGCAGGTAAGGACAAGAGGAACTCTATTCACTGCTCAGGCGGCGGGAAGGCGGAGTGAGCGTGGATGTTCAGGAAATGGAGGAGATGCTGCTGAGGGCAGCATCAATGGCAGAGGAAGGGAAACCTTGTTTTTTGAAGAAAGAGAACGCCTCTGATGTTATGAAAAGTAAGGCCTAACCCTGGGAACAAATGAGCTGAGATGAAGGAACCACGCAATATAGCATTTTTACAGGAGATAAGGTGGGAAGAAGTAAAGCCAAGAATCAGATTTTTTTTAGACTATCTTATATTGAAGACTGCGTCTCTATCTTACTGCTGTTGACTGAAAGAAAGTGCAGGGTACAATTCCAAATTATTTTATAGGGACTTCTACATCCAAGAGAAAGGATCTCCTGGGATACAACAGTCCACTGGCAGAGAACATCAGCCTAGACTTTGTGCTGAAGTTTCAGGATTTGAACTTGAACTTTAAATCATGGTGTCAGTGAAGGAAGGATGGCACCTAATTTGTTTACACCACAACATTCCATGACTCATTAATAGTGTGGCATGTCTGACTATTTCTCACTTGTTCACAAAATGTTTGCATCTCTAGCCACTTGGCAGTCTGGATGTGCCAATTCAAACGGGCTCTTTGATTCAAAATATTTAATTTCACAGTAAAAACTGATACAAATCCTTCAAAAAAATCTGGATTTAGTGCATCACATACACAGTCTACTGCTATTGTAATCTTAAAATCAGAGTGATACTCATATAATTTACATGAATCAAGACTAAAGATTGGGAATGTTTTTCTCAGTCTTTGGATTAAGGGCATCAGCTCCTCAGAATTGTAGTACATCATTGCACTGCCCAAAAAGAAATCCATGGGCATTTGATTACAAATAAGAATCTGACAAGTACAGCAGAAATTACCTACTATACCATGAAATATTGTGGTTAAATGCATTAGAATGCTAAAGACGACTTTAAACATATATATATATATTAATCTCAGCTATTGTATCTGCAGAAGATCCATTACTAATCTTCCTTTTGTGAGAAGAAATATACAGTCATCTTTTCTACATTCACAAGTTCCCTCCTGCACAGTGGGTTTCAGTGTACTTTATTTCATCTTTACATCAAAAAGATATAATTTAGAACAAAAAAATAATTCCCTTGGAATACAGAGATTAATGAAAGTGTGAGTGCCTTGCATATAAGAAAAGTAAGGCTGTTCCTTTGGGAAATTGTCTCCTTTCAGAGTGCTAGGTATTCAAAGCTTGTTCAAAAGTGTTCATTTAGAATACAGATATCAAAAGATGATGCAAACATTGAAGAGATAATCATGAAACTTACCAGATGTTCTAACCCTACTTTGATGTTCACAGAATCCCTGTAAAAGAAAAAAAATATCCTAAATATCAGCTTCTCAATAAAGCCAATGCTCACCCCAGTATCTGTTTGCTAATATTAACCCTAAAATGAAACCACAGAATAATGCAGTCTACAAAATAAGAATAACAGTAATGCCAACACATTTTGCTATTCGATCATGGTATCCATATTTTGCTATGAAGCAGGGTATTGTAAGCTTTAATACTTGGCAATATAGGATTTAAAAGTAAACATATAACAAATTTAGTTGTATGTTATTTGATAACTTAATGTAAAACATATATTCTAGAGGCTTGTGAAAATGAATCAAATTTCGAGATACATGAAAATAATCCCAAAACATACTTACAATTTTCCCTAAGGACCGTCCAAGTATAATAACCTCTTAAGGCGAAGAAACTTAAAAACAAAATCTCCCCAAAAAATGAAAACTTTATGTGGCACTGAATAGGATTTTACAGTCCACTTAATGGAACTGAAGTAATAGATGCACTCTGCTGAAGCAATAAATGCATTTCTGTTTTATTTGAATACATTTTTGTCTGTCAAACACCAAACACATCAACACTAAAGAAAGAAAGCCTCAATTTTACTAAGTTGAGAAATTAAAATCTCCAACAAGAGTGGATCAATCCATCAAACAGTATCACCATCACTGTTTACCCCACCATCAACATCCTGGGATGAACACTGATCAAAAACTCAACAGGACCAACCACAAATACCAGAGTTACGAAACAGCTGGATATCCTGTGGCAAGTTCAAAGTAAGTTGATTTATCAAAGTACATATATTTCACCATATACAAAACTGAGATTCATTTTCTTGTGGGCATATTCAATAAATCCATAATAGAATCAATAAAAGACTGCACCAACCAGGGCGTTGAACCAGTGTGCAAAATAGAACAAGCTGTGCAAATACAAAAGGAAAGAAATTATAGTAATAAATAAATATTGAGAACATGAGATGAAGAGTCCTTGAATCCATAGGTTGTGGAAACATATCAATTATGGTTGTGAGAAATTATTCCCTTTGGTTCAAGAGCCTGATGGTTGAGGGGTAACAACTGTTCCTGAACCTGGTAGTGTGAGCCCTGAGGATCCTCTACGTTCTTCCTGATGACAGCAGTGCGAAGAGAGCATGATCTGGGTGGTGGTCATTGATGATGGATGCTGCTTTCCTGCAACAGCCCTTCGTGCAGATGTGCTCAGTGGTGGGGAAGGTTTTAACCCTTGATGAACTGGGTTGTATCCGCTACTTTTTGTAGGATATTCCATTCAAGGCCATGATGCAACTAATCAATATACTCTCCACCACACATCTATAGAAGTTTGTCAAAGTTTTAGGTGGCATGCTGAATCTTTGCAAACTCCTAAGGAACTGGAGGCACTGCCATGCTTTTTTCTTAATTGCACTTGCATGCTGAGCCCACAACAGGTGCTCTGATATGAAAACACTGAGGAATTTAAAGTTCCTGACCCTCTCCATCTCTGTTCCTCTAGTAAGGACTCCATCTCTGATCCTCTAGTAAGGACTGGCTCATGGACTTCTGATTTCCTCCTCCGAAAGTCAATAATCAGCTCCTTGGTTTTGCCGACATTGAGGAAGAGGTTGATGCTGTAGCACCACTCAGTTTGATTTTCAATCTCTCTCCTATGTGCTGATTTATCACCAACTTGAAAATGGCATTAGAGCTGTGCTCAGCCACACAGTCACAAGTGTAGAGCAAGGGACAAAACACAAGGCTTGTGGTGCACCTGTGCTGATGGAGATTGTGGAGGAGATGTTGTTGCCAATCTGAAATGACTGGTGTATGTAAGTGAGGAAATTGAAGATCCAATTGCACAAGAAGCTATTTAGGCCAAGGTCTTAAAGCTTAATGATTAGTTTTGAGAGGATGACGGTATTGAATGCCAAGCTACAGTTGATAAAGAGCATCTTAATGAATGCAACTTTGCTGTTCAGATGTTCGAGGGTTGAGTGAAGAGCCAATGAGATGGCATCTGTTGAGAATCTTTTGTGCCAGTTAGCAAATTGGTGCAGATTCAAGTCGCTTCTCAACAGTTGATAAGTTTCATCACCAACTTTTCAAAGAACTTCATTACAGTGGATGTAAGTGCTACTGGACAATAGTCATTGAGGCAGGTTACCATGTTCTTCTTAGGCACTGGTGTAAGTGAAAGTCTGCTTGAAGAAGTGGGTAACTCAGACTACCAAAGCCAGAGGTTAAAGATCTCAGTGAATACTCAAGCCAATTGATCAGCACAGGTCTTTAGTGCTTGGCCAGGTACCCTGTATGAGCCGAATACTTCTCGTGAGTTCACCCGCCTGAAGGATGTTCGTACATCGGCCTGAGACTGAAATCTCAGGATCGTTGGGGGCTACAGGTGTTCATGATGGTTCCTCCATGTTTTGACAGATAAAGCAAGCATAGAAGGTATTCAGCTCATCTGGAAGCAAAGCCCTATTGTTGCCCATGTTGCTTGATTTTACTTTACAAGAGGTGATAACATTCAAGCCCTACCACAACTGTCAACCATCCTCCATTGTCTTAAGTTTCGTCTGGAATTGCTACTTCACCCATCGGATGGCTTTCCTGGAGATCGTACCTGGACCTCTTTTAACGCTCTTAGTCACCAGACATGAACATCTTTGATCTAGCCCTCAGCAGATTGCCAATCTCATGGTTCATCCAGCGCTTCTGGTTGGGGCATCACTCATCTACAACTATTTTAATAAATTCCATGACAATCATGGTGTGTTCAATCAGACCTACAGACAAGTCCTTGAACATGGCCCAGTGCACTGATTCAAAGTAATCCCATAACTGCTCCTCTGCCTCCCGTGACCACCTCCTTGTTGTCCTTATTTCTGGAGCTTTGCTCTTTAGCCTTGGCCTGTATGCAAGTAGAAGGACAGCCAAGTGATAGGTTTACTGAAATGCACTCTGGACATGGAACGAGAGGCATTCCTTAGTGTAACAGTGATCTAGTATGTTGGAACCTCTGTGCTACAGGTTATATGCTGATGGTAATTGGGCAATTAGGCAAGGTTTCCTCCAAATGTGCCTGGTTTAAGTTCCAACTCTGATTTGGAATGCTACAGGATAGACTGTTTTTTGTTTGGAGGCGACATCATGCAGTATCTCACGTGCCTGATTATAGTTGGCCACTGGTGGAATGTAAGCTGTGGTCAGGATTATGGAGAAGAATTCCTTACGCAAATAGAAGGGATGGCATTTGACCATTAGGTGCTGACGGTCAGGGGAACACAAGTTTGACAAAACCCCCACATCAGAGCACCACCGAGAGTTGAAATGAAACACACACCTCCACATTTTGCCTTTTCCAAATCAGCATTTCAGTCCATCCATGACATCAAGATTTCAGGTTTGATTGCTGATTCTGGTATGCTGGGACTAAGTCACATACTGAACATAACAATCTTTCATTTCCCTCCATACAGCAATCTTGCCCTCAGGCCCTCAACTTTATTCTCCAGCGACTACACATTTGCTAACAAGGTGCTGGTTAGAGAGGGCCTCACACCTCTACCTTTCAGTTGACTTGGACAACTCCCCCCGCCAACCCACTTTTAGCCATGGCTTAAAGGAGCCGTACTTCCTTGCTTGACAGTTAAGTCCATAGAGCCTTCATAAGATCGTGAAAGCTGCAGATCATTAAGTTGATTTAAGGGAAATTATGCTGCAGATTCCAGTGAGTAATTCCCAGCTGACATCCCAAAGTTTTTGTACCAATTACACCACAGAAGTCAGAAGCACAAAGGAGCACTCTCAACCTGAACGAATGGATGTAGCTCCAAGAGAGCACAATAATTTCAACGCAATCCAAGATAAGGCATTCTGCTTGATTGGTTTAATATCTCACATATTAAACAGTTATTCCAATCATCACTGTTGCATCTTATCATTACCAAAATGTACTTCAGATACTAATGTGGACTGCAGCAACAACACCTCCCATATCTGCCAACTCTATAACCAGAAAAAGCAAGCATCACCCGGAAGCAACAGCATTCACAGATTCCCTTACAGGTTTCACACCAACCGGCCTTGAAAGTATAGAACTATTCCTTCACTGGTGGTGGGCCTAAAGCCTGAAATTCCAACCCATCAGGATTAGGGTCATAGAGTTATCTATATACTGCTAAAACTCTCATGCTCTGTCTGTCTGTTTGTCTGTTTGTGACCTCCAATTAGCGTAAACGGTGCATTACAGCGGCACTTTTTTGGCTAAATCAGATTAAAATGTGCTAACTTACAGAATGCAGGCAAAGTTCAAGGTTATATATTCATAGAAAATTGCTCATTCGCCAAAAATCAACAGGCTGGCTGTCACCCGACAGCCGATCCGCCATCATGGAAATCGGGATGCGACTGCCCCACACATGCACACGGCCAGCCTCAGCAGCGACACCTACTGGAGCAAAAGGGCAGGGCAGCTCTATTTCGAGGGATCACATTCTGCTAATCACCATCAGCATGTGCAGAATTGGGACAGATCTAACTGCCACCCATCAATAAGAGATAATTAAATCTTATTGTAATGACGTACTTTGAGACACCCATAAACCCCTTTGCTGCAGTTTGCTGCAGTCAAAGGACAGCAGTGACTATATCACGTCCATTTAGGAGAGCGCCAACCACATCATCAAGAATAATCAGCATCCTTTGGTGTTAGTGCTTCGTATCTTCTATCCAGCATTAGAGTAAAAAAAAGGTCAGCCTAATTATGCCACGTGGAAAGGGAGGAGGGACATTACGGTCAAGATATGACGCCAAGCATCGTCGGGAAGTGGCAAGGAGAGGGAGAAAACAAGAATCGGATGAGGCCAGGGCTGTACGACTCCAGGATCAAAGAGTCAGGACAAAAAAAAGATGAGAGAAGAAGAGACAGAGGAGGAGAGGCATGCACGTCTCCAGGATCAGAGACAAACAACAAACAGCAGAAGAGATGAAGAGATGGGGGAATGAAAGGGCTGCCTGTCTCGAGAATGACAACGAGAGGCACAAAGGTGGCAGAGCAACACTCACAGCATGCTGGAGGAACTCAGCAGGTCGGGCAGCATCTGTGGAAATGATCAGTCAATGTTTCGGGCTGGAACCCTTCGTCAGGACTGAAGAGGGAGGAGGCAGAGGCCCTATAAAGGAGATGGGGGGAGGGTGGGAAGAAGGCGGCTGGTAGGTGCCAGATGAAGAACCAGTACCAGGAAAGATAAAGGGGTGGGGGAGGGGAAGCAGGGAGGTAATAGGCAGGAAAGGTGAAGGAGGAATGGGGAAAGCGCAATGGGTAGAAGGAGGCAGAACCATGAGGGAGGTGATAGGCAGCTGGGGGAGGAGGCAGAGTGAAACAGGGATGGGGGAAGGGAGAGGGAGGGCATTACCAGAAGTTGGAGAATTCAATGTTCACACCCAGGGGCTGGAGACTACCCAGACGGTATATGAGGTGTTGCCTCTCCAACCTGAGTTTAGCCTCATCCTGGCAGTAGAGGAGGTCATGTATGGACATATCTGAGTGAAGCGGAGTTGAAGTGGGTGGCAACCTGGAGACCCTGTCTGTTGTGGCGGACGGAGTGGAGGTGTTCAATGAGGCAGTCCCCGAATCTGCGTCGGGTTTCACCGATGTAGAAGAGGCTGCACCGGAAGCACTGGATGCAATAGATGACCCCAACAGACTCACAAGTGAAGTGCTGCCTCACCTGGAAGGACTGTTTAGGGCCCTGAATGGTGGCAAGAGAAGAGGTGTAGGGACAGGTGTAGTGCCGGGTGGGAGATCCATGGGGAGGGACGTGTGGACCAGATAGTCGCGGAGGGAACGATCCCTGCGGAGAGGGAAAGATGTGCTTAGTGGCGGGGTCATGTTGAGGGTGGTGGAAATTGTGGAGGATAATGTGCTGGATCCGGAGGCTGGTGAGGTAGTAGGTGAGGGCAAGGGGAACTCTGTCCCTGTTGTGGTGACAGGAGGATGGTGTGAGGGCCGAAGTGCGGGAAATGGAGGAGATGCAGGTGAGGGCATCATTAATGATGGCAGAAGGGAAACCATGATCCTTAAAGAAAGGGAACATTTGAGATGCCCTGGGTGGCAGATAAGTCAGAAATGATGCCATCAAAGGTGTCCTTCGTTAATTGAGGAGCAGCTATATTTGCTTTGCGACACGTCGTTCTTCTTTAATAAACTGAGGTTTTCTACTTCATTTTCCAAAGCCAAGTGATACCAATAGCATTCAGGCAAACTTAATGTTCATTCTGGCCACATCAGACTGCACTACCTTTCTCTCAAAGGGTGCCCCAATGGATCACCCCTTTGTCTAGTAAAGTATAAAAATAGGTCTTTCGGCCAAATTTATCCATACCGTCCAACACGGATGTCTGAGGTAGTTCCAATTCCCTGGCATTGTGGGACTACCATCAGAGAGACAAAAAGCTATTAATAAAGGTGGACCACCACTACTTTCTCAATAATGATTTAAGTGGGCCATAAATGCAGGTCTAGCTAACAACACCCTCTTCCAAAATGAATAGAATAAAATTAAAGAAAATCCAATGGTGTTTCGTTCTATGGAAAGAGCATAAGGACAGCTGAGGACAGAATGGGTCTTATTTTCGACCAAGAAGATAACATGTGGAGAAAGAAGACGTAAGCAAAGTTCTTCATTTCTGAAAGGTGGAGATATTGGAACCTTGTAGTTAAGGAAGAATTTGGAATATCGGATAAACTAAACATAGTGAAAAAAATTAAAGGGTGTGAGATACTTGAAAATAGATGAATTACTACGCCAGGATAAAATATATCCCAGGGCTTTGAAGTAAGGAATAAAACTGGAGACAATGTGACCTTCATTTTTCAATTTACTCTGGCTACATGAACACTGCCAGAGAAAAGACTGAAATTTCTACCATGGTTAAAAACTAGAGGAAAAATTAACAGAGTACTCACAGATCAATTACTTTAACTTCTATTGTTGGAAAATAATTATCACCAATGCTAAGGAACATTACAAGCAATCACTTAAGAATACATACTAATTACAGATGGTATGCGTGAACTTATTAAGGGAACTGCACATCTAACCAACTTGACTGAATGTTTTGAGGGGCTGATATGGGTGGTCCATGAGGGCAGTGCATTTGATGTAGTTTACATGGATTGAAGTGTGGAAGGTTGATCAACAAATTAAAAGTCAAGAGCAATTATATGGATAACTGCAAATTAGGTTCAAAACTGAGCAACTGAAAGGAAACAAAGGTAAGTAATTTGTTTTCACAGAGTAGACAATAAGGATCTGGAACACATTGCCTAAAACGCTAGTAGAGACAGAAACCTCCATTACATTTAAAAGGTATTTGCATATATACAGGAATAGTCAAGCTTCAGGTCTATGGACAAAATGCTGAAAGGTGGGCTTAGGCTGTGTAGCAGAGTTTTTGACTAGTATTGAACACGTACATAAAAATGCCAGTACAAGTTTATCTCCACAATATCCAATCATGTAGTAATTATAGAAATGAAACAAAACAACTTTTTTATATTATATAATTCAAATATGTTTCATGAGCCAAATAATTTCCTGGATTTTGGAAAGCAAACTAATGTCATAAACTCTGAAATAGCTGCATTACAGCTTGGCAGAAGTCAGTATAAAAGACTGCAGTAAATTATTTAAAGTAATTCATCTTTTCAGTATGCATATAAATACATTAGAGATTTATGTAGGTCATCTTGTTCAAAAAAAAACTTCTTCACTTATTTCTTCATACCTTTCTAGTTTTCTCTTGAAGGCCAAAGAAGAACTAGAAAGTGAATGCTGTTTGATTAAATCCTGTAAGCTTGACTCCAAACAAAAGTCAACAGGTCGCAATGCTGAGCAATATCTAAAATTCAACCAATCAGAATTGCTGGAAATATCGTATTTCAGAACCTTTAGAGTTAAATTTATTCATGTGACTGAAGACTCTGGTCAATGGATAATTATTCATTGAGTTATTCCAGTTTTACAATGAAGTATGAGAAACAAGTGCATGATATCCCATTACAAAAGGTATTCCTTAAAACTACAATAGACATCTTGAGTTCTCTGTCCAGTTTTGGAAGTTTAATTGATAAGTAATGAAGGGCTGGTGCTCAAAGTCAAATTTCATGATTAAAATATACAACTGTTAAGAAATTGAACTTTGAACAGTACAACACAGGATCAGAGGCTTCAGCCCACAATGTCTCTGCCAATCGTGATGTCTCTTTAAAATATTTAATCTAAACTTATCTGCCTGTATGTGGTTTATATTCCTCCATTCCCCGCTCATTCATGTGCCTGTCTAAATGTCTTGTATCTGCTGCCACCACTTCCAGGAACCCACCTAAAAAACTTCTCTCATTAATCTCTTTAAACTGTCCCTTTCTCATTTTAAAACCATGCCCTCTCATATAGATATCTTCATCCATTGTTTCCCTAAATCCAGTCGACAAATTCCTACTTGTATGAACTTAAGGTATGAACTTAAAATTTCTTCTTTTTAAAAACAGCTAGATTTTTCAACAGTACAATACAGTCAATTTGTGTTGTTTGGATATGTGACGATTAGACAATTTGCAGAAGAATATTTTTGTAATTTAATATTTTCATGCATCAAGTGAAGCAAATGAACAGGGAAAACGTCATAAACTTTAATGAAAGTAACCTTTTAAAATGGCCAAAAAGTAATTTGGCACCTTGGTCCAAAAAACATTGTCATATAAAGAAAATAGATCCAAATTCATGGCCTAGAATTTTCCCATGCTGAGCCATTTATCCTGTAATATACTGTCGGAGAAGTCACGTTATCTCACACTGAGTGTTTTCCCATGTGGAGGAAAGAAACTAAATTTATAGGGCTGAAACACCCTTCTTGACAGCTAGGTGATTTCAGAGGAAATGAGAAATACAGATTAATATGAATAGTAATGGAAGCAATGAAAGGATTTCTAAAAAAAAATCAAGATAAACATCTGCAAAGGTGCTTTGATTTCATTCCTCTGATAATTGAATGGCCTTAAAATTGTGTACAGTCTGTTGTTTGTCTCCAATTTGGCAAGAAATTATAGGCAACGTGGCATCTGTCAAATTGGTAAGCATGCTGGTATCCGTGGTGGAATTACATGCCAGATTTATGCAGTTACTAATCGTAATGACTGTTTATGCACAAAGAATGATTGGAGACGAATGTGACAACATTTGACTTCAAAGGCAGCTGAAGTCATCCATATTCAGCTTGAACAAAGGCCCTAATAATACCAAAAAGAAAGCTCCAATTCTTACATTTTTAAGGTTTTTAAATAAACTGCAGGTAATGCTAAAGGATTTGCAGTATGTTGTGAGGAGAAGCGGTTGTTTGTTGTTTCCAGACATGCCTATGGGCGTAAAAGAGTCAAAGCCTTCTTCACTTTGAGCATTTCACAAAACCCATTTGCTCCCAGACATGGCTATTTTAATTATTGGCAGTCCACCACAATACAGAGAATTAAGAAAAGGCTACATAAAGCAGAGTAAATTACTCCCAGAAGCAGGAAAGAAAAAGGGAGATGGAGAAGGGAGGGGAGGAGGAGGAACTGAGGTATTCTACTGGAAGTCTGACCTAACAAGGTTTCAGGAAGCAAGTCTCTTAGGCTCAGAGCAAAACATGGGGGGGGGGGGGGGGGGAGGGGGGAGGGGCTCTTGCTAACACATACCTGCTGAAACAGAACATGTCAGATATCTAGCAGTCTTAGTTAGCATAGTGGCATAACCAGAATAGCATTATTTGAAAAAATATTTATCCCTGGAAAGTTGACATTGTTGGTATCTATTGTTCATTCCCAGCTTTTCCTGAGGGAGGAGAAAGCTTAAAAAAAATTACATTGCTGGGTTTAGAATGACATATAGGTTACATTAAGGATAGTGGGTTTCCTTCTCTGATGGATGTGATGGAAAACTTGTGCTGACCAAATGTCTGCAGAATTCAAGGACATCTTTAATCTCTCAATCCTGCAGTCAAAGGCTCCCACCTGCTTCAAAAGGGCATCAATCATACCAGTATCCACGATGAGCAGGTTAGGCAGCTTCAACAGCTATCACAAGGTAGCTTTCATAACCACAGTGATGAAGTGCTTTGAGAGATTGGTTATGGCTACAATTAGCTCCTGCCTGGGCAAGGACTGACAACTGCTGCAACAGCCTACCACCACAACAGGTCGATAATTGTCACAATTTTACTGGTTCTCCATTGGGCTTTAGAGTACCTAGACAACCGTGAAACATACATAAGGCTGCTGTCTGTCAATTATAGCTCAGCATTCAACAGCATCATCCTATTAGAATTAATTAACAAGCTTAAAATCTGGGGCTCTGTTCCTCCTCCCGCAGCTAGATTCTTGACTTTGAGGTGTATGAGAAGATTTGGCATGTCACTCAAGACTCTAGCAAATTTCTACAGATGTACGATGGAGCGCATTCTGACTGGTTACATTATTATGTGGTAAGAAAGCTCTAATGAATAGGATCCAAGGAGGTTGCAGAGAGATGTACAGTCAGTCAGTTCCATCAGAGAAATAAACCGTCACACCACCAAGGACATCCTCAAAAGGTGGTACCACAAGAAGGCTGAATCCATCATTAAAAACCCTCACCATCCAGGGCATGCCCTCTTCTCATTACTACCATGAGAGAGGAGGTACAGGAGCTTGAAGACCCACAGTCAATGTTTTAGAATCAGCTTCTTGCCCTCTGACATCAGATTTCTGGATGGTTCGTGAACCCACAAACACGACCTTCACTATTCCCCTTTTGCACCATTTAACTTTTTTAAAAAATTTTTTACACTGTACTGTTCCCACAAAGCAAATTTCATGATATATGCGAGTGATAATAAACATGATTCTGTTAAGTCTCACTGTTATGGGTGAACCAGATGATATATGAGGTGAGATTAGGCATTCCTTAGAGTTCACTCACTTTGATACTTAAATAGGGTGGGATTTCTTTGATTCATCACAAGAGATGTTTTAAAAACATTTTGTGGAGAGTCCAACTGGAGAATAATACATATTAGACCAACTTTGAAAAATAAACCTGGCCTGGTGTCAGACCTGATGATGGGTGAACACTTTAAGAAGAGTAACCACAACACCATGATGGCGTAGCAGTTGGCATGATGCTATTCCAACTCAGGGTGTCGGCATTCCAAGTTCAATTCCAGCGCTGTCTTGTAAGGAGTTTGTACAAACTCCCCATGATTGCATGGGCTTCCTCCCACATTCTCAAGATGTATGGGTCATTGTAAGTTAATTGTCCTATGATTAAGCTAGTGTTACATAAGTGGGTTGCTGGGTAGTGCGGCCCTTGGGGCCAGAAAGGCCTGCTCTGCACTGTATCCTTTAAATAAAACATGATGAGTTTTTATTTTATTTAAGTCAGTTTTGAGCAACCATAAAATCAGATCTTGCAGGAAAGTAATAAATTGGAGGAGGGTAAATTAGAGCAGGATAAGACAGGAGCAAACGTGCATTGATCGGGAGAAGCTGCTTTCAGACAACTTCACATCGGAAACGTGGGAGTTATTTAAAGACTAGCTGATCATAGTTCAGGATCAGCATGTTCCACTGAGGACAAGAATGGTAAGATGAGGGAACCTTGGATGACCTGAGAGGGCCTAAATTTAGTTTGGAAGAAAAAGGAAGCATACATAAGGTTTATCATACTGGGCCCTTGTGGAATATAAAGTAGTAAAGTGCTCAAGCGAGCAATTAGGAAAACCAAAGGGCCAAAAAATGTCCTTGGCAAGTAACATCAAGGAGAATCCCAAGGCATTTTATGCTTATTATTAAAGAGAGTAGGTCCACTCAAGGATAAAGAATGGAATATGTGCTTTGAGTCAGAGCAAGTGGTTCAGGTATTAAATGAGTACTTTGTGTCACTATTTATGGAGGAGAAGGATTTGGAGGATAGTGAAGGCATAGTGAGGCATACTAACATGATGGGATATTTTGAGATGAAGATGAAATGAAGTGCTGGGTCTTCTGAAAACCATTAAAATGTATAATTCCCCAGGGCCTGATGACATATATCCCCGAAAATTTAAGTGAGGAGATAAGTGTAGCTATAGCAAAGATCTTTGTGTCCTCACTGGCAACAGGTGAGGTCATGGAGGACTGGAGAGTAGCAAATTTTGTGTGTGTCTTTTTTTCAAAAGAGGAAACAGAGATAATCCAGGCAATTATACGACCAAGATGATCACAACCTTATGTAGGGTTTGGAGACTTCTGCATCTCAATGACCTGGAGAAGTGGAGTCAGGGCCTTGTGCCTTGATTTTGGTAGAGTCATTCATACCAAAAAGGTTAAAAGGTAGAGGCCAGCTAAGTGTGGTCCACCGGTCCTTCAGGTCTGAGTGTTCAGCTCAAGGCCAACAAACCTGACTGGTCAAAAAAAAATTGTTACAGAAACAGCAATGAAGATGGAGGACCGTCATTGCTGTCCTAAGGGTAATTATAGTAAGTAACTCTGTAATTATAGGCCAGTGAGCCTCGTGACAGTGTTAGGAAAGCTATTGGAGAGGATACACTCAGAACCCGCGTAGTGCTAATTCGTTACAATGCGGTTATTCAATTCTTTATTGAAAATTTTTTTTAAATGACCAAAATTCACTCTGAACAGCACTTAAAACTTCAAGAGCAGTCACCATTACAGTAAACATTCAATCAATGAGTGTGCCTTACATACATAGAGTCACTCATAGCCAATCATGTATTAGTTCACGCTCTGACTCCCCCGTGTGTGTAAACGTTCTTGTTCCCTCACCAATTTATTCCATTTTATTCACTCATAATATCTTCCAGTGAGGGTGGTACATCTAAGATGTCTAGGAAAAGCATTAGCATGGATGTGAAACTGCAAGTGATATGTCATTTGGAAGCTGGTTAGCATCAGGTTGCTGTTGGCACCTCTTGGAAATCGGCTACATCAAAACTCAGAACAATGATAAAAGAAATGCAGACAAGATAAAGCTTCTGCAATGACAACCTCAAAGTTATCATCAACAATCATCAACAAAGGTGACTCACTCAAGAAGCCATTTCCTTGAAAAAATGGAAAATAGACTAAATATATGGGTGGATGACCAAACACAACGAAGCATGCCCCTCAACCAGTTGATAATAATGCAAAAGGCAAGAAACGTCTTCAATCATATTCAAGAAGATACATAGGTAACATGTACAGCCAGCGGAGGTTGGTTTGATAGATTCAAACAGCGCAGCAACCTCAAAAGCATACGTATCTCGGCTGAAGCAGCTAGTGCAGACAAGAGCCTTAGTAACGAACAGCATTGGGAATTAGCACGGTAACGCATCCTGGGTGAACCTGAGGACAGGTGGAGAAGAGGAAACACCAGCAAGAAACCTTGCCACAAAATTCCTCGGCACTAGCCTCACCACAATCACACAAATCATGGACCAGTTCATTGATAATGATCATGACTGGGAGTGAAGCAATAAGAGGTGCTCTCAACATGATTTCCTGCTCCCAAGAACTGCTTCATCAGAGGAAACTTAAGAAAAGGCAGTCAAATCTTGGTACCTACTTGAAGAAGCAGCCAAAGTTCGAGGAGGACACACAGCCTCATCCCTCCTAAGAGGTAACCACCACCTGCGTCCCTCTGCTGCTGCTGTGATGTGTTGCTGCTCCACTGATATACAGGTTAGGCCTATGTGCGTGTTTGTTACTCCACGAATTACTGTGTGGACAGTGTAAAAGACTATATATTATAGAGTACAGTAAGATATAGTTCAATTACAGATATGGACAGAGAAGTGGCAGATGGAGTTTAATCTAGACAACTGTGTGTATTGCACTTTTATAGGTCAAGTGAAAGGAGAAAGGACACAGCTAATGGTTGACCATTAACAGCATTGAGGTTCAAAGGGATTTTGGTGTTCAGGTCCATATTTCATTGAAAATGGTTACGCAAGTGGATAATATGGTAAAGGTGGCATATGGCACACTTGCCTTCATTGGTAGGGATGTTGAGTATAAGAGTAAGGAAGTCAAGCTGCAGCTATATAAAACATCAGTCACACTGCACTTGAGGTATTGCTGCAGTTCTGGTCATCACTATTATAGGAAGGATGTGGTATGGGTGGAGAGTTGGTTTACGAGATGATGCCTGCTTTAGAAGATGTGAGCTGTAAGGAAAGGTTGGGCAAATTTCGGTTGTTTTCTCTGGAACATCAGAGGCTAGTAGAGGTGTGTTTTTTTTTTAAATGAAGAGCAGCACAAATAAGTAAAGTTACCCCAGAAACCGATCGATTGGTAAAGGGCCCTGATGTCTCCTATGGTGGGAGCGTCTAAAATGAGAGGACACAGCCTCAGAATAGAGGGGCATACTTTTAGAACGGAGATGAGGAGGAATTTCTTTAGCCAGAGGGTGGTGAACCTGTGGCATTCTTGCCACCGCAGAGGCCAAGTCTTCATGTATATTTAAGGCAGATGTTGATAGATTCTTGATTGGTCAGGGCATGAAGGGGCACGGGGAAAAGGCAGGAGATTGGGGCGGAGAGGAAAATTGGATCAGCCATGATGAAATGGTGGAGCAGACTCAATGTGCCAAATGGCCTAATTCTGCACCTATATCTTTTGGTCTTATGGTCTAATAGAAATGTCAAACACTGGACAGCACATGTACAGTATAAAGTGAGAGAGGAGATGGCGACGCGACACAGCTCGCAGTGGCCACTCCGGTGGTGATCTCTGTTATTTGTCAAGTAGGGTGCTGTGCACAATCCTGATTTGGTGGAGACGGACATGAGACCGCTTCGCCGCTGCTGCTGCTGCTGCTACTGTGTGGTCCAGAATCTCCAGAAAAGGCCCCGAGTCCTCGGCTTTGCTTGTTGCTCAGCGGCCGGGGCGGGGTTGAAGCACTCGGCAGAGGATGGGGCTCGGAGAGGATGTGTCAGAGGGGCTGGTCAGAGGCTCGAAGTTTTCGGACGGACTCAGAGTCCGCTACGATTGGGTGCTTCCAATGGTGCTGCATTGGTGAGTTGGCAGCACTTGGAGGTTCATAGCAGGGAGAGTTTCTCCCTTCTGCCACCTGCGTGGGATGATGAGTCTATCAGGACTTTGAGACTTTTTTTTTAAGCATGCCCATGGTCTGCTCTTTATCAAATTATGGTATTGCTTTGCACTGTTGTAACTATATGTTATAATTATGTGGTTTTGTCAGTTTTAGTCTTGGTTTGTCCTGTGATATCATTCTAGAGGAACATGGTATCATTTTTTAATGCATTTCTAAATGACAATAAACGTAAACTGAACTGAACCGAGAGGGGGGGAGTTTAAGGGCGATGTGAGAGGCCAGTTTATGTCTTTACATGGAAAATGGGAGTAATCTGGAATGGATTACCAGGGGTAGGAATAGAAGCAGGCAGTTTGGTGAAATTCAAGAGGCTTTTAGATACACACATGAATATGAAAGGAATGGGCAGATAAAAGTGATAGGAAGGGATATTTAATATAAATTGGCATCGATTGGCATAGCATCATGGACCAAATAGTCTGTCCAAAGTTTGATAGATGTTTAGATATTGAAGAAATCAAACAATCTGGGATAAATGCAAGGAAAGGGAGCTGAGGTGTTATTGAATGTTAGCGCAAATAAGAGAAGTCAAGCAGCCATTTCTTGCCTCTATTTATGTTCTTTGGATGACGATGAAGAAAAAGGAAAAGGCAACAAGCAGATCTGCAAGGAGATACAATACCTGTCAGAAATTAGCTCATCCAACTATATCAATAAATATACACTCAGTTCCCCTGTGACAATAGCTTTCAACCTATCTTCCCTCTCCAGTTAATCATCAAAATGAGAAAATCAAAACCAATGCCAAAATCAACATTCTAAACCACTTTTTCTCTTGCAATTTTGACAAAAGTATGCACACAAGAAACCATGCCTGTGCTTGTTTTCTGCATGGATTTGCTTGTCTTCCTGCTGCTACTCACTGTAACAGCAGCATCTGTCCCTCAGCTGGTCATAAGTTGCTGACCTTCCCTAAAGAAGGGTTCAAGAAGCCTTGGAGGACACAAGAGTAGCACTGAGCCAATAAACCCTGTCTTCTGACCATGATTGTTACAGTTTGGCTTGCTTTGCTGATGAACAACTGAACAGGCATCAACTTCTGTTCTGAGAAATTGTCATAAACACTGACAAAAGGAAATATCCATGTTCCAGGGAACCAATGCTGTTTTCTGAGGATGGTGTATCAGCAATCCATGCAATTACGAAGAGGACTATTGCTGTTCTGCTGTGAGACTGCAATCCTCGCTGAACATTTATCTCTAAAAGATTATATCAACAGTGTGAGCCTTGCATAACAGAATCAAATCATTGGCAGGCTTCCACTTGTTGTGAATGTGAATGGAGGTTGTGATGCCTGTCACCTAACATAGTACTTTAGCTTCTTTCCTGGAAAAGATGGAAGCAAGTATGTTGATACTTCACACTACTATAGTGATTTCTTGATATAATGTGGAATGAATTCAGTTGGCTGTGGACTAGCCTCTTTGATGATAGAGATTACAGGAGTAAACTGAGATGGCTAATCTGTTTGCCACTTTTGGCTGAACATGGCTGTGAATGCTTCAGCCTTTTCCTTGGCACTCACCATTGCTGAAGGAGCCTCCTCCTACTTAGTGTTTAACTTTTCACCACCATCCTAACTCTTTGCAATAGGACTGTAGATCTTTGACTTGATATGTTAGTTACGAGGTTATTTTACAGTCTATTGAATTCTGTTTTGCTTATTGGAATTGAGGAAGTCCTGTATTAGAGCCTCATTATTTTAGGTCTATCAGGTGCTGCTTCTTGCAAACTCCTCTACACTCTTCAATGACCTAGGATTGAGGCTAAGTTTGATAGAAATTAGAAAGGATAATAAAGTGAGAAATGTCTCCCAGTTGAAGATTCCATCTACCGGGCTGACAGCAACTTTGCCACATCTAATATCCCCAGAGGACTGTCAGTATCTGAGCTGCTGACTGAAAATACTCACAACTGATAATGATATTAATAATAATGATCCCATGGGGAATTTTCTGCCTCCCACTGGGTGCATCCCCAGATGGTGGATTGGGAAACGCTCTGTAGATATGCAGGGCAGGTGGGAAATAAAATGGCACCTGCAGACCAAAGCAGAATCAAATCCAGGCACATCTATACCCAGTTGCTCTGGTCAGCATTTGCTCTCCATGTAAAAGGGCGGCAGAAACCAAAGCTTGACTACAGGTATAAAAAGCAATACCCTTTCACTTAGAAATGGACAGATGTCTATGGAATACAGTAGTAAGGCCACTGCCTGGGGATCACCAGGGCATACTGTACCTGGATCTTGTACTAAGTATGACAGTAAGTGAAATACTAGTGGTGTGTTGCTGAATAGACCAGCAAGCACCAGGAAATCCAAAAAAGATACAGCCAACATTCAAAGTAGCCCACCAACACCACAGGCTGTGACTACTGCAGGAGTTTCTCAGGGGAGCAGTCCACTTATAACTGAAAACACTCAAGCAGTTAAGAGAAAAAAGACACGCATGAAATAGTTATTAGAAGTAAACGCATTCATAATGTGCATATATTATCGAGTAACGGAACTTGAGACTAATGTGACAACAAACTAATATGGCAGGGGAATGGGAGCCAGTATGATCAAGCTGAGGATAAGCCAGCAGGTTTACAAGTAGATGATGTAATATGTATTATGAAAAGAAGGAAGGACAAGCCAATGATTGGGTACAACTGCAGACAGAGCAAAGAGTTAAGTTGTACCATGGAGGCTAACTTCGTAAGAGTGAAGAATGCAGGACTGAAGGTGCTGTACTTCAATGTACATAGCATTCGGAATAAGTTGGATGAACTCATGGCACAAGTTAGAGATTGGTGGGTATGACGTTGCGGGCATCACTGAGTCACGGCTGAAGGGTGGTCAGTGTTGGAAGTTTAACATCACAGGATAGACTTTACATCAAAAGAGCAGGCAGGAAGGCATAGGCGGTGGTGTGGCTTTATTGGTAAGAGATTCAATTACATCTTTAGAACGAGGTGACATAGGGTCAGAGAATGTCAAATCTTTGTGGCTGAAGTTAAGAAACTGCAAGGGTGAAAAAAAACATTATGGGAATCACATATAGGGCTCCAAAGAGTAGCCACGATGTGGGGTTGAGATTGCAAAGGGAGCTGGAAAGGGAAGTAATAAGGGTAATGTCACAATTGTAATGGGGATTTCAATATGCAAAGGGATTGGGAAAATGAGGTTGGTGTCAGATCATAAGACAGGGAATTTGTTTAATGCCTACGAGATGGCTTTTTAGAGCAGCTTCTGCGTGAGCCTACTCTGAGAAAGGCCACCTTAGATTGGGTGTTGTGTGATAACCCAGATTTTATTTGTCAGCTTAACGTAAAGGAACCCTTAGGAGGCAGTGATCATATTATGATTGAATTCATACTGATAGCTCAAAAGGCACAGGATAGATATGTCTCAAAGAAGTTGTTCTCAATTGCCAGGCTAAGCAACCATGGCCAACAAGGGAAGTTAAGTATTGCATGAAAGCCAAGGAAAGGGCATATGAGGTAGCAAAAATAGGTGGGAAGTTGGATGATTGAGAATTCAAAAAAGCTATAAGGGAAAGATGAAATATGAGGGCAAACTAGCTGATAATATAAAGCTGGATACTAAACATATTTACAGTTATATAAAGAATAAAAGGGAGGTGGCAGTTGATATTGCATCACTGGAAAATGATGCTGGTGAGGTAGTAATGGAGGACTAAGAAATGGCAGATGAATTTAATAAGTACTTTGCATCAGTCTTCACTGTGGAAGACACTAAAAGCATGCCAGAGGTCCGTGAGTATCAGGGAGCAGAAGTGAGTGCCATTGCTATTACAAAGCGAAAAGTGCTAGGCAAACTGAAACGTCTTAAGGTGGACAAGTCACCTGGGATAGATGGACTACATCCCAGAGTCCTGAAAGAGGTTGCTCAAGAGATAACAGATGCATTGGTCATGACGTTTCAAGGATCACTTGTTTCTGGCATGGTCCCAGAGGACTGGAAAATAGCAAATGTCACCCCAATCTTTAAGAAGGGAGGAAGACAAAAGATAAGAAATTATAGACCAGTTAGCCAAACCTCAATGGATGGAAAAGTGCTGGAGTCCATTATTAAGGATGAGTTTTCAGGGTACTTGGAGACTAATAATAAAATAAGTCCAAGTCCATAAGATATAGGAGCAGAAGTAGGCCATTCAGCCCACTGAGTCTGCTCCGCCATCCAATCATGGGCTGATCCAATTCTTCCAGTCGTACCTACTCCCCTGCCTTCTCCCCATACCATCTGAAGCACTGGCTAATCAAGAAACAATCTATCTTTGCCTTAGATGCACCCAATGACTCCGCCTCCACAGCCGCTCGTGGCATTGAATTCCACAGATTTATTACTCTGTGACTAAAGTAATTTTTCCGCTTCTCGGTTCTAAACGGACATCCTTCAATCCTGAAGTCATGCCCTCTTGTCCTCGACTCCCCTACCATGGGAAATAACTCTGCCATATCGAATCAGTTCAGGCCTTTTAACATTTGGAATGTTCCTATGAGATTCCTCCCATCATTCTCATGAACTCCAGGGAAAACAGCCCAAGAGCTCCCAGACGTTCCTCATATGGTAACCCCTTCATTCCTGGAAACATTCTCATGAATCTTCTCTGAACCCTCTCCAATGTCAGTATATCCTTTCTAAAATAAGGAACACAAAATGGTACACAATACTCCAACTGTGGTCTCACGAGTGCCTTATAGTGCCTCAATATCATATCGCTGCTCTTACGAGGGGTGATTGATAAGTTCGTGGCCTAAGGTAGCTTTCGTTACATGCACGTGCAGTTCAACTCTTTGAGTGATTATACAGAAAGTTTGAAGTTAACAACTCATCTCCTTCTACCTCAGGCCACAGACTTATCACCCCTGCTGTGGACCACTCTCTGGAGGTCCAAGATGCCGACTTCTACAAAGTAGGGATCCGTATGCTTCAAGACTGCTGGACTAAGTGTGTAAATGTAGGAGGGGACTATGTTGAAAAATAAATGTGCTAGGTTTTCTAAAATTGACTCCTTCTACCTTAGGCCACGAACTTATCAATCACCCCTTGTATATTCTATACCTCAAGAAATGAATGCCTTCTTCACCACCGACTCAACCTGGAGGTTAACCTTTGGGGTATCCTGCACAAGGACTCCCAAGACCCTTTGCATCTCTGCATTTTGAGTTCTCTCCCCATCAAAATAACAGTCTGCCCATTTATTTCTTCCACCAAAGTCCATGACCATACACTTTCCAACATTATATTTCATTTGCCAATTCTTTGCCCATTCCCCTAAACTATCTAAGTCTCTCTGCATGCCCTCTGTTTCCTCATCACTACCCACTCCTCCACCTATCTTTGTACCATCGGCAGATTTAGCCATAAATTCATTAATCCCATAGTCCAAATCATTGACATACATTGTAAAAAGCAGCAGTCCCAACACCGACCCCTGTGGTACTCCAATGGTAACTAGCAGCCAGCCAGACTAGGATCCCTTTATTCCCACTCTCTGTTCTCTGCTGATTAGTCAATGCTGTGCCCATGCTAGTAACTCCCCTGTAATTCCATGAGCTCTTATCTTGCTAAGCAGCTTCATGTGCAGCACCTTGTCAAAGGCCTTCTGAAAATCAAGTACATCATATTTTCTGCATCTCCTTTGTCCACCCTGCTTGTAATTTCCTCAAAAAAATGGCAGTAGATTAGTCAGGCAGGATTTTCCTTTCAGGAAACCATGCTGGCTTTGGCCCATCTTGTCATATGCCTCCAGGTACTCCATAATCTCATCCCTAACAATCAATTCCAACAACTTCCCAACCACTGATGTCAGGCTAGCAGGTCTATAGTTTCCTTTCTGCTGCCTCTCACCCTTCTTAAACAGTTGAGTAACATTTGCAATTTTCCAGTCATCTGGTACAATGCCAGAATCTATCAATTCTTGAAAGATCATTGTTAATGTCTCCGCAATCTCTCCAGCTACTTCCTTCAGAACCCAAAGGTGCATTCCATCACGTCTGGGAAATTTATCCACCCTCAGACCATTAAGCTTCCTGAGCACCTTCTCAGTCGTAATTTTCACTACACATACAACACTTCCCTGACACTCTTGAATGTCCAGTTATACTGCAGACATCTTCCACTGTGAAGACTGATGCAAAATACCCATTCATTTCCTCTGCTATCTCTGCATATCTTCTTCAATGCGAGTCACCAGCTTCCTTTCATAATCCATGTTTTCCTGCCTCATGACCTTCTTAGTTTCCTTCTGCATTTTTAAAAGCTTCCCAATCCTCCATCTTCCCACTAGCTTTGGCTTCTTTGTATGCCCTCTCTTTTGCTTTTATTTTGGCTCTGACTCCACTTGTCAGCCACAGCAGTGTCATTCTTCCATTCGAAAATGTCTTCTTATTTGGAATATATTTGTCTTGCACTTCCCTCATTTTTTTGCAGAAACTCCAGCCATTGCTGTCCTTCCTGCTAGTGTCCCTTTCCAGTCAACTTTGGCCAGATCCCCTCTCATGCCATTGTAATTTCCTTTATTCGACTGAAATACTGACACATTGGAATTTAGTTTCTCTTTCTCAAATTTCAAAGTGAACTCGATCGTATTGTGATCACTGTTACCCAAAGGTTTCTTAACCTCTCTTACCTCCTCCGGATCATTGCACAACACCCAATCCAGCACAGCTGATCCCCTAGTGGGCTCAACAACAAGTTGTTCTAAAAAGCCATCCCTTAGACAGTCTACAAATTCTCTCTCGAGGTCCAGTGCTGGCCTGGATTTCCTAATCCACTTTCATGTTAGAAACCCCAACGATTACCATGCCATTGCCTTTCTGACACGCCTTTTCTATCTCCTGCTGTAATTTGTAATCCACATCCCGGATCTGTTTGGAGGCCTGTATACAGCTGCCATTAGGGTCCTTTTACACTTGCCATTTCTTATCTCAACTCATAGAGACTCTAGACCTTCTGATCCTATGTCATCCCTTTCTAATGGTTTAATATTATTTATCACAGGGTCACACCACCCTCCTGCCTCCTAAACTATCTTTTCAATACACCATATATCCTTGGACGTTCAGCTCCCAATGGCAGCTATCCTTTAGCCAAGTTTCAGGGATGGCCACAATGTCATACGTTCCAATCTGCAGCTGAATTTCAAGATCCTTTATTTTGTTTATGCTGCATGCATTCAAATATAACACTTTCAGTCCAGTATTTGTTGCTTTCTATTGTAAATCATCCCACTGGCTGTGATTATGCCTCATCCCCTGACTGTCATCTATCATCTCTGTTGCACGCTTTCTTTGATTTACTTCTGTTTTCTCCTTCCTCAGCCCTAACACTCCAGTATCCATCCCCCTGCCAAATTAGTTTAAACACTCCTTAACAGCTCTATTAAACCTGCTTGCTGGGATATTGGACCCCTTTGGGTTCAGGTGTAACTTGACCTTTTTGTTCAGGTTGCACCTCCCCCAGAAGAGGCCCCAATGACCCAGGAATCTAAAGCCTTGCCCCCTACACTGGTCTCTCAGCCACACATTAATATGCCTGATCATGCTATTCTTGCACTCGTTAGTATGTGGCACAGGCATCAGTCCCGAGATTACTACTCTGGAGGTCCTGCTTTTCAACTTTCTACTCAACTCCTTGAATTCACTCTTCAGGACCTCCTCCCCTTTTCTACCTATGTCATTGGTCCCAACATGTACCAAGACTTCTGGCTGTTCAGCCTCTCCCTTCAGAATACTCTGCACCCAATCAGAAACATCCCGTACCTTGGCACCTGGGACACAACACACCATATGGGTATCTCCATCATGCTGACAGAACCTCCTGTGTGTTCCCCTCACTATGGAATCCCCTATAACTACCACATTGATCATCTTCTCACCTTTCTGCACCACAGAACCAGGCTCAGTGCCAGAGACCCAGTCGCTATGGTCGTCCTCTGTCAGGTCATCCCCCCTCAACAGCATCCAAAACACAATAACGATTATTGAGGGGGATGGTCACAAGGGTGCTCTCTAATATCTGAGCTCCTCCCTTCCCTTCCCTGACAGTCAGCATGGTTTCTGTAAAGGGAAATCTTGCCTGACACCTGTTAGAATTGTAGCCCCCTGGTAAGCCTCAGGCTCGCTCAACTCGCTTTTGTCTAGGGGAAGCAGCCTTCGGCCCCGCCAGACTGGGTAATCAAGTTTGTGTGGATGCTGTGTGATGTACCCCACCCCGTCAAATAATAGACAATACACCATATGTGATTAAATGATTACAATTTATAGATATTACTGGAACTATGTAATTAATAGAGATAAAATATAAAGGAAAGTAAAAGGCGCCAAACTTATCAAAGTCAACCACTTCGTGCACAACAATTGGAGCTCAAGTAACCGGGTCCTCTTTCCACCATTCGATCCCCTCCGACCCTGGGCCTCGGACTCCCGCTTGGGGTCTGTCCCTTCAGCCAGCTTACAGCACCATGTCTCCTCTCTCTGTCCCCATCGCACCTTCTGCCCCAAAGCCCGCACAACACAATAGCTTACAGACACACAAGAAAGAATAACATCTATCCCAGTTGGCTCTCTCTCTATCCTCTCTTATCAATAATATAACCCAAACAAGCAGAGAGAGAGAGAGAAAGAACTCCTTACATCGCAGTTATTTCAAAAAAGCCATTTTAATTATAACATAACAAAGAAGCCATTTTGATTAGCCTAAGCAGTAACATAAAAGAAGAAACCCCTTACCGAATTCTTCAAGGAAGTAACAAGCAGGGTGGACAAAGGAGAGACAGTGGAAGTCATTTACTTAGATTTTCAGAAGGCATTTGATAAGGTGCCACACGAGGCTATTTAACAAGATAAAATCCTATGGTGTTACAGGAAAAATGGTGGCACGGATAGAATGGCTGATAGGCAGGAGGTAGCAAGTGGGAATAAACAGGGCCTTTCCTGGTTGGCTGCCAGTGACTAGTGGTGTTCCTCAGGGGTCAGTATTGGGGCTGCTACTTTTTATATTCTTTGTCAATGATTTAGATAATGGAATTGATGACTTTGTGGCAAAGTTTGCAGATGATATGAAGATAGATGGAGGGGTAGGTTGTGCTAAGGAAGCAATGTGATTGCAGCAGGACTCAGACAAATTGGAAACATGGGCAAAAAAGTGGCAGATGGAATAGAGCATTGGGAAATGTATGATGATGCATTTTGGTAAAAGGAACAATAGAGCAGACTATTATCCAAATGCGGAGAAGGTTCAATCATCAGAGGTCCAGAGGGATTTGGGATTCCTCGTGCAGGATTCCCAGAAGGTTAATTCACAGGTTGAGTCCGTGATAAAGAAAGCAAATGTAATGTTGGCATTTTATTTCAAGGGGAGTAGAATATATAAACAAGATAATGCTGCGCATTTATAAGACCCTAGTCAAACCGCACTTGGAGAATTCTCAAGTGTTTTGGGCCCCTTATCTCAGAAAGACTGTATTGTCATTGGAAAGAGTTCAGAGGAGGTTCAAATGAGGAGCAATTAGCAGCTTTGGGCCTGTACTCACTGGAACTTAGAAGAACGCGGGGAGGGGGTGATCTCATTGAAACGTACTGAATGTTGAAAGGACTGAATAAGGTGGATATGGAGAGGATATTTCCTCTGGTGGGGTATCCAGAACCAGAGGGCACAGCCTCAAAATTGAGGGCCGACCTTTTAGAGTAAAAGTAAAGAGGAATTTTTTAGTGAAAGAGTGGTGAATCTGTGGAATGTTCTGCCACAGACTGCGGTTGATAGATTCCTGATTGGTCTGGACATCAAGGGATATGGTGAGAGGGCAGATGTATGGGGTTGAATGGGATCCAGGATCAGCAGTGATAAAATGGCAGCAGGACTCAATGGGCTGAATGGCCTAATTCTGCTCCAATGTCTTATGGTCTTATAAAGGGACAAATTTCATCAGTTTATAGCACAATATCCCTTCACATAAACAAATACAAAAGGAATAACATATCAATGTTGGGTGATCATTAAAAAAAAACCTCTACACATGCTAAACAAAATAAAACATGAAGTTGCAAAAGAGATAGAAAAAAAACCTAATGATCACAACAATGCTATACAAGAAAATAATGAAGATGTCACCTAACATGCCCCCACCCCTGCCCAAAGTGCTGATGAATATAGAATTACTTCAGCAACCGCTCCAGAACCTAACAGTAATAGTAACAACACAGATGTAGAGCTTCCACAGAATGCCGATCACGAATGTGAGCTGCAGACAAAAGTATCTTAACATTTAACACCATACGAACAGAATACATGGGCAATGACCCAACCAAAAAAAACCCTACATACCAAAAGAAAACAAGTTGTTAAAAATTTGCCAAAATTGTTAATGCACATTGTATTATTGCACATTGTACCACTAATACAATGGTGGATTAATAATACAATTGTTAATACCTATTGTATTAGTGGTACATACAATGTTATACCACTAATTTAGGAAACTTGAAACATTTGAAGAAGTACACACAAAAACATGCTGCGCAGCATTAGCAGCAGTGCAGTGGTGCCAAAATAGAGGCACTCATTAATAGAAACCCTCTACTGAGTAATGATTACAATTTAGCGGTAAACATCATTCACCAAAATCTTGCTTTAAAATACAAACTCATAAAAGACACCTTTCCTTACTACAAATAAAGCCTGATCCAGTTTTAGAGTCAGAGCCCTACAAATCATATTATGACCAATCCATTATTACAGATAGGACTGCCGGATATATTACAAGAAAAACAAACAAGAGCAACTTACTCAATAGATAAAGCCATTCCAAATACACATAAATGAAGAAATCAATAAGTGAAAATCACCAGACATATGCTGAATTAAGGGAGGAAACTGAAAGACCATGGAATATGAACAGGGTATTGTGCAGCCTCCGTCGGTCATGGTCCACCATGGGTACTGAGCCTCTGGTAGTCACTGGGGAGAGGTCTCTCCAGGGCACAAGCCAAGGCAGAGTTGATATGGAGATCTGTCTGTTGCCCATGCAATGGGACCCCACCCCCCATGCTGATGACAGGTCCAACGGAACAATGGAAGTCGATACAGCATCACAAGTATTGCCATGCCAGTGCTGGGTACAGCAGTTAGCTGCCTTCGGGACTCCGACTCTGGATTTTTCCCTCCGGGTTTACTTCCAAAGCCTTTCCCATGAGTGGGTATAGCTGCAAGGCAGCGGAGGTTTGAAAGCAGAGTTTTCCCTCTCCTATATGGTTAACGAGCCCCATCTGCCCAGAGCAACTGGTTTCAAGGCGCCAGTGGCCCGCCTTTGCCCCTTCTCCTGTCAGTGAGAACAGGGTATACATTGTTGCAATAGTAGTATCTACAAAATGGTATCATCCCCAAGTCACTACACAATAGCATTAACCAATTAGGCTTTCACATCAATATTTATCTAAATCTCCAGAAAACCATAGCACTAAACACCACTAGAACAGTCTGAAAATTCCTAGCAATTAAGAAATGTGTGCTTGGCTATGCCTATACCTCTGGTTTTACCAACTTGAGCTGAGAAAAAAAAAAATAATGGTGCTCATTTTTATTCTCAAACACTTGTCTGTGTGCCAGCTCTTGGGCATCTTAAAACAGGATGGTACAAGACTACACTTGCAGCAAAATAGTGGGTTACAGGTCTTCAGTGAGTGAGAAGTACAAGAAAGATGGAGAGGTCTAGGAGTTGTATACTTGCATCACTTAAGTCAACAGACACTATTGGGTCAGAAACCAGATGAGAACAGGATTATGATTAACCATATCTTCATAGTGTCAACTTAATACCAATCATGAATATGCAGCTGCTTCATTAATGGAATGCTACATGGAGACTAATAATTCTATGAGACAGAGATGGCATTTTAAAATGTAATGCACTGACCTTGCCCAGTAAATATGGCAAATCAATTTCCAACCAGGGCCATTTCCTTCACTCCCTTCCACCTTCTGCGGAAGATGCAAGAGTTTTAAAGCCAGAATGACCTGACTTAAAAACAGTTTCATCCCCACAGCTAATAGACTTCTGAGCCAATCACCTCTTCCACATCCCCTTCCCAGTGGTGCTGCCACATTTTCGGACTCTCAATTCGACTTCTCTTGATTATTCTGTTATTGTCTTCAGTATTTATTTTTGTTCTACTTAGAACTGCACGACGATCTTTGCACCATTCCAGTGTTTTATGCTCCTCACTGTTATTTATTATTATTAATACCACCATGTATACTGTTTACACTGTGAGTTTCAAAGGAGTGAAGAATTTCATTGCACCCTGGAGTATATGACAATAAACTAATGTGAATCCATCGTCTTATATTACTACTATCATGTCAACAGGGCTATACGTCTGTTATTGACCTCAACAGTTACGTTCTCCTAATGCCACTGCAGTTTGGGCCGGCCTTGACTGATAGTGGGCATGTCTCTTCATCTCCTAAGACTTCCAATGGAATGTCAGAGGAGCTGGATGTTCATTTTCACCAGTGTTAAACCAATGCTTCTAACAAGGTACCCAGACCAAGTTCTTGAATTGTTTTGCAGCATTTGATGCAATCACAATGCATCTTTCTTTTCGGTCAGGGGTTCCCAACCTGGGGTCTACGGATACCTTACTTAATGGCATTGGTCTAGGGCATTAAAAAGGTGGGAACCCCCGTTTTGGGTGTTAGTGACCAAGTTTTAAGCAATGCAAACCAGCTTGATATTGTACAAGCAACTAGAAAAACTATTCCACTGTGAAATGCTAAAGCAACTAACTGAGCAACTAGTACCAGCTAGATGATGAAATGATGTGAGGCACCACAAATTTCAGGAACCACCTTAACCAGTTTGAATGGGTGCAGATTAATCATATGTCATGATCCATGTACATTTTCCATTACTGTGCATTTTAACCTCCCCAACAACCCAGGTTTTATTACACATGACAAAAGAATCAAAGAAATGGTCTGCATATGTTTGTGTATTTTTTTAAACTGAAATAAGGGAATGTGATATTTGCTGAATGAGCTGTTTCCCACCATGTACTGAACTTATTGCACAGGTTTTAACTGTTTCTTAAAATGCAGCTTATTTCCTTGCATGTGCAAATAGATTATCTCAGTTTTCAACAGGACAGAACACAAACTGTCTCTATTTCTTCATAACTGGTAAAGTAACACATGTACATTACTCTTGAACAACACATTTAAGGTACACGAAAGCTGCAATGCTGAAAATATTACAACTCAAAATACTGCAATGTACTTCACGCACTTTTGCAGTGCAAGTTGGAAACAGCTTGCAAGAAACACGAGCAATTCTGCAATGCTTGACTCCAAAAAGAAACCGGTTCATTTTAGATTTATTACTATACAGTGCAAACGGCCTAATGAACAGCAATTATCAGAAACCGTTTACATCGCATTTGAAGACTGTTCAAACGAAGCCTCCAGTTAATGGCATATGAAGACTATCCTATCAGTGGTCTGTCTCCAGCACTGTCCCTGTCATGATTCCATCAATATTTGTACAGCTCCTTCCCCTGCGCTGAAAGCAGACCTAATTCAATTATGGGTCTCAAAACTGATAAAATGGTCCTAAAGTGGAAAATGGGAAGAGATTATTGGCAAATGAATAAAGATTTATATCGAACAAGCACACAGGAGTACAACAGTCCTTTTTTTTTATCATCTTCTGCCTTTGGTCTGCTGGGAACCCTGAGTTTCCCTTTCTCTCATACAGCACATCGATTTCTGAATTAGACTGCAATATTAAATAATTAATATACTTGCCATGATTGATGTTTTGCATTAGTTGAATATTAGGTTATCAATCAAAATCCACTTGGTTTAATGTAATAATATTGAAAAAGTGTCAGGGGCTGTTCATCCAATTTGTAGTTGAAGCAGCCCAGATAGTCATATTGGTGTAACACAAACCTCTGAAGCAGGAAATGTACTGGTTTAACATTCATAAGTCAGAGATTAGGAAACTTATGGAAACACAGCTCAGGCTACCCTAAATAAACCTCACGGCACTTGCCAAATTCAATCACGAAACGTCCACACAGAAATAAACCATTATCCATGATTGCCTTTCATCAGTTCCACACAAAAAAAGTCTTCGAAAAACACAAACGCAGATTTTATTTAACAGCAAATCAGAATCCTGTTGAGACCATGTTCTACTAAGCACAGCTACTTCAGCTATCATGTTCTTGTTGCAAAAGGGTACAAACTTTTATTTGCCCATAGAAAATAAATTTTCACATTTTAATTAATGTGACTGCCAAAGGATGTCTAAACTGATGGTGAGTAAAGCCATCTGCTTCCTGAGTTTTATTTTACAGTCTGGAAAGATGAAAGGATATTAGGCTGTTCAGCCTCTTAATAATGAACAATAAAATAAGAACCTAAAGAGAAGAAAATTATTATTCTCTCACAAAATAAAGTACTTTATTTATACCTTACATAATTAAGAGGAAGAACAAGTGTTAAAAAAGGTTTGCATTTAATGCATTGCTTTTGCTGCAGTCAATATTGGCAAATTGGAAATGTCTACCATATCATTCATGTCAAGGGAACTGTGTGGCTCCAACCCAAATCTCTTAGTCCCATGTCGACATCATTATCGACTAATTCTGAAGGCTACTGTTATGTTCATAGTTACTAAATTTCTCTGGAACAGCTTCCTTTAATCTGTAGCTTGAATTCCAGGTAGCATGCAATTAATTAAAGCCAGAACACCAGTTGAATTTTCATTCATGGTCAAATTTCAAATAATTGCATTTGATTTTTTTGCTATTCCGTCTTTTCCTGCCACAGCTGAGGCAAACGCCCATCGTCAGGAGCCACAAATTTAAAATGCAAAGCCAGTCATTTGCTTCCCACCTAACAGGGTGGCCCATTAGCACACTGCTCATCAGTGATGCATTATGGTACGACAGCTTAAATGTCCGACATCTAATTTAAAAAAGAAATCTTTGTAAAGATGTGATGTTGGTGCACGGAAGTGTCTGCTAGTGATGACATGAAATCAGAGGCAACTTCAAGCTTTGTCAACCATGTAACAGAAATGTGAAGATATTGTTAAACATTTAACAACCTGAGCATAAAATACATGATGTTGAAAAAAATCTTAGTTCTTTTAAAAAAATCTTTGTAATCAAAAGAAAGTGGTCAATTTACCACTTCCAGAAGATGATGGCGAATATTTTTACTGTATTTCATTTCCATTTGACATTACGCCATGTACAAACCACCAGAAAAAGGAACGGGCACCTATTCTAATTCTATTTCCTTCCCCAAAACAAATTTTAATTGGGGGAAAAAAGACAATAGCTGTGAAACTTATGCATAATTTTAGCTGGCTGCAAGAATAAAATACCCAAATAATGTAATTTTTGTTTCTATTACAGTGCTCTAATCACAATGTTCTTGTTGAAACATGAAGAAACACAAGGGAAAGATCTGGCAATGCACCCTGCAAAACTCCCAACAATGTTTTGAGCAAGAAAAGGAGAATGATGAGAGGAAATGGGGGAAAAAAAACAATGGAAACTGAATAATAATGTGAATTTCCAAACATCCTGGCATAAATTTGACCTTTACCTTTGAAATTTAACTTTTATTTGGATTGATTAAAAATGAAAAAGACAACATATGGCTTTATGTTAAAAGTATTAAAACAATGTTTTATTAAAAATATACACAGACATGAATCTTGATTCTCTTCTTGCTCCCTTGAGGTAGGAGCAAAATTAATAGGCTGATATGATGCATCTCCTGGTTTAGCTATGCTAAAATAAAACAAAATAATGTTTATCCAAGAGAAACCCAGTACATCTACTAGTATCTGAAATCATAATCAGAAGATTGCAAATTTCAACTTAAATGTTTTGTAAAGCAGCTGAATAAAAGAATGGAAAGAGGATTGAATTCTGAACAAAATACAAACAGCACTAATTACATGTACACAATTTTGGAGTAGCGTGGTGGTTAGCATGATGCTTTACAGTACAGGTGACCAGGGTTCAATTCCCACTGCATCCTGTAAGTTTGTATGTTCTTCCCATGATCGCATAGTTTTCCTCCAGGTGCTCCACTTTTCTCCCACAATCCAAAGACATAACAGTTAGTAGGTTAATTGGTCTTTGAAAATTGTCTCGTGATCAGGCTAGTGTTAAAATGGGGGTTGCTTGGCAGCATGGTTCGAAGGGGCAGAAGGGCCTATTCTGTGCTGTATCTCAAAAAAATAAATAAACCAACAAATTTAAAGCATCTAAGACTGCTTAATAATATTAATCAATTAATTCTTGCACAGATTGTGCTGGTGCCCAAAGGTCAGAAGCAGCATGCTCAACCTCACGTTTATTTAATGCCAAAATAGTTCAAGAACCACTGTAACCCCTCAGTTAATTGTAAAGGTCCATGGCATTTAAAAAAAAAGGTTGGGAATCTCTGTAGTGCAACTATTAGGATGAAAGTGGGCAGCAAGTCCATGATATGTGCAAGTTAACATGCATTATATGACATCACAAAAGTGGAGCCGCATTTTCTCTCTGACTAGCTATTGAACTGACCTGACTCACTGTGTCTCAGAAGTTGTGCTTACTTTGACTAATGTACAAATGTAGTAAGTTCTAAAAAAAAATCTCAGGTATTGATGGGTTGGTTCCCTTGAAAACTGTTCTTTCCCATTGCTGACTTCTTTAAAATTCTAACAGGGAAGTAGATGTTTATATTTGCATTCAAAATTCAAGTTTTAACTGTGAACATCAAAAAAAGTGCAAAAATAATTCTGTTACTCTCAAATATTTATGACAGTTTTTACCATTCTGAAAAGTTCTGTAAACTGCAAACCAGTTTACGTTTAGGGCCTCAAGTCCTGCTATGGTATCCCCAGAATACCTGTTTTGAGAAATTTTTAAACTTCAAGTTAAACATAAACAAGTTGGCTTGCTGTGAGCAGAAATATTCACATTATGAAGGATGAATGGCAAAATACATGGGTTAAATTGTCACATTTTGATACTAGTACCTTAGATTGGAAATCTCCTTCAAAGTTGTCCCATAGTCAGTAATTTTCCATTTATAAAATAAAGCATGTTCGTGCTGCAAATGACAAGTGCCATAGCTTGGCAGAATTTACTGCAATTTCAAAAAACAAAAATGGTAAAAGGTCATTAACTTGAAACACTGGTGGGGTTTCTACAGTCAGTGGTGACAAAAGCAATGCTAAAGACTTTTAACAAAGTTGCCAATTCAGATCTTATAATTTCAGCAGAGTAAACTTCTGATTGCTGGGAGGGGACAGTTCAAAATGGCAGTGCCAACCAATTACATTGAGTCATTCAATAGTAGACCAAAAGTGACAGTGCACTGTTATCCGATATTATAAAATGGCACATGCACAGTTGATTAGTAAAAAGACTGAAAGATCATAAGCAAAATCGTTTAAAACACAATTTTCAAATATTTACCATAAATATTCATAAGCTATTGTTGATGCTGACGAGAGGGTATATCCACCTCCAACGGGATCCCACCACTAAGCCACCTCCAAAAGGATCCCACCACTAAGCACATCTTTTCCTCCCCCCCCCCCTGCATTCCGCAGGGATCGCTCCCTACGCAACTCCCTTGTCCATTTGTCCCCCCCATCCCTCCCCACTGATCTCCCTCCTGGCACTTATATAGGAGCTTGAGGAGATTTGGTATGCCACCAAAAACACTTGCAAATTTCTACAGATGTATGGTGGAGAGCACTCTGACTGGTTGCATCACTGGTGTGGAATGGGTCGGGGGTGGGGGGCTGCTGCATAGGATTGAAATAAACTGCAGAGTTGTAAACTCATGGGCACTAGCTTCTGTAGTATTCAGGACATCTTCAAGGAGCAATGCCTCAGGAAGGTGGCATCCATCATTAAGGAACTTATCACCCAGGTCATGCCTTGTTTTCTTTGCTAACATAAAATCGACAATTCATTTTCAACTCACATAGCAAAGAACAGCATACTAATTATTAAGAACCAAGAACAGTCAATAAATGCCTCTGCTTTATTATTGCAGACTTTTGCAAATATATTGGCAACATCTTCAAAATCAGCACACCCTGTATTGGATAGGAAATCACTGAAAGCAACCAAATTTCACCAGTTAAGTACTCATATGCATACTCTTAAAGTTACTGTCAAATCTAGTGTAATCATGGTAGCTGCTATCTTTAAGGAGAATACAATATCAAAATTAAGATGTTCATTGGTTTTATCCTCCAGAGATACCCATCTGAATGGATGAAATTTTCCAGTATTTCTATTTCAGATTAAGGGTATCTGCAACATTTTATACATGGTGATTTTATTGGTTACCTTATTCCTTTGATTTGGCAAATTATGTTGTTTTTCATATTTGAATTATTGTTCTCAAATAATACATTTGTCTATTGAACTGCAACACCATCATGTAGAAATACACTTTCTCTCATCAAGATGCTGCTAATTTATGGATAAAATATCAACTGTGTGACTACTTCAGACAGACATGCTTGTTTGCCCATTTCCTATCTAATAATTATAACCACAGATGTAAATACAATTGGTACAAATACAAGACATAAAATTAGGCAGCTCCATTTTAGGTACTAGCCTCCATGGTGCCCAAGACATCTTCAAGGAGTTGTACCCCAGAAAGGCGACGTCCATTATTAAGGACTGTCAGGAGAGAGGTACAGAAGCCTGAAGGCACACACTCAGCAATTCAGGAATAGGTTCTTCTCCTCTGCCATTCAATTCCTAAATGGACATTGAACCCATGAACACTACCTCAGTGGTTTTTTCATTTATTTCTGTCTTTGCACTATTTTTAATCTATTCAATATGTATATATATATATACTGTAATTCATTTGTTTACTATTTTCTTTCCATATCATGTTTTGCATTGTGCTGCTAAGTTAACAAATTTCACGACACATGCCAGTGATAATATAACTTGATTCTGATTACACATCGCTCCCACAATTAAGCAGGATTATTACAATGAAATTCAAGTTTTCTATTTTAAAAATTAATCAACACTACTGATGGAAAATTTCCAGCCCAATTGAATCCTTTAAAATTAGGCTACAAATTTGAGAAAGTGATAATAGTCATTGCATCATTGTGAATATAATATTTTAACATTAACCTGCTTAAACATCATCGTAAAGTAATGTACAAAAGATTTTGTTTTGCAGCAGCTACCTGCAAAGGTGACAATAAGACTTGATGGGCCACATGGCCTAATTCTGTTACTAAGTCTTATGGTCTAAACAAGAGTATTTACAAGAATTTTAAGTGGCAGACAGATCACCCAAAAAAGTTTTCTCATCAGAAATGATTCATGTTAAGTTCAAACACACGTTATTACAGTAATTCACTTGAATCAAAATGGAAAAGAAAAATAAAGCTCAGTACAGATAATATTTCATAGATTTTTTTTAATTCCAGCTGTTCACTGCATAAAACATCCTGTGGAAATGATTCACTAATTAAAGAACAGATTCTGCAGGTACTTCTCATGCTTTCCTCCAATAGCAAGGTCATTCAGCCGCCGAATCTACTGATTCTCAGATCATTCCCAACAACCCTATCAATGCACAACTTTTTCCAACAAGATTTTTCTCTCACATCTACCCCAACTTCCCTCAATTTCCCCGCCACATAACTATGTTAACATGAATTTACAATAGCACGTCTTTGGTATGCGAGTGGAAATGAAGCATCTCAGTGAAACCCAAGCAGGTACAAGCGAATGTGAAAAGTTCACACAGATACTGCCCAACATCTGTATCAAACCCAGGTGGCCAAAACTGTGGTGCAGCAGGACTGACCACTGTGCCGCCTTGCTTTGCCACTTAAGCACTAAGATATCTGCAAATTAGCTGGACCCAGGATGGCTTACCAACAAGGCAAGCATATTTAGCATAATTAAAAGTCTGAATAACTCATTTGAATTGTACGTATTTTTAAAAATACCCAATTCTATTTAAATACAATGAAATAAACTTAGGAAATAAAATTAAAAGATAGGTGCTGCTGCAAAAAGTTGAACAAATGTTTAAAGGGGATGATACTGAAGATACAACACAAGTAACTCCATCCTTGGCAACTTGAAGTCTTAGCACGATGATGACACCCAAATAGATTAAAAATTCAATAAGTTTTGGTATAAATCAAATACAGAATTTAGACCAGATCCATCAAAAGGACAATAAAAAGAATTCACAATGAAGGCCGAATGTCAGCCTATCCATTCTTCAATCAAATTAACCCAACTTGACAAACAAGTTCTCATAATTGGCAATGACAGACAAACTGCTTTACTCCTAAGCAACAGGTGTATACAGATGTGCCACAAATAATCTCAATGCTCAAAGTAAATTTATTATCAAAGTACATTGATGTTACTATATTCTACCTTGAGATTCATTTACCTGTAGGCATGCACAGGAAAAATATCTTGCTCAGCCCTGTGGACACAAATTCTTGTCGGTGTCACAAACTGAAGCGTAATGGGAGCCGGAACATCAAAGACAGTGAGAGTGGTTGTTGGAGGGCTCTGCACTCTGATTGATCACGCTCCCTTTCTCTTTCACCATGATGAGGGAGAGTTTGCTGCTATTTCTTGAGTCAGGGAACTCTAAATAAAAAGCAACACTTCAGATTGTCTAAAATCTAAAGAGCGACTGTTGTCTCCCCTCTTGCTGTGGAAGGAGTGATATCGACCATGGCCCCTCTTTGGGGGCTTTCCTGTTGCTTGCATGGTGGGTGGTGGGGATGCTGATCCTTTATGCCGGAATAAATGAGGGAAGGGGGAAGAGGGGAGGGTTGATGCTGTTTGCTGCTGCTTGCATGTGGGGGGGCAGGGGGTTTTGGGGTACTTATGTTTTTACTGTCATTCATTCTTTGGGGTTTTTCTTCTGTTTTAAGGATATCTGCAGAGAGCAAGAATTTCAGGTAGTAAGTTGTATACATTCTCTGATATTAAATTAAACCATTGAATATATTAAAAAAACATACATAAAACTGACAAACAGGCAATATGCAAAAGACAAACACCAAAATGAAAAAAAATTGAATACATAAGTTGCAAAGAGCCCTTGAAAGTGAGTTTGTAAGTTGAAGAACCAGTCCAGAGCTGCAGTGAATAAAGTTATCCATGCCAATTCAGAAGACTAATGGCTATAAGGTTATAACTGTTCCTGAACCTGGTGGCGTTGGATCTAATGCTTCCATATATACCCCATGCCCAATGGTCACAGTGAGAAGAGGGCATGGCCTGGAAGGTAGAAGTCTTTGATGATGCATACTGCTGTCTTGTGGCAGTGCTCTATGCAAATATACTCAATGGCGGGAAGGGCTTTGCCTGTGATAGACGAGGCTACATCCACCTCTTTGTGTAGTCTTTTCCAGTCTTGGGCATGAGTGTTTCAAAACCAGCCTGTGATGCAACCAGTTCGGATAGTCTCCACTGTGCACCTACAGAAGATTATTAATGTTTTAAGTGACGTGCCAAATCTGCAAAGATTTCTAAGAAAACCAGAAGTACTTACATGCTGGTCCCAGAACAGATCTTTTGATACATCAACCATATCATCACCAAGGAATTTAAAGCTACTGATCCTCAACATCTGATCCCCGAATGAGGTTTGGCTCATGAACCTCCAGCTTCCACCTCCTACAGCCCTGTGCTGATCTAGATCCTCAACAGTCACTAAATATCAATCAATAAAGTATGGCCTGCGAGCGCTGTTTTTCTTATCAGTGTTCTGGCATATTACTTTTCTGTTTGAATCTATTTTCAAAATATATATCACCTCTTAGCATGCAACTCTACAACATTTTTAACTTGAAGTCCTGAGAACGAACATCAGAAGGGCTGATGAGAGTAGGAATTTTGATTCTCACCATCCTTGTCAAAGACAAGGGGAACTTGAGGGGAAATTCCTCCACTCAGAGGGTGGGAGAGCGTGGAATGAGCTGCCAGTGCAAGTAGTGCATGCAAGCTTGATTTCAATGTTTAAGAGAAGTTTGAATAAGTACATGGATATTATGAAGGGCTATTGTCCTGGTGCAGGTTGATGGGAGTAAGCAGTTTAAATGGTTTAGCATGCAGTAGATGGGATGAAGGGCCTGTTTCTGTGCTGTACATTTCCATGACTTGACTAATAAGCCAATTGCAGTGTACTTAATTCTACACTGACTCCATCAACTTTCTCTGAGATTTTCAAGATCACTTCACTGCACACCATCTCATGGAAGGCCTTACTTGTTGCCCAGGCAACATGTACAAAATGCTGAAGGAACTCAACAGGCCAGGCAGCATCTATGGATAAAAGTACAGTTGACACTTCAGGCCAAAACCCTTTGGCAGGACTTATGTATTGCTCCATGTCTTTTTAGATTAAGTTGGAAAGAATTGAAGACAACTATAGCAATCATTTTGGAAACTCAAATATTTTATTTGATAAAAGACATAATGAAAAGCATTAAATCATATTCCTTTATATCATTCCATGACTTCAGACACAGAGCACTTGTTATAATATTTGGTGAAATTCATCAATCCAGAATTGAATATACTGAAATGCAAACTATTATCCAGAAACTGCACTAGAACACAGTCACCTCAATTCTTCAACCCTATTCTCTTCTGTGTTGGACTCCTTTGGGAGCTTGTGATTGGTGAAAATAAATTTAGAAAAAAAATGCAGGTATCTTGCAAAATAAATACTACTATAGTTAGAGAAGCAACTCATCTTTACCCCGTGATATTCCTGATTTATTTTGATTAATTATGAACACTAAGCCTCAATCCCAATTTTTTAAATATCATTTATTCCTCTTCAAAATATTTTTCAACAGTCACAGAGTAATATAACACGGAAATAGGCCCTTCAGCCCAACACATCTGTATCAACTAAGGTACCCAACTGACAGCATTTGGCCTACATCTCTCTCAACATTTCCTACCCATATAGTTTTCCAAATATTTCTTGAGTGTCATTAAACAGGAAATTAGAAATGTGTGCAATAAAGGAACAGCAGTTATAATGGGTGACTTCAATCTACATGTAGATTGGGTGAACCAAATTGGTAAAGGTGCTGAGGAAAAGGATTTCTTGGAATGTATGCGGGATGGTTTTTTTGAACCAACATGTCGAGGAACCAACTAGAGAGCAGGCTATTCTAGACTGGGTTTTGAGCAATGAGGAAGAGTTAATTAGCAATCTTGTCGTGAGAGGCCCCTTGGGTAAGAGTGACCATAATATGGTGGAATTCTTCATTAAGATGGAGAGTGACATAGTTAATTCAGAAACAAAGGTTCTGAACTTAAAGAGTGGTAACTTTGAAGGTATGAGTCATGAATTAGCTAAGATAGACTGGCAAATGACACTTAAAAGATTGACGGTGGATATGCAATGGCAAGCATTTAAAGATTGCATGGATGAACTACAACAATTGTTCATCCCAGTTTGGCAAAAGAATAAATCAAGGAAGGTAGTGCACCCGTGGCTGACACGAGAAATTAGGGATAGTATCAATTCCAAAGAAGAAGCATACAAATTAGCCAGAAAAAGTGGCTCACCTGAGGACTGGGAGAAATTCAGAGTTCAGCAGAGGAGGACAAAGGGCTTAATTAGGAAGGGGAAAAAAGATTATGAGAGAAAACTGGCAGGGAACCTAAAAACTGACTGTAAAAGCTTTTATAGATATGTAAAAAGGAAAAGACTGGTAAAGACAAATGGAGGTCCCCTACAGACAGAAACAGGTGAATTGATTATGGGGAGCAAGGACATGGCAGACCAATTGAATAATTACTTTGGTTCTGTCTTCACTAAGGAGGACATAAATAATCTTCCAGAAATAGTAGGGGACAGAGGGTCCAGTGAGATGGAGGAACTGAGCGAAATACATGTTAGTAGGGAAGTGGTGTTAGGTAAATTGAAGGGATTAAAGGCAGATAAATCCCCAGGGCCAGATGGTCTGCATCCCAGAGTGCTTAAGGAAGTAGCCCAAGAAATAGTGGATGCATTAGTGATAATTTTTCAAAACTCGTTAGATTCTGGACTAGTTCCTGAGCATTGGAGGGTGGCTAATGTAACCCCACTTTTTAAAAAAGGAGGGAGAGAGAAACCAGGGAATTATAGACCGGTTAGCCTAACGTCGGTGGTGGGGAAACTGCTGGAGACAGTTATCAAAGATGTGATAACAGCACATTTGGAAAGCGGTGGAATCATCGGACAAAGTCAGCATGGATTTGTGAAAGGAAAATCATGTCTGACGAATCTCATAGAATTTTTTGAGGATGTAACTAGTAGAGTGGATAGGGGAGAACCAGTGGATGTGGTATATTTGGATTTTCAAAAGGCTTTTGACAAGGTCCCACACAGGAGATTAGTGTGCAAACTTAAAGCACACGGTATTGGGGTAAGGTATTGATGTGGATAGAGAATTGGTTGGCAGACAGGAAGCAAAGAGTGGGAATAAACGGGACCTTTTCAGAATGGCAGGCGGTGACTAGTGGGGTACCACAAGGCTCAGTGCTGGGACCCCAGTTGTTTACAATATATATTAATGACTTGGATGAGGGAATTAAATGCAGCATCTCTAAGTTTGCGGATGACACGAAGCTGGGCGGCAGTGTTAGCTGCGAGGAGGATGCTAAGAGGATGCAGGGTGACTTGGATAGGTTGGGTGAGTGGGCAAATTCATGGCAGATGCAATTTAATGTGGATAAATGTGAAGTTATCCACTTTGGTGGCAAAAATAGGAAAACAGATTATTATCTGAATGGTGGCCGATTAGGAAAAGGGGAGGTGCAACAAGACCTGGGTGTCATTATACACCAGTCATTGAAAGTGGGCATGCAGGTACAGCAGGCGGTGAAAAAGGCGAATGGTATGCTGGCATTTATAGCGAGAGGATTCGAGTACAGGAGCAGGGAGGTACTACTGCAGTTGTACAAGGCCTTGGTGAGACCACACCTGGAGTATTGTGTGCAGTTTTTTGATCCCCTAATCTGAGGAAAGACATCCTTGCCATAGAGGGGGTACAAAGAAGGTTCACCAGATTGATTCCTGGGATGGCAGGACTTTCATATGAAGAAAGACTGGATGAACTAGGCTTGTACTCGTTGGAATTTAGAAGATTGAGGGGGGATCTGATTGAAATGTATAAAATCCTAAAGGGATTGGACAGGCTAGATGCAGGAAGATTGTTCCTGATGTTGGGGAAGTCCAGAACGAGGGGTCACAGTTTGAGGATAAAGGGGAAACCTTTTAGGACTGAGATTAGGAAAAACTTCTTCACACAGACAGTGGTGAATCTGTGGAATTCTCTGCCACAGGAAACAGTTAAGGCCGGTTCATTGGCTATGTTTAAGAGGGAGTTAGATATGGCCCTTGTGGCTATGGGGATCAGGGGGTATGGAGGGAAGGCTGGTGCAGGGTTCTGAGTTGGATGATCAGCCATGATCATAATAAATGGTGCTGCAGGCTCGAAGGGCCGAATGGCCTACTCCTGCACCTATTTTCTATGTTTCTATGTCATTATTGTATTTGTCTCAATTACTTTGTTCCATATATGCACCACACTCTGTGCAAAGTTGTCCCTTGGGCCGCTTTCTAGTTCTTCCCTTCTTACCTGAAACCTATGCCTTCTAATTTTCGATTCTCTTACTCTGAGAAAAATGCCTGTGTTATTCTGTTCACCCTTTCTATGCCCTTCACTAAATGCAGGGCACTGAGAACCACCCCATCCCAACCATCTTCCCAGCTAATATATTGTCTCTGGAAATTAAACTGAAGGCCTCAGAGCAAGACTGCAGTACCAGAGCAACATCAAAATCTGTTGTATGCTCTGCTTCACAGAGATCTGGCTCACCCAACACTTCAGACGCAGTGCTCAAGCCCAATGGGTTCACCAATCATTACATGGGCTGGACAGCAGCATAAGGTAAAGGTAGAGGTGGTGACATTGGTTTCATAATTAACTCATCGTGGTGCAAAGACATGGAGGCTCTGTCTCAGTCCCATGACCTGAAACATCTGGGGGTTGTGTCGTTCATTCCATCTGCCAAGGGAGTTCTTTGCCTTTAGCCCCGGCAGACATCAAGCTGGCACTGGAATACTGCAAGATGATTGATGCATTTCCAATCATCATGGGGGAGCTTTAATCGGGCCAGCTTTAACAAGTCTTTGACAAAGTAAAGCCAACATGTTACCTCCAAAACCAGAGGAGTTAACGCTCTTGATCACTGTTACACCATCAAAAATACTCCGTGAGACCCTCGTCAGCACTTTGACACATCCAATCACCTAGCTGTATTTCTTCTCAATGCAAACAGGCAAATACTTAAAACCGCAGCACCAGTGGTGAGGTCAGCAAAGACTTGGGCAAGGGAGCAGCAGACTTTACAGGACTGCTTAAATCAGTGCACTGGACTATATTCAGGGATTCATCTTCGTATCTGAATGACTGCCAGTAACTTCATCAAGATCCAATTGTGTGGTTTTGAGAACATTCTGTGTCTTCACGAACTAGAAGCTCAGGATGAACCAGGAGATTCGCACACTGATGAGGGCTAGACACATGGTATTCTTGAGTGTTTATCTAAAATCCTATTACAAGTCAAGGTACAACCTATGGAAGGTCTTCATCAGACTGCAATGGGAATACCATGTGAAGTTAGAGACACAAGCTTCCTCTATGCACACTTTGAAAGGGGGGAAATAGCACCACACCCATGCAAATCCCCATAGCATCTGGCGACCCTGTGATATCAGAGGCCGATCTCAGAACATTTTTCAAGAGGTTAAGTCCTTGCAAGGTGTGAAGCCCTGATGGTTTTCCAGGCAAGGTACTGGAAACCTGTGCTGCCCAACTGACTGGAGTGTTCAAGTACATCTTCAACCTCGCACTGCTGCAGATAGAGGCTCCCATTTGCTTCCAAAGGGCATTAATTATACCAGTGTCCAAAAAAAAAAAACAGATTGAGCTGCCTTAACAAGTATTGCAAGGTCCCACTCACATCCATTATGATGAAGTGCTTTGAGAGGTTGGTCATGAGTAGAATTAGCTCATGCCTGAGCAAGGACCTGGACGTACCGCAATTTGCCGACCGCAACATATCTACAATGGTCACTATTGCACTGGCTCTCCACTTGGCTTTGGAGAGCCCAGACAACAGCAAGAGTGTATATCAAGCTGTTTATTGATTACAGTGTAGTGGTGTGCTACACACAGCGCTAGAATAACCACACGGAGTCGGTGAGTTAGAGCTGCGATGAAAGAGATTTATTCAAACTTCGCAGCCTGCTTTAACGCCTGCCCGTTCCCGCCCTCCCTGGGCGGGACTACCGTGGGGAATGCCTATTCCCAGACCCTTTCCACGCGCGGGATTTTCCCCCTGCTGGTGAAGATGGCCTGGCGACCTTTCTGGGGCCGGCCCCCTGCCTGCGCGCGCTGTTGTGAGCCGGTTCGTGTGTGCCAGAAAGTGGGTCGCCACAGCAGCTCTGTATTCAACACCAGCATCCTCTCAGTACTAATTAACAAAATATGGGCCTCTGTACCTCCCTCTGCAACTGTATCTTTGACTTCCTTATCAGGAAACCACAGTCAGTGTGGATCAGTGAGAGTATCTCCTCGTTAGCAGAATCTCAGATGGCAATGAGGAGATATACAGGAATGAGAATGATCGGCTAGTAGCAACAACCTCACTCAGTGTCAAAAAGATGAAAAGAATTGATGGGAAAGTTGGGAGAAAGCACGCCAATTTTCATTGGGGGTTCAGCGGTGGAAAAAGTGAGCAGGTTCAATTTCCCGCCTGTCAACATCTCGGAGGATCTGTGCCAAGTCCAACACATTTATGCAATCATGAAGAAACTACTTCATTTGGAATTAGAGATTTGATACAGTATCTCAAAGATTCTTGCAAATTCCAACAGATGTACACTGGAGAGAATACTGACTGGGTACTTCACAACCTGGTATGGAGCATCAAATCCACAGGATCGCAAGAGGCTGCACAGGTTTGTGCACTCTGCTGGTTCCATCACAAGCATAGGCCTCCCCATCACTGAGGATATCTTCAAGAGGAGGTGCTTCAAGAAAGCAGCATCTATCATGAAGTGCTCACACCATCTGGGACCATGCCCTCTTCTTGCCACTAAAATTAGAGAGGAGGTACAAGAGCCAAAAGATCCACACTCAACATTGTTAATTATTTTTATTTACAAATACGACATGGTTACAGCCCTTTCAGCCCAAGGGGCCCATGCCACCCAATTACACCCCTGTGACTAATTAACATATTCTCTATGCATCTTCAGAATGTGGGAGGAAACTGGAGCACCTCAAGGAAACCCATGCAATCACAAAGAGAACATACAATCTCGGGTCACAGGTAATGTAATAGTGTTATACTAACTGCTACATGAATGTGCTGCCCGAGTTTTAAAGAACTGATCTTTCTTTCTGCCATCTGAATTCTGAACAGTCTATGAATCCACCTATGATCTGGTTAATTGCCTTTTGCATTTTTTTTATATAACATACCCATTTTTATCTCTTTTCCTTACAGCCACAAAACCACAAGTATCACAACATGTTAATGATAATAAACCTGATTCTGATTCTACATCTCTGTACGGGCACCCCTCTGTCCCTTATATTCCGAGGAATAAAGTCCTCGTCTGCCCAACCTCTCCCTATAGCTCAGGTCTCTGAGCTCTGGCAACATTCTCCTAAAATGTCTTTGTGCTTTTTTCAACTTAATGATATGCTTTCTATAACAGGGTGACCAAAACTGAGCACAATACTCCAAGTGCAGTCTATCAACTGCCTCATACAACCCTCATACTCACTTCTCTGACTGAAGGCAAGCGTGCTAAACACCTTCCTCGTCTACCTGTGATACCTTTCAGCAAACCATGTACTTGTATTCCACAGGGTGCTACCAATCACTTAACAATTCCCATCTTAATCTGACTTCCCAATGGGAATACCTCTCACTTCTTGGACACAATCTGACAAATGCCTCCTCTTTAACCATTAAAATATCAAAAGGGAATTCCTCAGTCTTTTACAAAATTAATAATAGTTTTACTTTTGCTTGGCATTTCTCAAAAATACAAGGTTCTATTATATATATTCCATTCATCAGAACACCAAATAAATTATAAACAAGAGAAAATTTGCAGATGCTGCAGATATGTATAACCAAACATATTAAGCCTTTATTCTTTCCCATGTGATACATATACAAGTGTGAAAGTGTAACAAACTTAATGGCAGAAATAAAATTGTTGCCATTATCAGTCTATTACACACATTTAATGTCACATAAACTAGTTTCCATTCAGGTAAATCCTGAGGATAACTTATTTCTAAATTACCAATTGATGTAAGTTTGCTGCTTGGAAAAAATTATTTTATTACCACTTCATAAGATGGTTCTGCAAAGCCAATCCTACTTGATTTTTCTGTCAATTCCTGTAAGTCACTTACAGCAGTCTTACTGACCTTATAGTTGAATATTTCATTTTTAATATATAGATTGAAACAGTATAATGTCTTCATTCCCTAAGGAATACACCAGTCCATGGTTTCCATTGCAGTTACAGTACTGACAGAACAGTTAGTGGGCTCATGGCTGTATGTGTTTTGAATCAGTGGAAACAAATACTACACTGTAAATGTTAAACATAACATCCCAGTGGTAGATACTGTAAAAAACTGAACACTGGCAAAAGAGTTCATTCAAAAACTATGAGCAAATCACATGGCACAATTCATCACCTGAGTAAAAAAAAACTACCAGTTTCTGAAGAAATTTGTTTAAATCAACTATCATGCCAATACTTATAAGGCATAACTGCCAAATATTTCAAGTAATACTAAAAGTTCCAATTTAGGTAACCTAGAAAATTAAGCAGATAGCAGACAGTAAATGCTCATTGTCTACTGAAACAATAAATCAATCAAGTACAAGACCTTTTCAATGGCACAATGATCTTCCAAGACTTCAAAACCAAACTAATCACTTCCTTTAGTTTTGCATATATGTTGAAAAATGTTTTTGCAATGCTAATTAACATAACGTCAAATCATTGTTCCAGTCATGTACTCCAACTTCTTCTGTGCTGCTCTTGGACCTCAAATTTGGTCAATCTTCACCCTTCAGCATCAGCCCCTGTAACTGGTGTGATTTTCACATACATTGAATCAATGGCGTGAAACCTTTGGATTTTCTGCCCAGTACTACTTTCCAGGTTGCTTATTTTTGATATAAATACAGATCCAGCACCCCTTATACAAAATTCCAATATCGGTAAAACTCATAATCCAAAATTTTTATGAGGCATAAATTACGACATTGGAAAATTGCAAAGGTACCGGGAAGGTTCCAGGCAAAACACAGATCTCTGCGTACCACACACAGTTCTGAGAAGTGACCTTACATCTGCAACGAACGGAAGTTAATGAAAAAAATAGAAAAACATTGCATAAAGCAAAACAATAGAGATCTTGATAGTGTATTGAGAGAGTGGATTCATCAATGTTGGAGTGAACATACACAAGGCCGCTTAATGCCATGCTGATCATGAAATAAGCAAAGATCTAGCATAACAAACTGAAAATTGAAAATAATTACAAATATTCAGCAAGCTGGTTGTGGAAATTTAAGAAAAATCACGGTATTAAATTTTTTCACTCGCCTTCGCTTGCTCAATCATTGAAATGTCCCCACAACCTATGGACTCACTTTCAAGGATGCTTCAGCTCATGTTCTCGATATCCATTGCTTATTATTTATTTATTATTTCTTTCTGCATTTGCACAGTTTATTGTCTTTTGCACACTAGTGAACATCCTCAAGTCTGCACAGACATTCATTTTCATGGTTATTATAGTATAGATTTATTGAGTATGCCCACAAGGTATTGAATCTCAGGGTTGTATATGGTGACATGTTGTGTACTTTGATAACAAATTTACTTTGAACTTGGAAATCTTTTAAAACAGAAGTGCACACTGGCCATGAAGCAGCAGAGAAATTCATTGACGAATTTGCCAAGATCGTCACTGGTGAAAATATAACACGGTAAACAAATGCATCAGTACATATATGTGATGAACAAGTATAAGACAAAGATTGCCTACCAGTAAATCAAATTCAGAATCAGGAATGTTGATGATGCCATAGAGCCACTGACTGTTCATCTGAGTCACTGAGGTAGTGAGGACACACTTTTCTGATGGTTCAATAACACATTATTGTTTCATGTGCAAAATTAGTAAAAATATCATAAAACTACTTCCCCCCACCCAATCACAGTTGCTGTGGAACAAATGGGTGGTCATTCAAATCCAACACTTCGTGGAGGAACCATGTTCATCGTGTCAGATTGCACTCTGACTGCGGACTGTTCACTCTGTAAGCTTCACACCATCTGCATGTGTAATGTAGATGGATTTTATATTTAGACAAAGATCACATACTCAAAGTCTTTCATTATTTAGATGCAGATATTCCAAAATCCAAACTACTTCTGGTCCCAAGCGTTTCGATAAGGGGTGCTCAATCAAACTCTTCCACTGATGATACTGTAGCACTTGGTTGCAGCACTGAAAAATGCCTTAAGATTGTATCTTGACTTAAGTCTTTAAAAACAATTCACAGGAAACCAAACTTGTGATAAATACAACTCCTATAACTCAGAAGACAACCATCCCAATTGTTTATTAAGTTGCAATACATTTGCCCAGATACATCTTAGGACTGTCAACTTCTCAGGATTATCCATAATTCTTCCCTTGACAGAAACAATTTTGGACCATTGATTACGTCTGTTTTACAACAAAATGTGGCGATTTTAAACCTGTGTACTATTCTCCGAACCAGTAGGAAGTATACCAACAAAAAAAAGCACAAATTCTACATCAGATCATATTCCAATTACTTAATGAGATTGAGTTATTACTTGAACCCAAGACCTGGCTGATAAGTTGTTTTAGCTTTGGCATCATGTAAATCGAATATGATTGAACTTTGCCTCTGATACAGGTGAAGAAGATAGCTTCATAACAAACAACAGGAATTCTGCAGTTGCTGGAAATTCAAGCAACACACATAAAAGTTGCTGGTGAACGCAGCAGGCCAGGCAGCATCTCTAGGAAGAGGTGCAGTCGACGTTTCAGGCCGAGACCCTTCGTCAGGACTCATAACAATTTGTTTTATCTTTATTTGGGAGGGTGCTTCAGAGATAACAAGCTTGAAAATATTCTGATAAACTAAGTCTCGTGCATTATAGGTTCATATATGGTCCAAAGCTAAGGAACACTTTTACAGGTACTTGTGACACTGTTTCTCTGAAATAACTTCAGAAAATGCTCCTTTCTTTATTCTAAACAAAACTCCTCCCAGGAAGCTGGGAAGCTGCTGATGTATACATTGAAGGTGGCTTGGTTGGCGGGGGGGGGGGGGGGGGGGGGGGGGGGGAGGTGTGCAGAAAGAGGGCAAATTAATCAACATTACTACCAAAACCTTCCCAAAATACTCTAACAGTATTTAATATGAAACTCAATAGGTTACAATAATTTAATCAGCCCATCAACTTAGCTGGTTTACATGTCTGCAAGATAGATCAAAAGAAAACCATGCTGAAGGGTGAGGAGAATCTAAGCATGCAGCAGAATCTCTTAGGTCTGACTTATTTTTCTCAAGCTCTGTTCTGCACAATAAAAGATGTTTATCAGTGAAATAAAGCAATCATTCTGCATCCAGCAGTGGCAGTACCCAAACTGGAAGTGAGAAAGGGCAAATAAGCATGAAGTCATCGTTTTAGTGATGCATTATCAACTTTCCACAAGACCATAGCCATAAAAACAGAACAAGGCCATTCATTCCATTGAGTCTGCTCCACCATTGCATTTTGGCTGATTTATAAACCCTCTCAACCTCAGTCTCCTGCCGTTTCCTCACAGTCTTTGATGCCCTTACTCATCAAGAACCTAGCTATGTCTGCTTTAAACATACACAATGAATTGGCTTCCACAGCCATCTGTGACAATGAATCCACAGATTCACCGACCTCTGGCTAAAGAAATTACTCATCTCTGTTCCAAAGGGACATCCTGTACACTGATGCTGTACCCTCTGATCTTCTATGGGAAACATCCTCTATATATCTATTCTATCTAGGCCTTTCAATATTCAATAGTTTCAGTGAAATCATCTCATTCTTCTAAACTCCAGCAAGTACAACCCAAGAGCCATCAAATGTTCCTCATACGTTATCCCTTTCATTCCAGGGACCATTATTGTGAACCTCCTCTGGACCCTCTACAAAGACAGCACATCCTTTCTTAGATAAGGGACCCAAAACTGCTCTCAATACTCCAAATGCCCAATGCCCCACGCCCCACAAGGCTTCAGCATTACATCCTTGTTTTTATATTCTAGTCCTCTTAAAATGCATGCTAACTTTGAATTTGCTGCAAGTTAATCTTTAGAGAATCCTGCACGAGGACTCCCAAGTGTCTTTGCACCTCTGATTTCTGAATTTGCTCCCTATTAAGAAAATAATCAATGCCTTTATTCCTTCTACCAAAGTGATGTCTATACACTTCTTGACACTGTATTCCATCTGCCACTTCTTTGTTCATTCTCCTCTTCTGCCGAATTCCCACTTCCTCAACACTATCTACCCTTCCATTTATCACTGTACTGTCTGCAAACTTGGCCAAAGCCATCAATTCAATCATCCAGATCATAAGACCATAAGATACAAGGAGCAGAAATAGGCCATTCGGCCCATCAAGTCTGCTCTGCCATTCAATCATGGGCTGATCCAAATTTCCAGTTATCCCCACTCCCCTGCCTTCACCCCATACCCATTGATGCCCTGGCTAATCAAGAACCTATCTACCTCTGCCTTAAATACACCCAACCACTTGGCCTCCACAGCCACTCGTGGCAACAAATTCCACAGATTTACCACCATCTGACTAAAGTAATTTCTCCGCATCTCAGTTCTCAGTGGACACCCTTCAATCCTGAAGTCGTGCCCCCTTGACCTCGACTCCCCTACCATGGGAAATAACTTTGCAATATCTAATCTGTTCAGGCCTTTTAACATTCGGAATGTTTCTATGAGCTTCCCCCCATCATTCTGCTGAACTCCAGGGAAAACAGCCCAAGAGTTGCCAGACATTCCTTACACGGTAACCATTTCATTCCTGCAATCATTCTTGTGAATCTTCTCTGAACCCACTCCAATGTCAGTATATCCTTTCTAAAACAAGGAACCCAAAACTGCACACAATATTCCAAGTGTGGTCTCACGAGTGCCTTATATAGCTTCAACATCACATCCCTGCTCTTATATTTGATACCTCTAAAGATGAATGCCAACATTGCATTCGCCTTCTTCACAACTTACCCACCCTGAAGGTATCTTACACAAGGACTCCCAAGTCCATTTGCATCCCCGCATTTTGAAATCTCTATCTAAATAATAGTCTGCCCGCTTATTTCTTCCACCAAAGTGTATGACCATACACTTCACATTTTCTTTCATTTGCCACTTCTTTGCCCATTCCCCTAAACTAAGTCTCTCTGCAGGCTCTCTGTTTCCTCAACACTACCCGCTCCTCCACCTATCTTTGTATCTTTGGCAAATTTAGCCACAAATCCATTAATACCGTAGTCCAAATCATTGACATACATCATAAAAAGCAGCAGTCCCAACACCAACCCCTGTGGTACTCCACTGGTAACCGGCAGCCAGCCAGAATAGGATCCTTTTATTCCCAATTTCTGTTTTCTGCCAAGGAGCCAATGCTCGACCCATGCTAGTAATTTCCCTGTAATTCCATGGGCTCTTATCTTGCTAAGCAGCTTCATGCACAGCATCTTGTCAAAGGCCTTCTGAAAATCTAAGTACACCACATCTACTGCATCTCCTCTGTCTACCCCGCTTGTAATTTCCTCAAAGATTTGCAGTAGGTTAGTCAGGCAGGATTTTCCTTTCAGGAAACCATGCTGGCTTTGGCCCATCTTGTCATGTGCCTCCAGGTACTCCGTAATTTCATCCCTAACAATTGATTCCAACAACTTCCCAACCACTGATGTCAGGCTAACAGGTCTATAGCTTCCTTCTGCTGCCTCCCACCCTTCTTAAAAAGTGGAGTAACATCAGTCTTCCACTGTGAAGACTGATACAAAATACACATTCAGTTCCTCTGCCATCTCTCATTACAAAATCTCCAATGTCATTTTGTATTGGTCCTATATCTACCCTTGACTCTCTTTTAACCTTTATATACTTAAAAGAGCTTTTAGTATCTTCTCTGATACGAGTCGCCAGCTTCCTCTCATAATTCATCTTTTCCTTCCTAATGACCTTCGTAGTTTCCTTCTGCAAGTTTTTAAAAGCTTCCTAATCCTCTATCTTCCCACTAGCTCTGGCTTCCTTGTATGCCCTTCTCTGTTGCTTTTAGTTTGGCTCTGGCTTCACTTGTCAGCCACGGTAGTGTCCTTCTTCCCTTTGACAATTTCTTCTTATTTCAAATACGTCTGTCTTGCACTTTCCTCATTTCTCATAAAATGATCATTGACACATAACATGAAAAGAAGCAGTCCCAACACCAACATTCAAGGGAAAGCACCTCTAGTCACCAGCAACCAACCAGAAAAGGTCCCCTCTGCTTCCTGCCAGTTAGTGAATGCTCTATTCTTGCTACTTTCTTTCCCGTAATACCACAGCCTCTTATTTTGTTTAGCAGTCTCATGTGCAACATCTTGGCAAAAGCTTTCTGAAAATCCAAGTAAACGACATCCACAGACCCTCCTCTGTCTATCATGCTTATTCATGCTTATTATTTCCTCACAAAATTCCAACAGATTTCTCACACAAGATTTCTCCTGAAGGAAATCTTACTGACTTTGGCCTCATGTGCCTTCATATACCCTGAAACCTCATCCTTACTAATGGATTCCAAAATATTGACATTGGGAAAACTAGTGTCTTTTGCCTTCCTCCCTTCTTAAAGAGGGGAGTGACATTTGCAATTTTGCAGGCCTCTGGAATCATTCTAGAATCTAGTGACTCTTGAATAATTACAGCTAATGCTGGCACAATCTTTTCAGCTACCTCTTTCAGAACCTTGGGGTATAGTCTATCTGATTCAGCTGACTTACCCACTTCAGACCTTTCAGCTTCTCCTTAACTTCTGCCGCTGACACTCTCAGACTTCTGGCATTCTGTTAGTATCTTCCACAAAGACTAACACAAAATATTTAGAGTTCATCTGGCATTTCTTGGTCCCCCTCACTACCTCTCCAGTAACATTTTCCACTGGTCTGATGTCCACTCTTGCCTCTCTTTGTCTGTTTATACAGTTGCAAGAAAAATTTGCGAACCCTTTGCAATTAACAGTTTTTCTGCATTATTTACTCAAAAACGTGGTCTGATCTTCATTGAAGTCACAATAATAGACAAACACTATCTGCCTAAACTAATAACACAAACAACTGTACTTCTCAATAATACTGAGTACACCATTTAAACAATCACAGTCTAGGTTCAAAAAAAGTATGTGGACCTCTGGGGTAATATCTTCTGCAAAAGCTTTTAGAGTCCGATGTTCCAATCAATGAGATGAGATTGGAGGTGCTGGTTGCAGAGGTGCCTTGCATAAAAAAAAAAGACACTCACAGTCTGGTTACTGACAGAGCCTATTCTTCTTAAGAAAGATCTGTTTATGTGCACCATGTCTCAATCAAAACTACTTTCAGAGGACCTTGGAAGAATTGTAGAAATTCATGAAGCTGGAGAAGGCTACAAAAGCATTTCCGAAGACCTGAGTGTTCATCAGTCCACAGTAAGAGAAATTGTCTACAAGTGGAGGAAATTCAGTACTGTTGCTGCTCTCCCTAATAGTGGGTATCCTGCAAAGATCACATAAAGAGCACAACCTGCAACATTGAAGGAGGTGAAAAAGAACCCAAGGGTAACAACAAAAGACCTGCAGAAATCAAGAACTTGCTAAAGTCTCTGTTCATGGAAGGACACCACGGAGGAAATCATTGATCGCCAATAAAAAAAAAACAACATTGCTGAATTTCTCAAGTTTGCAAAAGACCACCTGGATGTTCCACAATGCTTCTGGGACAATCTAATGTAGACAGATGAGACAAAAGTTGAACTTCCTGGCAGAAATATACACCACTATGTTTGGAGGAAAAAGTGCACTGCACACCAACACCGAATCCTGATCCTAACTGTGAAGCATGGTGGAAGAAGCATCATGGTTTGCGGCTGCTTTGCTGCCTCAGGGCCTAGATAGGGCTTGCAATCATTGAGGGAACAATGAATTCAAAATTATATCACGACATTTTACAGGAGGATGACAGGTCAACTTAAACTAAGTAGAAGTTGGATGATGCAATATGACAATGATCTGAACACAAGGGAAAATCAACATCAGAATGGCCAAGTTAGAGTCCAGACCTTAACCCCATTAAGATGCTGTGGCATGACCTGAAGAGGGTTGTTCATACAGGTTATCCCAGAAATATTAATGAACTGAAACAGTTTTGTATGGAGGGATGGTCTAAAATTCCTCCTCACCGTTGTGCAAGTCTGATCAGCAGCTACAGTAAATGCTTGTTGGAGGTTATTGCTGCTAAAGGAAGCTTTACAAGTTATTCAATACAAAGGTTCACATAATTTTTCCAGCCTGGACTGTGAATGATTAAACAATGTGTGTTCAATAAAGACATGAAACGTACAATTGCTTGTGTGTTATTAATTTCAGCAGATTGTGTTTGTCTGTTATGTGACTTAGATGAAGATCAGAAAACCAGGTAACTTAATAAGGTTCACAAACTTTTTCTTGCAATTGTACATCTGAAAAAGAAACTTGGCATCCTAAGACCATAAGACATACGAGCAGAATTAGAACATTCAGTTCATCAAGTCTGCTTCACTATTTCATCATGGCTGATCCCGGATCCAACTCCATACGCCTGCCTTCTCACCATATCTTTTGATACCCTGACCAATGAGGAAACTATCAACTTCCACCTTAAGTATACCCAGGGACTTGGCCTCCACCGCAGTCTGTGGCAGAGCATTCCACAGATTTGCTACTTTATGGCTAAAAAAATTCCTCCTTACCTCCAGACTGTGTCCTCCAGTTCTGGATATCCTCACCAGAGGAAATATCCTCTCCACATCCACCCTGTCTGGTCCTTTCAATATTAGATAGGTTTCAATGAGATTCCCTTCCCCACCCCCCCCATCCCTGCATTCTCCTAAATTCCAGTGTGTACAGGCCCAAAGCTGCCAAATGCTCCTATGTTAACCCCTTCATTCCTGGAATCATCCTCGTGAACCTCCTCTGGACCATCTCCAATGACAACACATCCTTTGTGAGATATGAGACCCAAAACTGTTGATAATACTCCAAGTGTGGCTTGACGAGTGTTTTATAAAGCCTCAGCATTATCTCTTTGTTTTTAATATTCTATCCCCCTTGAAACAAATGCCAACAATGCATTTACCTTCTTTACCATAGGCTCAACCTGTAAATTAACCTCCTGGGAGTTTTGCACGAGGACTCCTAAGTCTCTCTACACCTCTGATGTTTGAACCTTCTTCCCATTTGACAAATCCGCACTACTGCTCCTTTTACCAAAATGCATGATCATACATTTCCCAATGCTGTATTCCATCTGCCACTGTTTTGCCCATTTTTCCAATTTGTCTAAATCCTACTGCAATCACATTGCTTCCTCAGCACTCGCTACCCCTCCACCTACCTTTGTATCATCCACAAACTTTGCCACAAAGCCATCAATTCCATTATCTAAATCACTGACAAACATGTGAAAAGTAGCAGTCCCAATACTGACCCCTGAGGAAGAACACTAGTCACTGGCAGCCAACCAGAAAAGGCCCCTTTCATTCCCAATTGCTGCCTCCTGCCTATCAGCCATTCTGCTATCCATGCAGGCAAGTTTCCTGTAATGCCATAGGATTTTATCTTGTTAAGCACTCTCACGCGTGGCACCTTATCAAACGCCTTCTGAAAATCCAACAACATCCACTGCCTCCCCTTTATTCACCCTGCTTGTTACTTCCCCAAAGAACTCCAACAGATTTGTCTGGCAAAATTTCCCTTTAAAGAAACCATGCAGACTTTGATTTATTTTGTCATTAGTCTCCAAGTACCCCAAAACCTCATCCTTAACAGTAAACTCCAAAACTTTCCCAACCACTGAGGTGAGGCTAACTGGCCTACAATTTCCTTTCTTTTGCCTTTCTCCCTGCTTACAGAGTGGAATGATATTTGCAATCTTCCAGTCCTCCAGGACCATGCCAGAATTAAGTAATTCTTGAAAGATCATGACTAATGCATCCATCATCTCCTCAGCAACCTCTCTTAGGACTTTGAGATGTTGCCCATCTGGCTCAGGTAACTTATTCATTCTTAAGACCTTCCAGTTTGCCTAGCACTTTTTCCTTTGCAACAGCAATGGCACTTACTCCTGCTCCCTGACATTCACGGACCTCTGACGCATTGCTATTACCTTCCACCGTGTAGTTCATCTACCATTTCTTTGCTCCCCATTACTACCTCACCAGTTATCATTTTCCAGTGGTCCAATATCAGCTCTGACCTCCCTTTTACTTTTTATACAACTGAAAAATCTTCTGGTATCCTGCTTTATATTACTGGCTAGTCTGCCCTCATATTTCATCTTTTCCCTTCTTATAGTTTTTTGCAGCTGCCTTTTGTTGGATTTTAAGCTTCTCAATCACCCAACTTCCTGCTCACTTTTGTTACCTTACATGCCCTTTATGCAGTCCTTAACGTCTTTTGTCAGACACGGTTGCCTAACCCTGCCATTTAAAAACTTCTTCCTCTGTAGGACATATCTATCCTGCACCTTAACTATTCACAGAAACTTCAGCCATCTCTACTCTGGCGATATCCCCACCACTATCCTCCTCCAATTCACCTGGGCAAACTCCTCTCTCATGCCCCTGTAATTTCTTTTATTCCATTGATACATGGAGGCGACACTTCATCTATCTGTTGTGGTCATCTACTGCTCCGTGTGTGGCCTCCTGTATAGACATAGACTGGGAGACTTCTGATGCTCCCCTTTCCCTTTCTTCCATGGTCTTCTATCCTCTCCTATCAGATTCCCCCTGCTCTTTACCCTCTGCCCCTCCCATTTTCACCTGTCACCTACCACCTTGTATTTCTTCCTCCCCTCCCCCCACTTTCTTCTGTTTCTTTCCAGTCCTGATGAAGGGTCTCAGCCTGAAATATTGACTGCTTACTCTTTGTTTACTCTTTTCCATAGATGCTGCCTGGCCTGCTGAGTTCCTCCAACATTTTGTGTGTGTTTTTTTGGATCTTCAGCATCTGCAGATTTTCTCGTGTTTGTGACCTCAAGTCCTGTATTCATCACGCATCTTTTGAATTTTGTTGCTATATTTTGTCTTTTTGTCTCTTTTCAATTTTGTCTCCATGTTTTGATTTTAATCTCCACAAAGTTAAAATATTATCTAATTATAAACTTTCCTAGTCTTTTATTCTGGAAACTTTTGTAACCTCACCTTACCTAGTTTTACTTTTCCAAGCTGCTGAAAACACCTCCCTGTTATTTGGTTTAAAGCCCTATCCACAGCCCTAGAATGAGATTACTCTGGTCTAAGTTGAAATCCATTTGTCATTCCTCAGCCCATGTCACAAAATGATCAGGTTTTCTTTGCAATTCATTGTTACCTCACTTCACTATCAACTAGACCCCTTAATATAGTATCATTGGCAAACATGCTAATTATGCTACGCTCATTCATATCCAAATAACTTAAATAATGAATAACAGAGCTCCAACACTGACCCAAGGGGCACTACAGAAGTCCCCAGTCAGAGAATCTACCTTCAACCAACACCTTCTGCTTTCTATCATGGGGCTAATTCTGAATCTACCTCACAAGCTCCCCATAAATTCCATGTCACCCAACCTTCCAGATCAGCCTGCCATGTAGGACTTTGTTAAAGACCTTACTTAAGTCCATATGGACAACATGTCAATACTGAAAAGCATACCATTAAATGGCACCTCTTTAAAATACATTTCTGCATTTATTACTGCAGAATTATATTTCAACATCACATGAAAATAAACACAGCAAAATACAGTACGGAACTCAAATATTTTAAAAATAAAACATAGTAACCTAACAAAATGTCAACAAGTTCCCAAAATATAATTAAATTAAAAATAATGGAATCTGGAATAGTTACCAAAAATATTGTTTTCAGGTACAGATGATGACAGGAAGCTCAAAAGAAAATTCAGCAATGGCTAAAATATTGTTGAGAGCTCAAAACCCTTAAATCAGTCCCGTGCACACCTGCAAGAACTTGAGTACAGAAGTGAAGTGCATTACGAAACCTACAATAAGAACAGGAATCACTGGAAATACCCAGCAGATCAAATCACATATATGGGAAGAGAAACAGAGTTAAATATTTGAGGCTGAAGACTTTTCATAAGAACTCGCAAGGTCAGAAAGCTAGCTTAAGCTGTAGCATTTTGTTTTGTTTCTATTAAAGATTTTCAACAACTGCAGTTTCATTTAAGTTTTTCAAATTATTCTATTTAACCTATTGCTGCACATTTAATGTTAGCAATTTCAGAAGTCCCAGTAGCCAACTGTAACTGACCTGCATTAATTCACAGCAAGCTTGGACAGCTTTATCAGTAGGTAAGCATTGATTTCAACCAATGCTACAAATACTTAATCTTGAAGACCAGTGAACAGAAGGATACAGTCCGTGACTAGTAAGCAGGCGCACTGTTTCACCAATGGTCTTGAGATTCTCATGGGAGAAATTACTGCAAATGAGAAGCGGCAGGTAGCCACTAAAGGGTAAAATGAAGCAGGAGATAGACAGTAAAATAATTTTTCACAATGCTGCCCAAGTATTTGATTCCACTGATGGAAAGTGTTTCATGACATCATGTTTTGTCAGCATTCGTGGAAATAGCAATAGATTCCATCTACCAATAAGGCTCCCGTAGACACAAACTTGCCACTCAATATGCACAGCTAACACTGTGGGAGTCAATTTGTAAACTCATAATTCAAAGTACCCAAAAAAAAATGTGTATCACTCTCTTTCTTTCAACAAGTCCAATAACTGCAACAGTCACTGGAGAAATGGGGGTCACGACGTTCACAGAATCAGAACTGGAAGCTGCTGAGCACGAGTTTAGCCACTGGTGACTCTGAGATCGAAGACGACAAGGTCTATTTACATCAAACCCATGTCATTTCTTTCTAAAACAAAAATACAGACTCGTCTTACTCTGACCACATCCATGTTCATACTTCAGATACCTTATAATGCCAACTCAGCAAGCTCTGCAGCACAGCCATCCAACAACGGAGGAAGGTGAAATATGACAATCTATCAACCAGAACAAGGTAGTGCTTCACAAACATTAGAAAATAGATAACAGGCAGGATTTACATCAGGGAAGCTACCAGACATAAGCAGATAGTGGCAAGGAGAAGTAGAAACAGCAGCTCTCCAACATCATCACAGGCAGAAACAACCCAGCATTTAAGTGATGCAATTGAAACTTCAACAACTTAGTTGCTGAGACTGGAAGGACAGTGCACTGAAATATTAAGCCAGGCAAATGCACATGGAAGATGGACCACAAGAAAATCTTGCATTTCGTACCTCACCCTTGCACGGAATGCACAGTATACAGTTATTGAGGCTCCCATGCTCCAGTTTACAAAGGACAACTCCTATCTCAGGGCTCAGATTTACGTTTTCCAAAATTTCTTAGTCTGCAAGCATGTTCAATGCTGCACAAGGTCATTTTCAAAAGCCATCTCAACAAACTTGCAGGTAACCTTTTGTTACTTCCTTTCTTCTATATGGCTCCTATTGGAGTCTTATTTGCAAATGGATGGATCAGTTTGCACCAGGATTGAAGTTACTTGTGCACACTTCCCATGTATCATGTGGTTGTATATCAGCTGCAGAAAAAACACATGACCAAAAGTAGTTGTAACGCTCTGCGTACAAGGTTCTAATTCCACTTGAAAAATAAAAACATTCAAGTTTTCAAATAAACACCATGCATTATGTAAATGACTATCTAGGCCAATGCTTTAGATACTAAATCACAGCTATCCACTGCCCTCTCAAGTACACCAGTAAGATCTTTTTGGAGTATTCTGAGAACATGTTCTAGCTAAGATTTTCCTTCCTACACACGACTATACAAGTCATTATTTGATTCTATAGGACACATATGCAGCCGTTACTTGGATTACAACTCTGACGGAACTAAAAGATGCTCTGTAGCTCATAAGGCACTTTGTGACAAAGAAAAATCCACCTTATCAGTTTTACTCTTCTCGCTTTTCTCACATTAGCACTGGATCAACCCAAATCTCCAGTTTTCCCTTCTGGTGATGCTCTGGTAATCCACCAGAATGAAGATCCTTAACCAAATCAAAATGCTGCTATTCCCAACATTGTTCATTTGCTGGTATGAATTACATTGTCTCTCTCCAGGAGCTAACTTCTGTGTGCTACTTACTGAATTCTGCTTTGAGTTCAGTATTTCTCTTCATAGTAAATTGTAAACAATCTTAAAACAAAGATGAAAAAAGACAATCACTTTATTGCTTATGCCACTCTCTTTCGCCTAACAGCTCCCTCACCAAAATAAAAACTACATCCATACCATACTTGAACTAGGCATTCTTACTTTAACAAGACATGGCAATTTACAGCTCCAATATAGTTTTAGAATGTAAGACATTGTACAGTACTTTATACACACATTTCAAATGAGTTCATCATTCAGCTTCTAAGAATACCACAGAAACTCAAGAACACTTCTTTGAATGTACAATTTACAGTCAAACACTGCCATTGTGTTGTTGTCAAAGTAATACAGCACCACCAAAACAATAAGGATGCTCATTTCATAGAATCACCACTTCACAATTCTTTTGTTATACACATCAACATTCTGGTAAAAGCAGAAAAAATATTTTACTTATGCAGATATGACAGTTAAGTACTTGCAGTTACCTGAAGAAACAAAGTGTTCAATAATTACAATGTTCAGCAACTCACAATCTGTGTTGACATATATACCAAGTAAGTAAGTGCAAAAGTCTAAACAAATTTCTGACTTCTTTTAAAGTCATTTAGTTATGAAAAAGATCATGAGCAAACAGCAGTCTGAACACAAAGAAGAAAACAAGTTGTTAATGATATTTTTTTGAAATACTGATAGTATACATTTCATATCCATATTCAAGGTGGTTATATCCAAGTGAAAAATGATAACTTCACAAATGCCAATTAAGAAATTATTTTGAGAACTGTAAACTGCTTTTTGATCATTTCACTGAATAATCAAGAGAGCTCAGGAAATCCATTTCTAATCTACCAAAAAGGCTCATGTGCCTTTTATGATACAAAGGCACTTATAATACAAAGACCCACTTCAATTTTGCCTAAAGAATTAATGCAGAACCCAATTTGAAAAATATACTGGTTCACCAAATTCTGAAAAATAAGGTTTCACTGAAGCACTTGTACCCAAAGAAGGATTTCCAATCATAGTGATGCAAATATTGAAATAAACATCAAAATTGTGAGCTCTTTTGCAAGTGTAAGACTTTGAGAGAACAATAGCATAAAACATAGCATCTGTCATATCAGAATATAAAAAGATGATCCTGGCACAAAATGAAAAACCCTCTAATTCACTTGCAAATCAACCCTGTCAGTTCTATTTCAAGCTGGCCGTAACTGTCAGGAGTTAACAAGATAATCACTTTCAATCCTGCCTTCAATGGCACATTACACCCCTTATCCCATTCAATAGGCTTTCTCTTTGGGGCAAAAGATGAATACATTTCACTTAAAACTCACACAAAAAGTCAAGGCAAAAATCCTTGGAGCTTGAGCAAGAAATCCCTTTATGGATATTTATCTGACGGCACTTGCTACCAGGCGGGACAAGGCATTCTGACTACATCTGTGTCCAGTTAGCAACACTGGTGCTTCAGGCCTCGAGGTCTGAAGTCTTGAAAGGCATTGCCATCGGAAGAAAAAAATATTAGATAGAATGCATATAATGCTTGAATTGTTAATTAGGTTTCTATAGTGTGACTTCATTTAGACCATTCAGATGGTGAAAAATCTGCATGACGTTATAAAAATTGAAGCAAACCTACAACCAGAACCATTGTCAAATCCCCAAGACAACGGCAGCTGTTGTTCTTCAACAGCCCCAAAAGCAATGCAGTTTTACTAAATATGAAAAGAAGGCTCTGGTTTGTGATTTTTTGAAATTTCATCAGGTTCCTCTGAAATATGCTTTGCAATAAGCACCAGAATTTTAGCATTCAACCCAAATTAAGACTTTAAAGTGAGACATACAATAAAGTAACAGCAAACAGCAATAAAGATAACTGTGAATACATAAGGTGAAGAAGAAAAATAGGATTTAAAATGAAATTAAAAGAAAATGTGAAAGAATTCTGCTAAAAGGATTATGAAGCTTGTCCGAAGAAGCAAAATCAGACAAAGATGGATGCAAAATGATGGAAGGTGTTATTAGGAGAGGAGACTTAAAACTTAATCACAGAGGTAGGTCTGAAGGAAGAAAAGGGTGGAGAGGCAGGAAGGTTTATGGAGGGAATTAAGAGCTTAATATCTTGACAACTGAAAGAAAAGCTGTAAATGATGAGATGAAGGAATGAAGCAGAGACATGAGATTTGAATAGAACAACACAGGACCGTCTGTATGCTGAAGATGATAACATAAAAAGGGAGGGACAAAGTCACAAAACTTGAATTCTAGAGTGGGAATTTTAAACACAAGGAATTAAAGATTAATCTCATTGAATTATTAAGGAATAGAAGTTATTTAGTTGGAAACTATTATTGTACTTTAAAAGTATGACTATGGTAAGAGTATTTTCACTGATTGAAGACAAATAAATGATCATCTATTTAAATTGTTATTAAAAGTGAAGACAGATTAAAGTACATTTTGCACAGAGGACTGATAAATCAATTCACTTTCACAGGCACTAAAATTTCTTTTGATGGGAAAAAGGATATATACTTGAAGTTGGGATCATATCAAATTACATAGTGAAAATGGGGCAGTAGGGTTTGCTTTCGATTACTAGAGCATCAAGTGTGCAGAGACACAATGGGTCAAATAGCTTCCTACTCCAACACCCAACTTCAATAAAATTCTCAGTGCTGAAAACTAGTTTACTCCAAATTTGAAAAATTCTAAGGCACTGAATCCTCTATTTACGGAGATTTGGGTGTCTTTATTTGCATTTTTTTCAATTTGGAGTAAACTAGTTTTCAACACAGGGTGTATTGGAGTAGGAAGCTATTTGACCCACTTGGTTTCTGCACACTTGATGCAGGTGCGTGTGCAGGGTGCATACAAATACATATATACGTACATACACACATGTATATATACACATATATATAATACACACATGTACATTGTACAAATATGGTACTAAACAATTCCCTGAAGAAAAATCACCAATTCAACTTCATTACACTTTAAAGTGTGCTTTTCATTTGTGCAGAGTAGGCAAGGGTGATTTTGTAAATCACATGGAAGATTTTGTAATGGCAATATTTAACAAATTTGTTCTTCTCCAGGCAAAATAATGACACAATAAATGGCAACCAAAAGGACTAGTGAAATGATGTAACATCTAGAATAGTAGATATCTGCAATCACATTACAAGGTTGCAATTCAGTTAGCGATGATTTACACAAAGTTGGATATTGTGTTAGTAGAAATCTGTGCAAATCACTGTTATCAGAACTGTTTCCTCGTATTGTGCTGCAGACAAAATAAGAATTGCTCATGGTTTTCACCGGAAAACCTGCTGGTGAAAATGAAAATCAGAAATGTCTCATAAGTACAGAAACAGTTAAAAAATACATTTGCTCCAGGTAGAATGTACAACAGACAGCAACTTAAAAGTACAAGAATTGTAAGATGTTGAAATCAGTTTCAACACTTGACTTTAGGCAAATACAAAGGTGAAATACTTGAGCAAGGGTGCATTATTTAATAAGAGCTATATTTAGAATAAGAACAGAATTAGACTTCACTATGCATTAAAGTTAGCATAAATCTTGCACAAATTACAAAAAATACAATATGTACTATTGAAATATTGTTTTAAAAATATAATATACAGCAATAAAACACCTGTATTAAAGCACCTGTATCAACTGCAATTGACTTGAAGTTACTTTTTAAGTGGTAACTGTAAATAGCATAAGAAACCACAGAAAATTAGAATGGCTTTATGAAAAAAACATAAGTCAGTCATTTTCAAAGGTGAACAAAATTATTATTTTGATATATCTGTTTAATCTCTGAGAATTCTAATTTTTAAAATTATGAATTATTAGATCAATTGAAGGGAATTTTTAAAAACTAAAAAACCCTACTTGTGTACAACACTATTTAATTTCAATCTACATAATTTAAAAGCACTGCATTTTGGATTTTACTTCAAATATTACAGATACATAAAATCTCCCTGCTAACCAAAGTAACCATGGATTTCCATATTTACCATTGCCTTACATTTTATAGTCTATATGCATCTGAAAGGGATCGTCCCATAGTAATTCGGCCCATGAACCAGCTCTGATTTGATCTAAAATGCATAGCATCTTCAGACAGTAAAAGGTAGGCTCCCCACATAAACATACTTGGTCATCGAACTAAACCCATACCCAGACGCAACAGTTGTCAAAATTCAAGTTGCTGCCTTTAAGTTAAATATTCTATTAAAAACACTATCACTAGAAAACACAATTGTTTTAGTTAATTCGCCTAATTCTTTAAATAAATGCAAATTGCCTGTAACTTACCTCTCGGCATCACAGCCATTTTTCTCCACCGAAATGAACCCATTTGCTGAAGCAGTCCTTAAGCTAAACCCGATGAAGATTGAGAGGACAAATTTTCTGCCATAAGTGCTGAAAAATTGCAGGTCACTGACACTGCATCACCAGGCAACTTGAAGTGCTATGTTGGAAGTCAATTGGAATGATAGGCAGGAATCCCACACTCACTTCTACAGGGAAATGCCGAATATTCCATGTCCACCTATCAGTCTTTCCCAGGAATATCAGGGACAAATTATGTTTATTCCTTATAAGTTCCATATTACAGATGTTTCAGAGACTTGAGATGAGATTTAGTTCAGACTTCCATGGTAAATGCTGGCAACTATAAACAGATCCAGATGCATATAATTGCTGACAAGTCTGAAACTTACTGAACAAAACTAGACACCATATCTGTCAGACACGATGCCACTGGATTTCACTTAAAGCAATTGCTGGGATCCTTCCACTTATTGCAAACAAAACAGCTCTCAGTTCCATTGTCAGATTAGACCTGGTATAGATGCCATGGATTCTAGAGTTGTGTTGAAGGAGGATGGGGGAAATACATATATTTAGTCTGATATAATTTATTGCTTTGAATTACTCAATTGTTTTCAGCTCATTTTTTAAAAAATATCTGTTCAATTTTTCAGCAAGTTTTAAGGATCTTTACAACTCTGACAACCAAGACAAGTTTGGCCACTTGACAAAAGATTCCTAGGCCAGGTCTTCTTCAAACACCATCAATGCTCTACCACTGCTCAGGTAGTGTCAAAGGAATCTAATTTTTCTGACCAGTGAACTAGAGGCCAATAATTAAACCAGGACAATTGGCATGCAGTGACCATTAGCAGTAATTATTGATAATTTTAATACAAAACAGCACAGTGCAAAGCATCCGGTTCATGAATGGCCCTTCAAGAAAGAAATTCAGCTCACTGACCTTTATATGATTCCTGATCCAAATAACACAAATATCTCAGTTGTATTAGTTTTAAATTTAGGATCCACCACATAAGCTTCTTTATTCCAGAGTGATATGTTTCAGCTTATTTTTTGAAGTCTTAACGATTTTACAGTGGCTCGTGTCCATTTCAAAAACAAAATTGTTTTACTGGTCCACTCCAGCTTACCTCATGATCCTGTGAACATTTTGTGACATGGCAGAAGATGTCTGCACCTCTGCAGCAGCCAGCAAATCCAAACCACTGGTATCTTTCATATCTACATGATGCACCCAAGTCAACAGTTCATACACTGAAGAGTACCCGTACTGGGCATTTTTTTCTTTTAGAATAGGTTTAAAACTTAATCTTTTATTCTACTTAAAATGGAATCTCAAAAGTTGGCTTCTTTGGTCAGACTGAAATTACAATAATGTATTGCTTTTCAACATCAGTGAAAAACAGTAGTCATCTCTTTGCACTCAAAAGCAATGTGTCAGTGAAGTCTAATCAGGTCTTGGAGATCATCATAACCTTAGATACCTAAACACTAAATCTCTAGAAGACTAGAATTTCATAAAAAACTTAAGTATCATAATTAGCAAAGTAGATCTTTAAAGTTAGATTTAAAATCCATTGAAATTGAAGTGCAGATTGGCCACTCATTCTTCAAGCATGCTCCACTATTTAAAAAATCATTCATACCTTGTACCAGTAACCTTTCACCCTCTTGATAATCAAAAACTCATCTATCTCTACGTTGAATATTCTCAAAGACTCTGCTTCCACTGCCCTAGAGGAAAAGCTCCAAAGACTCATAATCCTTAAAAAGAAATTTGTCTAATGTCTGGCATAAATGAAGAGCCCCTAGTTCTGGATTCTGTCTTAAGAGAAACATCCTCTCCATATCCACCTGTCGAAATCTTACCTGAACAAAAGTTCAACAATAAAATATATCTACAAAGAACCATAGAAAAATGAGAAGTACATGAGAAGAGGAGCAAATTCCATATTTTTATTTAAAAGAGGTAGTTGTTTCTCCTTGGTGTATTTTCTAACAACAATGAATTCCAAAAATGTTTTTATAATACTGTATAGGACGAAAATATATTTTTAACATTAGTGAAGCTTGGAACTGTGTCTTTTCTGGCTGTTTTTGTAGTTAAGTAATACATCAGGAAACTGTTTTACAAGTAAATCAGGTTCTTGAATTGACAGAAAATGAAGATTCAAAACATCACAAAAGTTCACGTGGAAACCAGTATTCTGCAGTTAAACCCTTGTGATCTTCCTTGCACCAAAAGTCTCTTGTGATCAAGGCTCTCTCAAATCTGAAATTAACAAAAAAAAGCAAAACATACGGCAGTCAACAAACACTAGGCTTCTTTGCAATCTCAGGCTCAGACTGGTTCAGCTGCACCACGAGGGATGATCTATGGCCATTAACAGCTAATTTGAATAATCAATATGACACCTTATTTTTTGATGCAAACAGGATTGCTACAGCAAGGTGTCTGACCGCCATAGCACAGTCATGGCCTACTTTAACCTCTAATTAGATTTAGGTGATTATCCCTTCACTCTCTTACAAGTGTATAGCCTGGATAAGCAGCAACAAAGACTATGTGCTACTTATGCTGCTTTTGCAGGCTGCAGGTTACCCAGGGAGATATGGCAAGATCTTGCGAACAATTGTTATTCATATCATCTACAGTTTTAGGATGGTCACAGTTTTCATCAGAAGTAACTAAAAAAGATGGCCCAAAGCACTTGGCAAATGAGGACCATTTCAGGACATCAGGGTTATACAAATGCTAATCCAAGGTGAAATACTAAGAAAATAATCCAAAACTGATGTGGTCTTTGTGACATAAACAACTAGAATTAAGTTCCAGTGAGGTTTCCTGCTAATCTTATACATAAATGCAGTCTACTTATGACCTATGAAAGCGTTTCATATTGACACTTTGGCTAATTTTTTAGTGCCTCAGAACATTAAATTTTAATAATTATCCTTTTCCAAAGAAGCAGAAACATTTTGGTAGCAATTAAATCATTTTTCTGCCTGCACGATTCAGTGAGAAAACACCATTAACTGTCTTGCCGCAAAAGTCAGTGATATGTATCAAAATTGTGAACTTTACAAAATTCAGTTTTTTCAAAAAATCTGTTAAATGTGTTGCTTCCCGTAATTTGGAGATAAAAGAAATTTTTTAAAAATTATTATTTAAACTTTGATGATCTATAGGCTTTTTATTTCCATATGTCAAATTTTATTGAAAAAAATATATTATTTATTTCAAAATCTGCAAATGGGATAGCAAACCAAAAATATCTAGCTGCAAATGTTAAAATGTCAAAGTGCTACTAACACTCAGTTTTCTTTGAGCTTTGGATCATGCAAATCTAAGAAAATTATGATTAATAAAATATGAAAAGCTCCACATACTCCATAAATGGATTTAAATATTAACATAAATGTTCAACATCAGAGGCCACATCGCAAAAAAAAAACAGGAGCCTAGCTCCAATGAAGCAAAAAAGTAATCACATACATTGTTTTTATGCTTCAGATAAACCTCATCCTGACAATGGCAAAAGCACAGATTTAAGTTATGCCAAGTCACACCCTTTGAAAGGGATAAACAAAATAAAAATTAACTGCTATTTTCCCCATTGAGTAGGATCCTTGCCCTAAAAATACCTCAATTGGGATAGAACTTTATCATTTCACCACTGTCAGCTGAAAATGGAAATGAACTGTGAATCATAGCAAGGCAAAAATCAATCAACGCCACCCCTTCCAGACAACTACATAATAGAAACAGGTCTAATTAAAGATTCAAGATTCAAAGCACATTTATTATCAAAGAATGTATAAATTATACACCTTGAAATTTGTCTGCTTACAGACAGCTACAAAGCAAGAAACAAGAATAACCCAATAAAATCAAGACCAAAAACCACTGTGCAGAGAAAGAGAGAGAAGAAAATACACATCATGCAAACAATAGAAGCAAGGCAACAGCATCTTGAACCAGACTGAGTGTCTGCTCCCGAAGCAATTGGAGTAGGCCCAAGCCAAGCCTTGGTCTCCAGTTCATCACACCACTGGGGCAGAAACACACAGTCGGATCAATTTATAGCTTCACCACCGCGGAAAAAAGAATAAACATTCGTAGGAGAGTGAACAAAATCAACCCGACCTTCAAGCTTTCAGTCTATCCGGGCTGACGTTTAAATTGTCCAGGCACTGGGTAGTACCACACTCCAGGACCCAAATCCAGGCACTCTGATATGTTTGGGCTGCCCTTACAGTCTGCTCTGCCATTCAATCGTTGGCTGATCCAATTCTTCCAGTCATCCCCACTCCCCTGTCTTCTTCCCATCCCCTTTGATGTCCTGGCTAATCAAGAACCTATCTATCTCTGCCTTAAATGCACCCAGTGACTTGGCCTCCACAGCTGCTTGTAGCAACAAATTCCACAGATTTACCACCCTCTGACTACTTAAGTAATTTCTCTGCATCTCTGTTCAAAATGGACATCCTACAATCCTGAAATCTTGCCCTCTTGTCCTCAACTCCCCTACCATGGGAAATAACTTTGCCATATCTAATCTGTTCAGGCCTTTTAACATTCGGAATGTTTATCTGAGATCCCCCCTCTGAACTCCAGGGAATACAGCCCAAGAGCTGCCAGATGTTCCTCATAAGGTAACCCTTTCGTTCCTGGAATCATCCTCGTGAATCATTCTCTGAACCCTCTCCAATGTCAGTATATCCTTTCTAAAATAAAGAGGCCAAAACTGCACACAATACTCCAAGTTTGGTCTCACAAGTGTCTTATAGAGCTGATACATTTCAGGCCAAGACCCTTCATCAGGACCAAAAGATTCTTGGCCGGAAACACTGACTGCTTATTCCCATCCATATATGCTGCCCAACCTGCTGAGTACCTCCAGCATTTCATGTATATTGCTCTGGACTTCCAGCAACTACATAATCTCTCTTATTTAACATTTGCAGCCATTTCTGAGTTAAATTTCACTGACTGTAAAATTCTACACTTGAAGTTGGATGTGATGTTTTCTCAAGACACCCACCTTATATGATTGACAAAACTTGTGTCTCAAAACATCCAAGATATGACATCCAAGCGACATTATAAAAGTAGGGCTAAAAGCAGGTACATTTTCTGTAATAATGCCATTTAAAGAGCAATTCAGCAAAATAGTCTCATCATTAATTAATGTAGTATGTGCATCATGGTCATGCCACCACAAGAACTTTAGTAACATTTGCTTTAGGCTAGCCTTTATAAGAGAAACAAGGTCAAAATGGCTAGGGAAAAAGTACAGAAAAATCATACATGCACAAATCATATCATATATGGGTTTTCAAAGGCATAATTCACCTTCAAGGATACAAAGAAAATGCTGGAAACACTCAGCACATCAGGCAACATTCTTTGAATGCAACATCTATATCAAGCAGTTGTTTCCAATCCACTTTCAATAGATCACTGCTCAGCCTAGTGAAATTGTCCTTACCTCTTGGGATTAAGCAGCTTTATTTCAGATTTCTATGACTATGTTAAATCTGACTGAACCTAATGATTACTGAGCAAAAAATTGCTCCCCTAGTGATATTTATTCCACATACATTGCTTAATTTTGTAAAATTTAGTTGCAGAATTGCCTCCATCTTCAGGTTTTTCAACATTCTGCATAAATTAAGAACTGTATATTAAGAACAAATACAATTAAGGAATTATGTGCCACCTGTACCTTTAAATTGACTGCATCCCAGTAAACATTAGGGGAACAGAAATGGCCCACAATTTCACCCTGATGTTCTTCTATCTTCCTTGGATTGCTTGGAGCTTTGTGATGCACTCTCTGCCACATAACTGTTTCTTATTTTGCTCGAGTCCAACTTCAGGGAATGAATGGACTAAAATGTCATAAAAGATCTCAAAACTATTTGATAACCTTTGCAAAGGCACAGAACTCTAGCTGTGCATTGTTACCTTCAAGTTTCAATTATTATACTTATGACAAAGCACTAATAATTAAACTAGGTGGTGACAGTCAGATTCTTTTCTATTATTGAACTAGTTCTGACAATAGCTCATTGACCTGAAATGTTAATTCTGTTTATCTTTCTAAAGATGCTACCAATCTGATGAATGTCTCTGAACATGATTCATGCAGCTATAAAGCTACCCAAGTTTTGCAAGAACACAAGAAAGGTAATCTGAATAAGGCTTAAAAATTGATTATTAAATGAACCAAAAGTTGGGTATACATTTGATTGTTTTGTATATTAAAATATTTTGGAGTTTCAAAATGGATGCTTCTGAAATATCTTCCCTCAGCTATAGTTGACAGAGCCTTTGATTACTTCTTTGAGAAACCTCTGTGGATACATAGTGAAGAGTATCCTGACTGGTTTCATTTGGTCTGGAGACACCAATGCCCAAGAATAGAAAAGGCTACATAAAGTGGTGGATATAGCCCAATGCATTATAAGGCAGAGACCTCAACACCAATGAGCACATCCACAAGGAACACTGCCTCAAGCAGCAACCATCATTTTGTTTGTGCCATCAGGCAGGTGGTAAAAGAGCTTTTGGACCCACACCAGAAGGTTCAGAAACAGTTATTGCCCTCCAGCCGTCAGGGTCCTGAACCAAAATGTTAACTTCACTGACCTCAACTCTGAACTGATTTCACAACCTATGGACTCACTTTCAAGGACTCTTCAATTCATGTTCTCGGTATTATTTATTTATTTTCGTATTTGCACTGTTTGCATTTATTTACACATTGATAGTTTGTCAGTTCTAGATTGTGTATAGTTTTACATTGATTCTATTATTGTACCTATCTCAAATGAATGCTATGCCCAGAAGTCTGGTGCAAATTGCTGCTCAAATGTGAGAAGAATAAGCATAGCTGATGTTTTGACCAAAGAATACAGAAGAATATCTTCCTACTGCCTACTGCCTGAACTTTTATAAACAAGTGCTGGTTGAGAGCCTCTTATCCAAAATTCAAAAACTTCCAAATCCAAAGTTTTTCTTAAACGCTGACATGACATCACAAATGGAATATTCCACAAGACACAGGAAGATTCCCAGATGAGGCACTGGTCTTTGCACACCACAGACAGTTCTGAATAGTGACTTCATACATGTAATGAACAGAACTTAAAGAAAAATAGAATAGCATGAAGCAAAAATTGAAGATCTCGAACGTGCATTGTAAAAATAGATTTGCCAGTGTCAGAGTGAACATATGCCCCTTAACTGTACGCTGCCATGAAACAAGTAAAGATCTATCACGACAAACTGAAAATTGAAGGTAATTATGAATATTCAGCAGGCTGGTTGCAGAAATTTATGAAAAGGCAGGGCATTACATTTTTAAAATGAAAATCTAACACCAGCTGATTGTTTTTTATATCTTACATAAAACCTAAAACAAGTAAAATACAAATATAGTGTACTGTAAACTTTTAATCAAAACGCAACACCGTAAGTGGAGACTGAAAGCCTGCCATTGTTTGTTGGTGTTCAACAGCTGATTCAGGTATTCTCCCGATACTGCTGTGCTGCTTTTGTTACCCTGCACACATTATATTGTCATTATGCTAATGGTATGTAATAATTTTTACTGTTAAGTACACGTGTGACGAACAAGTGCAAGACAAAGACTGTTTACCAGAAGCACATAAATTCAGAGTCGGAAATAATGGCAATCCCAAACTATCACATTATGTATTCCAAAAATATCCAAATACTGAAACACTTCTGGCCCCAAGCATTTCAGATAAAGGGTACTCAACTTGAATTAAATATGCTTTACAAGGCCTTATTTCTTGTGTTATATTGTTGAAGTAGTGAAACAGTTTCATTTTCACTCCAGGTCATTTCTGGCATCTCTAAACTGGAATGCTCGAAATCATGGTGAGCAAAACAGTTCCGAATTGTCTTGTTGCTTATTCCTTTCTCGGCAACTATCATTGTCAAAAATCACTGCTTTTTGAACAAGCACAGATGCAACAGACATTATTTTAAAACTGTTTTTAAATAGCAACAGACTGTCCTGGAAACATCACACCACAGTCTAATCTGATCTTTGATTATAGCTTTACTAGCCTTAGTGATTGGCTAATTTTTTAATCCTCTGCCTTGGGACCAATTTTCACATTGCTGAAAATCAGGGACAGAACTAAGAACTCCTGAACAGTACAATTTTGTAAACTACTACACAGAAAACCAAACTGCTGATTCACTAATAGTTTAGGTTTCCTGCAGCCACTGCTCATTGAAACTGTGCTCCTGAAAGAGTTACGTTGTCAATTTTCCTCTGAACCTACCTGAGGGCTAGATGATAGGAAGTCACAAGACTAGGAAAGTAAGTGACAGGACATTGGCCTACCATAGAGTGAAATATTACATACGCTTACTGGTTAACCAGACAGCTTTTTTACTTATTTCGAACAACCATTAATGCACCAAACCAATGTACAACGAAAGATTGGAAAAGCCAATGAATAAGAGCTTGCCTAATCATAGCACTCAACCACATATTTGTTCTGCAGTTCAGATTGTGTTGACAGTAAATCCTTATATTTAAAATTAGACAAACATTCTCTTTATGGTTATTTGATTGACTGACAGAGAAATGTATTAGTTGTTTTGACCCTGAAAATCTAAGAACTGTTTCCATCTCAATTCCAAATGTGTTTCTTGTGCAATCAAACTCTAACATAAAAGGCATAAGCAGAAGTATAAAAGCATAAAAGACTTACAATCAAAATATCTTCAATTACAGATCCAGTTGATGTATTTTAAATACAGAACTATGATTTGAAAAACAACTTTTTTTAAGAAGTGGGGTGCTCAGTCATACAGATGAGGATGGACCAGATTTGTATGAAGTAGATTTCAGCGAAAATGGGAATAGAGGTGCTACAGCTGACCACAATGACTTGGGCACAAGATAATGAGACAGCCTTCCATTGCTTGATCATTAGCCAGCAAACCCATATCTGTATACATGTGTCAGTACATTATATGAGGACAAGGGGTGTGTTAATTGAAAGCGCTGCAAGAAAACATCTTTCAATATTCAAATTACAGCTTCCACAGGAACTATCTCTTTATTGGTATGGTACCAGATGCTGAATTGTGATTGCAGAATAATAGTACAAATAAGGAGAGCCAAATAAGAAGGGAAGTTTACAATAAGGGTGGGAAAATGCCTGTAGCACAAGTTAACGTAGAACATAGAATATTACAGCACAGTACAGGCCCTTCGGCCCACAATGTTGTGCCAACCCTTAACCCTACCTCCCATATAACCCCCACCTTAAATTCCTCTATATACCTGTCTAGTAGTCTCTTAAATTTCACTAGTGTACCTGCCTCCACCACGGACTCAGGCAGTGCATTCCACACACCAACCACTCTCTGAGTAAAAAACCTTCCTCTAATATCCCCCTTGAACTTCCCACCCCTTACCTTAAAGCCATGTCCTCTTGTATTGAGAAGTGGTGCCCTGGGGAAGAGGCGCTGGCTGTCCACTCTATCTATTCCTATTATCTTGTACACCTCTATCATGTCTCCTCTCATCCTCCTTCTCTCCAAAGAGTAAAGCCCTAGCTCCCTTAATTTCTGATCATAATCCATACTCCCCAAACCAGGCAGCATCCTGGTAAATCTCCTCTGTACCCTTCCAAATGCTTCCACATTCTTCCTATAGTGAGGTGACCAGAACTGGACACAGTACTCCAAGTGTGGCCTAACCAGAGTTTTATAGAGCTGCATCATTACATCACAACTCTTAAACTCTATCCCTCGACTTATGAAAGCTAACACCTCATAAGCTTTCTTAACTACCCTATCCACCTGTGAGGCAACTTTCAGGGATCTGTGGACATGTACCCCAAGATCCCTCTGCTCCTCCACACTACCAAGTATCCTGCCATTTACTTTGTACTCTGCCTTGGAGTTTGTCCTTCCAAAGTGTACCACCTCACACTTCTCCGGGTTGAACTCCATCTGCCACTTCTCAGCCCACTTCTGCATCCTATGAATATCTCCCTGCAATCTTCGACAATCCTCTACACTATCCACAACACCACCAACCTTTGTGTCATCTGCAAACTTGCCAACCCACGCTTCTACCCCCACATCCAGGTCGTTAATAAAAATCACAAAAAGTAGAGGTCCCAGAACTGATCCTTGTGGGACACCACTAGTCACAACCCTCCAATCCGAACATACTCCCTCCATCTCGACCCTCTGCTTTCTGCAGGCAAGCCAATTCTGAATCCACCTGGCCAAACTTCCCTGGATCACATGCCTTCTGACTTCTTGAATAAGCCTACCTTGTGGAACTTTGTCAAATGCCTTACTAAAATCCATGTAGATCACATCTACTGCACTACCCTCATCTATATGCCTGGTCACCTCTTCAAAGAACTCTATCAGGCTTGTTAGACACGATCTGCCCTTCACAAAGCCATGCTGACTGTCCCTGATCAGACCATGATTCTCTAAATGCCCATAGATCCTATCTCTAAGAATCTTTTCCAACAGCTTTCCCACCACAGATGTAAGGCTCACTGGTCTATAATTACCCAGACTATCTCTACTACCCTTTTTGAACAAGGGGACAACATCCGCCTCCCTCCAATCTTCCGGTACCAAGAAGAGCAAATCTTCATAAAGTAATTTTATTTTCTTTTGGAAAAAAAACATTGTTATTGCAGTTAAGTAACATTGTTGCTCATAATAATTTGGCAAAATAATTTAATGCCTAACACTAAAGAGTCAATTCAATATCTAGTAGTCAGTTATAAGTATAGGCAAAAAGCTCTCAGTGGCTTCTACTTGTTTGTGCATTAGCAGACCAAATTATTCTTTTCATTTTGCCTAGGATTATCATCTTTGGTGAACTATTCATCTCTGCAGCATATAGTCTCCAGGGTATCTAAACAGTACCATGACTTTTCTTAGGCTGTAAAGAGATTACTGCTCATAATAACTGGATTTTTGCAGCTCTCAAAAACTCACGTAGCATAGCTCTGATCAACATTAAGGTGATCAAATTCAATTTTTCTTCCCATTTTTCACAACAGCAGGTCACTATCAAATCTGACAACACAAATGGATGACAGACTAAAAAAAAAGCCTAAACCAGATGGGCACAAGGTTTAAATCTGTTTGTGTAATTTCATAACTATTGTAAGTGATAGCAACTTGGTACTAGCAAATGTTAGTTAACAGAAATTGTTTCAAAATGAATGGATGAAAGTAGATTTTGAATTAGAAAGATACCAGAAATATGCACAAATATGTCAGAGTGCTAAATGATATTCCAAATAAGGTCATGAAAAAGCAACTCATCATGATAACATTTGTTATGTATACTATTTCATGAATTTCATATTAGAAATACGAGAATATCTTTATCCTTGGTTACTTACACCACTATTTCTTTTGAAGAATAGCATGTTTTATTTTCCACTCATCAATTCTCCAACTGATCATTACCAACTAAATACCATAATTCTATTTGTAGTGAACAATTCTACAATACCAGGCTAAAACTAGCATTCCATGTACAAGGGGCTGCTTTTGAATTGCCATTGTCACACAAGAACATATACAGGTAGATGCACTGATCACAAGAAGGAACTCAGACCGAGTTTTCTTCTCTACTTCCCAATCCAAAGACTGCAGTGGATTGCAGTGGCATCTGCATCCTGGTGAGATCAGTCAAACTAACAAGTTATAAAAATGGAAAATGTAAGTTACAATCCCAAAAACTGAATCTGTGTCATAACTGCAAGGTACAGTTTCATTAATCTGACACCCAGTATTTGCTGAAACCCAAGTGACCCATTTATCCATTAAATCACTATGAATACTGGTAAACTGCAGAAGTTTCAACCCATTCTACAGAATCTTCACACAAATGATAAAAATTATTGACTCTTGGTTAATTTAAACACTGATTTCAAAAGAAAAATGAAGTATTGCAATTAATGGCTTTGCTTGCTATATATCCCACATTTAACTCTGAAATGATCTATGCTGATCCTCCACTGCTTTAAGGAAAGAGAAATGCAAATGCAAAAGAGAAGGTAAATTAGGCATCGTCGGTAAGTTCCAAAAAGAATGGAGAGACATACAAATATGATTCATGTTCATAATGGCCTCCTTCTAAGACTACCCATCTCCCAGGTTAATATTATTCATAGAGAATGGCAAATATCAAGACTACAGAAGTGACACCTCTTATGATCACATCTTCCATAAGCAAGAGATTCCAACAGCCCCAAATAAATATCACATTTTCAATATCTGCAGACATTTTCTTTCATATAATGGGGTGAATGGCATAGCTTGAAGTAAATTTATTATCAAGGTACATATACGTTGCAATATACTACCCTGAGATTCATTTTCTTGTGGGCATTCACATTAAATAAATAAGAAACACAATTGAATCAGTGAAAAACTACACAAAGCCAATGTGCAAAAGACAACAAATTGTACAAGTACAAAAACAAAATAATAACAATAATAGATAAATCAGTAATAAATAATTTTAAGAATAGGAGTTGAAAAATCCTAAATAAGTTAGTCCAAAGGCTATGGAATCATTTGAGACCTCAGTGTTAGGTGAGTGAAGTTATCCATCCTGGTTCAGAGCCAGATAGCTGAGGGGTAATAATTGAACCTGGTAGTGTGTGTCCTAAGGATACTGTACTACCCCTTTGATGGCAGCAGTGACAGAATGGCCTGGATAGTGGGGTCCTAATGATGGATACTGCTTTCTGGCGACAGCATTCCTTGTAGATGCGCTCAATGAAGGGGAGAACTTTATCTGTGATGGTTGTGTCCACTACCTATCGTAGGACATTGGTGTTCCAATACCAAGTCATAATGTGTTCAGTCAGTAAAATCAAGTCGTAATGTGTTCAATCAGTAAAATCTCCACCATGCATCGAAAGTTCAAAGTTTTCAATGACATGCGGAATCTTCACAAACTTCTAAGAAAGTACAGGTATTGCTGTACTTTCTGTGCAATGGCATTTAAGTGCTGGACCCAGGAAAGATCCTTTGAAATGATAATGCCAAAGAATTTAAAGTTACTGACCCTCTCAACCCCTGATGAGGCTTGAGTCATGGAACTCCAGTTTCCTCCTCCTGAAATCAATAATCAGCTCTTTGCTCTTGCTGACATTGAGAGATTGTTGTGGCATCACCTAGCCAGATTTTCAATCTATTTCCTTTTCTATGTCATCTTTCCACAAAAATACATGTTTAACACTGCAAACTATAAATGAAAGAGAAAAGGAATAAATTTGCTTTGAGTGCAGCGTCAATGGATATTAGGTTTAGAATGCCTCAGGCATCAAGGTTGACTCTAATTTTGCTTCCACAATATGCAGGCAACCTGATACTAGGCACACAGAGCATAAAATCAAAACTTACTGAGACTCAAATTGAAGAAAACCATCAGGTCAGACAGCATCCATGGAAATGAACGGTCGACATTCTAGGCAGAGACCCTTCTTCAGCACTGGAAAGGAAGGGGGAGGATGCCAGAATAAAAAAGTTGGGGGGAGGGGAAGAAGGATAGCTTGGTGAAAGGTGAAGCCAGGTGGGTGGGAAAGGTAAAGGGTTGGAGATGAAAGGATCTGATAGGAGAGGAGAGTGGATCATTGGACAAAAGGAAGGAGGAGAGGCACCAGGGGCAGTGATACGCAGGTGAGAAGTAAGAGGCCTAAGTGGGGACCAGAAGAGGGATGGGGGGAGAGATTTTTTTTTACTGGAATAACTGTTTGGGGCCCTGAATGGAGGTGAGGAAGGAGGTGAATGGGCAGGTATAGCACTTTGGTAGGTTGCAGAGGTAAGTGCCAAGTGGAAGAATAGTGGGGAAGAACAAATGGACAAGGGAACCATGGAGGGAGCAATCACTGTAGAAAGCAGAGAGCTGGGAGGGGGTGGTTGGGGAAGAGGTAAAAATGTGTTTTAGAAACATAGAAAACATACAGCACAATACAGGCTCTTTGGCCCACAAAGCTGTGCCGAACATGTCTCAACCTTAGAACTACCCAGGCTTTACCCATAGCCCTCTATTTTTCTATGCTCCATGTGGAGTTCAGGAGAATGAAGGGGGATCTCATAGAAACATTCCGAGTGTTAAAAGGCCTGAACAGTTTAGATATTGCCAAATTGTTTCCCATGGTAGGGGATTCTAGGACAAGAGGGTACAACTTCAGGACTGAAGGTCACCCATTTAGAACTGAGATGCAAAGAAATTACTTTAGTCAGAGGATGGTAAATCTGTGGAAACTGTTGCCATGAGCGGCTGTGGAGGCCAAGTCATTGGGTGTGTTTAGGGAAGAGACAGGTAGGTTCTTGATTAGTCAGGGCATCAAAGGGTATAAGGTGAAGGCAAGGAAGTGGGGATGACTGGAAGAATTGGATCAGCCCATGATTGAATGGCAGAACAGACTTGATGGACCGAATGGCCTACTTCTGCTCCTATATCTTATGGTACCCATCCAGGAGTCTCCTAAAAGACCCTATCGTATCCACCTCCACCACTGCCGCCGGCAGCCCATTCCACGCACTCACCACTCTCTGCGTAAAAAACCTACCCGACATCTCCTTTGTACCTACTTCCAAGCACCTTAAAACTATGCCCTCTCGTGCTAGCCATTTCAGCCCTGGGGAAAAGCCTCTGAGTATCCACATGATCAATGCCTCTCATTATCTTGTACACCTCTGTCAAGTCACCTCTCATTCTTCGTCGCTTCAAGGAGAAAAGGCCGAGTTCACTCAACCTATTCTCATAAGGCATGCTCCCCAATCCAGGCAACATCCTTGTACATCTCCTCTCCACCCTTTCCATGGTTTCCATGTCCTTCCTATAGTGAGGCGACCAGAATTGAGCACAGTACTCCAAGTGGGGTCTGACCAGGGTCCTATATAGCTGCAACATTACCTCTCGGCTCTTAAACTCAATCCCACGATTGATGAAGGCCAATGCACCATACGCCTTCTTAACCACAGAGTCAACCTGTGTAGCAGCTTTGAGTGTACTATGGACTCGGACCCCAAGATCCCTCTGATCCTCCACACTGCCAAGAGTCTTACCATTAATGCTATATTCTGCCATCATACCTGACCTACCAAAATGAACCACCTCACACTTATCTAGGTTGAACTCCATCTGCCACTTCTCCACCCAGTTTTGTGGTAGGATATCTTTAGAGACAGCAGGAGTTGCGGAGAATGATGTGCTGGATGTGTTAAGGAGAAAAGCCGTTCCAAGTGAGGCAACACTTCACCTGCAGATCTGCTGGGATCATCTATTGTATGCAGTGCTCCTGATGTAGCCACCTCTACATTGGTGAAACCATCTTAAATTCCATTCCCAGTCCTGTTCAGACATGTCCCCTAAAGCCATGATGAAGTTATTCTCAGGTTGGAGAAGCAACATATATTCCATCTGGGTAGCCTCCAACCTGATGACATGAACATTGATTTTTCTGACTTCTTGTAATTTTCCCTACCCCCTTCCCTCTTCCTTCATTCCTCACCCCAGCTCCCCTCCTACCTCTTCTCTTCTCCTCACCTGCCTATCACCTCCCCCTGGTGCCCCTTCCTTCTATGGTTCACTCTCCTCTATCAGATTCCTTCATCTCCAGCCCCTTACCTTTCCTACCCACCTGGTTTCACCTATCACCTCCGAGCTATCCTCCCCCCTCTCCCCCCATCTTTTTCCTTCTGGCATCTTCCCATTTCCTTTCCAGTCCTAAAGAAGGTTCTCTGTCTGAAACATCAACTGTTTGTTCATTTCCATGGATGGAGAGTTCCTCCAACATTTTGTGTATGTTGCTTTGAATTTGCAGCATATGCAAAGTTTCTTGTTTAAGAAATCCATTATGGCTTATGGAAATTGGATGGAATATACAGAAACTATTTCAGATGGCATTTCAAATATATATATTCTAGAAGGTAAAATAAGGAGTTCAATTGAAAGATGTATAAGAGTGCACATGAACAGGAGCTAAGAAAATTAAATGACGAGAACTTGAATGTACAGGTAATGGCATATATGGCTATGAAAATAAATAATGACACTATAGGTAAGGGAAAAGAGAATTGAGTACTAAATATAAATAAGAAACCCAAAACACAGATGTAATTGGATTTTGTGCACAATTTTGGATAGATACTTACAACACTTATTTATCTATCCAATGTCAGAATTTTGCCCGACGATGGCCTCCTAATCCTGAGTCGACGTAGTAGTAGTAGCAATGTCAGAAAAGAGAGCTTAGCTTTAGCAGATTAGGAAATGATATTGATAGTTATAGCAGTAAATAAGCAATGACTAACATGTAAACATTTAAAGCATTGCTAGTCTGATAATCAATTTTCATTCCATAATGATATATTGTCTTGAATGCTATATGCTCTAATCTTGTTGATTGCCCTTCTTAGTGAACACCCACTAAATATATCATGTGAATTGCTTTCCCCTTGACTATTCTACTAACCACATTTTCAAAAACAAGCCGATTAATTACAAACGTTTGTAAATACGACCTTTCTTTTATAAATCTAGACTTCCACGATGCTTAAGTCCTGTTGGACTATACGGGAACTGCAAATTGGAATCACCAATTGTAAGTCTTGTGGAAGAATTCAAATGCACCAAAGCAAGGTTGGTCATGACCCTCACTGAATCTGAAGATACTGTTATTCGAACAGCGGCCCCCCCCCCCCGTGTGGTAACGGGGAGGAAGTGAACCCCATCTGAAGCCATTCAGAGTGCTAAGTCTGCTCTTCACTTCAGGGATGTGGTTGGCCAAGTCCAACATGGGAGAGCCGGGCTCAGGCTTGTCCCAAAGGCTCCTCAATGGCACAAGGCAACATGAGTGCAGAAGAGTCGGCTTGTGGAGGAGGAGGTGAGAAGGCAGAGCGACATGCCAGGGCCATCTCAATGGCCAAACAGGGCCAATGGACAAATTGGGAGAGCCTGGAAAAGAGGAAACTTAGCTGGCGTGACATCTGGGAGGTGGAGGGATCTCGGCTAAGTTTTGTCATCAGAGCCACTTATGACCTCCTACCCACACCCCAGAACCTGAACCAGTGGTGGGGAGAAGACCCCGCTTGCTCTCTTTGTCAAGCACCTGGATCACTAAGAGACATTTTAACAGGATGCACCATGAGCCTCACCCGGGGGGGGTACACTTGGTGGCATAACCAAGTTCTCAGACAGCTGGCATCAATCTTGGAACAGAGGCGAATCACCACAAATGCACTCCCACAAACATCGGCAAGAAATGTTCACATCACACGATTTCTACCAGCAGGCCAACCTCCAGACTACTTTACTTTACTTTATTGTCGCTAAACAATTGATACTAGAGTGTACAATCATCACAGCGATATTTGATTCTGCACTTCATGCTCCCTGGATTACAAATCGATAGTAAATATTAAAAATTTAAATTATAAATCATAAATAGAAAATAGAAAAGGGAAAGTAAGGTAATGCAAAAAAACAAAAAAACACGAGAGGCAGGTCTGGAAATTTGGAGGGTATGGCCCAGATCTGGGTCAGGATCCGTTCAGCAGTCTTATCACAGTTGGAAAGAAGCTGTTCCCAAATCTGGCCGTACAAGTCTTCAAGCTCCTGAGCCTACTCCCCGAAGGAAGAGGGATGAAAAGTGTGTTCGCTGGGTGGGCCGTGTCCTTGATTATCCTGGCAGCACTGCTCTGACAGCGTGCGGTTTAAAGTAAGTCCAAGGACGGAAGATTGGTTTGTGAGATGTGCTGGGCTGTGTTCACGATCTTCTGCAGCTTCTTCCAGTCTTGGACAGGACAACTTCCATACCAGGTTGTGATGCACCCTAGAAGAATGCTTTCTACGGTGCATCTATAAAAATTAGTGAGAGTTTTAGGAGAGGCCAAATTTCCTTAGCTTTCTCAGGAAGTAAAGGCGCTGGTGGGCCTTCTTGGCAGTGGACTCTTGGTTGGACCAAGTCAGGTCATTTGTGATATTGACCCTGAGGAACTTAAAGCTTTTGACCTGATCCACTTGCGCACCACCGATGTAAATTGGGTCGTGCGGTCCGCTACTCCTTCTGAAGTCAACAACCAATTCCTTTGTCTTGCTGACATTGAGGGATAGGTTATTGTCTTCGCACCATGCCACTAGGTTCTTCATTTCCTCTCTGTACTCAAACTCATCATTACCTGAGATACAGCCTACAATTGTTGTGTCATCAGCACCATATCACATCAAAAGATGTAAGCATTCTGTAGGTTGCTCGGGATTGGAAAATGAACGTGGACTTGGGTAAAAAAAAAAAAAAAAGCTTGTGTTTCCCACAGACATTGCAGCTACAACACTCTGGCCAGACATGGTCCTGTGGTCCACAACAGTCAAGCTGGTAAATGTTCTGGAGTTGACAGTACCATGGGAAGGTGGTGTCAAAGAAGCTTATGGGATGAAAAAGACCAAGTACTCTGAACTGGCAACTGAAGCTGCCCAGAATGGCTGGAAGACCAAGATTTTCCCTGTAGAAGTGGGATGCAGGGAATTTGTTGCTACATCTACGACCAGTCTATTGAAGAAGATGGGGGTGAGAGGTCACTCCCTCCAACAAGCAATCAAGTCCTTGTCAAATGCAGAAGAAAGCAATTGGATTTGGATTAAAAGGAAAGACAACAATTGGGCTGCAAGATGAAGACAGGAGGGTATGGAACTGAGGGGGTTGTATCTGGAATGCCAGGTAGCACTGTTGAGCCCTCTGGAGACATCGTGGGCTTATCAACGAAACATCAAAAGAAGGAGGGTGCCCACCTGATGACCCCGATGACGTACCTACCTTCCTTGTCACCACTCCAAGCCCATTGCCAACATCGAGAGTGCTGATTTACCATAGGGATTGAAACATCAAGTCCTGGTAGCTCTACTACTCAATACTACTATGATTTTCAAGCTAATCTATTGTGACATCAAACTATTTGGAATCCAAATGTCATATTGACTTCTACTGCAAGACAATGAGTTCAATTGTGCTACAACTGGAAAGGGCTCTGGTGAGACAACATCTGTAATATCGTGGACATGTCTGACTCCCTACAAAGGAAGGATATGCAGTTGCAAGAAAGTTTGTGAACCCTTTGCAATTACCTGATTTTCTGATTAATAACCATAAAATGTGCTCTTATCCTCATCTAAATCACAATAATAGGCAAACACAATCTGCTTAAACTAATAACACAGAAACAATTGTACACCTTCTCGTCAATACTGAATATACCATTTAAACAATCGCAGTCTCAGTTCAAAAAAGTATGTGGACCCCTGGGGTAATGTCTTCTACGAAAGCAATTTGGAGTCAGATGTTCCAATCAATGAGATGAGATTTTGAAGTGTGGGTCGTAGAGGTGCCTTACTCTATAAAAAAGACACAAACTCATGTTACCGACAGAGCCTGCTCTTCTCAAGAAAAATCTGTTGAATGTGCACCATGCCTCGATTACAACAACTTTCAGAGGACCCTATCAGAATTGCAGAGATGCATGAAGCTAGATAAGGTTACAAAAATATTTCTAAAGACCTGTGTTTATCAGTCCACAGTAAGAGAAATTGTCAACAAATGGAAGAAAGTCAGTACTGTTGCTACTCTCCCCAAGAATGGGCGTCATGCAAACATCACATCAAGAGCACAATGTGCAAGGTGGTGAAAAAGAACCATGGGTAACAGCCAAAGACCTGCAGAAATCCCTAGAGCTTGCTGAAGTCTCTATTCATGTGTCCACTATAAGAAACACACCAAACAGGCATGGTGTTCATGGAAGGACATCATGGAGAAAAACAGTGCTCTCCCTAAATAAATAAATAGATAGATAGATAGATAGATAGATAACTAACTAACTGCAAATTAGTTAGGTCTCAAGTTTGCAAAAAACCACCTGGATGTTCCACAACTCTTCTAGGACAATGTTCTGTGGACTGATGAGACAGAAGTGGAACTTTCTGGCAGAAATGCACACCACTATGTTTGGAGGGAAAAGGGCACTGCACACCAACATCAAAACCTTATACTAACTGTGAAGCACAGTAGAAGGAGCATCATAATTTGGGGATGCTTTGCTGCCTCAGGGCCTGGACAGCTTGCAATTGTTCAGGGAACAATAAATTCAAAATTGTATCAAGACATTTTACAAGTGAACGTCAGGGTAGCAGTCCATCCCTTGGAGATTAAAAGAAGTTGGATGATGCAACAAGACACCAATCCAAAACACAAGAGTATACCAACCGAATGGTTTAAAAAGAAGAAAATTTGTGTTTTAGAGCAGTGGTCCCCAACCACCAGGCCACAAAACATGTGCTACCGGGCCGTGAGGAAACGATATGAGTCAGCTGCACCTTTCCTCATTCCCTGTCACGCACTGTTGAACTTGAACATGGGGTTGCCAACTGTCCCGTATTTGCAGGGACATCCCGTATATTGGGCTAAATTGGTTTGTCCCATACGAGACCGCCCTTGTCCCGTAGTTCCCCTGCTAAGGTAGAGCGTTCCTATGAAACCTTTCATGCCAAAATGGTGTAAAGCCCAGAAGCAATTACCATTAATTTATATGGGAAAAATTTTTCAGCATTCCCAGACCCAAAAAGTAACCTAACAAATCATACCAAATAACACATAAAACCAAAAATAAATAACACTAACATTCAGTGAAAGCAGGAATGACATGATAAATACACAGCCTATATAAAGTAGAAATAATGTATGTACAGTATAGTCACGAAGATGAAAGCAAAACCGATTTATGGGGAAAATTGGCACGTACACGCATGCGTACTTCACACGCGCAGCGCATGCACACACAGGTGCCCGTAAAAAGTCTTCGTGCTCATGGTAGTCTTTCCTGGGGTAAAGTGTCCCGGGATTTGACTGCTACTTTTGTCCCTTATTTGGGAATGAGAAAGTTGGCAACCCTAACTGTAAAAGACATGTTGAGGTGAGTTTAACCCTACTTGAACACCCCCCCGCCCCACCACCTCCCGGTCGGCCGTTCCACAAGAATATTGTCAATATTAAACCGGACCCCGGTGCAAAAAAGGTTGGGGACCCCTGTTTTAGAGGGGCCAAGTCAAAGTCCAGACCTTACTCCAATTGAGATGCTGTGGCATGGTCTGAAGAGAGTAGTTCATGCAAGGTATTGCGGAAATATTGATGAACTAAAAGTTTTGTATGAAGGAATGATCTAAAATTCCTCCTCGATGCTGTACAAGTCTGATCGGCAACTACAGAAAACATTTGGTGGAGGTTATTGCTGCTAAACGAGATTCAACCACTTATTAAATACAAGCATTGACATACTTTTTTCCAGCATGGACTAGGAATGATTAAACAAGGTGTTCAATAAAGACATGAAAAGTACTATTGTTTGTCATGAAGAGGCCACACTCAGTTTGGAGGAACAACACTTTATATTCCATCTGGATAGCCTCCAACCTGATGCATGAACATCAATTTCTCCAACTTCCAGTAATGACCACCCCCACAATTCCCCATCCCCTTTTCCCTCTCTCACCTTATCTCCTTACCTGCCCATTGCCTCCCTCTAGTGCTCCCCTCCCCTTTTCTTTCTTTCATGACCTTCTGTTCTCTCCCTTCGGACTCGCCCTTCTTCAGCCCTATATCTCTTTCAACAATCAACTTCCCAGCTCTTCACTTTATCTCTCCCCCTCCAGGTTTCACCTATCACCATGTTTCTCTCTCCCCTCTCCCACCTTTTAAATCTACTTATCTTTTTTCCACCAGTCCTACTGAAGGGTCTCGGCCCGAAACTTTAACTGTACTTTTTTCCCTGTAGGTGCTGCCTGGCCTGTTAAGTTCCTCCAGCATTTTGTATGTATCGCTTCAATTTCCAGCAGATTTTCTCTTGTTTGGGTGTTATTAGTTTAGGTAGATTGTGACTTAGATGAAGATCAGACCACATTTTATGATTAATTAATGCAGAAAATCAGTTAATTTCCAAAGGGTTCATTATCTTTTTCATGCAACTGTACCTGAAAAACAGGGACTTCACCTGACTGATTCCTGGGATATGAGGTTTTCACTGCAAGTGGTGATTATGCAACTTAATTCTATACTCATGAGTTTAGAAAATTGAGATGTGATCTCAGTGAAAGATACAAATTTCTTGGAGCTTGACAGAGTACATTTAGGGATGATATTTCTCCCGGAAGAACTCTAAAACCAGGTTTCACCATTTCAATTTAAGGGATCATCCATTCAAGACTGAGGTGGAAGAAATTTCTTCACCCAGAGGGTAAAATTCTTTAACCAAGCAGGCTGTGGAGGCTCAGTTGTTTAGAATATTCAAGGTGGAGATAAATACATTTTTAGATCTTTAGGGAATCCAGGAATGTACACTTAATGTCATTCTCCAGCTTAAGGTTCCAGAAAGCACAGATTCAATGGGTGACCCTGTGAAACCAGTGAAAAACTATAATGAAGACATCGCACTATTCCCTTTCGTAAATAGAAGCACCATCCTGTTATTGTTAGAAGTCATAAATACCAAGTTTCAAGGAAATACATATTTGCCCTTCATAGTCTTTGCAGCAATTTCATTTGTATCACTTGGAGGGGCTCATCACTAATCCCCTAACTTGGCCTGAATCCATTGCTGGTTTATCAATTAAATCAGAAGTGAAAAATAACTGCATGGACATCAACTAATGAAACTCCTGCATACACCAACTCTCAGACTGCAATGTTTTTAAATTCATTAGAACTATTATTATCTAAAAGACTGCACCCAACTGAAGTGTAATTTCTACCCTTTAAACCCTTAATAACTTCACTCGCAAATTTCTATAGACCTACCATGGTGAGCATTCTAACTGGTGCATCCATGCCTGGTAAGGAGGGGCCACTGCACAGGAAAAGGAAAAGCTGCAGAAAGTTGCTAACTTTGCCAGTTCTATCATGGGCGCCAGCCTCTCTACAGAGGACATCTGTAAAAGGCAATGATTCAGAAATGTGGCATCCATCATTAAGAACCCCCATCACCCAAGATGCGCCTTCTCATTGCTACCATCAAAGTGGTGGTATAGGAGCCCGAAAACACTCACTCAACATTTTAGGAACAGCTTCTTACTCACCAGATTATAGAATGGACAATGAACCCATGTGCACTTCCTCACTTTTTAAATATTTGTCCCTCTTTTTGCACTACTTAATTTAATATTATATATAATTTTCAAATAGCATACATCAGTTAAAAGTTTATGAAGTATAGTTAGGGTAAACGGTCTTGACGTAAAAAGCTGTTCTTGGCAAAAGCAAAGTCAACATTTCACTTCCATGATTTCAGACCCGAAAGATTTCCAGGTTCTACCTTCTATTGTCATCTTGTAAACAACTATGCTTCCAAACTCCCCCTCCTCCATTAGCACAAAGAATGGTGACTTCGATTTATTAAGCATCATTATTTTTCACAATGTTATAGTGAACAAATTAAAACAAGAACATTCTCTACAAGTGAAATACTGGTTTACTCACTGACAATGTGGATCCAAATAAAATTGTGCTATCATTGGTAGCCTATTACAATGTATGCCAGGATATTCTATTATGGGTATGATAGAAATACAGCTCCACATGTATGGCTACATCAAAATCCAATAATTTCATGTTTGTGTCAATGCTTTATTAAATATGTCTCTATATCAAAAATAAACATGCCATTTAATACATTCACTATTTCCTATGTGACCTTGTCAAATAGAACAATTCAAGTGTGAAGTCAAAGGTATACTTCCTTTTTCCAATCAACCATTTACCCTTTTGCCACTGGTGAAAGGCAACAAGATCCCTTTACAATGCCTCGTCTTTTTCAATAAATTTTGCATGAAAACACGTTACTCAAGCACAAAGTTGCCTGCTGTCACACTGGAAGTGTGATAAATGTTTAATGAAAACAACACCATACAGCTTGGTGTCAGACAACACCAATCACATAAGCTTGCTTTCATCTGAGTAGACACTTTAAAGAGGTCCTGTGCATGATTCATGCAGCAGAACTCTGTAACCTGTATGCTAATAATGTTAAATTAACATAAGGACTTCCTGCAGTATTGGAAGGTGGGGGAGGGGAGGGTGGGGAAAGATTATTTAAAGGAATGATTGTTTGGCTGAGTTAAGGATGTTATCAAACTGAAAGCTGGGTAATTTTTGTTCACATAGAATACAGCTGTCAAACACGAGAAACAAAAAAAGTAGAAAAGTGACAAAGCAACAGCATCACTCTGTACACTTCAAAACAGATTTGGAAAACATTAATCATTTGCACACACAGATGTTTTGATCTCCAGTAGTATGTCTTCTTCACAAATAAGTAAAACAGAATTTGATGTTGAGTCTGTAAGAACTTCCTTGGTTGAAAGTAACTATAATATCATGTCATCTACTACTCAAAACTGTGACAGGGAAGTTTGCTCCAACGAAGAGTTTGCAGCTGAGATTAAACTAGCATGTATTTATCAACACCAATGTAAAAATCCCTTCTTTCTCACTTCTCCATGCATTTCACATAAATTTTTTAAAATACTTAAATACTCTAAAGCTTACATTTTGCAAAATCTTTTTTAATAATTTTAGCATAGACTCAATCTGAAATCAACTTTTAAAAAAGTGATTAAGATTGTTAATGCAATTTCTGTTCTGTAAGGAACAGTGCTTACAAACTTAAATAATGAAGTGATATCATTGACAAATGAAGCAAAACGTCAAATGAAGAATCATGCAGCAGTTAGTCTCCTCTGTGCTCTTTTTGTTGTGCCCAGCAAATGTCTCTTTATATAGTTCCAATTCTCCTTAGAAAGAGTTTAATAGGATTTGCATCCATCACTCCCAGTTAGTACATTTCTGATCGCAATAACTCTCTGGATCCAAAATTCTTATTGGTTTACTGATCTTTGGCTAATTACAAACGTTTGTATTTTATATTGTGTTATCTGGTTATCAACACCTCTACCAGTGGAAGCCTTCTTTATCTGATCAATATCGCTCATAACTTAGAGCACCTATATAAATTCTCCCATCGTAAAGAAACTTAATCCAGCATCTCAGTTTCTCCCCAAAACAAAAATGCCCCAACTCCAGTAACAATCTCCAACAAATCTTTCAAGATTCTATCTATCTGCAATTCAACAAAATATACCAAATGATGCCTAACCAGTGATCTCTGAAGGTTCAGTAAAACTTAATTGCTTTTGCATTCCACAAAATTACACCTTGGATCCTGCAGACAATCTGCCTTGAGCAGGATTTAAGACATAAATGAAATCACTGGGGAGATTAGGGCAAAGATTTTGATGGCAAAGAGGAACATAAATTGCACACTAAATTATTATAATTCTCAAAAGATCCCCATAGATCTGCTGGTCGAGATGCCATAACTGGGCAGTACCCCAGTGGAGGCAGTTGTGCAGCCTCCTCCTCAGTAAAACACTGACCATACAACATCAAGAGCATTTTCCCCATAGACTGCAACAGAACACCATAAACGACTGTGGATTTATCGACTCTCATACTGGAAGGCTGTTCCCTCTAAGCTGTGTGGGTGCGTGGCTGCGCAGTAACTGAAATGCTCTTGTGCACATTGCCTAGTTGTCGCGCAGCTGGAATTTTCTTTTATATGATATTTTAAGTACCATGAAGTTTTCAGGCTCTGTAAAAAATCTCATCAGAGCAATGCTTGATCAGCGGACCTGTTAAACAAAATAGAGCGAACGTTGTTGGGAAACCTGACTGTTGAACACACAGCAACGTATCCTGGCTCAGAAGACAGTTACACTACTGAAATGAGTGGGAGAAGAAGATAGCAAACAGGAGAAATTGACTTTCGGGACAAAGGCTTTTGGAAGATTTAACTAAGTTAAAGGATTTTGATTCTTGCTTATGCAGGTGTATATGCATTTATGTCTGTGTGCAAATTTTTCTAGAGTAAAGCATTATTTTCAATTTCCTTGACATAACTCAGCTCAAAGCCATTCACAAAATTTAATTTGAACAGCATGCTTAGGATTTCTCAACTAGCTATTTGCTTTGCAAAACGCCTTGCCTCAAAGAACTAGGAGTCTGCCTCAAAGTACTAGGAGTCTGCCTCCTAGCAGAAAACTGCATCCTGGACCATTAGGATGAAACAGCAAGGTCAAGGGCACATGCAGCTTGTAACCTTGGGATCTGAGATCTGTCCCAAATTTTTCAAATTATTTCAAAGTACTTTCTAATTCTTTATATTAGAGTTAATTCTAAGTTTACTAATTTAAACTTTTTCAGTTTACTTCACTTTTAATCAGTTTAAATGCCAGAAACATTCAGTGACAGTGTTTCCAACCTAAAGACTCACTCCGAGCTTTGATAGCTTTAAAAGGCTGCTTGGGGAGTTTTCTTTGCATTTCTGGTTATATGCTAACTGCATTTCATTGGCTTTGTATCTGTACTCGGCACAATGACAATAAAGTTGAATCAAATCAAATCAAGAGCAGGGTTTCTGTACTAAGCTGCCTAAGACCCAATCATCATTCGGACTATACCAGTAAACTCGGAGACTTGGTCAGTAAGTGAGGTAAGATCTTTGATTCGGAAATTGGTGGAAATCAGCCCAACACATTCTGACTAATTGCTTTTCAACTTTTCAAGTGGGCACAACTTCCTGTAATTTCCAGACAGGAACACCCAAATCAATCAATTTTGCTTCTCCATAAATTTCAGACCTCAGACAAATGTTAAACTGGCAGATCTCAAGTTAAATGTTTATCTTTTCTTCCATTTCCCCTGAAGATTTGTAATTTTGTAACCCACTGAGACGAAGAGCTTTGAAAGTTACAATTAAACTCACAATCAATTTTCTCACATTTATTTTAAAACTGGGTTAGGTATCCACATATCAGTAACGTCACTAACATAGAAAAAAAAATTATCACCATCATTAACAGCAGATTCATAAATAGTAAGCTTCCACAAATCTTATCAACAAAAATATCCTGGAAAATGTTATGGTGGATGTATCATCATATCATTTTTAAATAAATTTCTCACTAAATTCATTATACTGTTCAAATGAACAACCTGTGTACTACATTTCCCCCCACTTTCACCAACATAATAAATAAATCAGATATTGCAATGTTGCTAGACAACCCAGCAACACTGTTAAACACGTCCAACAACTCCAGAAACAAGATAAAAACATGTTCTTGATCGTGCAGCCAACCATACATTTGGCCATGGCAGGTGAGAAGCTGAATGCCTCCTGCCTGCCAAGTAAAGTCCAACAAAACATTTTTACTCCCAAGAAAGGAAGAACAGCCTGTCAAAGTCTGGCACTACAACTTTCAAGAAACCACAAAAGTACTTAAATGCATATTTAGCATGAACAGAGCCATGCTGTGTTATATAAAAAAAAACCCTTTTGATGATTGCCTTTGTAAATCAGACTAATACCACAATAATGCAATAGGAAAGGAAAGGTACGTTGCATCCGGAGTTTCTCCGGTCAGCAGACGATTTCCCTCCACACCTCTCTGACGTAGTGGGGAACTGCATACGAGGCAAGTTACAGCAGTGGTTTGCCATTACCTTCTGCCAGGTGTGTTTCCAAAGAGATCACCAGCTCGTAACCCAGCACGGATGGAAAGCGTGCAGGGGAGCTGGCTGGATTCAAACTCGGGACCTTTCGTCCCGAAGTCCGGCCCTGATGCCACTACGCCACCAACCAGGTCAACACAATAACATATAAATAAAAGCAAACAAATGTTTTGATCATATAACATTGATATTTTGCAGCTGCATGACCCTGAAGAATCATTTGATACTTTCCCTAAAAGAAGCCATGAGTCACTAAATATTTCTGTTAGGAAAAAGACATTAAGATGCAAAAATATTCTCAACGGAAAGATCTTTTTCTCTTGACTGAATACATTATACATTTTACACATACTGCTTGATTAAATGAGACCTAAACATATAGTTTTGTTTTTATTCATCCTTATGCTAAATGTTATTAACTTAGCATTTTGTTAATTGTTGAAATAGTGAATAGTTAATACTCCCAACAGGGAGCGTCTAAAATAGCCTCTGACAATCAAGTACAGCTCCTGGCCTTGACATAACGTTTAGCTACTAAGTCCAGCAGAAATGTTTTTACTGACAGGAAAGGGGACAAAGGTGGTTGCCAGCAGCTTAAAACCAGTCACTTCAGCCAGATGTGGTTCGTCAACCATGGTTGGCAGTTCATCTCAAAGGATGAAAACTCTGATCTGAAAACTCTGTTGCCTTGCAGCTTATTCACTCTTGGAAAATCTGGAGCTGAGATTCCTGAAAGAGTCCTACATTGAGTTCATCACTGAATAGCAACTCCTGCAGCACCATTAGTGGCAAACTGTATCAGTCACTGCCATTCCTTGGATTCATCAGTTTTGTGGAACCTGCTGCATGAGCGACAGCTTGCTCTCCACATCATACTGATCTGGCTTATGTATCACATAGACAGCTTGCTCTCCATATCCATGGTTGAACCCAACCAATAAGGACTGCATTCCAGTGAACAATGTTGTCACCTCAATAATGGTTTGGGTAAATTACTATAAAATGGGACTGTCATATGTTGAAAGATTGAAGCAACTGGGCTTGTATACTCTGGAATTTGGAAGGATGAGAGGGGATCTTATTGAAACTTATAAGATTATTAAGGGATTGGACACGCTACAGGCAGGAAGCATGTTCCCGCTGATGGGTGAGTCCAGAACCAAAGGCCACAGTTTAAGAATTAGGGGCAGGCCATTTAGAACGGAGTTGAGGAAAACCTTTTTCACCCAGAGAGTGGTGGATATATGGAATGCTCTGCCCCAGAAGGCTGTGAAGGCCAAGTCTCTGGATGCTTTCAAGAAAGAGATGGATAGAGCTCTTAAAGATAGCAGAATCAAAGGTTATGGGGATAAGGCAGGAACTGGATACTGATAGTGGATGATCAGCCATGATCACAGTGAATGGCGGTGCTAGCTCGAAGGGCCGAATGGCCTACTCCTGCACCTATTGTCTATTGTCTCTATTGTCTATTGTCTCGACACTACTAAAAGTACAATTGCTGCATTGACTTACATATAAGAATCCTTATAAACCTCAAACCATTCATATTTGTTTAGACTATCACAACCCACGATCAAACAGTAAACAAGTGCATGAAAAGGAAACATTTTTCTCCAAAATATTTCGGCTTAAGAATTCCCAGTGTGATGGTAAGACTAACAATGATCCACAAGCATTTTCTGTTTTGATAACATAAATCAAAAATCATGATATTCTGAAATTCAAATCTTACCCTTTCTTATCACTTCGTGATTCCCTTTCTTTTCCTTTATCTCGGATCTTATCGCGCACCTTGTCTCTGCCTTTGCGCCTATCCCTTTCTCGAGACCTGCTTCTGCTGTAGCTTCGTCTCCGGCTTGAGCGTTCACTGCTGCGACTGTGAGAGCGCCGTCCATGTTGAGATCTTGAACTATGTGAAAACAATAAATACATTAAGTCAAAAGGAGATTTCTCCACTTGACACATTCAATTTAAGTTAAAATGATTTAAAATATTTTTTTTTATAAATGGCACTTCAAAAATCCCATACGCTTATAAAATAGACAACTTGTAGATGATTTGCAAAAAGTAAATCCTCAACCTCACCTGTACCTTTAAAATTATTTGAGAACTGATGATGGAACTGTGCCAGTAAATAAAGTACTAAAAGAAAATGGTGGACATGTCATCTTGGCATAAAACTGTTTGCCCAGACACACACATCCAACTAAAGATCTCAAAATGATGTTTACACAAATCTAGGAACAAGACAATTGCCTAGTTTTTGGCTTAAGGGATAAATCTACAAATCTAAAAAAAAAATGTGCAAGATTCCAAAGCAGTACTTGAATAATGACAGCTGTATCTGAAAATCCAGGGAAGATTCTAAAGGCACTGAGAATATACTTCAGATCTGGCTCCACAAATACTAAAAAGGCATTAATCTGCAAAATATTGAGTAAACCCTGTAAGCAATAAAGCGCTACCTATAAGATGGGATTTCCCTTTGTTTTCGTGACAACACTCGCTCTTGTAGTTGCTATAAACTTGTAAGAGCACTGAAAGACGTTTGCAATAGAGCACAGATAGTACCTACAGACAGGATTTTGGAATCCCTTTAGCTAATGTATTAAAGATATCAGTATCTAACTCTCAGAATATGTTTCTTTCTTTCTCTATAATGGCTGACACAAAGTGATGCATTCTTGAAATTTTTTTTCAAATACACCCATAGCATGTTATCAATTGATTAATCTTGATGGTTTTGTTATTTGAGCAATATTTAAGTAGAACATTTCAGTGGAATCACCATGATACTTCACTACAAAGGGTCAAAACAATGCAAGAAGTATCATAGGAAAGGTGGATAAAAATGCTGAAGATGATGTAGCTAGTTTACAAACGGGGCAATGTGTAATGAGGAGAGGCTAATGACAGGGGCAAAATTGCAGTCAACAAGATGAGTTGCAGCATAAAACACAGACAAAACCTAAAGGGTGTTATGTACCCCTGGGATTCCTTTTTGCTGTTGACTGTCACTTTAACGCACAAGAAAGAACTGAGGCTAACTTTTGGATTTCTGCTGCAAGAGAGAGGGGCAGAGTCTGTCTTTCAACTTGTGTTTACACTTTTGCAAGGACACTTGACAACTGCTGTCAGCTTTTGGGTGGCCATGGACAGAGAGAAGGGAGGAGCTACTTGATGGACAGCTGGTATTCAGCATGGTGAGATAAAAAGGTCAGTTGATAAACACACAGACACATGGCTTTGGACAGTGGATGAGCTTTGTTGTGCCTGCAGAACTTCACTTGTTCTTTAACAGATTTGACATTGTGGCCCCTGACCATCCCCCACGAGTCATCTGTTGTCCGCCCCCAACCAACACATACTCCACTCTCCCCTCCTACCCCTCCTCACAGTCCCCCACCTTGCTCTCATGACTATACCCCTTCCCCACACAAAACCACCACGGTGTGAGAAGACAGCTGAAAGGTCTCAACCCGAGCAAGGCTGCAGGACCGGATGGTATCAGTTCCAGGGTGCTCAAAACCTGTGCCCCTCAGCAATGACTGACTGGCAAGAGACAAAGAGTTGGGAAAAAGGGATCCTCTCTGGTTGGCTATCAGTGAATAGTGGTGTTTCACAGGGTTCTGTGTTGGGACCGATTCTTTTTACATTATATGTCATTGACTTGAGTGATGGAATTGATGGCTTTGTTGCAAAGTTTGCAGACAATATGAAGTTAGGTGGAGGAGCAGGTAGTTTTGAAGAAGTAGAGGTGCTACAGAAGGACTTAGACAGATTAGATGGAATACAGTGTCAGAAAGTGTTGGCCTTGCACTTCAGTAGAAGAAATTAAAGGGTTGACTATTTTCTAAATGGTTAGAAAATACAAAAAAACTGAGGTGCAAAGCACTGTGCAGGATTCTCGAAATATTAACTTACATGTTGAGTCTGTGGAGAGGAAGGCAAATGCAATGTTAGCATTCATTTCAAGAGGACTAGAATATAAAAGCAAGGATGCAATTTTGAAACTTTAATAAAGCACTGATGAGGCCTCACTTGGAGCACTGAGAGCAGGTTTGGGCCCCTTATCTTAGAAAGGATGTGCTAAAACTGGAAAAGGTTCAAAGGAGGTTCACAAAAATGATTTCAGGATTGAATGGCTTGTCATATAAGAGCATTTGATGGCTCTGGCCCTGTATTCACTGGAATTCAGAAGAATGAGGGGTGACCTCATTGAAACCTATCAAACGGTGAAATGCCTTAATAAAGTGGATGTAGAGGGAATGTTTCCTGTGGTGGGAGAGTCTACGACCAGATGACACAGCCTCAGACTAGAGGGGCGTCCTTTTAGAATGGAGACGAGGAGGAATTTCTTTAGCCAGGGAGTGGTGAATTTGTGCAATTCTTTGCCACAGGTAGCTGTGGAGGCAAAGGTTGATAGATTCTTGATTGGTCAGAGCATGAAGGGATACGGGGAGAAGGGAGGAGATTGCCCCGAGGGGAAAATTGGATCAGCTATGATGAAATTGGCAGAGCAAACTCAATGGGCCAAATGGCCTAACTCTGCTCCTATTTCTTATGGTTTAAAACACAAATATAACTGCTTTGGTATGAAACTAAACCCCATTGAATTACTGGATTATGAACCAAACTGACACCTTACTGCTTCTGGAACAGTATATAAAATTTGTCCAAGTTTACAAAGTATAGTAAACTACTCATTATCCGGCATTATGTATCCAAAATTCTCATGCAACCAACAAGAATTTCCAAGGACAATCTGCAATTTCACACTTGCCTACATCATTCGGAGCGTTGAGTATACAAGTCATGTTGCACCTGTACAAAACCTTGAATAAGCCATTGTTGGAATACCGCAAGCATTTCTAATGACCACATAACAGGAAGGATGTGGAGAGGATGCAAATGAGTTGCACCAGGATGTTACCTAGATTAGATAGTATCAGCTACGAGAAATCAGAGAAACTTGGACTGTTTCCTTGAGAGTGGCAAAGGACAAAGAGTGATCTAACACAAGTATAATAAAATATAAGAACATAAGCAGTAAATTGAACATTTTGCCCAGAGTAGAAATATCAAACAGTAGAGGGCATAGCTTTGAGGTGAACGAGTAAAAGTAGATATACAAGGCAAGTTTGTTTCTTTTACACAGTGGTAGGTGCTTGAAATGTGCTGCCATTGGGTGGTGGTGGAAACAAGTTAAGTGGCACTTAGAGAGATTCATGAACAGACAGAGAATGGAGGAGCATTAACCATGTGCAGGCAGGTATGCAGTTTAAATTGGCACGGATATCTGAAACAGACTTGCTCCTGTGAAATTCTAAACCATGTTCCATGTTTTCAAAAATTTAAATTTGAATTTGGCTTGCTGGGTTCTCATATGGTTTTCTTCAAACACAAAGGGAAAGTTGATTCCAAATATGTTTCCTAAACTTAGTGACTAGTTTTCTTTAAAATAATCCGAAGGCACATTTATCTCAGAGCCAGGTCTTCAACTCCACTTTCTTGTCTACCACCAGTAACTTTTGGGACCTTTGCTTGTCCACAAAATATCTACTATTGTCTTAAGCACATTCAAAGACTCTGTTACCATTGCCTTTAATGAAGAGTGTTCCAATGTCCCATGATGACCCAGGAAGCAAAAAATTCTCATCTCTGTTGTAAATGAGTACTCCATAACTCACTCATGGTTCTCGACATCCTCATTGTCAAAGCACCCTTCAGGTTCTGACAAGATTCAATCAAGTTCCCTCTCAATTTTTTAAACTCCAGCAGGTACAAGTTTAGCCCGGCCAACCTTACCCAATAAAGTGACCAATCTGATCAGGAGTCATTCTAACAAATTTCCATTGAACAGATCACAGGACAATAATATTTCTTCCTAAATCAAAAGTGGATACAATATTCCATTTGTGATCTGACCAATGTCCTATGTAACTGAAGCAAAAGCTTTCTATTTTTGTATTCAACATCTCTTGTAAGAAATAACTTTCTGATAAGCTTTCCCAATTATTTGCTCTACTTGCATACCAGCATTTTGTGAATCATACACTAGCACACTCAGATCCTTCACGTTTTCAGAGCTCTTCAATCTCTCAACATTTAGATATGTTCCTTTTTTCAAACTTCTTGCCAAACTTTTCACATTTTCTCACGTTATATTACATTTGCCAGATCTTTAATGTTCGCTTAACCTATTCTACATCCCTTTGCAGCCTTATGTTCTCAATCTGAAATTGTAAAATAACATTAAATACAAAGAATTTAAAAGGCTTCTTGATTAAAAGGTATGTGGTATTTTGTGGTCTCAATTTACTTCATTACAGTTTACAACTAATTAAGTACTTTTGATAAGCAGTCACTTCCTAACTACCCACCTGCAACTCTAATCAAAGTCAGTGTTTCCCAGACCCTGTGCCAGAAAAATACTCCAGTATAAAAATCTGAGGAGTTCACACAGGCAGCAATCAAATGCATTGAAAAATGCAGAATCAACCACAGCACCACAGTAGCTTAGCAGTTAGCACAATGCTACTACAGCCTGGGGCTGAGTTCGAAGTGGAGCTCTGAAGTTATCTGTAAGGAGATTGTACATCCACCCCACGTTTGGGTGCTCCAGTCTCCTCCCACAGTCTAAAGGTGTACCGGTTAGTAGGTTAATTGGTCATTGTAAATTGTCCCAGCATTAGGCTACGGTTAAATAGGTGGGCTGTCGGTGGCATGGCTCGAAGGGTATTCTGTGCTACATCTCTAATTAAAATAAATAAATAAACCATTTTGTGATTATACTTTGGATTTACACTTCTGACATGCATCCCTAACTTGCTAGCTTTTACCTACAGAACTTCAGCCAAAACTATTATTCATCCTGATAAGATGTTTGTTTTTGCAAATTTCTCAAGCAGCTTTCAATCACAAGAAAAAGAACATTTGTTGAAAATAACAATTTACAACAAAATGAAATATAGCTTCCATATTTTCCATTCCACTATCTGTGTAGCAGGTCTTTTCCACAACTGCATCATATTCCCATTCCTCTCCCAATTAGTTTTCTGCCAAACTTTTTAATCTTTCTAACGTAATACCTTCTCATCATACAGCAATTATTTCCATATGACTGCAAAGACCAGTTTATCTCTAATGACCCACCACACTGATATAAACCTGAACCAGAACCATAAATAATTGTGTTAATAGGAGCTACTAAGTATCACAGTTAATGCTGTGACAGGTTTTCAATACCAGCACCAATTGGACATGCTACCATTTAGCAAATGATATCACTGTATTATCTGAAGTATTCTGAATATTTTCAGCTTATCGATCTAAATGTGCATGTCCTTCATCCAAAATATCATTACCAATTCACCCACGTAAAAAAGTCAAACCTTTAAGTCTGATGAACAAAAGGAAAACATGCAATTATACAAAGTGAGTTTCAATACTCATCTAAAGTCTCAAATTACACAGCTCAGTTTGAATCTTCACTACAGAATGATAGTAAATAAATTAAATCAATAGAACTGATTTTGACCAGCTAGTTTTGTCTTTCCTTCCATAATATTTACTTTTTAAATGATCTTCCTCTCAAGAATATATAGCACACTTGTAATAGATTATTCAATAGTAAGTTAAACTAAAATATGTTGAAGATTCTTAAAAAAACTGTCATAATTTTACTAGTTCAAAATACAGAGATGTAAAGGGACTTGGGAGTCCTTCTGCAGGATACCCTAAAGGTTAAACTCCAGGTTGAGTCGGTGGTGAAGGAGGCAAATGCAATGTTGGCATTCATTTCTAGAGGTATGGAATATAAGAGCAGGGATGTGATGTTGAAGCTATATAAGGCACTCATGAAACCACACTTGGAATAATTGTGCAGTTTTGGGCTCCTTATTTTAGAAAGGATATACTGACATTGGAGAGGGTTCGGAGAAGATCCACCAGAATGATTCCAGGAATGAAAGGGTTACCATATGAGGAAGGTCTGGCAGCTCTTGGGTTGTATTCCCTGGAGTTCAGGAGAATGAGGGGCATCTCATAGAAACATTCCAAATGTTATAAGGCCTGAACAGATTAGATATGGCAAAGTTGTTTCTCATGGTAGGGGAGTTGAGAACAAGAGAGCACGACTTCAGGATTGAAGGATGTCCATTTAGAACAGAGATGTGGAGAAATTACTTTAGTCAGAGGGTGGTAAATCTCGAATTTGTTGCCATGAGCAGCTGTGGAGGCCAAGTCACTGGGCGCATTTAAGGCAGAGAAAGATAAGTTCTTGATTAGCCAGGGCATCATAGGGCATGGGGAGAAGGCAGGGGCTTGGGGATGACTGGAAGAATTGGATCAGCCCATGATTGAATGGCAGAGCAGACTCAATGGGCCAAATGGCCTATTTCTGTTTCTATATCTTATGGTCTTATATCTTACACCATCATAAAATCAATAGCATTGAATTCACATGTACTTCTCAATATATGTGATTTAAAATTGATAGCAATTCTCAGGTAAACTCCAAAGCAGACTGGTACGTAATTATACTCAGTAGGCACACTCATCATCATGCATGCAGCTAGTATTTTGCAAACAGCAAAAGCAAACTATTTTATCAACTGACTTCACACAAGATACATAGAAGAGCACCAGCGCTGCAAATGATATTGGAAATACAGTGGATTCCGGTTAATAGGGTCATTGGTTTATAGGGGCAGTCGTTTATTTAGGACAATGCTTAAAGAACAGAAACTAAATAGTTAAAATGGTCAGGATTCCCTTATTTATGCCACTTAAATGGGGAAGTAGACCGTTGACAAACAGCTTCTAAATAGTGTCAGTCACATGAACTTGCGTGGTCATGTTATGTCGTGCCTAGAGCAATCAGTTTTTAAGTAGCATCTGTTCCACGTGTTTGTCTTCAAAAAACAGTGATTTTTGTCACTGATAGTTGGCGAGAAATAAGCAGTAAGACATTTCAGAACTGTTTTGCTTACTGTGGTGACAAGCATCCAGACTTGGAGATTCGAGAAACAGCCGGGAGTGAAAACGAAACGATTTCATTGGTTCAACAAGTTAGGAACAATGAGAAAATTGAAGGTAACAATAATCATTTGGAATGTCACGGTGAAAAATGAAGATTTGTAGGATGCAATTGTCAAAAGCATTGCATGAAGGCAGTCCATTACCTGCACTAGGTGCCTGCACTGATCTTGCACATTTTTAGTCAATCAAAAGATTACGGCAGATGAATATAGTATTGTAGATGCATTGGTATTGTTCTAATTTATTCTGTATTTTTAATACATAATTTGCTACTTTAAATAGTAGTTTGTCTTTTTTATACCTTTTAACTATTTCCAAGAAACTTCAGCTAATTGGGGCAAAATATACTGGTCCCAATGTGTCCCAATTAACCAGACTCCACTGTATTACAAATTTTAAAAAATCCTCAACTTCCAATATGTAGCAAATTGATGATAAGGAGCATGTATACTGTCAAATACAAAATAATGACACAATATGCTCTTAGGGGAGAAATCATGTGAACTCTTATCTACATCAGTGAACTATCAAACCTAGCTAAGAAAGGAAAGAATAACCCACACGCAGTCATTTGCTATAATATATAAACCATGACACTTGCCGGAGATAGCCTCAAGATTTGGGAGAGTACACTTAGGACAGAGACGAGGAGGAATTGATTTTCCCCAGAGAATGGTGAATCTGTGGAATACTCTGCCCAATGAAGCAATGGGGCTACCACAGTAAATATATTTAAGGTTGGATAGATTTTTGCATAGTACGGGAATTAAGGGTTATTGGGAAAAAGTAGGTAGGTTGAGATGAGTCCATGGCCAGATCTGCCATGATCTTATTGAATGCCAGAGCAGGCTCGATGGGCCAGATGGCCTATTCCAGCTCTTATTTCTTATGTTCTATGTAATCGATCAACAGGAGACTAGTGAGAATCAGGCTGAAAGGCAAGAAAGTGAATATAACTGTGATCCAGTGCACTAAAGATAGTGACATTGAAGCAAAGTACATCCTCTATGAACAGATGCAATTGGAGGTAGAGTTAACTCCACTCCATAACATTATCACTGTCATGGGATATCTAAACGCCAAAGTTATAAATAACAACTCGCGCTTCACTAGGACCATAGGCATACATTGATGTGGAATGATGAATAACAATGGTGAAAGACTAGTGGAATTCTGTGCCGCGAATAATCTGGCCATAGGAGAGACTCTCTTTCCATACCGTAAAATCCACAAAGTGATATGGCGCTCGCCCAATGGATGCAACAGGAAACAGAATGACCATTTGATGATCAATGGTACAAGGGGATAATCCTCACAGAATGTAAAGATGAAGACAGGAACAGACACAGGAAGTGATCGCCACCTTGTTGTTGAAGAGATGAAACCTAAGCTGAGAAACACTGGGATCAGTACACATGTACAGTACACAAGACATTTTGATATTGAGAAACTCAAAGACGTTCCACTTAAGAACAGATTTCAGTCCTTGCAAGACTTTGTCGAGGATGTGTCAGTGGACAAGATCACCACAATGCGGAAACAGATTGCCACAGTCTTCGAGAACAGCAGCAAGGCTTGTCTAAGATACAAACCTGTACAGAAGATCAAAGAATGGATACAGCAGAAATAAATAAATATATAGATAGATAGATGGACACACACACACAAGATTTAAAATTTGTATGTGTAAAGTTTCAGACCAGATCCAGTGGTCCCGTGAGAAATAAGAATGGTCTGCTTTTGACAACTGAGAAAGAGCAAGAAGCACAATGGACAGAGTATTTCAGAGAATTACTGAATGGACCACCACTAAGTGAAGAACCTGACATATAAGAGATAGCAGAGGAACCCAACATTAGCACAGATCCACCCAAGAAAGAAGATTGTTGCTGCGATTAAAGAACAGCAAAGCTCCAGAACATGACAATTTGAACACTGAATTATTTAAAACTACACCAAAAGTTGCAGCAGCCAATGTGCAGCCACTGTTTACTATAACCTGGAAATGGGGACAGACACCCAAGGATTGGACAAAGGGACTTACTGTTAGGATCTCCAAGAAAGCAGCGATTGCAACAACTGGCGTGGCATCACATTTCTGTCAGTGCCCAGCAAGATTCTCACCAAAGTTATTGTCCAACAGATTACAGGTGCTATTGATGTGTACTTTGAGGAGAAGCAAGCTGGCTTCAAGAAGAACAGAGGCTGTGTCGACCTGATCTTCACACTGTGTAACATCACAGAGCGGTGTACAGAGATGCAGAGGCAACTGTATGTAAATTTTATGGATCTTGATAGCTTTTGATAGCATCCACAGGGACAGCGTTTGGCAAATTCTCAGATCATACAGGATCCCTTCCAAAATTGTCCAGCTTATCCAGAGTTTCTATGCTAATTTCACCTGCACAGCTGGGTTCTGAAATCAAGACAGGAGTCAGGTAATGCTATGTGATGTCTGCAATTTTGTTTTAACCTGGGATTGACTAGGTTGTGAGGCAAACAACAAAAGATAAGGTGTGAGGCATTAGGTGGATCCATTCTCTCCTTTAGAAGATCTTGACTTTGTAGATAGCATCACATTACCATCATATTCACACCAACACATGTAAGAGAAAACTCAGTGGTTGTGCAGCTTTGGTGGACAGGTTGGACTCAGAGTCAGTCAGAGAAAGATTGAGGCCATGACCCTTAATAAAGTCTCCTCTTCCCATCAAGGCGTATGGCATTGATTTCCCCAACTCTGGCAGTTTCATCTACCTGGGCAGCATCATTCATCCAGATGGTGGGACCAAGGACGGCTTCCAGTGCAGACTCAGCAAAACTAGAAACGTCTTCAGATCAATGAGCAACAAATGGGGATCAACTAAACATAGAATCTACACTAAGGTGAAGCTGTACCAGAGCTGTGTTCTGTCCACACTCTTGTATAGGTCAGAATACTAGTACCTGACAGAGAGCAACCTTGCCAAGTTGTCATCACTCTACATCATGAGCCTCTGGAAGATCCTCCTTATTTTCTGGCCAAGAAAGATCTCAGACCTTGTCCAACTCCTCCTGTGTCATCAAGAAGGCATGGCCGTAATCATAATGAGCAAACATTGGAGGTGGATTGGGCATGTGATAAGAGAAGCCAACTCCATCATCAAGACAGCAATACATTGGATTCCTGAAGGGCGAAGGAAACATGGGAGACCAAAGACAACGTGGCAATATACAGTAGAGGTAAAAATGAGGACCCTGAACCACACCCGGGCACAATAGAGAAGCTGTCCAATGACAGGCAGAGATGGAGAACCTTCATTGCTGCCCTAAATACAAACAGCGTAATGGACAGCAACTTCAGATTTCCACAAGAATCTTTCAAGTTTCAAGTGCAAAATAAAAACAAAATGTTGGAAATACTCAACAATCTAGGCAGCATGTGAGGAAAGAGAAAAGAAGCTTTCAAGTCACAGAAGCATTCTCAGAACTAGGAAAGAGAGAAGTTATTAAGTTGCAGGGATGTCGAGGAGGGATAAATGGAAAAAAGGAAGTCATGTGTTTTGAAAATGTGTACGTCTCAGAGTACCTCAAGTATTCATTAAACAAGAAATGACAACAATCCAAAATCATTTTCAAAACTGGGCTCCCATTTGAAAAGTTTGAGACAGTGGTATTTGGGGAAAGGTTCCGATATCATCTAAGTTCAATGGTTCTATTATCTAAACGCAAATAAAACCAACCCTGAAACAATATTAGCATATATTGCAACCTCAAAAGTATGGTGGACAGACATAAAATTCAAAGAGCTAAGCATCAATATATGTAACAATACAGCATGGTATCAAAAAAAAATCACCAATTAGACATATTGAATATCCTCATATTTATTAGCGTTTAAAAATAACTGAATACATTTTAAAAGTCAGATTGTACCACCATTTTCGTGTATAGCTGGCACTGTTTCCTCAAGGTGGGATTATCCTCTTAATGAATACACCGACCTTTGAAGACTGTCTATGGGGGAGATCAATTAAGCTCATTTGAGTGAATTAAGTTTCTACGTAAGTATTTATTCCAATTAATACTGTTATTACATTACCTACCTGCCATCTTGCAACATGTTTCAATCTTGATATATTTGAATTGATATTCTACAATATTTGGCATTAATATGATGGTAGCAATGCCAAACATGCACTAAATTTTACCAGTAACACGAGAGATTCTGCAGACACTGGAAATATTGAGCAACACACATAAAACACTGAGGAACTCCAACATATTGTGTGCGTAAATTTTACCAAATGTCTTTTTATTGGAGTCAGAACAGTGCCGAAGTAAAATAATGCACAGAAATAACATGAATGAAAATATAACACTATGGGAGCAATTTTTATCTGTCACCAGGATAGCACCTGATGAAATGGATGTTGTAGATCGCGAAGTTATAATCACAGCAAGAAACTTACTTTTTTTGAGGTTTAGTTTTGAGACCTGAGATTGTGCAGCACTGTGGCTTGATTTCAAAACAGCATGAACATCGAGATAAGAATGAGGAAGAACATAAGTCATCTAGTCTTCAAATTTTTTTTTTTAAAGTCCAGAAGGGCATTAACCACATCAGAGCCCTGAAAAAGAAGTCACAGTGTGGCAGAAAGCTTGGATGGTGTAAAAGGTACAAGGGTTATATTTAATCTTTCGTTAGTATGCAATCTAACAATGCCTTACAAACATTACATCTTTCTCAATCTGGACCTCATACAGAGAGAAAATTAAGTTTATGTGATTGAAGAATAATGCAAGCAGACATTTCTTCAGATAGCTTTAATAATAAATGAAGTTGAACAAATTATAGACAATGAAGAGAAAGGGATATAAATTCTAAATCAATACTACAAATAACAGTTATTGAATGATATGCCATTTTATCATTGGTTAGAATTGCAAATGACGTTAAGAAATTGCAGTTGAAAGACATATTATTTTAATTGACCCAGCAACAGAGAAACTGAACTAAAATAGTTTAATAGAAATGTCCAACAAAAACAGCATCCTATTTGAATCTAGCAACACACAAAGTTGCTGGTGAATGCAGCAGGCGAGGCAGCATCTCTAGGAAGAAGTACAGTCGACGTTTCAGGCCGAGACCCTTCATCAGGACTAACTGAAGGAAGAGCTAGTAAGAGATTTGAAAGTGAGAGGGGGAGGGGAAGATGATAGGAGAACTAGGAAAGTTCTATCCAAAATGATAGGAGAAGACAGGAGTGGGAGGGATGGAGCCAAGAGCTGGACAGGTGATTGGCAAAATGGATATGAGAGGATCATGGGACAGGAGGCCCAGGGAGAAGGAAAAGGGGGAGGGGGGATTAAAAACCCAAAGGATGGGCAAGGGAGAGAGGGAGAGAGGGTGTGTGTAAATATATATATATATAAATAAATAACGGATGGGGTACAAGGGGGAGGTGGGGCATTAGCGGAAATTAGAGAAGTCAATGTTCATGCCATCAGGTTGGAGGCTACCCAGACGGAATATAAGGTGTTGTTCCTCCAACCTGAGTGTGGCTTCATCTTTACAGTAGAGGAGGCCGTGGATAGACATATCAGAATGGGAATGGGATGTGGAATTAAAATGTGTGGCCACTGGGCGATCCTGCTTTCTCTGGCGGACAGAGCGTAGGTGTTCAGTAAAACGATCTCCCAGTCCGCATCAGGTCTCACCAATATACAAAAGGCCACATCGGGAGCACCGGACGCAGTATATCACCCCAGCCGACTCACAGGTGAAGTGTCGCCTCACCTGGAAGGACTGTCTGGGGCCCTGAATGGTGGTAAGGGAGGAAGCGTAAGGGCATGTGTAGCACTTGCTCCGCTTACAAGGATAAGTGCCAGGAGGCAGATCAGTGGGGAGGGATGGGGGGGACGACTGAACAAAGGAGTCATGTAGGGAGCGATTCCTGCGGAAGGCGGGGGGGGGGGAGGGAAAGATGTGCTTAGTGCTGGGATCCCGTTAGAGGTGGCGCAAGTTACAGAGAATAATATGTTGGACATATCCTGACGCAGACTGGGAGATCGTTTTGTTGAACACCTACGCTCTGTCCACCAGAGAAAGCAGGATCTCCCAGTGGCCACACATTTTAATTCCACATCTCATTCCCATTCTGATATGTCTATCCACGGCCTACTCTACTGTAAAGATGAAGCCACACTCAGGTTGGAGGAAAAACACCTTATATTCCGTCTGGGTAGCCTCCAACCTGATGACATGAACATTGACTTCTCTAACTTCCGCTAAAGCCCCACTTCCACCTCGTACCCCATCCGTTATTTATTTAAATACACACACTCTTTCTCTCTCTCCTTTTTCTCCCTCTGTCCCTCTGACTATACCCCTTGCCCATCCTCTGGGATTTTCCCCTCCCTCCCCCTTTTCCTTCTCCCTGGGCCTCCTGTCCCATGATCCTCTCATATCCCTTTTGCCAATCATCTGTCCAGCTCTTGGCTCCATCCCTCCCACTCCTGTCTTCTCCTATCATTTTGGATCTTCCCCTCCCCCTCCAACTTTCAAATCTCTTACTAGCTCTTCCTTCAGTTAGTCCTGACGAAGGGTCTTGGCCCGAAACGTCGACTGTACCTCTTCCTAGAGATGCTGCCTTGCCTGCTGCGTTCACAAGCAACTTTGATGTGTGATGCTTGAATTTCCAGCATCTGCAGAATTCCTCATGTTTCCTATTTGAATCTAAAAAGTTTTTTCATAAATGTTTTGCACATTCCCTTCAGCAATTCAGAAACATCACTTTTGGAGTTCAGTCTCTGCACCATTAGAGGATCAACCACCACCTTAATATGCAGCACCACCACAAAGATATAAAGTATTTTCCACAACAGCTCTATATTAAAATAATAGAATTAATAAACCTGATTAGACTACAGCGTAGTGGTTAGTGCAATGCTATTACAGCTCGGAGTAGTTGGAGTTCAATTCCTGCATTGTCTGTAAGAAGTTTGTCCTTCTCAGGACCGCATGGGTTTCGTCCAGGTGCTCCTGTTTCCTCCCACAGTCCAAAGATGTACTGGTTAGTAGGTTAATTAGTCATTGCTCGTGATTAGGCCAGGGATAAATGGGTAGGTTGCTGGGCTCGTTTGGCCGGAAGAGCCTGTTACTCGCTCTATCTCTCAATAAAATTAAAATAAAGATTCAAAAATAAAACTGCCAATTAAGCTCCCAACATCAATGCAACCAATTCGAGCAGAAGTTCTGAAAGTCCAACCTTTATCCATTTTTGTCATTACATTTATCTGAATGTGGATTTGTAAAATGGATCTTTTCAGAATTAAGTAAATCAACTGCCTTACAAAATGGTACAAATACAAATAATAACTTAAAACAGTAATGGTAGATTACAAATAATCAAGTACGTTTGAGAGCAGGGAGAAATCCCCCTAATTCATATACGCTTACACTGATCATACTAAATACTCCAGCCAAGTTACAGTAACTGCCCTAAAGAGTGATAATTTGCTAATTCTTCACAGGTAATCAGTTGAAAATTGGAATACAAGAACAAAATTAGTTGCATTAAATTTAACAGCTGCTCAGTTCATGTAATTAGTTTCACTAGAACCATCTGTGCTTCGACTTCACAGAAACATACGCTTGTTAAAACAAGCCAGAACAAAACTTTAAATGTGCACTAGTATTATAAAATTTGTACTTAACTAGCGAATGTGTTTTAAAGTATACACAGTATTGATTTGTAGATTTATATTTATTAAGTGTCTGAAAACCTAAAGACTTCTATAAACTAAATTTATAGCTTACATGTGAATGTTTTTCCTTAACACTTTGATAATTCAGGTCATTTAGAATTCAGCAGTTGGGAAGGAAGAAGAAAAAAATAGAAAGCAGAAACACAAGAGAACACATGGACAATTATATTGAAGACAGACTCATGACAAAAAGCAGATACACATACCAACACCAAAAGGAAACTACACTTAATTAAATTTATACATGCACCTGGAATCTCGGCTTAATAAAATTTAACTGTTAATTTCTAGAGTACTGAAGGAAATAAGATCATCATTTCTTGGCATTGTTCTTTACATTTCAAATATCATTAACCTAAATCAAAATTAGAAAACTCCAAAAGAAACAACAAAATTTACTCAGTTAAAATTATTAAATGAATAATTCGGCCCAAAACATCCACTATACTTCTTTTCCATAGATGCTGCCTGGCCTGCTGAGTTCCTCCAGCATTTTGTGCGTTTTGTCTGAACTTGATTTCCAACACTCAATCTTAAGGATAAAAGTCCTAACTTTTAAATAAAACATTGAACATAGAACATTACAGTACAGTACAGACCCTTTGGCTCATGATGTTGCATCAACCTTTTAACTTGCTCTAACATCAGTCTTACCCATCCATCCTCCCTAGCCTTCTATTTCCTATCATCCACGTTTCTTAAATGTCCCTACCCCCACCCGTCAAACGGTTCAAGCACCCACCACTCTGTGACATCCCCCTATACTTTCCTCCAATCATAAAATTATGCCCCCTTATATTAGTCATTTCTGTGCTGGGAAAAAAGTCTCTGGCTATCCACTATATCTATGCTTCTTATTATCCTGTACACCTCTTTTAAGTTACCTCTCATCCTTCTTCACTCCAAAGAGAAAAGCCCAAGCTCGCTCAACCTACCTTCATAAGACATGACCTCCAGTCAAAGCAGAATCTGGTAAAATCTTCTCTGCACCTCTCTGCTTCCACATCCTTCTTATAATGAAGCAACCAGAACTCAAACCAATATTCCAAGTGGGGTCTAACAAAGGTTTTATAGAGCTGCAACATTATCTCGTGGGTCTTGAACTCAATCCCCTGCCTAATGAAGGCCAACATACTGTACACCTTAACCTTATCAACTTGCATGGAAACTTTGAGGGATCTACAGATGTGGACCCCAAGATACCCCTGTACCTCCACATTGCCAAGAATCCTGCTATTAGGCCTGTATTCTGCATTCAAATTCAACCTTCCAAAATGAATCACTTTGCATTTTTCCAGGTTGAACACAATCTGCCACTTCTCAATCCAGTTCCGCATTCTATCAATGCCTATTCCAACCTACAACAACCCTCCACACTGCATAACTCCACCAAACTTTGTCACCTGCAAACTTATTAACCCACCCTTCCACTTTCTCATCCAAATCATTTATAAAACTCACAAACAGCAGGGGTCCCAGAACAGTTCCCTGTGTAACACGATTGGTCGCTGACCTCCAGGCAGTATACACTCCATCCACTACCACCCACTGCTTTTGATGGGCAAGCCAATTGTGTATCCACGAAGCCAGGTTTCCCTGGGTCCCATGCCTCCTGATTATCTGAATGAGCCTACCATGGGGAACCTTATCAAATGCCTTATGAAAATCCAAATACACCACATGCACAGTTCTAACTTCAATGCGTTTTGTTATATCCTCAAAGAATTCAGTCAGGTCCCCTCACAAAACCATGCTGACTGTCCTGCTGAAGGGTCTTGGCCCAAAACACCATCTGTACTCTTTTCCATAGATGCTGCCTGGCCTGCTGAGTTTCTCCAGCATTCTGTGTGTGTAGCTTGGATTTCCAGCATCTACAGATTCTCCCTTATTTCTGGCAGTCTCTAATCAGGCTATGTATGCTTCTTTAAATACTTACAACTATCTCTAAGAATTCTTCCCAATAATTTGCTCACTGCTGAAGTAAGACTCACTGGTCTATAATTCCCACAGTTATCCCTACTCCTTTGCTTGAATAAAGGAATAACATTTGCCACCCTCCAATCATCTGGAACTACTCCTATGGCCAAGGTATCAGTAGACAGCTTTTCCTCTGAGGCAGAGACAGACAGAACCCAAATGAACCCTAGCTATGCCTGCCTTTTCTTTGGCTACGTAGAACAGTCCACATTCCAAGCCTTCTCTGGTAACACTCCCCAATTCTTTTTGTGCTACACTGATAACTGCATTGGGTGCTGCTTCATGCACCCATGCTGAGCTCGTCCATTTCATCAACTTTGCCTCCAACTTCGACCCTGCCCTTAAATTCACTTAGTATATTTCTGACACCACTCTCCTCTTTCTCGATCTCTAGGAGGAAGCTTTCTACCAATATCTTTTATAAATGTAACGAATCTCACAGGTATCTGACTATACTTCTATCCACCCTGCCAGCTGTGAAAATACCATTCCCTTTTCTCAGTTCCTTTGTTTCCGCCACATCTATTCCACAGATGTGACTCTCCTGTACAGAACATGAGAGATGTTCTCCTTCTTCAAAGAATGGGTTTCCCATTCTCCACCATGGATGCTGCCCCTCACTCACATCTCCTCCATTTCCCAGACATCCACCCGACCTTCAAATCACCCCAACAGGAATAGAGTTCCTCTTGTCCTTACCTACCACCCCATGAGCCTCCATTTCCAGCATACCATTCTCCACAACTTCCACCATCCTCAACTGGATTCCACCAGCAAATCTACCTTTACCTCCCCTCAACACCCCTCTCTGATTTCCGCTGGAATTCCTCTCTCCATGACTTCCTTGCCCATCCATCCATCCCTCTCCACTAATCTCCCTCCTAGCACTTATCCCTGTGAGCAGAAATGCTACATCTGCCAATTCATGTCCTTTCACACCTTCATTCAGGGCCCCAAACAGTCCTTCCAGATTCTTTCTTCAGCCCTTTACCTTTTCCATCTATCACCTCATTTCATCACCACTTCCCCAACCACCTTGCCATTCCTATCACCTTCTAGATTGTACTCCCTCCCCTTCCCCCCCACCTTCTTATTCTGGCTTCTTCCTCCTACCATTTCAGACCTCACAAAGGCTCTCAGCCCACAATGTCGACTGTTTATTCTTCTCCATAGATGGTTCCTGACTTGCTGAGTTACTTCAGCATTTTGCATGTGTTACATTTTCAAGTTCAAGTTTATTGACATCTTACTGTATATACGTGTAGTACAACCAAACAAAATATTATTCCAGACCATGATACAACCACAAAATGTATAGCACATAAAATATTACCACAAATAAGTTAGTACAATACCATTCAAGGTGCATGCAGTGTGCAGCACAAGTAAACAGTTTGCTGTCCTAGTGACGAGATCTTGATGGTGCAGGGTATTCATTAATATCTCAGGCTGGGGGAAGAAGCTATTACCCGCGCTGGCAGTCCAAGTCCTGATACTGCTGTACCTCCTTCCTGACAGTAATGGGTCAAAGATTATGAGATGGGTGGTAGGGCTTCTCAGCAATGCTTTGGACCCTTCATAAACAACGCTCCCAGTAAATATCAGAAATTGGAGGAAAGGAGACTCTGGTGATTCCCTCAGCATTTTACTACATTCTATAGGGTCTTGTGGTCCCTTTGCATTCTGTGCATACTTTGATTTATGGATGAGCAGAAAATTGCATATGATTTTCAATGTAAACACAAGAGAATAACATTTCACAGTTCCATTTAAATACAGAGCACAGTTTTGTTCAGTGTGGTACAACACACAGAGCTCTATACTTAATGATAAACATAGAATATAAGTTTTAAGTCAGAGAAGCCTCACAAGATTTTGTTGCCACACTTGTTGGCACAACTGTTTTGGATATGATAGATCCCATTTGAGGGTTTATATTCTGAAAGGATAAGGAAAAATAATCAAAGACTATCTTCAACAAAATTTTAAAACTTCAAAATTCAGTTTACAGATTGCATAGTTGCCAGATGCTGTGAGAATTCACACAGGTGTAGGGTTAATCTCCTCTTCAAAGTGTGCATAAAAGGTGTTGATCATACTGGGGAGTGAAACATCACTGCCAATTATACTTTTGGGTTCCACCTTATAGGAAGAAAAAGGGATGCTAATCCAACTACAGCAAGTCATGCATCTGCAGCAAGCTTCTTTTGGAGTTGCCCCTGCACTCTCACATCAGCCTTCCAATAGATAATCCATGGAATTCTTGTAGGGCCGATAATAGAGACGGATGAGACACCGGAGGGCTGAAAAATAAAGATGCTCAGTGCTTAGCTGAAGTTCATGTCAGTCAGAAATTCTGGAGACATTGGTGAATATGACATATTGCAAAATTGGACATTATCAGAGACTTGGATGGCCTTAAAATTTAGCTAGAGTAGTGTGTCCTTGACAAGTCAAGTCTTGAAGTTACAAATGGCATAAATGGAGACTTCAGATCTGATGAACAATGGGTAAATAGGAGGATGCTGAACAATATTTCCAAGGATGGAATTGGCTAACTTAATGATGCTGTAGATTCTTTGCCAATAGTTCATTTTCAGATCAAGCATACATTCAAAAAATGGGAATAATCTGGATTAGCCTCAGACAATTGCCCAAGGCATCAAGTTGGAGTCACTGATTTTGGAAAATGCGTATTTGTGGCAGGAATAAAGACAGTGACTTGGTCTTCACAACATTTAAGTTGGAGAAAATTTATATTCATCTTGTACAAGACATCAGGTGAGAAGTCTGAGAGTGGAAGAATTGACAGAACTGGTGGTAAGATATGGCTAGATGTGTCAATCTAAGCATTTCTTAAATGCCCCTAAAGTATCTGCCTCTACTACCACCACCACTACTATCACCACTAAATTTTTATAGAGCCTTGATGAGATATCACCCAGAGTATTGCATACAGTTCTGGTCTCCAACTAAAGAAATACTTTTCACAGAAAGCGTGCAGTAAAGATCTACCATATTGGTTGCCATATTTTGGAGAGATTTAACACAAAGATAATTGTTATTTACTCTTGTGTAAATAATAATTGTTAATGATGAAAGGAGTGATGGGGTTTAAATATGAACATTCTTAAACATTATAGGAAAAAATGCTTTTTGTGCTAAGACAGTCACGCGACTTTTTAAATATTGACAGCTATGATCGCATTGTGGGACTCCTTTCACAGAGACCCCTCAAGTGCAGTTATTTTCATCAGAAAATCAACATTGTTACCACAAATCTTAAAAATATTCTCAAATTTGACATTACTTAAAGCATTGTTACATTTATGTTTCCATAAAAATTGCTGCATAATACTCCTATGATATACTGTAAGGATACCTATACAAGCAATAACACTTCTATGGAAATGTTTAGATTTCAATACACTTGTAAAGGACTTTGGGACATTGAAAAGGAGACAAAAGGTGCTTTATAGATGTTTGTCATTTTTAGGTGTAAGAAAAATAATGATCTTTAATACACTTATTCTAAAGTGAATTTAATATTAAAACAAAAAGGATAGAAAAGTATACTTACATAAAAAGTTAGTTAGAAAGATCTCTTACGGACCGACTGGTGGCGCAATGATATTGGCGCCGGACCCGGGAGTGGAGGTTACCGGGTTAGAAACCAGTCGGGTCTGCTCCCGAGTACGCTTTCCATCCATGCCGGGTTGAGTGTCGAGATCACAGCTCGACCTCATAAAATAAAGGGAAAAATACTGCGAAAATGTCTGTGAGGAGTGGCGCGCCACGCAGTCTCTCTCTCTCCGCGCCTTGTAAAAAAGCCATGAAAAAGACATCACGGACGCACGCTCACGCACACACACGCAGGCAGATACACGTCAAAAAAAAAGTTACACAAATCGTTTGAACAATATTCTCAAATTTTAAAAACACGTTTTACACTTGTTTAAAAAAAAACTCAAGACAGACTAGCCAGCAGGATAATGGGATCTTTTCCAGGATTCATTTATGAAAATTTATAAGCTAAAGTGCAAGTGCAGACTGGAAGGCAAATGGCATATTGGCCATTACTACTTGAGGATTTGAATTAAGAGTAAAGATGTCCTACTATACTTTTAAAGAGCATTTGTGAGAAAGTACTTGGTAATATTGCATACAGATTTGGTCTCTTACTAAAGAAATACTTTTCATAGAAAGAACACACCAAAGGTCTACTGGACTAGTTACCATCTTAAGCTGAGATTTAACAAAGGAAAATGGAGCAGAGTGAAACATATCAAGCAAGCTTTGCTCTGCTATTCTTCAAGATCACAATGATCTTTCACCTAAATGTCATTTTCTACTCTATTACTAGATTCCTTTAAAATCCAGAAATCTATCCTCCTCTATTTCGAATGAACAATAATTGAGGCCATTAAAATCTTTTCTCAAATAAAAAACCTGCCTTCTCTCAAATCAATCATGTCAATCAAAACTGGAAAGACTGTACCTATATTATCCCAAGTTTAGAAAAACAAGAACTTAGAAAATCAAGAACTTAGAAAATTCTTACAGGCTTCAGACTGGTTGCAGAGTGGATGCTTCTATTCATTAAGGAATGCAAAACCAGACATCATTCAAAATAAGGATGAAGCCATTTACAACTGAGCTGAGAAATCTCTTTGGAATTCTCAACCCTCCATTGTTGTGGAGGCTCAATCGTGAGTTCATTCAAAGCAAAGGTCCTGGTGTTTCTAGATTTTTAGGTAAATCAAGCAATATGGGGCTAGTGCATCAAAAAAAAAGCACTGAGGGTAAGTAAGCCTTGATCTTGTTGACTGAGGGAGCAAACTCAAAAGTGTCAAATGATACACTGCTGTTCCAATTTATTATATTCTAAACTCACTCGAACTATGAGGTCAGGCCAGTTACGTGACACAAAAGTAACCACAGTTTCCTGATCTTATTGGCTATGTTGATAGATGATTTAGGTTAGACTAACAAATTTGATCTTCTGCAAATTAACAGCAATACAAGTCAGACAGCATCCATTTAAGGACCATTGCTCATTAAGTATTTAGTTCTTAAATTTGTTTAGGATAAAGTGATTTTCCATAAAGATTAAGATTTACAAAACATCGCCTTGACATCTAGTGGTTGCAGGTAAGAATTGCATACATTATATAATCAATTCCTTTTTACACCATAGGAAAAGGATCATTTGGCCAACTAAGTTTGTGCCAAAGCTTTCTATCCAGAGCAGTTTAGCCTAATTCTATTTTCTTACTTGTTCCTCTAAAGCTACAATGTTCCTCCTTTTCAAGTGTAATGCCTTGGTTAAGATTTCTACTGCATTGTTGTGAGGTAGTTTTATTTTAGCAGTTTTCAGCAAATGCGGTGTATTGTAAGTAAGCTTCATAGACCAGTGTTTTGGCTTCAGCTAAAGATAAGGAGCTATTTGTCCAACTTAGGAATTTTGTGTCAGCCAATAAGGTTTGTCTTGGTACGTGTTGTAATTTTCTGCCCAGTGGGAAGTGATGGAAGAGAGAGCTAGATAGGATCAGATTTCAGAAGGACAGTAGTCTGGTTTGGGGTCTTTTGGCAGGGGTGGCAGAGCAGAACACAAGGGAAGATGCTAGCAGAAGGCCACTCGAAGGTGAGAGCCCATTGTAAGAAGTGCTTTGTATGGACAAATGGTTTCAAGGAGCAAGCGCCAATACTTCTGAGCTGGCCAGCTTGCTCGTGACATTCTTTGAGTAAAGTTCTACCTGTGGCTAGTGATGGGAATTCAGTGCTGTAAGTAAAACAATACACCCAACTACTCCAGAAAGGAGCTCCAATGTCTACGTGCACTGGTTTAATTGTAATGAGACCTTTTGTTTTTCTGTTAACTGTTTGTTAAAGTTGAAAAATAGGTAAATATATTCCCTTTGCAATTTTATGGTGGTATACGATCTTTCACTTCCTACCAAACATTAACTGTGTAAGGGGCAGTACTTAGGCAGCATTCACTACAATCAATATTCCTTAACGTACCAACTTTCCTTAACATACCCAAGTAATACCAACCCTAGATGTGTATTGCTTATGGGAAGGAGCACTTCTCACCGCTGAGTCACATGGCTGTTAGCAGAGTTAGCTAATGAGCCATATTTGTATACGAGCCGCGGTGAAAGGTTACATTTGTGGGGTACTTGTCCAGAGATCGAATACTGTATGAACAGTGTACAAGGAGTGATTGATAAGTTCTTGGCCTAAGGTAGAAGGAGCCAATGTTAGAAAACCTAGCACATTTATTTTTCAACATAGTCCCCTCCTACATTTACACACTTAGTCCAGCAGTCGTGAAGCATACGGATTCCTTCTTTGTAGAAGTCGGTGTCTCGGACCTCCAAAAAGTGGTCCACAGCAGAGGTGATTGATACATCTGTGGCCTAAGGTAGAAGGAGATGGGTTATTAACTTCAAACTTTCTGCATAATCACTCAAAGAGTTGAACTGCATGTGCATGTAATGAAAGCTGTATCTCCTTAACCTTAGGCCACAAACTTATCAATCACCGCTGCTGTGGACCACTTTCTGGAGGTCCAACTTCTACAAGGAAGGAATCCGTATGCTCAACGAACACTGGACTACGTGTGTAAATGTAGGAGGGGACTATGTTGAAAAATAAATGTGTTAGGTTTTCTAACTGCCTCCTTCTACCTTAGGCCACAAACTTATCAATCACCCCTCATACAAGGATTGATTAAGCAGCTTATTTGTGTGTTTAAGCCAGTGTTTTGTGAAAAGTGAAATACTTTATTCTGGATGCCATGGAGATCAACGTTGGGTGCGACATGACTACCAGCGATGTGACTGAAGTCTCACTGCCCGATAGGATAGGAATACCTGGTGAGGCGGGGCCATGGTCAGTTCACATCTCTAGAGCTGCAGAGAATGTAGCTGAGGGTGGGGATTTTAAAGGCAAATTGTCTCTTTCTGTGGAGTGAGGAGAAGACTTTGTCTGTTGTGAGAAGTCTAATAAGTCCCTCAGCTGTTGATTTAAGCAGAGCTGGTTTCAGCTATTTCATCACTGGTTGATAAGTGCCAAAAGATGTACCTGCAGAGAGCCATTTCTCTGGAGTCAAGCCCACATCCGATGGGGAAGAAGAATATCAGACTTGGGTAGAGTAGACATCTTAGTTACGAGATGCATGGCAGTGCTCCGATAATATGAAAAAACAGACTGGTAGCAAGTTTAAAGGGTCCAGCGGCTGATATAGTAAGGTTCTGAAAGGCAGAAAACCAGTTAGCCACATCAGTAACTATATGCAAACTCTGGAAGATGTTTTTGGCACCACTGAAAGTTCAGCTGATCTTATGATTAGTTCAGGCACACATTCCTGGAGGAAGGAGAAGCTGTCTGCCTACCTTTTCAGGTTGGAGAAACTGCTGCACTGTTTGTGCCACAAAAGGGGCATTCAACTGTTCAAGAAAAATTGCCTGCAGGTGGAGCAAATTGTGAAGGACCCGCTGTCATATGACATGATTGCTCTACTATTCAAATGACCCACAAGATGAGCCCTCCTCCATCTTTTACTGAGTTGCACCTCAGAGTCCTCTACTGGGAGCCCATTTCCTAGCATTTCAGCATCTCAATGTAGACAGGCCTGTTTTACTCACAGAATGGTCTTGACACCCAGAAATACCCTGCCCCATATTCACCAGCTATCAGGTATCAAGTCTTATAGTTTGTGAATTTGTTTTAAATTCATGAACAATTGAAATAAAATTTCAAGAAAAGATAAAAATACTAATTTGAATTTAAAGCACTAAAAATACTTGTGCACTTAAGTTAATTAAGCACACTGAAATAAACTCAGATAAATGACCCTTTCTTCCACATGTATTTTCAATTCATTTTAATTTTGTTGTTGCACCTTCAGCTCAACAGGAAGGTTTGAAAGTCTACACTGGATACCAAGATAAGGGGACGAGTGCAGCACATCAGTAGCTGCAGTTCAAGATAGCAGGATGGAGGATAATATGACTTACGTAGACTCAGGCCAGTACTGGAAACCAGGAGCTCTATAGGATACCAAAGTGTTTAAGAAAGATTGTACAAAAGATAAACACAGGCAATAAGAGTGCTGATAAATGTTGGTTTTTAAAATTGTATTGCTGGAACTTTTGCACGTTTAAGAAATTGGATGGAGCCTAATTGCAGTATTTCATTTGCAAGAAAGCACCATCAACAATATAGTAAAGTACAAGTCAAGATTTTTTCTGTTCAAGTACCTGAAGTGGGATTTGACCCAAAATCCAGTATCGCAGAACTAAGAGTTCTATCAATTGAGAGAATAATCTTTAAGACACTTAATAACTTATTCCATTATCTTCTGGTTCCAGTAAAAAAAATGTTTAGGCTTTTCTTCTAATATGCAAACTCGCAATTTTGCTTATAGCCAGGTTACACTGCAGCAAATATTGCAATGTAAAATTAATACAGACAATTCAAAAAAACTTTTCAATTAATGGCCTAAAATCATTCAGAAATATCAGGTGCACTTGCAGAACGATAGCCACTGCAGTACGTGATCTCATTCTACGATTAGGTTTCAAAATTCTGATGGATCATATAAAGCATTTAAACCTAACAGTGCATTGTTTGATCATGCACACAATCCACTGTGATACAAAAAAGCTAAATTTCTTAAACACTTTGAAGAATAATAAAAGAAACTCAATAGAATATGTTTCCCATACATCATAAAAATGAAGTTTACATCGTCTAATAATCCACTGCCAACTGATTTTGCATCTAAATAGATTCACGTAGTGGATGCTACATCTTCTGCAAAGAATTAAAGCCTATGAATACTAAAACAGTAGCACCTTGGGACTCTACTGTACTGTCATTTAGTTGAACTCTAAGCAAATTTTTAACTCCTATTTGGGGATTCCACTGAAACAATGTCAATGTCAAAATCTTATTAATCCATTTATTTATGGACCATTCTGAACAAAATCTGGTCCCAGCATACTGTATGTACACAATATCCACACAATATACATAACCAAGTTAAAAATATTTAAAACCTGCTATATTATTTGAGGCAATACAAGGATTATATTATTGTGATCAGGATTTGTAACTTTGTAACTTGCAACCATAAAAAAAAGTAACTCTACAAAATTCACTGGATTTTCAATGCAATACTGTACATCGAGCACTTTACATATTAAACATTTTGTCTGAAAGTGACAAAATGCATAAACTAAATCTGGAAAAAAAATTGGTCACATTGAACCAGTATGCGAACTTCCTTGATCGTGACAATAACCTCAAAACAAACTTGACCAGTTCATCTGTAAATCCAATTTTACCCATTTGAAACATTTGTGACACATCCTCAAACAATCATGTCCTTAAAATCACTGTCCCTTCTTTTATTTGACATCCATTTTGTTTCTCATCTTCTTTAATAAGATTATGCATTTTAAGTATTCTAATAAACAAATAATACTAACAGCTAGAAAACAAAGTCTGAGGATCTGAGTAGGCTCAACTGAAGTGCACATTATTTAAAGATGAGCTTTATTTGTCACATGTACATCGAAACACAATGAAATACGTTGTTTTACGTCAACAATCAACAGTGTCATGATTGTGCTGGGGGCAAGCTGCAGTTGTTGCCACACTTCCAGCACCAACACAGAATGCCCACAACCTATTAATTCTAACTGTATATCCTTGTAGTGTGGGAAGAATCCAAAGCACCTAGAGAAAACCTGCACGGTTAAGATGAACCTACAAACTCTTTTACAAACAGCTGCGGTAACTGAACCCCGAATAGTAATAGCTGGTATTGCAAAGCATTGCGCTAACCACAGCTACTGTGCCGCCATGTTGGTTCAATTATAAAAATTGAAAACCAAAATTCTTCACCCGAACTGAAGGCAAAGCTGGCCTTCAATTCTAGATCTACAGTTTACTCTATAGCTGGGCAGTTAAGCCATAGGAATGGCATTTACACAATTACATTATTCAGATGTTTTTGATTCAGTACAACTGGGCAGCATATACATTTCTTTTCTCATATGCACACTTAATGCAATGTGAACCCAAATGTAACTTGGGTTAAAGTGAATAAGGGAATAAAGCTTAATTTATTACATAGTTGACAGATAATTATAAATTGTCTTATTATTTCCATTTGTTTATTAACTGTCACAATTATAGGTAATGGCAGTGTAATACATCCACTACGGCCTGAGTAAAAGGCAGAAGCAAATACTATGTCCCGTTTACTTCTGGTTAAGTGCTGGCCTTGAGAACATATACAGCTGTCAACAGCTGGAGTGTAGATGTCACTAACCCACAACAAACCTCTTCTGGAAAATGTCAGTGTTAGATTGAGATACTTCTTGCTTGCATTTTAAAATGTAATAACCAACTCCACAGGGACTTGGTTAAAAGCTTTAAAAAAAAATTATCCTTGGGAAAGTTGTTTCACTCAACAGTCAATCTAAGGTATTACCTGACAGTGTTGAAAAGATAATCAGTACTTAACGTGAAAAAAAGATACAGTATACTTGAACACAAGGTATAAACCATGCACCAAATTCACTGCGTGCCTAGACTAAGACGACTTTTGGTTTCCATCAATACTAATATGTCACTAAAAAGGACAGTGATGAAAGAAGACTCCACTGTTGTGAAAGCTAAACAAAGTGACACCCACAATTATTGCACTAATTGAAAATGAATATATAGTCAAGTAGCTTTAAAAAGCATAACTTCACACAAATTTCTTTAGGCTCTGACCTCTGCATAAGTAAAGCATTTTTAACTGTAGTCCAGCAAAAGTGATTAATGGCGCCAGCCAAGGCCAGCAAATATCTCAAACTTTTTCTCTATCACATGGCCCCGAGGAGAGTTAAATGAACATTAAAATGGCTACAAACAGCTCAATAACTACATAGTCCTGCCAATTAGAAATAATTAGACAGTCATTTTGGTGGCAAATCTTTTTAAGTGCATACATACTGATGCAATGATGCTTATTAGCCAACTCACATAAGCATGCTCAAACATCCTGAAGTAATTATGTGTATTATTAAAGCCCTGAAGATCTCTGTACTTCACCTTAATGCATTTAAAAATCCACTTCATTACCTACAGTAATTAATCCTTCATTAATTGCAGGAAAAGCCCAGTTTACTGTGCTTCGTTTCTAATTATCATCTTATAAATAGTTATCATCCTAATTAATGTGTTCATTATGATGAATATCTTTCTCAAAGCCATGCTTAGAGCAAAGGTTCAATTTTACTCTTAGAAGTCTAACTAGCCATAAGGCGAGGCCATTTTGGTTTTATTTGCTTTTATTTTACTACATTCAACCTTCTAATTGGCATTTAAAATCCAATTTGGGAAAACTTCAAGCAGCTTAATTTGAAGCAAAAATCTTAACAGAGGAAAAAAATATCAATTTGGAATTATATCCTGATATAGACAACTTGTTCAAATAAAAAAAGTGGCTTTCAACTTACAAATCACAAAGTTTTTACTAAGTGTGACTAGAACTATTTCCAAAATACTCTCACTACCCTACTCATCGCATAAAAGCATCTTTCTCAAAGAAACTGCACAACATTAATGATAATTTAATCAATTTTGTTTATTCTTAAAAACTTTCAAATATATTCTTGTACATCATGAACTAAGTGACGTACAAAGAAAACATGGAATTAAGGGCAAAGATGTTTTCCTTAAGATCAATAGTAATTATTCCATGTGAGGTATTTAATTTAATTTGACATTGAACATATTTAATGATATTTTTTTCAAAATGATATGGAATATTTAATAAGAGAATATCCTCAATAAAAGGTCTATTTATATAGAATTCCATAGCTGTAATAAATAGTATAATGCAACCAGCTGAGAGTGCTACTGCTACTTTTACATCCATTGCTCAAAAATTAAAAACTGCAGTCAGTTTTATTATCACAGACAATCATGAAATGAGTTGGTTTGAGGCAGCAGTACATTGCAAGAGATAACATTTACTATAAATAACAAATCAATGAATAAACACAGCAAAAGAAAAATATGAGGTAGCATTCATGGACTGTCCAGAAATCTGATGGAGAGTAAGAAACTATTCCAAAAATGCTGAGTGTGGGTATTAAGCAGGCTAAGATAAATGAACTAGTAAAATGGTCGTCAAATCATTTAAATTTTTACATATGGTGCACAGATCACTCAAAATGTGAAAGCAGAGTTCTTGACGGTAGCATGGTAGAGTTAGTTATTTGCTATTACAGCACCAGTGATCCAGGCATAATTCTATCGTGATCTGTAAGGAGCTTGTGCGTTCTCCCCATGACCACGTGAGTTTCCTCCGAGTACTCCAGCGTCCTCCCACGTACCATAGACACACAGGTTGGTAGGTTAGATGGTCACATGAGTGCAGGCCCTTTTTATTGCGCTGTATCTTGAAATAACTAACTAAATAAATATCTTTCCTATGTTATTCCCAAATCTGAAGCACAATTATTACAAATTATTACTTTGGTATTGATAGTGCTTTCTATAAAACAAAAGAGTAGGCATTTTTTTCCACTACCATGCATTGAATTCACAACAAAGCAGCAGCTGTACATTATACTAAATTTGGTTGAATTGACTTTGAACAGCTGCTGTTATATTGCATTTTTATAGCACAAGCAACTGAAGAAAGATTTCCACTTCATAGTCCATATTTATATGCATTCTTGTTTTGAATTACAAAGTGGAACATCTAAAATTATTTTTAACGATGTGGTGTGTCATTCAAAACATTACAATACTGTAATATTAGAATCTCTAATACCCACACATTATTGAAGCACCCCATTCAGCATCTTAATTATACACAAAACAGGAGCTTCATGCAACAAAAATGCTTAACTATATCCTCAATGCTACCAACAAGTTAATGATCAGTGATCAGCTTCACAATGATCTTAAACTTGTATGGTGTGAATCAGGTACATGTTTACAAGGTCTCTATAGAAGGCTCATCCAGATTTAAGATGCATAGGGTCCATGGTGAATTGTCCATTTCGACTCAGAACTGGCTTGCCCATAGAAGATACAGGGTAGAGGTCAAAGGGGCTTATTCAAGTTGGAGGTCTGTGATTAGTGGTGTTCCACAAGGATGTGTCTGGGACCTCTGCTGTTTATGATGGATGCTGGATGAAAATGTAGATGGGTAGGCAAGTAGGTTTGTAGATTATATGAAGATTGATGGTGTTGTGGATAACACAGAAGACTGGCAAAGAATACAGCAGGATATAGATAATTTGCAGATATGGGTGGAGAAATGACAGATGGAGTTTAATTCAGCCAAATGTGAAGTGCTTGTAGGCCAAATATACAGAGGCAGCACACTGTTAAGGGCAAGACTCTTGTGTGTTCATGAGCAGAGGATTTTGGAATCCAAGTTTACAGCTCCCAAAAGTTGTGACACAGGTTAATAGGGTGGTTAAGAATATACATGGCATGCCTGCAATTATTAGTGGAGGCAGTGAATTCAAAAGTCAGGAAGTAATGCTGGAGCTTTATAAAACTCTAGTTAGGCCCTCAGTTCTGGTCGCCCCATTATAGAAAGGATGTCAGGATTCGGAGAAGGTGTACAAGAGGTTTACCAAGATGCTGCCTGGATTAGAGAGCACATGCCATAATGAGAGGTTGGTCAAACTTGGTTGTTTCTTCTGGAGCAGCACAGGCTGAGGGGAGATCTGACAGAGGTGTTATAAGATTATTAGAGGCATAGATAGAGTAGACAAACAGTATATTTTTCCCAGGGTTGAAATGTCTAATATCAGAGAACATGTATTTAAGGTGAGAGAGGGTAATTTCAAAGGGGAAGTGAGGGCCAAGTTTTGCTTTATAAATATAAACACAGAGTGGTGAATGCCTGGAGTCGTGGTGAAGACAGATACATTAGACACAAACATGAATGTGAGGTAAATGGAAAGCACAATATTGTGGAAGGGCCTGTGCCTGTGCTGTACTGTTCTATGTTCTAGGTGTTAAGATCAAAATAACTCAAACAGAAGCAAGTCTAGGAAAGATACATAAAAAATATTTCCAAATACTGAAGACTGAATTTAGAAATTACCAGTCTATGCAGATCACTGCCATATTATCATGGCAATCTGCTATTCCATCAATTGGAAATCCCAGTGGTTCACCATTTGTATCTCTTTAAATATACTGTACCCCATTCCCTGCTCTTCCTTTAAACTCACTGGAATCCTGTTCCCCATACTCTCTTTAAACTCACCTCGACTCTGTTCCCCACACTTCCATAAAACTCACTCATGCTCTTTTTCCCCATGCTCTCTTTAAACTTCTGGTTCACTGAAAAATGTATTACCAGTACTGAGTAACGTTTTTAAAAACATGAATTAAAATTCTGTTGATATATATTAACTGGAATAATCTAATTGTTGGAAAATCAGACTGCTCAAGGGCATCAGCAATTCCTCCCTTTGCAGATGAATAAGCAGAACTATTCCTCCTTCCTAAGTAATGCAAATTTGTTGTATTTGCATACAAAGATATAACTAAGTTTTTTTTTGAAAAGTTTATTAGAATACCCATGATCTTATTGGATGATGGGGCAGGCAAAGGAATTAAATGGCCTCCTGCCTTTTAAAAAATATTTTAATATAAACACTATTCATTTTCTTCTAGAGATTTAGGATTGCTATGTGCAGCATAGTTAACATCAGAAGATATGATGGTAACTTGTCATTGAATATATAACAGGAGGACTAAAATTCTATGCTCACATTTAAAGTTATCATATATGCAATCATTAAACATACAATAACTTATCTTTAATAAGAAATTATTGACCTTTCAAGGAAGTACAGAAAAAAGCGGTGATCATATTGTTTCAGGTCTTGTTGAGCTTTGAAACTCGCACCATAATTAAAAGACATACTTGGTAAAGAGACAATAAGGCGAGTGCGATAACAATATGCTTCTTAGAGGAATTTTGTGGGTGGGTCTTGATACACTTACAGCACGCAGGCAATTACACCGTTTGAGGCCTTGCAACTATCATGATCTCACCACTTGGCACAGTGTCTGGCCAAAAGATCGGGCAGTACTAATGGACAGAGAACCCTGAATTAATAGCACAGAAAAATGACTTACAGCAGAATGGCTAGTTAAGGTGCAAGCTGAAAAAGGAGATAAGTGAGTTGTCTGAAATTGTTGAATTTGATAATCAAATCTAGAGTGCCAATAAAAATCATAAACTGCTTTTCCTCAATTTTGCATTGGTCATTATTAGAACAGTGAAGGAAAGTGACTGATGAGTTAAAATGAGAGTGGGATGGAGAATTAAATGGGCTTGAATGGGCATTTCACACATTCCTTTTTTGTGAGGGGCAATTTTTTTTTAAATATCCGTCATTAACATATCAAGGAAATTACTTCACCAACAGCTTATGCCCTCGGCAATTTCAGAATCAGAATCAGGTTTATTATCACCAGCATATGTCATTAAGGTCGTTAACTAAGCAGCAGCAGTTCAATGCAATACATAATACAGAAAAAATAAAAATAAATCAATTACAGTTTATATGTATTGAATACATTAAAAATTGTGCAAAAACAGATATAATATTTTAAAAAGTAAGGTAGTGTTCAAGAGTTCAATGTCCATTTAGGAATTGGATGGCAAAGGGGAGAAAGCTGTTCCCCAATTGCTGAGTGTGTGCCTTCAGGCTTCTGTATCTCCTACCTGATGGTAACAATGGGAAAAAGGCATGCCCTGGGTGCTGGCGGCCTTTAGTAATGGACATTGCCTTTCTGAGACACCGCTCCTTGATGACGGCCAAGGTACTTTGTAGGCTAGTACCCAGGATGGAGCTGACTAAATTTACAACCTTCTGCAGCTTCTTTTGGTCCTGTGCAGTAGCACCTCCCCCCTCCCCCCATAGCAGACAGTGATGCAGCCTGTCAGATGCTCTCTACAGTACATCTACAGAAGTTTTTGAGTGCTTTTGCTGACATACCAAATCTCTTCAAACTCCTAACGTAGTCGCTGTCTTGTCTTCTTTATAACTGCATCGATATGTTGGGACCAGGTTAGATCCTCAGAGATCTTGACACTCAGGAACTTGAAACCACTCACTCTCTCCACTTCTGATCCCTCTATGAGGACTGGTAAGTATCTCTTCATCTTACCCTTCCTGAAGTCCACAATCAGCTCTTTCGTCTTACTAACATTGAGTACAGGGTTGTTGCTGCAACACCACTCCACTAGTTGGTATATCTCGCTACTGTACACCCCCTTGTCTCCATCTGAGAGTCTACCAACAATGGTTGTATTATCAGCAAGTTTATAGATCAGAAATTAGTGTCTCACCCCATCAGAAATATTCTCTTTCACTTTTCTTTTGCTATCTCGTCATTATTGCAACTTACATTGGACTTGTTCTCTTTCCCAGTTCTGATGAATGGTTTTCAACCTGAAACTTCAATTCCATTTCTTTCCTCATATGCTGCCTGACTTAATGAGTGTTTTTTTTTTTAAATTTTATTCCTTCTTTAACATTCTAAGTTTTTTTTTGTGTTTATGACATTTTATTTTGTGAAGAGTACTCCAAATACATCTTGCTGTTGTCCTACTGCTGCAATACAACTTAAAATTGCCTTTTTCTATGCCAGGTACCTTTTATGGAATCCTCCAAGAGCTGTCTACAACTTCTAAACTATATGCCACTTCAAGCAATGCCACCTAAAAACGTATATTGACAACATCCATCTCTACCTCAACATCACCCTTATAACAACTTGGCATGCAATCCACCTGACCAATCAAATAATGGAGACTGAAACTATGCTTTGGCCAGTACAACTTTCTGCTTGCCATTGACACAATTTTCTACTTTATCCCGTTCAAATTCTCACTTGGTTCAACCCACCCATTAGCTCTGTACTTACTAACATTCACTGGCACCAAATCCAACAAAGTCTTGGTTTTAGAATTTTCATGGAACAGTACATAGAAGAGGAACAGGCCCTTCAGTCCACAACCTAAAAGCAATAAATCCAACAGAAAGCATGTGGTACATATCTCACTCAGGTCTAACACCACAATCTGCTGCCCCCATTTTCATACTTCTCATTTGTCTCAAATTCTCATAATTATTTTAAAATTAAACCCAATTATGTCAAGTGTTTATCAAATGTCTACTGATGGATACCAAGGGACAAAACTGGCCCACTTGAAGATTAGCGTGGTCATCTATGCTAGGAGTCAAAAGAGACGGAGGAAGATATTAATTGATTTTTGCATTGTCAAGGGATGGACACAGAACTGAGGCAAAATGGTGGTGAGGTTATGGACTATATCCGGACTACAGAAGAGGAGGTGCTTTCTGTCTTGAGGTAAATTAGAAAGGAGAAATCCCCATGACCTGATAAGGTGTCCCCTCACACCTTGTGAAATGTCTCTGGCAGAGGTTTTTAAAATGTAGTGGGATTTGGACCAGCTAAAAAGATGGGCTGAAAAATGGCAAAATGGAATTTAATGCACAACAAATATGAGGTATTGTACTCTCAGAGAACAAACCAGCGTAAGACTACAGTGGAAGGTAGGCCACTGAGGAATGTGGTGGAACAAAGAGATCTGGAAATACAGATCCGTAATTCTTTGAAAATATGCCAAGATAGATAGGCTCATAGAGCTTTAGACATTTTGGCCTTCATAAATCAGAGCATTATGTACAGGATTTCAGATGTTATGTTGAAGTTGTATGAGACGTTGGTGAGGCCAAATCTGGAATATTGTTTGCAGTTCTGGTCCCTATGACCATAAGATATTGGAGCAGAATTAGGTCATTCAGCCCATTAGTTCTGCTCTGTCATTCAATTACAGCTGATTTATTAACCCTCTCAACCTCATTCTTCTGCCTTCTCCCCATAATCTTTGAAGCCCTTACTAATCAAGAAGTCATCAACTTCCACTTTAAACATACCTAATGATTCAGCCTCTACAGCCATCTGTGGCAGTTCCTTAAAGCTACTTGCCAAGGTCTTCTCATATCCACTTCTAGCTCTCGCAAGTGCCTTCTTAAATTCCTTTCCTTACCACCTAACTCTCAAGTGTTCTGTCTGACCCCTGCTCCTTAAAACTTAAGTACTGTACGCTCTTTTCTTCCTCTTAACTACATGTTCCACTTCTCATCAACCAAGATTGGGGGTATAGTGGACCACTTTTCCTGTAGGTAGGTACTCACCTACCAGCAGGAAAGATATCAATAAGATTGAGAAATTTTACTAGGATCTTGCCTGGATTTGACAACGTGTGTTATAGGGAAAGACTGAATAGCTTAGGGCTTTATTCCCTGAAGCACAGGAGAATAAGGGGAGATTTGATTGAGGTATACAAAATTGTGAGGGGTTAATGCAAGTAGGCTTTTTCTACTAAGGTTATATGAAACTAGGGGAATTAGGGGCCATTGATTAAGGGTGAAAGGTAAAATATTTTAAGGTAGCCTGAGGGAGAACTTCTTCACCCAGAGGGTAGCCCAACCGTGGAATGAGCTGCAAGAGGAAATGGTGGATGCGGGCTTGACTGCAACATTTAAGAGAAGTTTGGAAAAGTATGGATGAGAGGGGTACTGAGGGCCATGGTCCAGGTGTGGATTGACAGGACCAGGCAGAATGAAAGTTAAGCATGGGCTAGAAGGGTCAGTGGTATTTTTTGCAGTAGTGCTCTATGACACCATAGTTAACCATCTTATGGAATTGTCAACTTCTATTCAGTGGGAAGTTGCACCAATAATACTTAAATTTAATCACGATAATAGATGGCACTACTTTACAGGGAATAATAAGCCTAATGGGTCTGTTTTCTTTTGTCTTTCTTTTTTTTGAATATAGATACTGCATTAATCAGCTTTCAATATACTCTTTATCCCCAATGCCTACTTAATTTTGCAAGAAAACTGCCCAAGCCTTGCACATCTCACCATTACTGGCTCTCGACACCAAGACAAACAACCTCTAACCCTGGATTTTTTTTTTGTTTTCCTTCAAGCCAACATCATTTCTCTCAGACTTAAATTTGATATTGTGTTCATTGCTGATTTCCAAACCCACGGACAACTTTCAGTTGTGCACACTTTTGTTTTGCTATATTCTGAATCTGAAGCAATATTTTTATCTAGGATTTTTTTTTTGCCCTCTGACCATCCTTTTGCCTCATTTCCTGTATCATTCTGACCATTATCTTCAGATTATGTCCTTAATAAATTTTGTTATTCATTTTGTTCTATCTTTCTGTATTTATACTTCGCTGTTTAAATGTTACATTATTTCATTTAGTGTTTTATTCAGCAATACGAGTTAATACAAAAATGTCTCATTCAAAAATGTGTTCAATTTGGTTTAACCAAAAGAATTTTCAAATTATACTGTATACTTTAAATGAGGACATTTATAGTTGTACTTTGACATCAAAAAGGATTTTTACTTAAAATACAAATTTTCAGTACCATTAATTCTGTGTACTGAATGCAAGTATATATTTTCTATATATCAAGAAAGAATCACTTTTTAAAAAGCTATTTGTGCATTAAAACCTCTTTTACAACCCACAAGAAACAATTGCAGAGGAATTATTCTTGCTTGCACGTTACAAAGAATTTCCACAATATATATTCTAACAGAAAAGAATAAGGCATTAATCATCAGGGCAACAAAACCAAAGAGTCAGCACTATGACATGTTTCAAGCATCTTACATCCTTTACTAAATGTCAAAATCCTGTATCCAAATTATTCATTCAATATAATCGCTAAAGACAAAGAACATATTTTGTCAATTCAAAAATACATTATTTAGTAAATTCCCACTACTTTTATTCTCATCTAAACTATTATTTGTAGGGTTCTGAGCAAGATGCTGTATATTATTCAAAAACACAAAAGTCACATAACTAAGAAATATTAAAATAAATTTAATTCAACAAAACTTCATTAAACCTTCCTGTGCAAAAAAATGATTGTCCATGATAAAATATTATATTATTTTCCTTTTAAAAGATATTTGCCTTCAGTACTACGATTGTCTCAATCTAATTACTTCAAATTCCATTAAGTGAAAACTCTTCTTTAGTTATGACACTGGCCACATTTGTGAAAAATCAGGTTTCTTGTCAATTGCGAACGTGTCAGTTGAAAAATATGCAAAATGCAAGTTAAATATAAATAGCATTACTTTCAATACTTTTGAATAAAAAATGTGTGATTTATTTATTCAAAAAATATGTCATGGAAAGCATTTCAAACAATTTTATTATACCTAAATGTGTAATATTCCAATAATTACTATCCAAATTTTCTCTCAGCAATATTTTCATGCCACTATTATTCTCATTTTGTTGAATAATATCCATACTCCAGAGCCATTTTCCGCTCATTTTCAATATCATGCATTCTTATATCAAGATTCTTTTCTTCATATCCTGTCAGAGTATCAATCACTGTCTCCCGTCCACTCAATCCAGTTTTGATTTATCAGCAGACGCCTTTTTGGACTCCATAACTCGACCCAAACCATTTTAATGCGACAGTGACAAATAACACCCCATATCACATCAACCTGTTCCACTTAGTAAACTTAGAAACAGTAACTATGACATCCCTGCATAAGTATTACATTCTATTCCCTAGACTGATGTATATTAATGAGGAGCTGCTATTTGAAACGCTTCTTCCACATCAGCATCTAATATGATCAAATTAGGAAATGGGATGATTTATTAAATTTTGTCATGCCGAAAGATTTCTCTATGTTCTCATATAGGCAGTTTGAGAAATCTATAAACAAATTTTTTTTCTATATTTCTCCATATCAAAGATTTATAAAACTGAATGTACCGCATGGATTCAATATGAAGAATCAACACAATTTTAATTATTACATTTTCACCAATTAATTCAGTTTTTTCTCTGTTTACCACAAACAAGCTGACCATTTAAGATCATTTTCTAAATAAAGGCATTTTTGTAACACAAGTATTTCAACTTAAAGGAATTACTGTTAAACTAAATGTTTTGAATATAGTAAAATATTTCTACCAAAATTAAGTCTGAGAACTTGGGTAACAGTGAAAGTCATTGGGTTAACCAAACCAATTGAAAAGGACAAAACTCATTACAACTTTAAATTTTGTCCATTAGCAGATGTCAGTAATCTTTTCAGAATCATTGGAATTGTAGCTACTTATTTAAGAAAATCCTAAGTAAGAACACAGAGCCTACTATATTCAGTGCGATTGAAACATATGCCAACATTGTCACAGTAACTTAGTGTAGAGGCCGAAAATCTCAGGAGAATACTAAATATACTTCATGGGAACATTCATATTAACCTTCCTTAAGTAACTAGAGCATAGTCTTTAATAATTATTTTTGACCAACTTAAATGTTTACAGTACTAATATCTTGGTGAAAAAGTTTTTTTTTAAAAAGTCATCAGTATTCTAAGTACTTCTTCAATAAATTAGTAAAATTACAAAGTCATTCTCAATCAAATGTTCCCATGAAAGCCTAATATTAATCTACACATGCACAAATTTAGAAATCAGCCATTCTTTGTAATGTGCAGTTATGACTACATATATCTAAACTCGGTTTCATATTGTTTGCAAAATTAATATTAACACATTAAAATGTTCAATTTATTGAATTCAAATTCACAAAAATGTTATGGCGCAAGGACACGGAATGTTAACAAGCTTGGGTTGAAATTGCATTGCAGCATTGAGGTTATTAATATTTTATCTTGCAGGGATCTTAAATGTCTTTGTACACGGATTACATTTAATGTTCCACTGTTCTAAGGTGTCTCAATTTCTGAACATGTATATAAGTAACCAAACAAAGGAAAAGCAGATTTTTTAAAAATTACAATGTCATGATAAGAATGTTTCCCAATAATGTTAACTAATCAGTCATTGACTTGAATTCTTTTTTTTCAAAAAAATGTGGTCACCTTTTTTCTTTTATTGTGTCTACATAATAACGGATGGTTACTACAAGCAGCATCAACCACTAAGCAAATTGCAAAAACTATTTTAAAAATAAATTCCATTTGAGTAACCTATTTACTAATAAACACTAAGTTCATTTCACCATACCTTATGGGGGGAGGCGGGTGGGATTCACCGACCTACAATGCTTCACTGTTCACAATTTGAACAAATCTTATCCTTGATCAGATTCCTCCAACTCCCTGTGATATCTTCTCACTCATCTCTAAGATTTTGTGTGTTAACCTAAAGGCAGAATATCACTGCATACAAATACGAACACACATAGAGACAGTGTACATGGAGCATCTATAGACAGCTGATATCAAGAATTAAATTCTGAAGAGGTTCATAAATGGCTTGGGCCTTAAATATTGAAGCAGATTTTAACCAGAGGGTAGAGATCTGTTGAATGATTTAAAATGCCCATCACAACCTGGGTGAGAATTGGGGATTTAAGATACTAGTTTTATATTGCTACTACAAGTATATAGATACTATCAAGATTCTGTGATACTACCAGCAGTCTTCAGCTTTATCCTTGTAAACAAAATGATCAGCCTTTCACCACTATAATGCCATTTATGAACCTCCGCTTTGCCCCCTAGAGCTTTCTCCACTCTGCCCTCAACAACCTTCTCCCCAGCACCAATATATTCCTCTGACCTCATGATCTCCTCAACCCAAACTTCTCCTTAGACTATTTCCAAACACCCTAACTATCAGGGGAAACTTTTACCATTTCCGTAGTATTTGACTGTTTATTTAGCAGGCCAATTTGCTAGCTCAATACTCAACCTAGCATGGATGGAAAACATGCAAGGAGTCAGCTGGATTCAAACTTAGGACCGTTCACCTCAAAATCCAGTGTTGATACCACTACATCACCAGCCGGCTAAACCATTGGTTATCCCAATCATTTTTATTTCCCAATCTTAAATCCCAATCATCATCTCCTCTCCACCCCCCATAATGGCAGGAGATCATAAAGAAAGGGATTTTAATGAATAATTGCACAAGCAAGTCATTTTCCACAATGTATGATGCCTCGAGTCTCCTACATGTCAGAATATTGAAGCCTGGGTTTTCAAGCCAAAACAAGATGGGACCTCTTGCTAATCTTTTCCACACAATGGAAGAAACAGTCTTCACCTGCCCCAGCACTTGCTACCATTGCCAAGAACGTTTCTGCCTCTTCATCTGCCTTTCTCTGCCTTTGAGCACAATATGCCCTTTTATTTCCTATGTCTTTTAGTTAAACATCTTAATGATTATTATCTTAAATTATCATCTTAATCATTATGACTTCCTCTCAGTTTCTTTATTGAGAACTCTTTCTTCCTGTAATTTCAAAGCAAGCCAGTTTCTCTAACCCCACATCTAATTTCAAGTATTCTGTCCTCATTCACCTACTCCCTTCTTTTAAATAATTTAACCCACAAACATAAACCCATTTCTTTGGTTTATTTGCCTAATCCAGTCCAAACTGGTCTCAATGAATCACTTGACACCCACATCCTCTGCCGACTTCAATGAAGGGTCAAAGACTCAAAATTTTAACTGCTTTCTTTCCACAGATGCCACCTGACCTGCTAGGCTTTTCCAGTATGTTATTTCTACTTCAGATTTCCAGCATCTTCAATTATTTTGATTTTCCCAATACAACACTCACTTTCCTCCAATGGAAGATATATCCCAAACTCCATCACAGTCACTATCAAACTTCAAAGCCTCTGTCCTTATGGACATGCTCAGCTACTCTCTTACTTTTGTTTATGATGGCCTTCTGCTTGACAAAATAGTGATCAACCTCAGTCATCTCTCCAAACAATTCCTCTCCTGTCCAGTGTCCATCTGTTACCGCAACAAAGCACTCTTTAGGAAAATGCACCAGCTAGAGTTGGTTTGCAAAATAAAAGACAAAACAGTTTAGAAACTGAAGGAAGGAGTAACCAAACATATGGTTACTTGCCGCCTAGAAAAGATAATATCCATACCTTCTATTCCTGCTCCTTGACCTAGAATGTCTTGATCTGTAGGACTTGCCTCGATCCCGTGACCTGCTACGACTCCTTCGTTTCTTTCGTTTCTCATACGATGAGCTACTGCTTGAACGTCGCCTATGTCTTAAGTATTAAGGATGATATGTATGTTAGAAGCAGTTTGATGCAATGCACTTATGTCTTCCACTTATTTCAGATATTTTAAAAAATTTAAAAATTAAAAGTAAGACTCAAAGCATTGTGAAACTAGTTTATGGTTCATAAACAATTGAGCATCAAGATTCACAGGCAGTTTCATTTTTGTTATATTTTAGCTGCAATATTATGCAATAAATATTCCACTGAAAGAAGCATTTATTTCAGACATGCTTAAATTCATAAGAACTGTTTCAATACCTTGCAGTGCTCAAGACCAACTGACAGAAAGATTCAATATAAACTATGAACAAAGTAGTATCTCAACTATAGAGCTGTCAGATCAAAACATCAACACACAGAATATTTAATCTACAGAGCAAATGTTTATGCATACATTGGTTAATTGGTCATTTTCTAGCCAATCAAATCAATGCACAATTCTCAAGACCATATTTTCCTGTTGTAGCAAATGTGTATATTGTGGGAATTGTACAATTATAATTTGTTTTCTTAGCTTGTGTTTTTATTATTAAATTCAAAGCCACATAAACTGCTTTTCAGTAGAGTCCATATTAGTGGTCATTTCAAATAATACTGTATTGGCGCAACTCTAAATATTTTATGTACTATACATAATACACTACATCCTTTTACTATGATTTGCTCCATCCCATTTAACTTGCTGTATTTTGTCCAAGAACACAATTCTTTCCAATAGATCTCATTCACATTTTAATCTGATAGCGTCACTTTGTTGTCAATTTCCAACTTTTATCTATTTTAAACACCAAGTGTTCATGCGCATTTATACTTTATCATCATTTTATTCTCATTCTAGTCAGATTCAAGTGTTTGGAGCCACCTTTAAATGAACAATGTTATCACAATATCCTCAAAATTGCACAAGCAGTCACTCCAAAAAGTGACAACTTCATTTTATAGAATTTTATTGCAAGATGGCTCATCTTGAATGTTTCTCTGAGGAAAACATCATTATGGAGCAAACCCATTATTGTTGTCACTGACATTTTCGCCATAAACCAGTTGGTGAATCAAACATGACATTAAAAGCTATCTGCTATATTACTCTTCAGCTGAATCTTTTCTTACCCACAGAATTTCATTTTCTTTCATTGAAATTAATATTACTAGGTTCATCCTGAAACCAAGCAAATTATAAATAATGTCAGCTATAGTTCCAAAGACCACTTCAAAGGGAAGTGTTTACTCCGACTTCAAATAGACACAAATTGAAATAGATCAGAAGTTAAAAGTAGACTATCATGGTGAAACTCATTAGTTCAATTCAATTTTTAGATATAGCCACTTTTATTCAGAGTAAGTTTCCTTTTGTAGTCGTTCTTGGAATTAAAACTGAGAATTACTTAGAAATACTTGCATTTTGCTTATTTTCAAAGCTGAACCAAGAAAGATTTAAATTTCTGTGCAAAAAAAAATTCTACAGATAAGAGGAGATTTAGTTGAAAAGTAATACGGCAGATAGCTCTTAATGCCACATTCAGTTTGTCAACTGCTTTATGACACATTCTGCCCAGTGCCTTCATAAGCTCTCATATCAGTGGATAGATTTATATAACCAATAACAGGCAGATATAATTTCACTTCAAACTGCTATCCTGAATCTACTGAACTGATGGGAAATATGCCAACCTGTTATTTTCAATTCCATCAACAAATATGCGATGAGTACCAATTTGACATTCCTATCTAAACCAAAACATACTCGATCGAAAATTGCCAATGCAACAAAGTTATAGAGGGGGACATGAAAAATATTAGCAAAAATCAGGCAACAGATATGTTGATTTTATTCATTTACTTGTTTCTAGATGCAAACTATGTCAACGCCAGTTAATGTATTGATACGTTGCTGTAACACATTTCATGCTACTTACCTTCTATCTTTCGAACGGGAATGGGAGTGGCGACTACGTGAGTGTGATCTAGTTCTTCTACTAGATTTTTTCCGAATGTATGTTCTGCTATCGGAAGAACTGCTGGAAGTGGACTTCCTCCGGTGTTTCTTCTTACGACGACTTCTTGTGTCAGCTTCACTGTCTGAAGAGTGATGACCCATTTTCCAACCTCTAAAGCTTCCAAAGATCAAAGATAAATAAAATCACTAAATCATTGTCCTGATGAAGGATCTCAGCCAGAAACATCGACTGCTTACTCTTTTCCATAGATGCTGCCTGGCCTGACGAGTTCCTCCAAAATTGTGTGTATTACAAATCATTGTAGGAACTAGCTCTTTGAATTGGGGCATTAACTTTTCCATATAATCCAGAAAAAAGTTATACCAGTATAATAAATTTCATCCTTTCAGTTGTATTCCAAACATTCATGTATTCCACCTTCAGCACAAACAGAAAGTGCTGGAAATACTCAAGAAGGATTAAGCAGCATCTTTTGAGAATCAGTGTTAACAGGCCTGATTCAACATGTCACCACAACATCTAGACCAGATGAGAAGAACTGATCGAGTTATTCCTTTGTACCTGACAAAGCAGAGTGTATTCTAACTGACAGCAAAGCCTCAGACAAGTTAATGTTGATGTTCTATCCCTACCTCTCCCCCAGAATACCTTCACAACCTTTTACGGGGACACAGCTGGGGCAGAACTTTGTCTTATATCTAAACGGAAAGAACTGTTTTAAAAGTTTTTAAGTGCTGTGATATGTAACTATACTTCAAAATCTATTAAGACCACTATAATTAGTTAATTATATAGATTTTTAAGATGTTAAAAACAAATAACTTAATTTAATCATAGAACAAGAAACAAAAGATGTAACTTGCCTTTTCCCTCCAAACCTTAAAGCCAAAAGTCCCAAATTAATTTGGGTTCTGATTCCACACGTCTTACTGGCATAGATGGGAGATACATACCCTTCAGGGAATGTATCAAGACAGAGCTCCACTGGTGAATTCCAAGAGGAATCCTGTGACAGCAAAGTGTGATAGATGTGCATTGACCTTTGGAAGATGCTTTGAAAGTGTAAAAGAAATTAGTGGTGACTATACCAGAACCAGGGTGTTGAGGAAGGATTAATCTATTCAAAATGCTAAAAGGGGAAATGTTCCAAAACAGAACCTGAAGCTGAAAATGCACAGGAGAACTGCTAGATGAGAAAACAGGTAAAGAAGAAGACAATGACAATGAGAAGAACTTGTTATGTTGCTGGGAAGAGTAGATTATATAAATGCAGAACTGCTGAAAATCTCACAGTCAAGATCTGGAATCCAGTTCACAATGACAGAAGGAAATTTTTACTTGACAAAAAGAGGAACATATATTCAAAGTTCTGTGTTGGAATATATAATATTCTTTTGGGTGATCTTACTTTTCTAAACATTTTAAATCAAGCAATTTGGATTTCTATTTTTCTACTAACACAAAGTTCCGTACTTAATGAAATCAAAGAGAAATCAGGAAGTTGTCCTATAGTCATTGCAATCATGTACAGAGTTAAAAGCGTAAATTTGCACCAGTATTTTTCTTCTTTGCTTTGTTCGCATCTTACAATACCATGTATGCCTAGTTTACCACTACTTACCTTAAAATGATAAAAGTAATCTGGATGTCTAACAACAGGCTTGCCTGCGGTTTCAATGTATTTGAGCTCTTCTTTGGGAACATAGAGTAAGCAGTTGTAAACAGCTCACTTTATCCAATCGTGGTAAACGGAACACACAAATATTGCTTTTCTCTAACTATTTCCACAAAATCAGAAAAAAAGAAGCAAGATGTTCTGGAAAAAAAATGTGATTAGTCCCTCAGGATTTCAAAATATAGTTTTCTCTTCTCCTCCAAGTGGCAGTATTTAAGAACAGTGTTTATTTATGATGTTCTGTTGCCTCTGCCGTGAATTAAGGGATGTTAAGTTAATGCTGCTACTTCACTGCTCTGGGAACAGATTTAACCCTGACCTTGGCTGCTGTGTGGAGTTTGCATGTTCTCCCCATCACTGTTTTTGTTTTTATTGGATACTACCGTTTCTTATCATAACCCTCTGGTGTAGATTAATACAGGTTTCCCCCGCCATCCAAAGGTACAGTGTTCCAATGAAACGGTTCATAAGCCAAAATGTCGTAAAGCGAAGAAGCAATTACCATTTATTTATATGGGAAAATTTTGTGAGCATTCGCAGACCCAAAAATAACCTACCAAATCATGCCAAATAACACATAAAACCTAAAATAACAGTAACATATAGTAAAAGCAGGAATAATATGATAAATACACAGCCTATATAAAGTAGGAGTACTTTTCCACAATCATTACTGCACTGTTCTCCGTACCGAAAATCTCACGCAAGCGCTGTTGGCAAAAACACGGCGCAAGCGCTCTCCAGTAAACTTTAAGCTATGAAGCTGCCAAATCATACCAAATAACAAGTAAAAATACACAGCCTATAGAAAGTAGAAATAATGTATGTACAGTGTAGTATCACTTACCAGAATTGGTTCAGCGCTGAGCACAGTGATGATGGTGTGTTAGACTGAGTAGTCGCAGGTTGGGTGGTGCAGTGGCCCCCACCCTCCAGGCCACCCAGCGATACATTGCCACGAAGCATGCAGGAGTGCAGCGGTAGCCAGGAGGAACACAGCACATCTTTAAGAAAAAAGCCGAAACAAACATGCTAATTAATTAGGTGCCATCCGGCACGTAATTGTTGGCCCAGATCAGTGCCGATTTCCCATTGCGTCGTCTCTGATCTGGGCCGACAATTACGTGCCGGGCGGCACCTAATTAATTAGCATGTTTGTTTCGGCTTTTTTCTTAAAGATGTGCTGTGTGCCTCCCGGCTACCGCCGCATTCTCCGCGAATCAGTATTTCTCCATGGCCTGGGGGTTGGGGTGGTGGGACACTGGGGTGTCATCTCGTCATCGTCTGTTTCTATTGGAGCAGGCTGCTCATCTTCTATCTCTGCCCACCTCGATGTTAAAGGTTCAGGTTCGTTGTCTGCTGTGGCTGATGTGGAAGGCTTGCTTGACTGCTGAGCCTCGTGCATTTTTCTATCACACAGTTCTTTGTAAGGACTCAAACCACCTTGGAAATATCCCCTAAACCTACGTACCCTTTCAAAATTAAGGTCGTACTTTATCATTGCAGCGAAAATCTCACACAGTTGCTTCATGTTCAGTTCGCTATTGCATTCGGTTTCGATTGTTATCCTTTTTTCTTCCAATCGCATCAGCTCTTCATCTATCAGATCTTGGTCATGGGATGCCAAAGCCTCTTCAACATCATGTTCGTCAGCTTCCACAAGCCAAACTCACTTTGTCCTTACTTCGTTCACCACCATTGAAACGCTTAATTATGTCTAGTTTTACGCTAAGTGTAACACCCTTACGAGCTCTTTTAGGCTTTTCCAATACCATAGAACTCATCTTGCAAACAGCTGCTCACAGGCACGTGTTTAATGCCGGCAAGAATGCAGTTCCGAATCCGGGGGAGAGCGGCTGCTCAGGGCACGCGCTGCCTTTTATCGTGCGCTGCTTTTTTTCGTAACAGTGAAAACACCTTCTGAAAGCGAAAGCAGGGTACTAATATAGGTCTTTCCTAACAGTGAGGTTTCGTAAAGCAAACGTTCGAAAAGCAGGGGACACCTGTATATTAAAAAATTGAAACAGAGTTCTTGGTCATTTGAGTTGGAATAACAGAAGGAAATGAACGTAGAAATGTGACTGATGGTACTGCTCAGCATTATGGGAAGTTAAATGGGCCAGGACTTGCACAGTATATAGTAGAGCCCTGGAGAGCATTGCAGAATAGAGACTAGGGGCACAAGAATTTAGTGCCCTGAAAGAGGTAACACAGTTAGACAGGATGGTGAAAAGGGTGTGTGGCACACTTGCCTTCATGAATCAGAACACTGAGTAGAAGATTTGGAATGTAATGTTACAGCTGTACAAAATGCTGGTGACACCACACTGAGTGTTATGTTCAATTTTGGTCATCTAGCTACAGAAAAGATGTACAAAGAGTTGTCAGGAACGGAAGACTTGAGATATAAAGAAATTGGGTAGTTGGGTCTGTTTTCTTTGGAGCGTAGGAGACTGAGGGGTGACTTGATAGAGACGTATTCAATCATGACAAGCATAGATCAAGTGAAATCTTTTTCCCCCAGAGAAGGAGAATCTAAAACTAGACACCATTTGTTTAAGGTAAGAGGGGTGTTACGTACCCCGTAACGGGTTAAAAGAACCAGCAGAAACGGAACACACCTGGAGTCTGTTTTGCTGTTAACTAACACTATTAGTAACTACGCAATACAGTAATATAAAACTAGATAAGTCGAACAGGTTAGCAAAGTTTATGCATATTGTTACGTACCCTGTAACTGGGTTACCAAACCAGCAGAAATGGAACACGTGTTGGAGTCTGTGATTACTAGGAACTAATAAAGTTTTATTAAAGAAATAAGTAACACAGTACACTAATCGCAAGGATATAAATGTAACAGGTTAGCAATGATAGTATACACATAGACACAGAAATAGGGTAATAGGAATCAACCAAGCTCTATTTCAGTCTAGGGGTAAAATGATCAGTCTTAAGTGAAGCAGAGTTCAGTTCAGTCTACTGCAGTTCGAAGTAATCGCCGTTGTTGTACCGGGAGAGGGAGGGAGAGGGACACACACACACACACACACACACACACACACACACGCACGCACGCACGCACACACACGCAGAGGCAGTTGGTTTCAGGCAAACCTTTCGACGCCTTCTGATCCAGCTGCGGTCACCGACTGTGACCCCTCCGTTCTGGATGCGATTGTTTTTCCGTGGTGAACCCGGCACCCAGGCAAGGGCGGACACTCCAGGTTCCCACCGATCATACCTTTACACCCTGTGAGCCTCTGATCGATTCCCGCGACCGGTCTTCCAAACTCCCACCACCTTGTGGGGCACACTGCTCTTTCCAGGGTCTCGTGGCGTGTGTGTCCCGTGCCTTAGCAAACGTGCTATTTTTATCCCCCTACTGAGGTATCACCTGTCCATCAAACTTCAAACAGTTCAGGTTCAAAGCAAACGGCCTGTCACAGACACCAAAATCGGAATTGTGTTTCTTTCTCGTTAATCTCTCTCTTCTCTCCTATTAGCATTTTGAATGTTTTTCCATTGTCTTCCATTATCTCTCTCATTAGCATCATCCACCCTGCAGCTCTGCTTGGTGTCACACATGACAATATATAGGTGTGGAAATATAAAACCCAAACTTCAAGCTTAGGTAGTAATTGATACAGTCTTACGATGGTATGTAAACGAAGTCAGCTCAGATGCACAGGTTGGTTAATGCGAGATGTTTGTAATCCAAAGGCAAATGTTGTGAGAAAGCACTTACGATATTCCACAAATTCCACAACAGCAAAACAAAATAACAATAGTCGTAGGTTTTTACTCCAAAGTTGTTCCACTCCACACACAAAATATCACCAACAGTGATCTTTGATGAATATCCTTTCAACACAAGTGGTACCACACCCGAACTCAGCTACAGGACATCTCAAAGTGGTGGCCACAGGACACTCCAACAGAATCTACGTATAGATTATCACCAACAGTAGTTTATCAAAAAGGGGACCCTCCTCAAGGGAACCCAGGCAAGGGTTGACACACCAGTAGATTCCACAAGGCTACCCTAACCACACAACGTGATAGCCACTTATCCAGTTCAACGACAAACGAAATAACTCCAACAGTGATGCCTTTCTTCAGTGAACTACCACACCCAGACAAGGGTAATTACACACGTGGTATTCACAATGGTTTCCCCCTCACCACAGAACCCAATCCTGTGGATTAACTAAGCGACAATCACACTTTCGTAGTTGAATGGAAAGAAACTCACTCTCATGGGCTACTTAGAGAGTCCAAACAGTGATCTCTTTGTCACTAGGTTTCTTCTGTTTCAAACCCATCTCTCCCCTTTTCTCTTCCTGCAAACTTATTCTACTTGTAGAAAACTTGTGAGAGTCATTTATCAATACTCAGGTTCGATCTCAACTCACCCCTTTTGGGCTACTGAAAAGTTAAACCAACGATCGACTCACTGGTGACCAAATCCATCTTGACTAACTGTGTGTGTCTGTGAGTCCTTGTATATTCAAAACAAGCTGCAGAGGGACCATAACATCGATTGTCCAACAAATAAAAAACTCTCTCTCTCTCTCTCTCCCCTGCCCCAAAAAAAAGTGTCCAAAGTCAGTCTCATTCTCCCGGCATTTTAAAGTGACAGTCCACAGAAAATATGAACCCTAGGGGTACATAACAGGGGAAAGGCTTAAAAGTGGATCTGAGAAGCAAGTTTTTCCGCTGGTGCTGATGCAGATGCTGGTGAGTATGTAGAACAAACTGCCAGAGGAAGTGGTGGAGTTAATGAATAATTGGAGGGATTAAATATTTAGACAGGTACCTGTACATGGATAAGAAAATTTAAGGAATATGAACCAAACACAGGCAAATGGGGCTAACTTGGGTAAGCAGCTGGTTTGGCATGAATGCGTTGGGCCACAGAGGCTGGTTCTGTGCTATATGATTCCATGGGACCTGCATGAATTAGCCAAGCGGCCTCCGTTGTGTCATTATAGGTAATGCCACTTAAAAAATATTGCTGGTGCTGTAGAAAACTTTATAGAAAGCTACAAAAATCTGGATCATTTGAGAACCTGATTATGCAAGCTATGTTAACAGCAACAAAAAACTTGACACTGACAAGGTTTTGGGCTTTTATCAGGACTAAATTTTTATTTGTCTCCCTAAATAATAGACGACCTTGAATTAATTTTATTCATTACTACAATCAAATTTAACTACAATGTGTATTCGAAAGTTGCTATTTGACTGCATCACAAAAATTGAAAATCCAATGGTGAATTAAAGTAATGTACAAATCTGTGAAGAGTAAAGCAAATCAAAACCAAGACCAAATAAGTGCTAAGGAGGAGGAGAAAATGGCGACGCAACCTCCGGTGAATGATATCTGTAATCTGTCAAGTAGGGGACCGTGCACAATTCTGATTTGATGGAGACGGACGTGAGAGTATGGAGGAACATCTGGAAAACTTCTGAAATGCCCACTTCGCTGCCGCTGCTACTGTGTGGTAACTGGAATCTCCAGAGCAGAAGGCCCCGAATCCTCGGCTTTGCTTGTTTCAGCGGCCGGGGCTAGGTCGAAGGCGATCGGCAGAGGATGGTGCTCGGAAGGCTGTATCAGAGGGGCTGGTCGGAGGCTCGAAGTTTTCGGATGGACAGATTCAGTGTCAGCTGTGGTCGGCTGCTTCCAAGGCATCGGCAAGTTGACGGTGCCTGGAGGTTTATGGCAGGAAGTTTCTCCCTTTTGCCGCCTGCTATCGAGGATTCGGGAGTTGATCAACTCGGGGACTTTGAGACTTTTTTTTACCGTGCCCATGATTTGTTCTTCATCAAATCATGGTATTGCTTTGCACTGCTGTAACTATACGTTATAATTATGTGGTTCTGTCAGTATTAGCCTTTGGTTTGTCCCATTTTCTGTGATATCACTCCGGAGAAACATTGTATCATTTCTTAATGCATGTATGCATTTCTAAATGACAATAAAACAGGACTGATTGTTCTCATAATCTAAACAAATAAAGTTTTGAAATAGTAAAAGCAATAGGATAGAGTGGTGTATTATCCAAGGAGAGATATCTTATACCTTCTTTGGGTGACGGGGTGGAGACACATCTCTATAAAGGAGGTGCAAGGTGCTCTTTCCCTCCATTAGCCTTGCAGGTAACCCTTGGGCAAAGTGTAGCACCTGCTTAGACCCCACAATCAGGGTCACGTGAAGCCACTGGAGTATGTGGTTGATGGTCACATGAGCAGCTGGCGTACATCACAAGTCCTGGTTATGCACCCACTGACATTAGGCAGACAATCTCTGAAGACTATTGATAATGGCTGGGGTGCTCATCTTGTAAAGACACTGCTAAGAGGGCTGCAACAGCAAACCACTTCTACAGAATTTGCCAAGAACAATCATAGTCGTAGACGATGTCATACAACACAGCACATAATGATCATGATGATTCTATAGCGAGACAAACAGCAAAGGAAATCCAGCATTCTGGCTCACCAGAATGGGACTCCACACATAATTGCTGTTACAATGATCTGGAATAAGGTCTCCAATAAGAAATCATTCACAAGGACTTTTATGCAGATGCTTATAAGTGGCACTATGCATCTCAAAATGCCCATTTCTGAATAGCTGCTTTGCTCTGTCTGGTGCAATGACACAATGGGCTTTTAATATATTGAAAGTTATTGTTTTCAAAAAAAAACATAAGAGCCAAGAATTAGACCATTCACCCCATCAACTCTGCTCTGCCATTCCATCATCACTGATTATCTCTCTTGACTCCATTCTGCAGCCTTCTTCTCATAACCTTTGACAACCTGATTAATCAAAAAACTATCAACTTCCTCGTTAAATATACCTAATGACTTGGCCTACACAGTTATCTGAGGCAATTAATTCCAGATTCACCACAGTTTGGCTAAAGAAATTTTTCATCATGTGCTCCAAATCAAAGTCCCTTAATCCTGAGGCTGTTCTCAATGGTCTAAGACTCCCCCACTATAGGAAGCATCCTCTCCAAATCCACTTTACCCAGTCTTTTCAATATTCAATGGGTTGCAATGAGATCCCTCCCCTCATTCTTCTAAACTCCAGCAAGCACAAGCCCAGACTTATCAAACGCTCCCCATATATTAACCCTTTCATTCCTGCAATCATTCTTGTGAACCTCCTCTGGACACTCTCCAATGCCAGCACATCTTTTCTTAGATAAGAGGCCCAAAACTGCTCACAATACTCCAAGTATGGTCTAACCAATGCCTTATAAAGCCTCAAGATTACATCCTTGCTTTTATATTCTAGTCCTCTTGAAATGAATGCTAATAATGTATTTGTCTTCCATACCACTGACACAACCTACAAGTTAACCTTTAGGGAATCCTGTACAGGTCCCCTGCACCAACCCAAGTCTCTCTGCACCTCTGATTTTAGTACTTTCTCCTCACTTAAAAAATAGTCTACGCCTTTATTCCTTCTGTCAAAATGCATGACCATGCACTTCCCTACATTATATTCCATCAGTCACTTCTTTGCCCATTCCACCAATCAAAGCCCTTTCTACACCCTCCCTGGTTCCTCAACACTACCTGCCCCCACAACACTACTTTCATTTCATCTGCAAACTTGGCTACGAAGCCATCAATTCCTTCATCCAAATCATTAACATATAATGTGAAAAAAGGTGGTCCTGACAACAACCCTGAAACCTCATCCTTAATAATAGACCATCTTTCCAACCATGGAAGTCAGGCTAACTAGCCTTTAATTACCTTTTCTGCCTCCCTCCCTTCTTAAAAAGTGGAGTGACATTTGCAATTTTCCAGAACTCGGGACCCATTCCAGGATCCAGTAATTCTTGAAAGATCATTACTAATACCACCGTAATCTCTTTAGCTACCTCTTTCAGAACACTGGTGTGTAGTCCATCTAATCTAGGTGACCTACCTACCCTCAGGCTTTTCACCTTCCCAAGCACCTCCTCATTAGGCAGAGCAACAACACTCACTTCTGCTCCAACACGCTCAAATTTTTGGCATATTGCTAGTGTCTTTCACGGTGAAGATTGATGCAAAATAATTATTCTGCCATTTCTTTGTCCCCATTACTACCTTTCCAGCAGCATTATCCAGTGTCTAACATTCACTCTAGTTTTGCCTTTACTCTTTAAATATATCTGAAAAAAATTCTTGTATCTACTTTTCTATTCTTAGCTAGCTCACCTTCATATTTCATCTTTTTTCTAATGGATTTTTAGTTGACTTCTGTCAGTTCTTAAAAGCATCCAAAACCTCTCCTACCCACTAATTTTTGCTATATTATATGTCCACTCTTTTGCTTTTTTGTTGTCTTTAACTTCCCTTGTCAGCCACTGGTGTCTCATCCTCCTTTTAGAATACTTCATCTTTGGGATGCATCTTTCCTGCACCTTCCAAATTTCTCCCATAAGTACCAGCCATTGCTGCTCTGTCGTCATCTCTGGCTGTGTCCCCTTCCAATCTTCTTTGGTTAGCTCCTCTCTCATGCCTCTGTAATTCCCTTTAGTGCACTATAATATGATTCATCCGATTTTACCTTCTCCCTCTCAAATACCAGGGTGAATTCTATCATATTATGATCACTGACTCCTTAAGGTTGCCTACCTCATGCTCTTCATTCAAACCTGGGTTGTTACATAATACCCAATTCAGAACTGCCTTTCCCCTAGTGGGTTTCAACACAAGCTGCTCTAAAAAGCCATTTCCTAGGCATTCGACAAATTCCCTCTCTTGGGATCCATCACCAACCAGATTTTCCCAATCTACCTATATATTGAAATCTCCCATGATTATCACAACATTGCCCTTTGCACACGACTTTTCTATCTCCCATTGTAATTTTTAACCCCCGGCTATTATTTAGATGACTATAAACGACCCCAGTCTTTCTACACTTGTAGTTTCTTAACTCTACCCACAAGGATTCTACATCTTCTAATCCAATGCCACCCCTTTCCAAGGACTTGATTTCATTTTGTACCAATAAAACCACACAGTCCCCTCTGCCTACCTGAATGTCCTTTCCTTGGATGTTAAGTTTCCAACAATGCTCTTCGTTCAGCCACGACTCAGTACCTGCTACCTTGTAACTGTACTACAAGATTCATGTACTGTGTGCATTCTAATACCATCAGTCCTGTATTCATCACCCTTTTTGAATTCAGCCCCATGTTATGACTTAATTCATCCCACAATTTTGCCCTATCATTTGCCTGACCTCATCATTGCCTAACCACATACTGCATCTCATTGTACACCAACTGCCCCATCCTTGACCCCATCACCCCATTTCCCATCCCCCTGCCAAGTTTAAACCCTCCCCAACAGCTCTAGCAAGGCCTTCCCAGAAGGATAATGGTCCCCATCGGGTTTAGGTGTAATCCTTCCTTTTTGTACAGGTCATACCTTCTCCAGAAGAGATTGCAATGATCCAGAAATCTGAAACCCTACCCCTTGAACCAATTCTTCAGCCATGCATTCACCTGCCAAATCATCCTATTCTTACCCTCACTAGCACGTGGCACAGGTATCAATCCAGAGATTACCATCCTGAAGGTCCAGCTTTTCTGCTGTGAGAATATTCTCTCTTCAGGACCTCTTCCATTTTTCTACCTATGTTGTTGGTACCAATATGTACTAAGACTTCTGGCTGTTCACCCTCCCCCTTTAGAATGCCATGCACTCAATCCATGACATCCCTGACCCTGGCACTTGCAAGGCAACATATCATCCAGATATCTCTTTCACATCCACAGAATCTGCTTTTTGCTCCTCTAATTATAGAAGCCCCTATCACTACTTTACTCATCTTCTCCCACCTTCCCTTCTGAGCCACAGAACCAAACACAACGGCAGAGATCTGGTCGCTGCAGCTCCCTCCCCCCCCCACCACCCATATCCAAAGTGGTATACTTATTATTTGGGGGAACAGCCACAGGGGTACTACCATAGAACACTACAACACAGAAACAGGCCTTTTGGCCCTTCTTGGCTGTGCCGAACCATTTTCCTGCCTAGTGCCACTGACCTGCACTCGGACCATATCCCTCCATACACCTCCCATCCATGCACCTGTCCAAGTTTTTCTTAAATGTTAAAAGTGAGCCCTCATTTACCACTTCATCTGGCAGCTCATTCCACACTCCCACGACTCTCTGTGACGAAGCCCCCCCCCAATGTTCCCTCTAAACTTTTTCCCCTTTTCCCAAGTTTCCCAAGTAACTATAAACAGGATCAATGAACACAAATTGTGCAAGTGCACATATAAATAAACAACAATAAATAACAAGAGTCCTTAAAGTAAGACAATCGGTTGTAAATATAGTTATCTCCTTTTGTTCAAGAGCCTGATGGTTGAGGGGTAGTAACTGTTCTTGAACCTGGTGATGCGAGTCCTGAGGCATCTATACCTTCTAACAATGGCAGTAGTGAGAAAAGAGCATGCCCTGGGTGGTGAGGACTTTTGATAGATGTTGCTTTTCTACGACAACATTTCATGTAGATGTGCTCAATGGTTGGGAGGGTTTTACCCGTGATGCACTGGGCCTAATCCACTACCTTTTGTAGAATTTTCCACTCAAAGGCATTGGCGTTCCCATACCAGGCCGTAATGCAGCCAGTCAGCACATTTTCCACCACACATCTATAGAAGTTTGCCAAGGTTTTTGATGGCATGCCAAATCTCCTCAGACTCCTGAGGAAGTGGAGTTGCTGTCATACTTTCTTTGCAATTGTAGTTATATGATGGGTCCAGGACAGGTCCTCTGAGATAGTGACACACAAAAATTTAAAGTTATTGACCCCTTCCACCTCTGATCCTCCTATGAGTACTGGCTCAAGGACCTCTAGTTTCCATCTCCTGAGGCCTACAATCAGTTGCTTGGTCTTATTGACATTGAGAGGTTATTGTTATTATACCACTCAGCAAGATTTTCAGTTTCCCTCTTATATGCTGGTTCATCACCTCCTTTGATACAGCCCGCAACAGTGGTATCATCAGCAAACCTGTATGTGGTGTTACAGTTGCATTTAGCCACACAGTTGTAGGTGTAAAGCAAGTAAAAGACTAAGGAGCTGGTGGTAAACCTGAGGAGAGCTAAGGTACCGGTGACCCCTATTTCCATTCAGGGGGTCAGTGTGGACATGGTGGAGGATTACAAGTACCTGGGGATACGAACTGACAATAAACTGGACTGGTCAAAGAACACTGAGGCTGTCTACAAGAAGGGTCAGAGCCGTCTCTATTTCCTGAGGAGACTGAGGTCCTTTAACATCTGTCGGACGATGCTGAGGATGTTCTACGAGTTTGTGGTGGCCAGTGCTATCATGTTTGCTGTTGTGCGCTGGGGCAGCAGGCTGAGGGTAGCAGACACCAACAGAATCACAAACTCATTCGTAAGGCCAGTGATGTTGTGGGGATGGAACTGGACTCTCTGACCGTGGTGTCTAAAAGAGGATGCTGTCCAAGTTGCATGCCATCTTGGACAATGTCTCCCATCCACTACATAATGTACTGGTTGGGCACAGGAGTACATTCAGCCAGAGACTCACTCCACCGAGATGCAACACAGAGCGTCATAGGAAGTCATTCCTGCCTGTGGCCATCAAACTTTACAACTCCTCCTTTGGAGGGTCAGACATCCTGAGCCAATAGGCTGGTCCTGGATTTATTTCCTGGCATAATTTACATATTACTATTTAATTATATATGGTTTTATTACAATTTAATTATTTATGGTGCGACTGTAATGAAAACCAATTTCCCCGGGGATCAATAAAGTATGACTGTGACTACTAAGTAGAGCAGGGGGCTAAGCACACATCCCTGTGATGCTCCTGTGTTGATGGAGATTGTGCAGATGTTTTTGCCAATGAAAACTGACTGTGGTCTACAAGTGAGGAAATCCAAGATCCAATTGCACAAGAGGGCATTGAGGTCTAGATTTTGAAGTTTACTGATTAGTTTTGAGAGGATGATGGTGTTCAGTGCTGAGCTGTAATCGATAAACAGCGTCCCGATGTATGCTGTCCAGATGTTCCAGGGTTGTGTGAAGAGCCAGCGAGATAGTATCTGCTGTAGACCTGCTGCTTCGGTAGGCAATTAGAGCAGATCCAAATCGCCTCTCAGAAAGGAGCTGATATGCTTCAACAACAGCCTCTCAAAACACTTCACAACTGTGGATGCAAGTGCCACTGGGTGATAGTCACTGAGGCAGGTTACCACACTCTTCTTGGGCACCTGTATGATTGATGCCTGGTTGATGCAGGTAGACACCACACACTGCCGGAGGGAGAGGTTAGAGATATCTACGAACACCCCAGCCAGTTGGTCAGCACAAGTCTTCAGTATCAGCCAGGTATTCCGTCTGGACTGGATACTTCCCTTGGATTCACTCTCTTGATGGCAATCTGCATGTCATCTTTAGAAACTGTCACCAAAGGATCACCGGGAGACATCAGGGTGTATGATGGTTCCTCCCCGCTTTGGTGGTCAAACAGAGCATAGAAAGCATTGAGCTCTTCTGGAAAGCAAAGCTCCCCTGTCTCCTATGTTGCAAGATTTAATTTTGTAGGAGATTATGGCATCCAAACCCTGCCATAGCTGTCGAACATCCCTTCTGGATTGCAGTCTAGTCCATATTCTCCACTTCGCCCATGAGATGGCTTTCTGGAGATCACACCCAAACCTCTTGTAGCATTCTTAATCTCCAGATTTGAATGCCTTGATTCTGCAGGGAGCGCTCATGGAGTGAGGTCGTCTCTCTGGCTTCGCTCCATTCCCGTTATCCTTTTTAACCTATGATCTCCTTGATCTAATCAACTTTAAGTAGAAGACTTACTTTATCTCTCTGAATTATCGATTAATTGACTTCCTTTTGTCAATCGCAACCGTTGAGCTTAAAGAAATGAGTACGAGATCTAAAACCAAAGATGGGAAAGACGCTGATGGGAACGGAGGAAAGAAGAAAGGTGACTTTAAACCAACGGAATTAACTTACGAAGTTACGGTGAAGTGTTTGGAGGAAATGTTTGAGCAGCATCGGATAAAATTATCTGAAAGTTTAACTGCTCAATTTGAACAACATCGTCAAAGCCTTAATGAAGATTTAAAATCAATCACGGAATCTTTGAAATTCCTGAATGCTGATGTTCAAAAACACGATGCAAAAATTTCTGAGCTGGATACTAAATCTCAGAAGACAGATACAAGAGTTGAGATCTTAGAGAAGAATCTAGCTTCGACTACTAAACAGCTCCAACAAATTAAATCCAAAGTTATTGATCTTGAGAATCGATCGAGAAGACAAAATTTACGTTTAATTGGCCTACCCGAGGATGTTGAGGTTGGAGATCCTGTAATATTCTTTGCTAAACTTTTAAAGGATTCGTTCGGTTCAGTTTTTCCCAACGATCCTCCATTACTCGATCGCGCCCATCGTATACCGTGGGTAAAGTCAGCAGCGGCTGTTTCCAAACCCAGACCAGTTATTCTTCGTTTCCATTATGTTAATGTTAAAGAACAACTTCTCCAGATCGCTCGTCGACAAGGGATGATCAAGTATCACCAGCATTCCTTCAGGATAGTTCAAGACTACAGTCCTGAAGTGATGAAGGAACGACTGACTTTTAAACCTTTAATGTCGGAATGCTATCAAAAAAATCTCAAACCAGCACTACTGTATCCTGCACGACTCAGAATCTCTCTTCCCGATGGAAATCGTCGTGTTTTCCACTCTACAACTGCCGTTCGGAGCTTTTTGGATGATAATTTCCCATCTGATACAGACACCCTCTCTTAATCTGTGTCGGGTGCTTCCAGCACCAATTTTCTTTTCTCTCTGGTGTTTTTCTTCAAAATAAACCTTCTACTACTGTGCGATGAAGGTTTTTTATAAGTTTAAGATTTTTGTTCTTTGTTTATTACTATAGTGATTATTCTATAACTTATATAGAATATTTATCTTCTGTGAATAACATCACTTTCCCTTAGTTAACCTTTTGTTTTAATCTATCCTTTTTTGTTATTACTAATGATCCGATCCGACGGTCATTTGTAGTTATATGCTTCCTATTTTTGATTTTCGCATAATTAAAATGGCGACTTGTCTTTCTTTTTCTATAATTTTTATTTTTTTTTCGGGACGCCATGTTCTTATGCTTCTTCTTCCCATAATCCATTTTTCTTATTTTGGAAGCGTTTTTTTTATTTACTCGTTTATAATTAACTAATTATATGCACTGATACTGGTTTCTTTTATTTTATATATTTTAGTAATTTTTACTATGGAGACTAATTTACAATACTGTTTATTTTTCACATATTAGTCTTTGGGAGGTCACTTATCTAACATATATTTTTGGAGTTGCCCCCTGCAGAAATGGGGTTAAAGTTAGTATTAGTTAGCGCTTTCTTCAGCCTTCTCTGGCTCAGTTCGGGTTTCTACTTGGGGTTGGGGGAGGGGGTGGTCTTTTTCTTTTTTAATTATTTCTATTGGGCTGATTCAGAACTACAAAGATGTCCCCAGTGTCGAGATTTCCGGTTCCTCTCTAATCATGTATTCCTCTTCCGATTTCATGAGCTCACATTATGGTTAACCCCTTACTCACGAAAGGGTTAATTTTTAGTTATGGCTCATTCTATTAATTTTGTCTCTTGGAATACAAATGGTTTAAACCATCCAATAAAATGGAAAAAGATTTTCAAAATATTCCAAAGACTGAATGCTCATATTATCTTTGCTCAAGAGACTCATGTAAGGAAAGAGGACAGTCAACGCTTCTTTAAGTTTTGGAAGTTTTGAAAAATACCACTCAAATGCTCAAGCCAAAATTAAAGGCGCTTCAATTTTTATTGATCCCTCAATTACATTCATTCATCAAGACATCACTTCAGATCCTAATGGCAGATTTCTGTTAATTACGGGGGTACTTTTTAATAAAAAGGTCGCTATGGTTGATGTTTACGCTCCGAATGTGGATTATCCTGAATTCTTTAAACATTTACTTACTTCCCTTCCTAATTTAAACGAGTATATGTTGATAATGGGCGGTGATTTTAATTTATGTTTGAATCCCATGTTGGATAGATCCACAAGTAGTCCGGCTTTACCGAATAAGTCGGCTACTATTATCAACTCTTTTATGTTGGATGCTGGGATTTCAGAAATTTGGAGATTTCTACATCCAAATGATAAGGAATTCTCCTTTTTTTCACATGTTCACCGTTCTTTTTCCCGAATTGATTATTTCCTGATTGACTCTCGTTTGATTCCATATGTAGTTGATTGTAATTATGACATTATTGCTATTTCAGATCATGCTCCATTGAAACTTTCCATCAAGTTAATGGATACCTTTTGTACTACCAGACAATGGCGATTTAACCCTATTTTGCTTCAAGATCAGGACTTTGTCAAATTTATAAAGGAACAGATTGATTTCTTCTTTTCAACTAATACTACGGATAAAGTTTCCAACGGAACTGTTTGGGACGCCTTTAAAGCTTATATCCGTGGTCAGATTATTTCCTATTCGGCCGGTTTGAAAAGACGTATTAACAATGAAATACTTCTACTGGTTGATAAAATTAAAGAAGTTGATAAAAAATATGCTATTTCTCCTAGCAAGGAGCTATACAAACACAGAGTTGAACTCCAATTGGAACATAGCTTATTATTAACATCCTTGATCGAAAATCAATTAATGAGAACTAGAAGTGATTTTTATATTCATAGTGATAAATCGGGTAAATTACTGGCTAACCAACTGAAATTTGATTCGGTTAAACGTCAAATTACTAAGATCCACAAACAGGATGATACTTTCACAGTTGATCATGTTGGGATAAACCAAACCTTCCAAGAATTTTTGTACCTCTTTATATCATTCTGATTTTCCTCATGATTCTAATTTCATGCATGATTTTTTAAGTAAATTGAGTTTTCTGAAACTATCTCCGGAAGATTGCCTATCATTAGAAACTTCCATTTCAGAGGAAAAAATAATAACTGCAACCTCATCATTAAATTCCGGTAAAGCACCCGGTCCCGATGGGTTTACAGTGGAATTTAAAAAATTTTTTTCCTCCATTCTTTCTTCTAAGTTGTCTAGAATATTTAAGGAAGCAATTAGTTTAGGTAAATTACCACAATCGTTTTATGAAGCCTCTATTTCCTTAATTCTTAAAAAGAATAAAGATCCTACAGATTGTGCATCCTACAGACCGATATCTCTTCTGAATGTAGATTCAAAAATTTTTTCAAAAATTCTAGCTACTAGACTGGAGAAGGTGTTACCTCAAATTATTTCCATGGATCAAACCGGATTTATTAAAAATCGCTATTCATCTTTTAATATTAGGAGGTTAATGAATATTGTTTATACCCCCTCACTTACTACCCCGGAATGTATTATCTCATTAGATGCTGAGAAAGCCTTTGACAGAGTTGAATGGCCTTATTTATTTAATATTCTTGAGAAATTTAATTTTAATTTGACATTTATATCTTGGATTAAATTGTTATATTACTCCCCGGTAGCCTCGGTCTGTACAAATAATTATAGATCTTTTTTTCGTCTTTTTCGCGGTACTAGGCAAGGTTGCCCTCTTAGTCCTTTACTATTTAATATTGCTCTTGAACCTTTAGCAATTGCTATCCGTGACTCGCCAAATATTGTTGGTATTACCCGTGGAAATGAAATACATAAACTATCATTATATGCAGATGATTTGTTGTTATATATCTCTAACCCGGAGAAGTCAATTCCTGCTATCTTAGATCTGTTAGCTCAATTTAGTAACTTTTCTGGTTACAAATTGAATCTTAGTAAGAGTGAATTATTCCCTTTAAATAAGCATGTACCTATTTATGGACGTTTACCATTTAAATTGGTTACTGATTCATTTATATACTTAGGGATAACAATTACCAAAAAATATAAAGATTTATTTAAAGCTAATTTTTTACCTTTAATTGCTCAGATTAAACTTTTATTTACCAAATGGTCCCCAATCTCTTTGTCTTTGATTGGTCGGATTAATGCTATTAAGATGATCATTTTGCCTAAATTTTTGTATATATTTCAATCGGTTCCAATTTTTAGCCCAAAATCTTTTTTTGATAACGTAGATTCAAAAATTTCCTCATATATTTGGCAGAATAAAAATCCTAGGTTAGGTAAAAGATATTTACAGAAATCCAAGAACGAGGGGGGACTTGCCCTCCCAAATTTTAGATTCTATTATTGGGCAATTAATATTCGATACTTAAAATTTTGGCCACAAGATTTGGACGCATCTTTAAACCCTCATTGGGTAAATCTTGAATCTAATTCATTACAAGGGTTTTCCTTGGGTTCGGTTTTAGGAACTTTACTTCCTTTTACTTCTTTTAAATCATATAAACAAATGAATAACCCAATAGTTAAACATACTTTACGTATATGGTTTCAATTCCGAAGATTTTTTGGGTTTAATCAATTCATTCTAGCAAGTCCCATTATATCAAATGTTCTTTTTCAACCTTCCACGATGGATCAAGCTTACTTTGATTGGAAAACCAAAGGTATAATATCTTTTCGCGATTTATTCTTGGATAACTGTTTTATGTCTTTTGATCAACTCTCTAATAAATATAATTTACCCAGATCTCACTTTTTTAGATATTTACAGATTAGAAACTTTTTAATTACTGCCTCTCCTAATTTTCCACACCCATATCCAATGGATACTTTGGAAAAAATCTTAGACTTAAATCTTTCTCAGAAAGGTGTAATAGCAATTGTATATAATATAATTATGAATTTATGTCCTGATGCCTCTAATAAAATTAAAGCTGACTGGGAAAGAGAACTTGAGATTAATATACCGACTGAAAAATGGGAAAAAATTCTTCAGTTGGTGAATTCATCCTCTGTATGTGCTAAGCATAGGTTGATACAGTTTAAAGTAGTTCACAGGGCTCATATGTCCAAAGATAAACTATCTCGTTATTACTCTTATATTAATCCAATATGTGACAGATGCCAGTTTGAGATTGCTTCTCTAACTCACATGTTTTAGTCATGTCCCTTGTTGGAGAAATATTGGAAAGATATTTTTGATATTATTTCAACGGTCCTAAATATAGACTTACAACCTCATCCAATTACTGCTATCTTTGGACTACCAATGATAGACTCAAATAATTTAACCTCTTCATCACGAAGGATGATTGCATTTCTTACTTTAATAGCTAGAAGGTCCATTTTGTTGAATTGGAAAGAGATCAACCCTCCTACAGTATTTCATTGGTTTTCACAAACTATGGTGTGTCTGAATCTGGAGAAAATTAGAAGTGCAGTTTATGACCCTTCTATTAAGTTTGAAAAAATTTGGAGGCCATTTATTCAGCATTTTCATTTGATGTAATTTGATCATTTCCAAACTTGTTTTATTTCTCTGTACTGTTGTTGGAGGGGAATGGAATCGTCGACGCTGAGGTTTTCTTCTTTTCCATTTTTAAGTTGTTAGTTTTGCCCAAGTCTTTTAGTTTAGTTTAGTTGTTTTTTTTCTTTTGGGATGGGTTTTTTTTTCTCTTTTTTGGTCTTTTTTCTTTTTTTTTGCTTTATATTATCCGTGATCGGTTCTACATGTATGGGAGTTTTGGTAATTTCCACTATTTGGTTTTGCAATTACTCTTTTTTTTAAATGTAACAATACATCTCATATTATCTGTATTATTGCTATGTTTTGTTTCTATATTTTGAAATTAATAAAAAGATTGAAAAAGAAAGAAAGAATGCCTCTAATCTTGCCCTCAGCAAATTCCAGATTTCATAGTTCATCAGGGCTTCTGATTGGGATAAACCCTGAACAATCTCATGGGGACACACTCATCCACAGCTGGTTTAATAAAGACTGGTGTAATCATTCAGGTCCTCGGATGAGTTCTTGAATACAGCCCAATTCCCTGACTCAAGATACATTCAGGGTTACCCCAATCAGAAGCCCTGGATGAACTATGAAATACAGAATTTGCTGAGGGCCAGATCAGAGGCATTCAAATCTGGAGATCAAGTCTGTAGTTGAGAGGGAGAGTAGTTTCAAGTTCCTCAGTATACACATCACCGAGGATCTCAGCTGGACTGTATATACCAGATGTATGGTGGAAAAAAGCACTGCAGTGCCTCTTTCACCTCAGACAGCTGAAGTAGTTTGGCATGACTCCCCAAATCCTCAGGACTTTCTATAGGTATGGCATTGATGGCATCCTGACTGGATGTGTCAGCACCTGGTATGGGAAGTGTACTACCCTCATTCACAAGGCACTGCAGGGAGTGGTGCAGACAGCCCAGTGCATCTGTGAATGTGAAATTTCCTCTATTCCAGACATTTCCAGCAGCAGGTGCGTAAAAAGAGCCTGGAGGATTATCAGGAACTCCAGCACCCCAACCACAAACTGTTTCAGCTGCTTCCTTCTGGCAAATGGTACCGCAGCATTAAGACCAGGCTACAGGACAACTTCTTTCACCAGGCCATCGGATTTATCAATACACATTGATCTGATTGCATATCTGACTGTATATACACGTACACAAAACGATTATGTATACAATCTTAGCATTGGGGCAATATCCTCCCACATTTCCCTTCTTTATTGCTTGTACATAGTGACGAAGACACAACACAAAGATTTTTATTCCCTCATGTTGTGAGATGATTGTAAGAAATAAAATTCTAATTCAAGGCAATCATGTAACTGTTCCCCTGCCTCCTGTTGTCACCTCAGTTGTCTATCTATGGAGCCTTGCTTTTAGGCTCTGGCTCTTTGCAGGTAGTAGGAGTACAGCCAAATGTTTCAATTTGGCAGAATGCAGTCTTGGAGAGGGACAATAGGCATTCCTTATCATACTGTAGCAGTGGTCTGATGCGTTGGGACCTCTGGTGCAACAGGTTACGTGCTGGTGATAACTGGGCAGGGTTTTCTTCAAACAGTCCTGGTCAAAATCGACTATAACTTGAGATGCGTCAGGATGGACTGTTTCTTGCCTGCAGACAACATTGTGCAGTTTTGCTGGTGCTTGCTTATAATTGGCCACTGGTGGTGTATAAATTGTGGTCAGTATCACAGATTTTTTTTTAAGCATATCGCACCAGACAGTCCGCCCTTCCTGTCTGGCGTGTGGTGTCAGCGTTGGTCTCCTTTCAGATTAACCGGGTCACGATATGAACATTCCTGACTCGACCTTTGTTTTTTTTTTTAATGAGGCCAAGTGGCTAGCTCGACGCTCAACCCAGCACGGATGGAAAGCATACTCGGTGGGGGTGGGGGTGGCCCGACTTGGATTCGAACTCGGGAGCCTTCACTCTGGAGTCCAGCACTGATAACACTGTGCCACCAGATGAGAACTCACAAGGCAAATGGAATGGTCTACATTTAATCATTAGGTATTCAAAATCAGGGGAACAAGAGGTTGACGAAATCTCAATGTTCGTGCACCAACAAGAATTGACCAAAAAGCACACAATGCTACCTTTTTCCTTACCAGAGTTCACAGTTCGATCCATTATGAAAATTGTAAAACCTTCTGATCGTATAGCTGTGTCTGGAGAATCCACATCAAACCCAGTTTCAAGCAACAAACATCTGCTGAATATTCTCAAAAGTGTCTACCTTTTTCAGATTTCCAGCAGTTGCAACTTGTTTTTTTTTGTTCAAATGCACATTGCTTTACTAATTAAAACTTTCAGTATTTATACCATTGTAATGAATTGTGTGCTTTGCAAACTTCTCTATTCCAAAGCAAACAATGTGAATTCACTGTTGATTTGTAAAAGTGCGCAGGACTGTCCAAAAGCTGACATTTTGAACTCTTAGAAGTAATTTGCTTTAAGACAATTCAGCTATAAAGAAATTAACTTTATCTCGAATACTATCCTAACAGGAACCAAATCACACACAGATAATAGAGTTATTGTACAATGCTACTCAAGTCTGTATCAATAATTTTGTTAAATGTCAACAAGCTGATATCAGCTAGATGCAAGTGAATATTGACTAACATTTTGATTTTAAAATAATTAAACGTATTTGTCCATCTAATGAATACTTCTTTACTCTGAGCACCAACTTGAATCATTTTACTGAGATACATTTCCTTTCTCTTCATCGCTCCCAACTATCAGCATTACTTTTCTATTTCATTTTCAACACAAATAAGATTAGTTATTTCATATTTGATCTTTTCACCGCTTTACTATCCATACAACTTTAGATGAGGCCAAATATTTTATCCTGAGAAAATGGCTGCAAGTCCTAGTATCTATGTAGTTAATTTGAGGCTTTAATCTTTTATTTCTCGAGAGTGACAGAATTACATCATTGCTATTCCTTGTTTTTAGTTTCAATTGGTAAAGAGGAACAGATAAAATCAAAGCCTAAGTGGTGATATTCATTTTCCAAAGATTCCAAAGAAAACCTCACATCAAATAATGCAGTATCAAATTTCCATACTTTTTTTACTCTCAGCAATTGTTACGTAGCCAACTAATTTGGAGGTCAAGGTAAATCACACTTTGAAAAGGTTGACTGGTAAGCAATTTCAAAATCATTATCTGAACTATGACAATTTAAACAAAGACCTAATAAATTCAAAATGAGAACAAAATCAATTTTATTGGGAAAAAATCCATAATTAATCAGCAAAATGATAGGTCACTCCCAGTGGCTAGCTTACTAGATAAACTTAGTGTAGCACCAACGTGAAACAAAAATACGTTGTTACAGTGGAAAATACTGGAGTTTAACTCTTTATGTAAACAATGACAATTACTGAACCAACTATTGAACCAATTCATTACAATTTCAGCTTGAATAACAATTGCAGAACGTTATATAATTTGAAGAGACCAGAACCATGATATTCACTCTTTTTGTTAAATTGCTTGATAAATTTTCTTTATTTCCCTGTACCCCATACATTTTACAGATGACATGAAGATGCTTTTGTCCTCATATAAAAGCTCAGTGCACAACAGCTGAAATCAGCAGGCGGTAAGCTATGTCAGTAAACACTACAATGAAATCCATCCAGGATCCCATTAAATGGAACTTCGCTCCTGTTGAGCACATCATTATATGCTTTCATATCTGTCTTCAGCCACCAAGTCCTACAATCAGAAACTAAATTTAAAAAACTATAACTTAAAAAAATTATTACTGGATCTGACTGACAGTCACCAACTGTCTTGTTGCCAGTAACTGCATTGTTTCAGTAGAGAGATTGTATTTTTGTAATGCCCTCACACATAGGTATCACGATTACTTCCCCAATCCCAAAATGTTTCATCAGCACTTCTCAATTCTCAGGACTCAACTAAACCTATCGATTTTTTTTTACTGAAAAGTAGCATACAGCAGCTACATTTCAAAATAATCATCTGTAACTTAAAACTAACTGGGGCGCAATGTGTTCAATCCTGGCATCCCCTGTAAGGAATGCGTGGGTTTTCTCTGAGACCTCCTGCTTCCTCGTGGTGCAAAGTCGTACCAGGTAGGTCAATTGGTCTTTGTAAATTGTCCCGTGATTAGGTCAGGGTTAAATCCGGGTTCCCGGGAGTTACTGAGGCATGTGGCTCGAAGAGCCAGAAGGGCCTATTCTGCACTGTATCGCTAAATAAAAAATAAACAAATTCTCATCTAGTCTGAAAATTAAAAACTATTATTCTTCTACATAAACCACATACCTATTGATATCTTGGCTTCCTCATTGAACTATGATGCATTCCAAAACATGATAAATTTATCACATAAGTAGGCAATTTATTGTAAATGCTTAAGTCTTCACCTTGGCTCACATGGAGAATGCACAGCCATACGAACTAATAAATGATTTTTGTACTTCCTGTCACTGCACTTTCCTAGTAAGAGCTTGGAAATATGGCACCTTTCCATACTATAAACAAATCTGATTCTATGAAGATGAAATGCCTTCACACAATGTTGTTGACAATTGGCTTCTCCAAATATTCATTTTCATTGTAACATTCAAGATCATTATCAACACCTTCAAATTCTTCATAGTTTCTAACTTACTGAAGTAGTGAAATCCTTTCATTTTCACTGCCATTTCTGGCATCTCCAAGCCTGAATGATTGAAACCAGAGAGGAAAACAGTTGCAAATTGCCTAACTGCTATATTTCGCCAATTATCAATGACAAAAAAAATTGCTGCTTTTTGAATACAAATACATACAACCAACACTATTTAAATTTAAGACCTGTTCACTCCAAGCATAATGTTGCATCAGTCATGCCAAGTGCATGGGACTGACACTAGTTAGAAATTGTTCAGCAAGTCTCCTGCCTGACTTAAGCAGTATAGTGTCCCAAATAAATAAAGGAAATCCTAGCTATTTTCTCAATTAGTTTTTGTTCTTTAAGAGCTGTCCCAATTAAACAACAGCACAATTAACCAGAATCCACTGTAGGCATTTAAGAATGTTCACAAGAATATTGACTCAATGTATAATCATTATGAAAATAAATACAAAAAAAATCCTTTTGGCTCCTCCCACTTCTCCAAACCCAAGGTGTAGCCATGGGCACCCACATGGCCCCCCACCCATGTTTGCCTTTCCGTTGGCTATATGGAACAGGATATGTTCCCAGTCTCCCCTGGTAAAGCTCACAACTCCTTCTGCACTACATTGATGACTGCATTGGTGCTGCTTCATGCATCCAAGATGAGCTCACGTATTTCAACAACCTTGCTTCAAACTTCTACTCTGCCCTTAATTCACTTGGCCCATTTCTGACACCACTCTCCATTTTCTCAATCTCTCAGTCTCCATCTCCAGGGACAAAATGTCTACCGATATTTTTTATAAACCTACTGACACACAGGGCTATCTTGACTACACTTCTTTCCACCATCTTCTGTAAAAATGCCATTCCCTTTTCTCAGTTCCTTCATTTCTGCTACATCTATTCCCTGGATAAGGCTTTCCTTTCCAGGACATCACAGATGTCCTCTTTCTTCAAAGAACAGCGAACAGCATTTCCCTTTTCACACCCAACATAGACTGAAGAAAATCTTTGTCGAGCACCGTCACTCCATACACAAAAAGCAGGATTTCCTGGTGGTCAACCATTTTGATTCCAATCCCCGTTCCGATATGTTGGTCCATGGCCTCCACTAATGCCACGAAGAGGTCACACTGAAGTTGGAGAAGCAACACCTCATATTCTGCCTAGTTACCCTCCGACCAGATGGCATGAACATCAATTTAGACCATAAGACATAGGAATTAGGCCATTCAGCTCATCGAGTCTGCTCCGCCATTTCATCGTGGCTGATCCTCGAACCCACTCAACTTCATACACCTGCCTTCTCGCCACATCCTTTGATGCCCTAACTGATTAGGAAATTATCTTTCTTTTCAAATCTTTTTATTGAATAAGTACACAGAAGGTAAGCCATATAGGCACTAATACACTGTTAGAGTATAATATATTACAGGAAATATTAATACAGAAAAAAATTAATACAAACAGTGCAATTTAAACATAAAATAACAAGGTAATATAATAGTATACTAATTTTTATATATATCAATAGAAAAAGAAAAAAAAAAACCCAAAAAAAAACCCACCGTGCAACTAAACTAAAAAGCAAAGCAAAGCAAAGCAAAGCAATGGGCTAACTAGGAAACAAGTAGAGTTAAGGTACTTAAAATCACGTCCTCAAACCAGACCTCCATTAAAAACAGTTAAAAAAAAACAAGAAGGGAATATAAATATAGACCGAGAGAAAAAAAAATTACATTAAATGAAAATGTTGAATAAAAGATCTCCAGATCTGATCGAATTTAACTGAAGAATCATAAAGATTACTTCTAATTTTCTCCAAATTTAAACATAATATTGTCTGGGAAAACCAAAAAAATGTAGTTGGAGCATTCGTCTCTTTCCAATGTTGTAAAATACATCTTTTCGCCATTAAAGTAAGAAATGCAATCATTCTACGGGCTGAAGGAGAAAGATTACCGGAAATTTTAGGTAATCCAAAGATAGTAGTAATAGGATGAGGAGAGATATCTATATTCAATACCTTTGAGATAATATTAAAAATGTCTCTCCAATAAGTTTCCAGAGTAGGACAGGACCAAAACATATGAGTTAAAGAGGCTATCTGCCCCTGACATCTATCACAAAAAGGATTAATATGAGAATAGAAATGAGCTAATTTATCTTTGGACATATGTGCTCTATGGACAACTTTAAATTGAATTAGGGAATGTTTAGCACAGATAGAGGAAGTATTGACGAGTTGTAAAATCTGCACCCAGTCATCCGCCGAAATAATAAAACCCATTCCTGTTCCCAATCTGACCTAATGTTATCAAATGGAGCTTTCCTAAGTTTCATAATAATATTATAAAGAATAGCCGTTGCACCTTTCTGACATGGATTAAGGTTAATTATAGTATCTAAAATATATGTAGGAGGGAGCATTGGAAAGGAAGAAAGTATAGTACTTAGGAAATTTCTAACTTGGAGATATCTAAAAAAATGTATTCTTGGTAAACTATATTTATTAGATAATTGTTCAAAAGACATAAGGGAACCATCTAAAAATAAATCCAAAAACCGTGAAATACCCTTAGTCTTCCAAATTTGAAAAGCACGATCCGTGAAAGAGGGGGGAAAGAATATGTTACCTAAAATGGGGATCGCTAGCCCAAATTGGTTAAGATCAAAAAATTTTCTGAATTGAAACCAAATACGTAAGGTATATTTAACTATTGGGTTACAGACCTGTTTGTAGCGTTTCAAATCAAAAGGAAGAGAAGAACCTAAAATAGAGCCAAGTGCATAACCTTGAGCAGATTGTAATTCCAATGCTACCCATTTAGGAATGGATAGTGTATCCTGGTCAAATAACCAAAATTTCATGTGTCGAATATTAATTGCCCAATAATAGAATCTAAAGTTAGGTAATGCTAAACCTCCAACTCTCTTAGCTTTCTGTAAATGTATTTTACCCAGTCTCGGGTTTTTATTTTGCCAAATAAATGAAGAGATTTTAGAGTCAACTTTATCAAAAAAAGATTTTGGAACAAAAATCGGTAATGCCTGAAATATATATAAAAATTTTGGCAGAATAAACATCTTAACTGCATTAATACGACCAAAGTTAAATATAATGGAGACCATTTAAATGAAAGTTGAATAATATGATCAATTAAGGGTAAAAAAATTAGTCTTAAATAGATCTTTGTGTTTACAAGTAATTTTAATCCCAAGATATGAAAAATAATTATTAATCAGTTTAAACGGAAGTTTATGATACAAGGGAAGTTGCTTATTAATCGGGAAAAGTTCACTCTTACTGAGATTTAACTTGTAACCGGAAAAGAGACTAAATTGTGCTAATAAATCTAAAGCAGCTGGGATAGATTTTTGAGGATTAGAAATATATAAAAGTAAGTCATCAGCATAAAGTGATACTTTATGAGACTTTAAGCCCCGAGTTATTCCAATAATATTTGGAGATTCTCGAATAGCAATTGCAAGAGGTTCTAATGCAATGTCAAATAATAAAGGACTAAGAGGACAACCTTGTCTAGTAGCCGTTCTACTCTGTCAAAGGCTTTTTCAGCATCTAAAGAAATAACGCACTCAGGAACATTTTGTGAAGGAGTATAAACAATATTTAAGAGTGTGCGAATGTTATAGAAAGAGTAACGACCTTTAATAAAACCTGTTTGGTCTTCCGAAATAATATAAGGAAGTGCTTTTTCTAATCTGTTTGCTAATAATTTAGAAAAAATTTTAGAATCAACATTTAATAAAGATATTGGTCTATAAGATGCACATTGAGCAGGATCTTTATCCTTCTTTAACATTAGAGAAATTGACGCTCTATAGAAGAATTCGGGAAGTTTACCAAGTTTTAATGAAGCCTCCAGAACCCTAAAAAACCAAGGGATTACTGAAGGTGCAAAAAATTTATAAAATTCCGCGGTAAACCCATTAGGGCCAGGAGCTTTCCCAGGTTCATAGAAAAGATAACATTCTTAATCTCTTCAGTGGTAATGGGAGTATCTAGCATAGAGGATATATCCTGTGAAATCTTAGGGAAATCTAGGTTATCTAAAAAGTCATTCATATATTTAGAGTCTCGTAAGGACTCTGATTGATATAAGGAGGAATAAAAATCAAAAAAGGCTTGATTAATCTCAGCATGATCAAGTATCAGTTGATCATTTTGATCATAAATCTGATTAATTTGAGATTTAGTATAATTAGTCTTCAACTGATTAGCCAACAGTTAACCAACTTTGTCACTATGTACATAAAATTCACTTCGTTTTCTTTAATTGATTTACAATCGAGGATGAAAGTAATAAACTGTGTTCCATTTGAAGTTCAGTTCTTTGTTTATACAGCTCCTCAGAGGGAGCTGTAACATATTTCTTATCAATTTCCTTAATCTTGTCCACAATAACCAGCTCCTTCTGCTTCAGCTTCTTCCTCAAAGCAGCAGAATACGAGATAATCTGACCACGAATGAAAGCTTTAAAAGTATCCCAAAGGATGTTCATAGAAATATCTTCTGAAGAGTTGATTGTAAAAAAAAATCGATCTGTTCATTCATAAAGTTAACAAAATCCGAGTCCTGAAGCAACAGCGAATTGAAACGCCATTGTCTATTATTTTGTGTATTGGCCTGAATTTTAATAGAAAGCTTAAGTGGAGCATGATCCGAAATGGCTATAGAGTCATAATCACATTTAACCACTGAAGAAATAAGACGAGAGTCAATAAAAAAATAATCAATTCTTGAATAGGGATGGTGAACATGTGAAAAAAAAGAAAAATCTTTTTCCTGAGGATGCAAAAAACGCCAAATGTCCGTTGACCCAGAATCAGAGAGGAATGAGTTAATCAAAGTTGCAGATTTATTGGGTAAGGTCCGTAAAGGAGCCGAACGGTCCAAAACGGGAGATAAACAAGTATTAAGATCTCCGCCCCAGATCAGTGAAAACTCATTCAAATTCGGGAACAGATTAAATAGTGATTTATAAAATTGCTGACAGTCCATATTGGGAGCATAAATGTTAACCAAAACTACCTTTTTATTAAAGAGTAGACCACTAACCAATAAAAATCTACCATTCGGATCAGAAATAATACATTTTGTACAAAAGTAACTGAGGGGTCTATAAAAATAGAGACACCTCGAATCTTAGCGTTCGAGTTCGAATGAAACTGTTGTCCCTTCCAAAATTTAAAAAAAAGTAGTCTGTCGCCCCTCCGCACATGGGTCTCTTGTAAAAATAGAACATGTGCTTTAAGTCTCCGGAATACTTTAAAAACTTTTTTCCTTTTAATTGGATGATTAAGACCATTAGTATTCCAAGAGACAAAATTAATAATAGACTCCATAAACCCTAAAGTCAACCTGCAAAAAAGAGGATTGACAATAGGTTTGACCCACGAACCCGGAAAGGGAACAGAACAAACAAGAGATAACGGGAAGGAGAACGCAACCAATGCTTCAGTAATGTAAATAGCCCAAGAAGAAAAAAACTAAAAAGTGAAGCCCCTCCCACCAGCCCCCACCCCATGACCCCAAAGCTAAATCTAAAGCAGACCAGCCAGAAAGAAGCAAGCACTAAGACTACCCCCATGACTTCCGATAGACGCTCACTAAAAAAAAGTGTAAGCATAAAAAAATCAGCTAAAGTTATAAAACAATAAAGGAATAAAAAAAAGTAGACCAATTAAGACAAACACAATATAATACAAAGAAAAAGCCAGTAAATATAAAGAAAACCGTAACGAACAACAGACCCTATGATTAAACAAAAAAAAAGAAACGAGATAATTAACATGGACTAGTTAGGAAAAACTACAAAAAGTACATTTGAAAACTACAAAGTTTAAGGCCTCAAAGGAAATACGTGAAATGATGCTGAGGGAATAACCACCCAGAGTCCCCAGGGAAAAAGAAAGGAATGACACAGTTGAGAAAAAGTTTGGCAACCATATTAATTAACCAAAAATAAACTTTTCTGCCCATATAAAGCAAAAAAAAATTAAACCCAACAGATTAACAGCCTCCAATCAAACGGAGATAATTAAAAATTACGATTAAGATGCTGAAGGTGAAAATTGATCCAGGTAACTCTGGGCATCCGATGGAGAATCAAAAAAATGGGGAGCCCCATCAGACGTGCGAATCTTTAAACGCGCAGGGTAAGCAGCACTGGTTTTAAATCCATCTTGTAGAGTTCCGACATCACAGATCTGTAACAAACACGTTGATCCCGAATCTGTTTACTGAAGTCTTCCACGAACCGAAAATGAAGATCCGAAAAATCAATGTAACCTTTAGGTCGAGCGAATCGAAGCAATTTCTCCTTGTCTTGAAAGTAATGAAATCGTAGAATAACATGGCGAGGTTTATCTGACTTAGACGAATATGATGGAACTCTGTGAGCCCGATCCAATAAAGGTGGTTGGTCAGGAAATACGGTAGGAAATGCATCTTTTAAAAGTTGAGAAAAAAACTTTATAAGGTTGTCAGATTCAGCAGCTTCACGAATACCAATAATTCAAGTATTCTGCCGTCGCATTCTGGATTCTAAGTCAGAGTTTTTAAAAGTCAGAAAGTCAAGTTTTTTCTTCATTACAGTAATTGTTTCTTCAATTTTCCCCATCTTGAGTTCATTTTGTTGCGTGGATCTTTGAAGATTAAATATAGCAGACTGATGTTCCGTGATAGATGTTTGCATTTTATCGATTGCATCGGCAATTTTCTGGAGATTAATTGAAATTTCCGCACGAATCAGCTCCATTATAGAGGTTGAAATTTCCGTTTGAATTAGATCAGATATAGCTTTCAAAGTTAACGGTGGTTCAGTCGGAGGAAGATCGGTACCTTTCGGTCTAACCGGAGGTTTGCCGCTTTTCCCATTTTTCCCGTTCGTAGACATAGCAGACCGTAAAAGCATCCGAATATCAAAAAACACAATTTGTTTCAAAGTATTATAAAAGTCGATGCCTTAATGGTTAGCTTAAATATAGCTCATCATAGGAAAAAAACTCAGAGGTAATGGAACGAGTCAAGAACACGACTTCACTCCATGAGCTCTACCGGAAGTCCCTCAGGAAATTATCAACTTCCACCTTAAATATACCCACAGACTTGGCCTCCATCACAGTCTGAGGCAGAGCATTCCACAGATTCACGACTCTCTGGCTAAAAAAAAACTCCTCCTTATCTCTGTTCTAGAAGGTAACCCCTCAAATTTGAGGCTGTGCCCTCTGGTTCTGGATACCCCACCACAGGAAACATCTTCTCCACATCCACCTTATCTAGTCCTTTTAACATTCAGAAGGTTTCAATGAGATCCCCCTGCATTCTTCTAAATTCCAGTGAGTACAGGCCCAAAGCTGCCAAACGCTCACATTAACCCCTTCATTCCCAGAATCATCCTCGCAAACCCGCTCTGGACTCTCTCCATTGACAACACATCCTTTCTGAGATATGGGGCCCAACACTGTTGACAATACTCCAAGTGCAGCCTGACTAGCATCTTATAAAGCCTCAGCATTATCTTTTTTTTTTATATTCTATTCCCCTTGAAATAAATGCCAACATTGCATTTGCCTTCTTTACCACAGACTCAACTTGTAAATTAACCTTCTGGGAGTCTTGCACTAGGACTCCCAAGTCCCTCTGCACCCTGATGGTTGAAACTTTTCCCGATTTAGATAACAGACTGCACTATTGTTCCTTTTACCAAAGTGCATGATCATACATTTCCCAACACTGTATTCTTTTTCGTCCATTCTTCCCATTTGTCTAAGTTCTGCTGTAATCGCATTGCTTCCTCAGCACAACCTACCCCTCCACCTATCTCCGTATCATCCACAAACTTTGCCTCAGAGCCATCAATTCCATTATCCCAATCATTGACTAACAATGTGAAAAGTAGTAGTCCCAACTCTGACCCCCAAGGAACACTAGTCACTGGCAATCAACCAGAAAAGGCCCCTTTATTCCCAATTCCTGCCTCCTAGCTATCAGCCACTCCTCTATCCATGCCAGAATCTTTCCTGTAACGCCATATGATTTTATCTTGTTAAGCAGTCTCACGTGTGGCACCTTATCAAATGCTTTCTGAAAATCCAAGTAAATGACATACACTGCCTCTCCTTTGTCCACCCTGCTTGTTACTTCCTGAAACTAACAGATTTGTCAGGCAAGATTTCCCTTTACAAAAACCATGCTGACTTTGACTTATTTTATCATTAGTCTCCAAGTACCCCGAAACCTCATCCTTAATAATAGACTCCAACTCTTTCCCAACCACTGAGGTTAGGCTCACTGGCCTATAGCTTCCTTTCTTTTGTCTTACTCCCTTCTTACAGAGTGGAATGACATTTGCAATCTGCCTGTCCTCCAGGGTCATGTCAGAATCAAATGATTCTTGAACGAATATGACCAATGCATTCAATATCTCTTCAGCAACCTCTCTTAGAACTCTGGGAGAAAGTCAATCTGGTCCAGATGACTTACCCACCTTAAGACCATTTAGTATGCCTAGCACTTCTTCCTCTGTAATAGCAATGGCATTCTCTCCTGTTCCCTGACACTCACAAACCTCTGGCACACTGCTGGTGTCTTCCACAATGAAGAGTGATCCAAAGTACCCATGAAGTTCATCTGCCATTTCTTTGTCCCCCATTACTACCTCACCAGCAACATTTTCCAGTGATCCAATATCAACTCTCACCTTTCTTTTACTCTTTATATAACTGAAGAAACTTTTGGTACCCTGCTTTATATTATTGGCTCGTTTGTCTTCCTATTTCATCCTTCCCCTTTTTATAGTTTTTTAGCTGCCTTTTGTTGGATTTTAAAAGCTTCTCAATCACCGAACTTCCCACTTACTTTTGCTGTTATATGCCCTTTCCTTGGATATTATGCAGTCCTTAATTTCCTTTGTCAGCCACGGTTGCTTAGCCCTGTCAGTTGAGAACAATTTCTCCTGTGGAACATATCTATCCTGCACCTTGTGAACTATTGCCAGAAACTTCAGCCATCTCTGCTCTGCCATCATCCCAGCCAGTATACTCCTCCAATCCACCTGGGCAAGCTCCTTTCTCATGCCTCTGTAATTCCCTTAATTCTACTGTGATACTGATACATTTGACTTATGCTTCTCCCTCTCAAACTGCTGTACGAATTCAACCATATTATGATCACTGTCTCCTAAGAGTTCCTTTACATTAAGCTCCCTAATAAGATCCATATTATTACACAACACCCAATCTAAGAGAGCGGCCCCCCAAGTAGGTTCAAGCACAATCTGAGTAGCCAGGGCATCAAAGGTTATGGTGAGAAGGCGGGGGAGTGGGACTAAATGGGAGAATGGATCAGCTGGTGATAAAATGGCGGAGCAGATTCGATGGGCCAAATGGCCAACTTCTGCTCCTTTGTCTTATGGTCTTATCTCCTAGGCATTCAACAAGTTCCTTCTCTTGTGATTCGACATCAACCTGATTGGCCCAATCCCCTTGCATATTGAAGTCCCCCATTACAATTGTGTCATTACCTCTAATACATGCCTTTTCCAGCTCCCTTCGCAATCTCAACCTCATACCTTGGCTACTATTTGGAGACCTGTACATGATTCCCATAATGTGTTTTTTTTTTTTACCCTTGCAGTTTCTTAACTCCACCCACAAAGATTCGATATTCCCTGACCCTATGTCACCTCTTTCTAAAGATGTAATTCCATCTCTTACCAACAAAGCCACACAACTACCAATACCTTCCTATGATTTCTCCAACTTCCAGTACTTACCCTCCCCCTTCCTCTTTTTCCATTTCCCTACTCTGGCTCCCCTACTACCTCTTCCCTTATCCTTACCTGCCTGTCACATCCCTCTGGCACCACTCCTCCTTCCCTTCCTCACATACTTCACTCACCTCTCCCAACAGGTTCCTCCTTCTTCAGCCCTTTACCTTTTCCACCCATCATCTCCCAGTTTCTCACTTCATCCCCCTCCCCCCATCCACCCAGCCTCACCTGTCACCTTCCAGCTTGTACTCCTTCCTCTCCCCCCCACCTTCTTATACTAAACCCTTCCCCTTTCCTTTCCAGTCCCGATGAAAGGTCTCTGCCCAAAACGTCGACTGTTTATTCATTTTCACAGACGTTGCCTAATCTCCTGAGTTCCTCCAGGATATGTTCCTTTGTATGTACTTCTCTGTGTGTTTACAAAAAAAATTGTTTTTGTCTCGAGAGATTTTCCATCACATGTGCAATGGAGGCAAGCTCTCAAGAATCATTTTGTGATTAGGGGTAATGGTTGAATATTGATAGTTTGCCAACTATTGAAAAGGCTCTAGCTATTTCAATAATAAAGTCTGTCTTCAATGCCTTTTTGACATAACTAATGTTTAATTGTTATCTGCAATAATCTGACAGGTAAGTGAATTGTATAGTTAATTTCTCTGGGCACTGAGAGGTAAACAATATTGTGAATGATTACAACTATCTCAATTGAAGCTTCATAATTATTTGCCATGATTATCTGAATTCAAGACACAAAGATGTTCCCAACCAAGAAACCATGGATGAATCAGAAGATCTATTCCCTACTCTAGTCCTGTACTGCAGTGTTCAAATCAAACAACCCTGGCTTATACAATAATTTGTTAAGCTATCTGGGATACCAAGGGACCACATCAGTCCAACATCAAGTGCCAGGTCAGTCATCAGTAGTGCTGGCTATGATGGGCAACAAAGTTATGCAGCATTACCAACAATAGCACATGGCTTATTGCTGAGCTTAATGTATTTTATACATATTTTGTACAGAAGAGGAATGGAATGTGACCTCCTACCCAGACAATATTTAGTACATTTGTACCCACACTCACTACTGCAAATGTTAGGTTTGTCTTCCAGAGAGTGAACCTATGGAAAGCACCTAGCCCGGATGGGGACCCCAAACACGTCCTTTAGGTCGTGCACAGATAGGCTAGCAAGGCTATCTGCAGTCATTTCTAACCTCCCTCTTCTTCAGTCTGAGGGCGCCATCTGCTTTAAGGAGAATACTATCATCCCAGTACCTTAAAAATATAACGTGACTTGCCTTAACGACTACCGCATGGTTGCTCTGACAGCCACTATCATAAAATGCTTTGAGAGGCATTAACTCCAGTCTTCCACACAACAGCAGAGGAAATGGCTCTTTGGCCCCTAAGACCATGATGCCAATCCAAACTAAACCCATCTGCTGGCATATGTTCTACGTCTCTCCATTCCTTGCCTGCTCATGTTCTTGTTTAAATGCTTCTGCAGTGTTGCTATTGTATCTGTTTCCACAACTTCCCCTGGTAGCAAACTTCAGGCACCTACAACTCTCAGTTTAAAAAGCTTGCATTTCAAGCTTCCTTTAAACCTTCCCCTGCTCATCTCAAAGCTGTGTCATCTAGAATTTGACAGTTTCACGCTGAGAAAAAGACTCCAACTTCTACCCTATCTAACCTTCTCAAAATTTTGGAAATTTCCATTAGGTCACCCCTCAGCTTCCAGCATTTCAGAGGAAACACTCCATGTTTGTCCAGTCTCTCCTTGTAGCTAATCCAGGCACTATCCTGATGAACTACTTCTGCATTCCCTCCACAACCTTCCTGTGCCCCTTCCTCTGGTTCCAGTTGCAAATTCCCTTCTTTCCTTCGTCCGTGAATGGTTCTACCCTCCCCTCATTACCCTCTTATTTTAACACTTTGGAATTCTCACAAATCCTACTCAGTAAAGCATTTCATGGGCCCTTTTGGCTCTCATTCCCTGTTTAAGTTACCTCCTGCTTCCTCAAATGTCCTGGGCAATTTCAGGTTTGCAAATGTTACAAATGAATCCTTATTTCCTTTTTGACTAAATGTGCAACATCTCATGACCAAAGATTTCTGAACATTGCCATCCTTGTCCTTCTTCCTCAACGGAACATAGTAGACCTGAATTCTTATCAGCGAGACTTCAAACAACACACACAACTTTCACTGTCAAATGCTGACTTGCACAGTAATAACCACTTCCAATCTGCTCTCCCCAGATCCTGCATAATACCACTGTAATTAGCTTTTCATCAATTTAGCACTTTCCCCTCAAGGTTTTATCCTTAAGTATAATCACTGTTCCCAAAATGCACTCCCACTGAAACACCGATCACCTAAGCAGCCTCATTTCCCAATATCAAGTCTGGTATCCTGTATCCCACAGGGTAAGGTTCTGACTTTTGGTACAAAACTACAGAAATAAAAGAGAACATACTGACTTATGTTATTTAATATGGTTGAATGCCTCTTTTGTTTTACCCTCCTACACAATTTTGGACACTAAAAATTATCAAGTCTATAGAAGAACACAAGAGATAGCAGAAATTGGCACCCTTTTTGCATGCTCTGCCATCGGAAAAGATGTTTGATATTTTAATCACACTGCTATTCTCTTGCATTCAATCCAAATCTCTTGATTTTCTTACTAGCTAATGATCTATTAACCTCCATCTTGAAAATATTAAGTAACTGAAAACCTCACAGCCCTCTTTAATGAATTCTAAAGATTCACAGCCCTTTGGGTGAAGGAATTTCTTCTTACCTCAGTCCTGAATGATGGCCCCTTGACTGTAATCCGTTTCTGTACACCTCAGCCAAAGAAAATGTATTTAATCATTTTTCAATCCCATTTATTTCCCTCACATCAGTGTTGTTTTTACTAATGCTAATTTCTTTCAGTATCTCACTCACTCTATACCTAATGCACTCCACTATTCCTTCAAGTATTCTGCATCTTCCACAAAGACAAACACGAACATCTGTAAATGATTCTGGAATTGACTTATCTTACATCTCAGATATCATCCAAGTAGGAGTCATTAAAATGTGAAACAAAAATACACAGCGTGTGTGAACAAAGCCCTTCCATGAGCAGAGAGTTAAAACTTATACCAATTGTGGTAATGAAACTTCAGCAATATTAAGTGTACAATTTTCACATTGCTGAACTTTTCTTCCCCTCCCAATAAAGCAACAGCAGAGCTTGTACATACACCTTTTAAACTGAGAATACCTGAATTGCAAAAAAAAAACGTGTTTGCAAACAGATTTATAATGAGAAAATTATTGTGCTGGTGACAAAGATGGTGAAAATGAGCCAATTAAAACTGAAATTAGTCACTCAGATGAGAGCCTAATGAATGTTGGTCAAGAACAACTTGTCCAAAATTCAAAGGGAAAAAAACATCAAACCCATTTAACAAATTAAGACCGGTTGGTAGGATTGGAAAGAAATAAAAGTATCACTGTGGCCAATACCTTTTGTTAAGCAAAGTAACCATGCGGACATTGAATAAAATAGAATAGCCTCTTTTTCTCGCACCGAACATGTTTGTGCTCAACACTGGCAAATAACAATTAGACAACATCAGTGTAGTGAACAGAATGTACTGTCAACAGTTCAGTAAACTGCTCACTTGAACAGAGTTTCTGTGCTGTTTTCAAATACCGCCTCTGACCGAATGACTGAAGAGCTGTCGATCTCAGCGTCCGTCAGCAGGCAACATTTACGAAGGCTACGCTCTCAGCACCGACTTCAATACGTTTCTGCCCATCACCCCAATCCCTGAACCTTCACCTTCTAGTTGTGAGTACCCCACCCCTTTTCTCCAGCCCCACAAAGGACCATTAGCGCCAGAGGCCTTTTCCCCATTCCCAAGTGTAAAGTACCGAGTACTCCACTGCAGCCCGTGAAGAATCTCCATGGCTCCTATAACCCACCGACCCGGAAACAACCTCTCTCCCACCCCCATCTTAAGGCCACAACAGACCCTGATCACCCCGGGCTGCAGCAACTTCACAGGGCGACTTATTTTCAATTCTTGGCGCCAGGTCTATAAAGGCCATTTCGTTTCTACATCGAGCCGGCAGAGAGAGAAAACGGCCAGGTCCTCACCCGGCCGCAGGCACCCGGAGGTGAATGGATCTCTGGTGCCGGGCACGGTCCATAGGCCTCAGTGTTTACATATTTCCCGTTTCTGCAAGCAGCCAGACAAAGAACTGTGCAAATAGGGCCAGCGGGCATTAATATGCATCTATTGCTTCCATTTTCTCTCCTTTAAAATAAAAAATAAGTACCTGGGTGAGCATTGGGATTTAATAAAGACAATTCTTTGTAGTCCCCACTACCAGGACGACGCCATGTCTAACAGACGTAATCAACGGATAACCGATCCAACGCAAGCTGAATGAAAGAAAATCGTTCCTGATTCATCGATTCGCGGACACGCGTTTCTCGTTCGAGTTGATACAGTGCATGACGCTGGGAAGTTTACAACTATTTCTGATTTTCCTCAATTAGCAATGCTGCCGAATTGAAGTACAGTGAGATTTTATTTCAAATATTGTGAAGAAAAATTTATGTCGATACGGGCTTACAAGTTTAAATTGTTTCCTCCATGAAAGATGAATACACTGTCCAAAAAATCTTGAGCACTTGAACGTCAAAAACACAAAAAGAGGCAAATAACTTCCGAGAAACTTTATTGTATATTGTATATCCGTTAATTGAGCGGCGTATTTGGAAGTACCATAATAACGATTTCATGCGTTACGAATAAGTATTTTTGTTTGCTTTTCTTCGACTGTATAATGGCTGAGTGTAGCTTTCCGAGGTTAGCATTGACTTTAGAAAGGACGAAATATCGGGCTGGCATTCGTAATTAAGAGACTTAATTAACCGCAGACTATACTCAGATTTCCTCACTATTATCGCTGATTATTATGCGGGGGGGGGGGTGTTATTATATGTAAATGCAGCAGCGGAAACGTTTAAAATTCTGAACAAATGGATAAATATATTGACGCAGAGAATTTGATTTAACGCGATAGTTTATGTAAATATATTTGACCGCCAACTTGTAAATTATTTGAAATAACACTCAATAAACAATCCAAACAACAGGAATTCTGCAGATGCTGGAAATTCTGGCCTGCTGCGTTCACCAGCAACTTTGATGTGTGTTGTAATAAACAATCCAAGTGTTTATGTACATTTAAGAGAATTAAATGAAACAATAAGGAAACTTAGACTACAGTTTCCGCCAAATTAGAAAAGCATTTTTAGTTTACACAAAAGGTGTAGCAAATAGATTATCATAAGAGACTTCCTCGCCGCTCTCCGGCCCGAAACACGCACACGCAGAAAGTGACAAATGCCAATCGATCATAATTTGGTTTGTTTTGTGAATCAATTTGTTTCTTGGATACCTTCAGAGGAATTTGAGTGAATATGTGAAAAGTTCCTTGAAAGTTAAGAAAATTGAATAATAATGTTATTTGCTTTCTCGTAATATGTTGCATATTTTAAATAAACTGAAGCTCTATGAATGTCTAAGTATTTTTGTTACTATGAATCAGGGAAAATCATATTAAAATTTCCGACAGTCTGTGTAATCACATATTCAACAACATCGTGGACTGTTTGATTTATCATTTGGTGTAGCAAAGAGAGAATTGAATGCTATTTTACAAGAGTCGGTAGATTGTTGTCATTATGTACCTATAACAGTAAGCTACACTGAAAATCCGCTATTCTGTTACAATTGTAATAAAATATCTCCCTGTAAATGTAGTATCCTTGAAATTTAAATTTTGATTATTGGGCGTTGAATTAATAAGAAATGTTTATGCATTTTGTCAAAACGTGGGAAATGCAGCGTATATGCTGTGATTACGGATAAAATGTAATATTTTGTTAATTTGTATATTTCAACACATTTGTGCTTGAGGTTTCATTTTCATGTTAACTATATTCAAACAATAATCTAATTGTGGATTAAGTGCACTTTTCCCCCAAGAAGTTTTACAAAATAATTTTCGCATGCAATCGTAATATATTTTGAAAATAAGCATAACTCTTGCAAAGTGCAATAAATATGAATTTGAATCATAGAGCTGAGATAAAGCAGCTGAAGAGAGATAACAGTTACGGTCTAGTTACAATTTATAATCATTCGATGTATTTACAGTTCAGTATCTACACGATAGCCTTACTAATATTAATTTGATTAACAATATGCGGTAAATTATGTGTAATCTGCTTAAATGATGAAAAATATTAATTATCTTCCTGGAAAAAAATCATGTGAAGTGTAATCTTAAACGATAGTAATATATTTTTGAACAGACGGCACTGCTGAGGATGCAGATCAAATTACAGACTTAGTAAAACATGGACACCATTCACAGTGCTTATGTGAAAATGCTACATCCAACTAACATGGATTACTTACGTTAAACAACTTAATGTATTTCTAAATGCCATTTCAATGTATTGCATATATGAATATATTTAGTTTCGTTGAAGATCTAATTTACATGCCGCCGAATTATGTATTCTTTTTCACCATAAAAGTATGAGGTATAAAGTTCTTCCTATAAATAGGAAGAAGTGTGGATATAGGGTAAACAACAACGTATCAAGCCACTTGCTGGCGGATGCTTGAATTAGATTGCAAGGAAACAAAACTATGCGTGAGCGATTCTCTCAAAAATTCTACATCAGACATAATAAAGTGTCTTTTGTTCACACGGTGCTACGTACCATATTGGCTGTAAATGGTTAAAGCATCCACGAGGAAAACCACGGCGGTGACTTAAGTGACGCATTAATTTTCTTTTTGCCTGGTTCTTTTTGGAAGAAGAGTATGGTCATATCTAGTAAATTTAAATTATTTAAAATGCAAATTTACATCTAAAGCAAATTGACAACTAAAATGTCTGTAAATCATTTCAACCAATTAGAACACCATTCAAGTGGAGAACAGATTAACAAATATTTCATAATTTACCATCAGCAAAATATGTATGTATATTTTTATCATATTACATTTGTAAAAGATCTGTTGAAGTATTAAATATTATGTAAGCTATAAATACCATTTTGATTTACCTTAAGCAAATCAAAAAGTTTACCTGATTTTAGCGTGTTTTGGCGTTTAAAGCCGCTTGTTTTTGGGGACGATCCAGTCACCATGCTCTACGATGTGTCATTCTTTTTGGCCACACCCCAGTGCCATCCCAGCTCCCCCGTGTTTAGCTAAGTAATAACAATAGCAGTAATACTCGCTAATTAAATTAATTACGAATGCTTGTCAGTGGTGGATTAATGGCCAATAGCAGACGCTAGGTATGAGTTGCAGCCCAGGGGCTGATGATAACTGTGTTCCAGGAGTGGGGACACATCAGGAGTACAAGGGGAGGTAATTGCTGAGTACAAGGGGCGCAGCTGGGCAGCATTGCAAAGTATAAATAGTCTGACTTCAATAGCGCATCAGTATTAGATCTACATCTCCGAGCAAGCCGAATTCTGGAAGATCAGGTTTGCATTTCAACTCCAAGACGACATACCACAGAGAAATATTGTACGGTTAATGTATTGGAGAGAATAAAAGAAAGACAGGGTCATATTCTTCAGAGCAGCAATGGAAGAACTTACAGCTTTTGTTTCGAAGTCTTTTGATCAAAAAGTGAAAGAAAGGAAGGATGGGATCACGTACAGAGAAGTTCTTGAGAGCGGGCCTGTGCGAGCTCGAGAGCCGGGTCTGAGTGAAGGAAGCCGGGATGAAGTAATCAGCGCACAGCGTGGGGTGTCTCGATCCCCAAGTAGCGAACCAGAGATCGGGCCAGAGAGACCGCGGGACAGCGGCACTCCGAAATTAACTGATCCGGGTAAACAAACCTTAACATTTCAGAGATACCATCGCGTCTTCGTATGACCTGCGTGGCACAATATCAATGTTAGATTGGTTTATTTTGTGATAATTTCAGTAATATCATTCCAGTTTCGAAAATCAAAGGATATAAGCACATTTAGAACGAACTACCGAATGCTGTTAAATGTACTATTAAGTTGGCAGCTTTGCATAACTCAGGTGCAGTAAATCATAGTCACTTTATAATAAGGGCGATTAATTACTACATAATCAATGATTTTTAAAAAGTGGAAATTGCACATCGATAAGGGACACGAAATGAGTCCCGGATAATACTGCGAGGATGTTTACCGAGGATTCGGTGACGCAAGGAGTTCAATCAATTTTAATTGTGCTGTAAAACTTAATAGCTTCTACTGGTTTCTGATTTTAAAAGAACGTGCCTTTTCCCTCAGTATCAGTTTTAAACCGGCAGGATTTGCTGAGATTGAGAATAACGTAATGGAGTGTTTTAAAAGGCACATTCAAAGCCAGTTGCAGTAGTTTGCTATTTATAGACGTTTAGCCATAGGTAGATGACAGTGATGGAACTGATCTTAATATGTTTACAATGACACGGTACAGCTAACTTCTGTTTTATTTGCCGAGATTAGAACACAATTCCAGAGCATCGTTCAGAAACGGTTTTACTGTTACTTTATCTATGATGCCATTTTAAAGGTTAATTCTTTGCAAACACACAACTATTCGCAATACTTTGTAGCCTATATTTCACAGAATATTGTAGTATTACGTTGTCTCAAACTCTTAAATGGTCGGTTGCATATGATTTCAGCACTGGAGATTTTGAATCACTCGCCTCACGAAGTATAATCGTTTGTTTAACCACTTTGCAGCATTTTCTTTGATAAATTTATTTACGATAATGAATGAGATTCCCATTGTTAAATAAAACGAGTTCACCCTCTTCAATACAGTAAACATAAGGTGCAGATAACGTGTTCGATCAGCATTTATATTGGAGCAAAACCGATTTTCTTTTCTCCTTTCATCTGTATTTGCAATAAATTGTAACAAAAAGCTAACTATTTAATCTGTCTCGTGTAGCATTGATGTTTTCACGCTTCAACGTTGACAATGATGCCTGACGCTATTCATTTTCGGGACTTCTTATGTACACTTGTATTTGATTGCATTGACTTTTTTTCCATAAAAAAAGACATTTAACAAAAGAAACGTATTGCGCATTCGCAAGACCATTAAAACAATAAGACTTGTCTAAGTTTCCAGAGTCCACACTATTACATTGTACTTGGTAAACAGTTACCATTAATGAGTTGTATTTCTTATTCGTTACAAACAAATCAAGCCGCTAAAATGCGAACAACTGGGGAATTCTAACAAAGGTTCTTCTGACTCAAAGTATTCTGGTTTGAAAATGTATTGTCCTAAATATAAAAGACTTTGAACACTGCCTATGTGTCTAATTTGGTTAGGCTGCCCGTTCTGTCATTAACCGAGTGCCTGAGCCCGCTGGATGTTGCATCTCCGTTACTAAAAAAAAATCTAATCTAAATTCGAAATATTTGGAAGCTCCGCCACTAAATGTTTATTAATTATATTTAGTACAACCTAACAGTTCAGCTACTCAAACTTGGTCCTTTGTTACCAAACGCATGTTACAGCACCTGAATATTCCTGATAGATAATGGGCGAATGAGCGAGCAGAATTTTAAAAAGAGCAAATATACTGTGAATTTGTATCATGGCTAATTTAGAATTTTCAACATATTTAAACTATGCGGTCTTTCTGTGCACTGAATCAAATTATTTGAAAGCAACACACAACGAAAATACTAAAAGGTGTTGGCTATTGTTATACCCTGACACAATCAGACCGACGCCACTGAATATTGAAGTTTATCATTATGCGAGTCACCGACTAAGAAAATTATGAAAGTAAGAATCATTTTGAGAGGTTGTAATCATCTTGAATTAAAAAGAGCTTTTATTCACAAACGCAGGGCATCCAGCTATTAAATATCGCTTCGTTATAATGGGATAAACGTACGCGCTCCAATGACAAGTTCGCTGGCAAGGGCAGAAGTTAAATTACGTTTACCATTAATTGTGCCTTGTATTATTATAATGGTCGTGATTCCTACTGATTTTTATGGAGGTGTTAACTTTTTAGCGATATTCGTTTCGAACTTTCTTATCGATTATTATATGTATCGATAACTGTGGCAAAACATACCAGTAATTATCGCGTGCAATGGTCATTTGTAGGAAGTGGTGACATTAAAGAGAAAAAAGAAGACACCAAACCAGTGGAAGAGGAGGCGCAGACAAAAATTAAGCAACGGCGAAGTCGGACTAACTTCACACTGGAACAGCTAAATGAGCTAGAGAGGTTGTTCGATGAGACTCATTATCCGGATGCATTTATGAGGGAAGAGCTGAGCCAGAGGCTGGGGCTCTCCGAAGCCAGGGTACAAGTAAGACAAACATTCCCTATTACACACCCTTCTGGTATTTTAGAATATAGCAAATATCGGTTTAATTTGGCACCACAATGTTTTAATATATTGAGTGATTTCATTATCTATGTTTAAACACTCTTGCATTTCTGCGACAAATACACACTGTACTAAGGCACTCGGGTTTACGTGCAAAGGAAACAAATTAGGGCAACTGCACAACAGGCTCAGGGCATAAAGGAGATGATTTATGTTTACATAAGTAGTCCTTCAGATGTCGACGCTGCATACGGCTATGATGAATTAAATAGGTTTGCGTCGTAAGAACTGATATTTAATTTACTAGAAGTTTCAGAGAAGTTGTGGTTGATAGGCCAGCGGCAGCTGCAGCTGCCATTGGGAAATTACTTACAGCATGCGCCCTCTGTTACAGTACCATCTGCATCAAGCTATATAGTATTCTTATGGGGGGGTTCCAGCTTGTAATACGATAACGAGGTAAGCTTAGCAGCAACTTGACCTGAACAAATCGACCAATGTTCAAAAACCTTCAAACAGACCTGCAAAAGGGGAGAAAAGGAGATAGCTGCCTCAAGAACATTAGAAGAGGGAAGAAATCATTGCTAGTATGATTATTTGCGTACTCCTTGAAATGGCTTCTGTGCATATAATAACATTTACTCAACAGATTTCCATTGACTCGAGTTCATTAAAATGATTTCTCAATATCGCGTCATAAATGGTGATGAAACATAATTAATGTTTTTAGTAACAGCAGTATCAAGTAGCTTGGTGCCACGAACATTTCAATTAAATTATTTATTAGGACTTGTACAGAGCACTGCACTGGCCCATGTCTAGTCGACTCGATTCAGGACTCCCTGTCATGCATCTTATAAATACAAGGCAGCAAGTGGCATATTTTTATACGAATTAAAAACAACTTTTCTATGTCCTTCAAAGTACACAATTTGTTTTTACTTTTACACAATGGCAGCTGTCGGCTTGTAACGATTTTTTAAAAAGTCTTTCGCGTCATTTATTCCCTTTCTCTTGACCATCTCTGGTCATTACTATAACATTTTGTTGCATTGTAACATGTATATTACACCTGAAATTCTCATCAATGTCATTGACTGTATGACATTCTTTGTTCTCAGAGACAATTAAATTCTACTTCCTAGGCATGATTTTTTAAAGAACTTGAAAAATAATGTCAATTAGATTTTTTCGGTCAGTCGGTTTTGAAGAATCAAAGAATACTAACTTTAGTTGCTACGAAAGGTCAACAGAACACTGACAACAACATCTGCAGATTATTTTGTGCTTACGAAAGGTCAACAATTGGATTTCCATTGTTCGAATTCTGATGTTATTTTAGTCATTGACTACAGAATGTTGTATCGATAGTCACTTCAACAAAGTATAGTGAAAGCTTTTCAGAAGATTGAATATTTGTTATATGCATCAAACTGCGTTTGATTTCATTATCGTTATTAAATTCGCAAGTTAAACACAACAGTAGTATTTTTAAAGGCCACGTCTAAGTGCCATTCGATCTAACGTAAAATTGACTTCACAATTCCAAATGCACATAAGTTTTGTTTTTCTGCCCATGTATGCTTCTGGGAAACTTGTTCATGTGGTGCTACGTCCAGATAAAATGATTTCGATATAGTACATGCATTATTTAACACCAGACTTTCATCCGAGAATTGAAAACCAGCTTAACATATTAATGCGCTATTTATTGTATGGGTTTTAATGTTTCCTTTGTGAGCGTATGTTGCCTCGCTATAATAAACAAAAGAATAAACATTGTATTTTATATACATCTTGAATAATACGAATTACCAGTTATCAGTTTTATTCATTATCAGGAAGGCATTTTTTTTTCTCTTGCGGGTACTTATTTAGGTCTACTAATGAGTAAAATCTTATTGGAAAGAGCTCATTGCTCAAACGTCAAGTCCTTTGTCGTTTTGGTATTAGCTATCACGGGGTTGTACTTAGTTCTTATGATATTATAACCTTTGCTGGAGATAGGGCATAAAATATTTTGTCGAACCAATAAATATTAAGAAACGGACAATTTAATATGTTCTCGATTGGTTGCATATCTTCTCTCCACCCCCCCCACCCCCCGCAGAAGATATTGCCATGCATCGTGTATGTAAGAGTCAGATAATTAAAATAAACGAGGTCAATCACATTAATAATTAATAAGTCCGACGGGATATAGCATCGAATAGTTGTCAGTTTGAACAATATAACTCCTACATCTGAGATGCAGCTGCCAATCATTGCCATACAATTACTTCATTTTTGCCCTATAGGTATGGTTTCAGAACAGAAGAGCAAAATGTCGAAAACAAGAGAATCAACTTCATAAAGGTATGCATGTTAAATCACAGAATCTTAATCATTGTTAATGTTCTGACACGTGCGGTTTAATGCATTGTTGTAAACTTCACGTGTACAATGTCTCCAACCAAGTTTACTGTGATGCATTTCTGTCTGTACCCTGGCTCAGTGGATGGTTGGGATCGTGAGAACAAAATCAGTGAATGTTGCCAGTAGTCATTCATTATTCATGTGTTAAGAAACATGGATTTAAGCAAAATTATAACACTAATTTCGACATAATAATGGGATCGTTGTATGAAAATTTGCACAAACTAATTAAGGGCTATCAGGCCCTCTTGTGAGGCAAAAACGTGCATTGATTTGAGTTTCCTGCTCTAGGTGTGCTTATTGGAACGGCTAGTCAGTTTGAAGCTTGTCGAGTCGCACCATACGTTAACGTGGGAGCTTTGAGGATGCCATTTCAACAGGCAAGTATTAGCACTCACATCGAACTGCATAAAACACTTGTACGTGATATATAAGTTGTGTAGGTTGCTTATACTCCTTGTATGATGCTTGTCTTGAAAATGAAATACTATTGAATACAGGTAATTTTAAAGCTAAGATCATTTTAATGTTCCAGAACTACTTTTCATATCATTGCTAAGGTTACATAATTAGCAGACGACGTCACTGGTTTCAATTGGGCGTGGTTTCAAAGGCGAATAATCATTGAGGGTAGGGAAAATCTATTGAATATTTTAACAGCTAAACTAGTTACGGTTGATTATTACTGAACAGCCCTCATCATGTTCTGCCATTTTATCTGTAAGTACTGCTAATACTGCGACACGGATCGCTGTTCCTCAGGGCTTTCAATGACCAACATGTAATTCCATTCTTCATTTGCCCGACTTGGAGAAAAGATTTCCAGGTGGAAGAACAACATGTTGCATGCCATTTAACTGATTCATTTACTAAAATATAAATGGCAGCATATTCCGCAATAACTCCTTGTATCTATTTTCACTATATCTGAATATTTCAAAGTTTTATCCTTTGCATTAAAAAAATTTAAACACACACGGTTGATAATATTCCAATCTTCGCTCAGTTTACTTCCAAGCCGCCATTAATTTGTTTGGATGTGTACAATTTTCTCTCCGCCTACAAGTAGATTGATCTTCGCACTCTCTGGCGATTATTGACTGAGCTCCTCGCCCGATGTAACATTTTCGAGTCAAACTGCGCACGTATTCACGATGTATGGGCTGAATTCCACGACAGCATCCAGATATTTTCAATTAGAATTTACTCTGTAGAAATAGGAATTTGAATCGTGTCCCAACTCTACCTTACCGAAAGTTGGCCCCTGCTGATCTTATTTCTTTGTACTTTCTCACTTGGTCTTGCAGTATTGATTTAGTAAGTGTTCATATTTCCACATGATTCTCCGTGTACTTGACCTACATATCCAGCTATTCGAATCGTAGTCCTCAATCAAGGTTGACAGACTATTTTCCAAATGTTCCACTGCAATTCTCCAGCAAATGTAAAATTTATATTCTAATGCTAATTTGGAGATGAGTTGAATTGAACTGAAGTAAATATAATCAAAGTTCTTGCTAGAATAGAATAGGTTCTTGCATTCTTTCTTGAAGTATTGAGACAAGTTTGACAAATTCAACGGGCTTGAATTTCCTCAGCTATCTGTTATGATTAAACTTCATCTTAAAGCATTCCTGGACAAAAGTTTACTCCTCCCTCCTCCAATAACGATATTTTTATACAAGACCACTAAGCATCGACTGATTTTCACAATCGTGGAAATGGAAGCGAAACATTTTCTTGCTCATTTGCCTGAAGTTATTACAAATGCAGAAGTTAATCTTCTGTATTTTAACCAATTTCTCATTAAATATTTCCGCATAGCCAGGTGCGTTTAAGTAAGAGCCTTCCGTAACTCATTGATGCCTTTAAACCGTTATTTAAAGATAAAAGATTCCCCATTCTTGGACAAATTGAGATTATTGCATTGCAATGAATTGGGTGTTTTTCGAACTGGTCGTTTCCTCACATTGGCCCTTGAATATTGTCGGCTGGTGGAACAATTATCTACAGGACCATTCTTTTTTACTCTTTATTTGGTTAGTTCTGAGGTGTGAAAATCACGTAACCGTCATATATCAAATTTAGTCACAATGTTAAGTCCTTGATTTCATAGTTACAAGTATTCAAGGGTGAAGGGATCTAATAGTCTTAGGTCTATTTTTAGCGCCTCCACGCATTTGGATTGCGAAACCTTGTTGAGAAACTATAACCTCAGCAGCGGACCAACATTATTTAACCATTCATTTCCCTTCTTAGCCATTGATTAATGTCTAACACCTTTGGGAGTATTTTCATTTCTTCAATGAATATTTATTGGCAACTATAATGTCCGTGATTGATATTTCAATAGGCTTCTGTTTCATTATTTTTCAGGAGAATCATTGCAACATGACGCCGTTGTCCTTTCAAGTCCAAGCGCAATTGCAGTTGGATAGCGTGGCGCACGCGCATCACCACCTCCATCCGCACCTGGCGGCACATGCTCCCTACATGATGTTCCCACCGCCGCCCTTCGGTTTGCCACTGGCCACCTTGGCAGAATCTGCTACTGTGGTGGCAGCGGCAGCGGCGGCCAAAACCACGAGTAAAAACTCCAGCATTGCAGACTTGAGACTCAAAGCAAAAAAACACGCCGCAGCACTAGGTCTGTGATCCCAACAGCAATCTCAAGTATAAAGACAAAACCTCCAAAGGAGGAACGACGCGCAGCTGGAAAAAGTTCGGAAGTGAGCTTTCTGCGAATTCATTTTAGCACAAATTTACTTGATATCCATGGAGGCTGGCCTCCTCTCGTAGAGTGGAAATCCTGACGCTTACATTTGCTTCCAATAAACTACTGGAACATTACACAATCGTGGAAAATGGATTTCGTAACTGTATGAGTGAACCATTTATGAGAGTCAAGAGTCAATAATCAGATGAAGTGCAAAGAATTACACTTGCATGTATATTTATACTATTTTCAATGACGCCTATGTCCTTTAAATCAGAATTGCACTTGCTTTATGTTGGGTAGGACACATTTGTTCATGTAAGTGTGAAGACAATAATTTCAGAGAGTTTCATTTTAGAATTTTCCAATGTACTATTTTCTTGTCCTTACAATAACTGAAATAACGGACAATAACAATTCTATCTAGATGTCTATTTGTTTTAGATCAAAAGATATAAATTATGTATCATACATTTTACCGTAAACACATGTAGTTTAAACCCTACGATTAAGGTACGGTCCTTTGTGTAAAACAGTTGTTAATACACGAACAAAGTTTTATTTTGGTTAAATTGTGTATGACTGATAGACTGTCAGTATTTAATTTTTATTTCATATGTGTTATTATTCATAAATATTTCTCTTGTGCTGTTGTGGGAATTCATTTCACATAGATATTTATGGAATATGTTTCTTTGAAGTGTTGGTTTCATTGAAACCATGATTCACTCAAGGGACAGCAGAATTTGAAGAGCTCATTGCAAAGGGATATTACTCAGAGTGATCATGTCCTTTCCCACCGTCATGATGGAGACCGGAGGTAAAGATGTATTTCAGTTCATAGATGCTGCGCCATTCTTGGATTATTTATAATAAAGAGAACAGACTATTTGTACAAGTGTTCTACGATGACTCTAAAAAAGAAAGAAAAACCTTCTCTGTTGTACAGTTCTACGGTTTAATGTCATTGCAATTAATCTGAATGAATTAAGATTCAAGAAAATCAGACGATATCGATCAGATTTTGCATATATTGCAACGAGTGCCAAGTCAGAATGAAATGCTTTTATATATTTAATTAAAATATGTTGAAGTCGCCATTGTTTTTTTTCTTTTACACTTTTCTTACTTCTGTTATCAAAGTTTGATTTGCGTGTAATATCGGTGGATTCTGCATTTGTTTTTGATTTGTTTTCGAGATTTCGAACATTGTTGCAGGGTCAGTAATAAGATTTGCTTTTTAAAACAATGCTGTAGCAAACATAACAACAGAATTTTTAAGTATTTGCAACTCTTGGATACAAGTGTCAGGGAACTATAACGAGCTGGAAATTTCTTCAATGATGCAGATGACAAGTTTTCTTGTTTAAGTGTTTAGCAGTGGTAAATCAGAATATTCTAATAATTGTGTATTTGTTGTTTTTGACTAACATTTTCGAAATTAATATGCAGCTCAAAACTTCTGAAGAGTAGGCGCTAAAAAAAAAATCAGGCTACCCAACTTGTCTCAAATCAAATAAGACAGAAAAGCATTTATTCCACATAAAAAATTGTGGGACCAACACACTTCAATATTAGTGCTCGATGGGACAACAGTGGCATATTTTAACGACTATAATTTTACGTCATTATAAACGTTTGTACTAATTACGTTGAAAACTAGAATCTTTTTTTTCTCTCACCACATTATGAGTAATGAATCAAATCTACAATTGGATTAATTTGTGAGACAATAATAAATAAAGGTTCCTTAAAAATTGAACATATTGTAAGAGGTATAATTAGCATTCCAAGACAAATATTTCTTAAATCTAATTTCCAAAAATTTATTAGGCCCTCATAGCGGAAAAACTCCTGTATCAGTTACTTCAACATTAGCATTCAGTTAACAATAAATTCTAACGCTGGAAAATTACGATATACTTAATGATAGTATTGAGATCCACTTGTAAACGCAATTTCAGCTGCCACTGAGTTTTCTTTTGAGATGACAAACACCTTGAGGTGGCTCACTGGGCACACCTGTGCTTGAACAGAACTGCCTAGTGATTTGATCCTATGTTGCTGTGTCCTATCAGGTGGACCGACCTAAGGCGGGCAAGTGTTTAATACACCGCAGTACAGTTTGATGCCACGAGGACTTTGGGTTTCCAAAGTAATTTTGCAGCTGCGTTGTCTGAAGAGTTTTGTTCGAGTCAAATGGCCTAGTCGACTCCGACGGGGAGCAGAAACGGCGCAAGTAGCAACACATTCACCTGGGCAACGAGAGTTTTCGATTGCAGAAGCCTCGGCGGGAGGAGGTCGCAGCAGCTGGACGGAGCAGCTGGTACGTCTGGTAAGAAATTCTACACCGACTGTTTGCTCGTATGGGCTCTTCCTGCAACTGACCTTAGTTCTGTCGTTCTACTTAACTCCTCGGCTCAGTCCATCTAGGTTAATTGTTGCCTCACACATCAAAGCTGCTGGTGAACGCAGCAGGCCAAGCAGCATCTCTAGGAAGAGGTACAGTCGACGTTTCGGGCCGAAAACCTCCGTCAGGACTAACTGAAAGAAGAGCTAGTAAGAGATTTGAAAGTGGGAGGGGGAGAAGATCTCTTACTAGTTCTTCTTTCAGTTAGTCCTGACGAAGGGTCTCGGCCCGAAACGTCGACTGTACCTCTTCCTAGAGATGCTGCCTGGCCTAGCAACTTTAATGTGTGTGGCTTGAATTTCCAGCATCTGCAGATTTAATCTGTTGCCTGTTTCTATAATTGTTGCCTATTGTTTGAAGTTGCCATGACGCCGAATTGGCTGTCATACTCCGCAGCCAGTGAGCCATTTCTAATTTCGTGAAATAGATGATAACTGGGCGATAATCGACTAATGAAGGTTCGACAAGTCGACTGTTCATTTTCCTCCATGGATGCTGCCGGACCTGCGGGGTTTCTGTGGCATTTTGAGTGCGGTGATAACGTCCTCCATACGAGGGCGAAGCATTTGTACCTCATTTATACCTATGCTGCTCTCGTCAGTTGTCAGAGAGTGATTAATACTGCAATTATAATACATGTTGGAAATGTAGAACGCCTCTCTTTTATTTAAATAAATCCTGGCGGCAGGGCCAGAATTTCTTGCATATTGCAGTAGATTTCGGTCTCAGTGATCCAGTTAAGGTGTTTCCGGCGTTGCTCGGTGCCGAGTAGCGGACTGTGTGGACGAAAGCTCTGTGTAAATACCACGCCACTGGAGGCGGACCAGGAACGATGGTTTTGTATATAGAAACACACACGATGCTTTGAGGAACTCAATAGGTCAGACAACATCTTCGGAGGGAAATGAACAATCCGAACCTTCAACTGTTCATTTCTCTCCATAGATGCTGCCTGACCTGCTGAGCTCCTCCAGGTTTCCATCATCTGCAGTCTCCCTTGTGTCTTGGTTTTTGTCTGTAATAATCTTGTCGTCAGAGTGGTGGAAAGTAAAGTCTCGGCGGTGTTGCTGAGCACTTAATGAGTTGCGGAAACTTACGAGATTGTTTTTTTTTGCAGATGTACACACTGCATCCATGATATGGCGGTGGAAGAGCGAAAAGGTACTCTGAGAGTGCGATGGCAATCACATGCTTAACGCTGGGTGGTTTGTAATCCTTTATTGCTGTTGCATTTACTTGCACCCTTCAGTACAAATAAAGAAAATTCCAACAGACTGCTAGATGTGATTTTCAGGAAGTTTAACGAAGTGGCATGAGTATGTGGTACTGCTGCTGTAAACCAATCGGTACAATTCAATCCACTTTAAACTTCTTAATCAGTGGTGAACCCCAACCACCCTCAAAGTTAAAGACCAGGGGACTCAGTCCACTATAAAGATCATTAGCATCAGTATCTTGTTGGAAATGGTATAAAATTAATTGCCACTTATTAGTCCAGACTTGATGATCCCCAGGTATTGCAATCTATGAACGTAGACAGGTCTTAACGAATTGAACCACGATCTGAACACCAAGCAATACCGCTGCAGTACCCAGAATGACTTTCTGGTTGGAGATAAAGTACAGTATAGCAATGGATTTTAGGTGGATTCAAAGCATTGTCTTCAGGGATTTTGGCAGTGAATCACTGGAGTGTGTTATTTAGCACCTAACTTGGTATGATCTCAACCATTGAAGATTTACTTACCAATTTACTTCAGTTTTTATAAAGTTCCTTGGTACTGTACACAATTAAATGTTGAAATATGACACTGACAATCATTCCTAATTACATTCAGCTAGAGTTCTTTTAACAGAGATTGTGATTAAGTTTGGAGTTGAGTGATAGCATAGAAAGAAAGCATACCATTGTTAACCCAATGCCAATCAGCCCATCATCCTTTGTTTTGTGAGCAAGACGAGCCTGATTGTAATACTGATTGGTAAGTAGCAATATAACTACTTGAACTGCTTGACAAGGAGCATAAGTCATAAACACTACGCCTAGAATGATACTAAATCCTTAGCTGCAGCACATCCTGCTGATCCTTGGTAAAACTTGGCCTGGCTCATTAGTTGAAGACTGGCATCTAAGTTAATGGATATCTCAGGAAAAGCTGGAAAAGGATAATTTATTTGGCTTTTCATCTGGTGTGCTGGTAACATGAGATTATTATTTCTTTTCACTTGAAAAAATATGTTTGTTATTTAGACATTTTCTGTAATTGTAATCGGTCTCACACTGGAAACAGATGACTGGTTAAGTAACAGGCAATTAGGTGAGAAACTATTTTAAGATCTGTATTAGAAATGATGGGGTTGTGGGAGGTGCAAAATGGGTTATAAAGCGTATGCTAATAGATTAGTTACGTATTCCAGAACACACACAAGAGGAGGTGGGACCTGAAAGTGTCATGGTCCGGTCCGTGAAGTCTGCATTCCGGTTCACGGTCCGGTCCGTGGACTCAGGACTCCGGGTCTTCCAGCTGTCCCTTGTTTTGTTTGAGTTAATCACAGGCACCTGATTCCCATCTTGCGGCTTGGAATATAAGTAGCCTTGGGGTTGAGTATGGGCTTCTGGTTTGTCTTGTCAAGATTCCTTGGGAGCAATCTGCTGGTGGAAGGCTAGAGCGGCCACTTGCCATCTTTAGGCTGTGTTGGGGAACCATCCCCTCATGGAGCCTTGCTGTTGGTAGTTGGAGCTGTCTTTGTGGTATGGATTTGGCTGTATCCTGGGCCAGCTGAGTGGCCATCAGCCACTCTGAGCTAGGTAGTGATCCGGTTGTTTCTGTAGCCAGCTGAGGTTGCTGGCTGTAACTGAGACTTGGAGCAACCCTGATTCAGAGATGGAACTGTCTGTTGTTCTTTGGTGTTAGTTTCTTCTTGTCTTCACCTCTGTGATGGAAGTCAGGCTGTTCTGCTGTTGCCCTGTGGGGGATCTGTCTTGTCTTGTCGTTGCCTCTGTGTGGTAAGTCAGGCTGTTCTGCCGTTGCCCTGAGGGGGGGGGGGAGGACTTGTCTTGTCTTTGGCTCTGTTGGGTAAGTCTGGCTGTTCTGCCGTACCCAACAGATAGACCTGTCCCACCTTGGGGTGGAGAAGAAGTTGAGTCCTGGCTTGTCTAAGTATAAGTCCTGGCTCTATGTCTATGTACTGTCCTGTCTCATGGTGGTGTTGTGTTAAAGATGAGTCCTGGCTTTTCAAAGGATAAGTTGCGGCTCTATGTTGATGTTCAGTCCCCAGTCTGTCTCTGAGCTCCAGCCTCCGCGTTATCGGCCTCCAAGATCCAAGATCCAAGACGCCAGCCTGCCTTCCAGCTCAAGATCCAAGACCCCAGCCTCCTGTCCTATCATCATGTCATGTCCTTACCTGGTTCTGGGTCCCGAGTCCGAGGCAAGACCCAGGTCCTGGGTCCTTGTCCAGTCTCTGGCTCGGGGTCCAAGCCCAAGTCTGTGTTCTTGTCCCTGCTCCTTGTCGGTATCCTGTCATGTCCCTACTCTAGTCAAGTCCTGTTCCTTGTACTTCAGTGTCTGTGTCTTGCATTTCGGTCCATTCCCAATACCCCCATTGTGACAGAAAGGGGCAGATCTGCTGGTCATTTCATACCTGTCTGATTTTGGTGCAGAGATGTGTAAATTTCATGCTAATTCTATGACTGTGGTTTCCTGCTGGGTAAAATAAGTTAACATTCCACCTTCTTCTCCAGACCATGCATCCAGTGGGATGCTGGATCATTATTTCTTTTGATTTGTTTACAAATATAATGAGTATTCCTCTTTTGCTGTGGAGCAGAACATTTGCCATCTACAAAATATAAGTGGATGTATAAAATGTTATTTGCTTTGTTTGCTTTACTATATTTAGGTTTTTAAAATGTTTGAATTGAAATTGGAACATTTGATCTATTGTAGCTAAATATAAGAAAATTTGCAACATTGAGATATCCAGATCAGCATGCATAAATAATAAGATAAAACTAAACTGCTTTTTTACAGGCTTATTATCTTTGATTTAAAATTCTACACATGTAAAAAGAAATGATTTTGCTTAGAAATGTTTGTCTGTTTGAGAGAAAGGCACTTGATTTATTTCAAGTTTAAGGCTATGAGCAATTGAAGAGGAATGTGGTGGAGGAAATCATGTTTTTCTGGCTCAGTTATAGGAGATTTGTGTTCTTGATCATAATATTCTGTAGTTCTCAGAGCATGGAAAGCCAAGTTTAAAACATTGAGGAAGATTATTTCCAAAATACATTATAAACCCTAGTGCGTCTGGGTTAAGATTCAATGTGACACTGTACTTTCCCCATTTCAAAGATACAGTTCTCTATCCTTTGTCTCTACCACCCTCTGTCTCTCCATTTGTCCAGAATTCCATCCAAGTCTCTATCCTCTCACTGCTTAACCTTTTTCCTGGTGTGAGCATTATTTCCTGCATTCATTGTTCTGGGCTATCTCCAGATATGCATTCCTATTTATTTTCTTTCTCTTCCTTGCGATCTTGGTCATCTCTGAGATCATTCAGATTTTTTCACTGATTCAGATTCATGAACTGACATCTCCTGGGTCATTTGAGTTTAATGAACAGACTTACTTGGCTGTGTGTTTTGAATGTGCTTGCATGCTGGAATTAGTCATAGAGATTCATCACCAGAAACAGGTCTTTAATCTCATGCCAATGACCAACAACCCATTGACACGATGAAGCTTATTACCTTATTCTCCCTATGTCCTCATCAACTCTCCCCAGATTCTGCAGTTCACCTGCACACAAGGCACAATATTCAGTGGCTGAATGACTTGCTACCCTGCATATGCTCAGAAACGGGAGGAAACAGGAGCACTTAGAGAGAGAGAGTGCAAACTGTGTACAGATAACACTCTGGTTCAGGATTGAACCTGGGCCTCTGGTGATGTGAAGCAGTAGCTGTATTACCCGTGCCACTACCCCATCCCTAGTTGAGCCACATTTGAGTCTGACTGTTGCTAATTATTATTCAATATGGGGAAAAAGAGTTACTGTGATCAGAAACGCTTGACAACCGTTGACAGAGCAGATTATCTGTTGAAAGCTTATTTTATTTCTCAAGATCATACGATAGGCAGCAAATTATTGTTTGGAATTAAGAAGCAATCTTTGATCCACTCTTGGGATTCTAACTTGTTTTTGAAAATTAAATATATAATTACTTTTAAAACAGGGTTAAGTGCACTGATATTTGATATTTATCATGCTTCCTTCATTCAATATCATATTGCATTATTGGTGCTATTACCTCTTTGATTTTTCCCATCACTGCTATTTTCCCTCTTTAGCCACTCATGACTTATTGGTTCAGATCCATGTATAAGGATTGGTTAGGGAAAGAAATTTTCAAGTGCTGTATTGTGTTTTGAAGAGAAAGATTCCAAAGTGCTGCTTCTACAGTTGGGGTGAGGCTTGGGAGGGTTTTATTCCAGACACCAAAAGATTTGTTAGAGTAAAATAATTAAAACTGATTTTAAAAATCTTTAAGGTAATAAATGTAGAGCTGAAACCAATGTTGATATACAGGTATATATTAATATAAACACTGAAGAAGAATAGCCATCTCAGTTTTGGATTTTGGTAAAGTAATCTCCTAATCCACATTTCCTTGTTTTTTTTACTGCCTATTATGCAGATAGCATATTAGGCAGCAATGAAGGTCTTTTGCCATTGCAGTTTCGTAACAATTTTGTTTAACCAGCCAGGATTGTTAGCCCTGAGCAGAACCCCTGAACCTGGAGGAGAGGTGGACCAATGTCCTATACCCTTTGACCTGCTTGTCATGGATTACCTGGCCAAGATCCAAAGTGTATGGCCTTGACTCCAGCCAGCACTGCTTTTTGGGTCACTGAGGCATACAAGTCTCCAAACCACAACAAGGTTATGGGCTTCTTGAAGGACATTTCCTTATACAGCAGCATAATTTATAACCTGCTTCACAATTATTTTCCTGACTTTTATCAATGATTTTGTTCACCTTGATAATTTGAAAAGCATCAGCTGCAACTTTTATATAATGTATTATTTTAGAAAATGTATTGAAAGCACTGCTATTAACTTCAGATGAACTATTTCAGGCCTTTTCAGAAAATCTGCATTTTTAAAATAAAGTTAGCTGCTCAAACCTTCTTCTCAGGACGCAATATTTTCAACACCTTTAACTTAAAAAGATGGATGCAATATCTCCCTGCCAACATTAAATAATACCAGATTTAGTTGGGAATCCCTCAGTTTCACATGCATGTGCCTATCTCTAACAAGAGTAAATTCAAACAATTTCAACATACTGTTCCTGTACCAGTTCTTCAAAAGAGCATTTTTTTTGAAATGACAGTTAGTGCTGGTTAGAGAGCTCAGGGCATGAGTATCACAGTGGTACACCAGGGTCTGAGATAGGTATTAGTTTAAAAAGGATTTCTAAAGATCACCTCCACAATGGTCCTTCCAGCAACATGTCATACACGGCTTCTAAGTGTACCATAAACCAGCTTTACTGGGCATTCCCCTTAAGAATTTGGACAAGTCCTGGGTCTTGGTATTGACTCCATGACTTGTTTTGATTTTACAGGATGCCAGTTTCTCTTTGGACTGTGGGAGGAAAACTGGATGATCTGAAGGAAACCTATGCATTCCACAGGGTTGATGTACAGAGACTCCTTACAGAATGATACCGGAATTGACCTCGGAACTCCAGATCGCCCTGAGATATAATAGCATTGCGCTAACCACTATGCTGCCATGGCACTGGTAGAGGCAATAGATAATAAATGATACAAAATTTTCTGTTGATACAAATGATACAGTCAGGCAAGAATAGAAACTGTGCTCTTTGGAAAACTGTAGAACTGAATATTTGTTTTAATGCAACTGTAATTTGATTTTTTTCAAGATATGTAGATTATTTTTCTCTGTATAAAATTAATATTGATACTGTTTCAGACAGGGCTACTTTTTAAAAATCTAGTAATTCTTAAAATACCATTAAAATTTTTTCATTCTTTATAGCCATGGAACAAACTACTGTACGTAAGAGCAATGATAAAATGGCATTAATGTCATCCATGGTTAGCAATTTTGCCACACACTTGGGACATTCATCTCTTTGGACTGTGTATTTATTGGTGTTACTATCTTGCACAATCCCTACACTTTTTGATACACCTAATATTCAAACATCTCTTAATATTAGTTTCAAATATGTTCATAACTGAACCTCTACAACCCTTGTAAGTAGAAAATTTCCAAAGATCCACTATTGCTTGGGTAAAGAAATCTCTGCTTTTGTCTGACTTGACTGTCGAACCCTTTATCTTGAGATTGTGATTCCTGATTAATGACATGCCAGCCAGGGAAAACATCAACACATGTCTTAAGAATTTTGTTTTAGTGGAATCACCTCTCATTCTTCTAAACTCCACATAGTATGGTGGAGACACAGAAACTGTTTTCTGCCCTATTGAGCATAGACCTATTCTGCGGAATCAGTGTGTACGTTTTAGAAGTTAAACTAATGAAGGTTTGTTGCTTTACCTCTGTCACAAATATATCCTTCCTGAGGTAAAAAGGCTGAATAAATGATATACGGTAAATAGATTATGAACACCTGGGGTTCACTACCATTTATGTTCTCCAAATTCAAAAATGATCTATTTATTGTTGCACTCTTCCTTTGTCTGTTACTCAGTTCTTGCTCTACAGGTTCAGTTATTACTCCAACCCCATATGTTCTAATTTTGTTGTGTGTCTCTAATCAAAAAAACTTCTGAGTCAAAAACACCCCAAGAACTGGTTTCTTCTAATTTATTCTTCAAATTGCAATCTTATAATGAAGTAGATTTATTAATCATGATTTCCATTTAATATCTACTCTACAGTGGCATGCAAAAGTTTGGGCGCCCCTGGTCAAAATTTCTGTTACTGTGAATAGTTAAGTGCAATTTTAGAGTGGAAAAAGGAAAGGAGCAGCACGCAAAAGTTTGAGCTCTCCGATAACTTTTATCAAGGTCTCAGACATTAAGTAGTTTGTTAGGGCTATGGCTTGTTCACAGTCGTAGTTAGGAAAGGCCAGGTGATGTGAATTTCAAAGCTTTATAAGTACCCTGACTCATCAAACCTTGTCCCAACAATCAGCAGCCATGGGCTCCTCTGAGTAGCTGCCTAGCACTCTGAAAATTAAAATAAATGATGCCCACAAAGCAGGCGAAGGCTATAAGAAGATAGCAAAGTGTTTTCAGGTAGCCATTTCCTCTGTTCATAATGTAATTAAGAAATGGCAGTTAACAGGAATGGTGGAGGTCAAGTTGAGGTCTGGAAGACTAGGAAAACTGTCTGAGAGAACTGCTCATAGGATTGCTAGGAAGGCAAATCAAAACCCCCGTTTGACTGCAAAAGACCTTCAGGAAGATTTAGCAGACTCTGGAGTGGTGGTACACTGCACAAATATGACCATCATGGAAGAGTCATCAAAGAAAACCTTTCCTATGTCTTCGCCACAAAATTCAGTGTCAGAAGTTTGCAAAGAAACATCTAAACAAGCCTGATGCAGTTTGGAAACAAGTCCTGTGGATTGATGAAGTTAAAATAGAATGTTTTGGCAGCAATGAACAAAGGTATGTTTGGAGAAAAAAGGGTGCAGAATTTCATAAAAAGAACACCTCTCCAACTGTTAAGCACGGGGATGGATCGATCATGCTTTGGGCTTGTGTTGCAGCCAGTGGCACGGGGAACATTTCACTGGTAGAGGGAAGAATGAATTCAATGAAATACCAGCAAATTCTGGAAGCAAACATCACACCATCTGTAAAAACCTGAAGATGAAAAGAGGATGGCTGCTACAACAGGTTAATGATCCTAAACATACCTCAAAATCCTCAAGAGGTGCAAGCTGAAGGTTTTGCCATGGCCCTCACAGTCCCTCGACCTAAACGTCATCGAGAATCTATGGATAGACCTCAAGAGAGCAGTGCATGCAAGACTGCCCAAGAATCTCACAGAACTAGAAGCCTTTTGCAAGGAAGAACGTGGGGAAATTCCTCCAAACAAGAATTGAAAGACTCTTAGCTGGTTACAGAAAGTGTTTACAAGCTATGATACTTGCCAAAGGGGGTGTTACTAAGTACTGACCATACAGGGTGCCCAAACTTTTGCTTCGGGCCCTTTTCCTTTTTTGTTATTTTGAAACTGTAAAAGATGGAAATAAAAAAGTAATCTTAAAATATTAAAGAAATGTTTTATCTTTAACTTTATGCCTTTTGGAAATCAGGTAGTCTTTTACTCGCTTAGCTATTCACAGTAACAGAAATATTGACCGGAGTGCTCAAAGTTTTGAATGCCACTGTATGTTGACTCTGTCCAATCCTATTATTATTACCTGAGTACCCTGGCACAATTTCCTGAATAATAGGTTCTATTACTTTTCCCATTGCTGATGCCATGCTAATAGGGTTATGATTCCCTATTTTCTTTGTTTCTCTTCTTTCTTAAAAGTGAGGTCACATCTACAAGTTTCCAGTTGGTGGGAACTGTTCTGGAATCCAAAGCCACCACTTTCAAACTATTGAATGCATGTAATCAGATCCTGGGATTTGCTTTTCAGTCTTGACAATTTTTCTAGGTATTTTTACTCCAACTAATTTCTTTGGATTCCTCTTTTGACCTGTTGTTTTCCACAGTTTTAGGGTGGTTACGTTTATTTACCATTTCTTTTTTCCTTGGTTTAATTTCTCTTGTCTGAGTCTGTGAGAGATCCCAATTAACCTTAGTCATTTTTTTTTTCTATTTACTTATCCATAGAATCTCTTAAAATCTGTTTTTATGCTTTTGACTGGTTTAGTCTTGTATTCTCTAGCACTTTCCTCATTAATTTCTTGGTTTCTTTTTGCTGAAATCTGAAAGGTTCACATTCCACAGGTGTACTGCTCGTATTAGCAACATTATAAACTTTTTCTTTTGATTTAGTACTATATTTAACTTCTCTTCATGTTACATCGATGCATCTTGGTGCAGTATAATACTTTTGCCAATATTTCCTCTCAAATAGAACATTCAGCCATTTGCAAACCACCCCATCTAGTGGACTACCTGAAGACTGGTAGTGCACATTTTTGGGGTATATCCCTATTTTTAAAAAAAACCTTCCTTTATTTTCAATTTCTTACTGTTCCACAAACAAAAGTGTATCAATTTGATAAATATGTTGCCAGCAATGATACTCAAACAATGCAGATATGAGAAACTTTTGGAACAATTTTATTTTTAAAAATTCTTTCTGATGCTATCTGATGCACCATCAACTGACAAACCTTAGTTTGCCTCTTATTAATCATTGAGAAATGAGTCATGAAAGATCCTTTGGGGTGAGTATTTCTGAGCAAAAATGTGGATATGGTGTACAAACTAAATTGCTTCTGGAAATCTCCCAAACATGCCTATTTAATGACAGCTTGATCACTTAGCTAATGTCACCAGGACATATCGCATACTACCCAGCCATGTCCTTACCCTTACTCCCTTCTCTCTGCCTTGTCCCTTCCAAGCCATATTGCAAGGTTTTCTGTGCACATTCATTTTTGCTGATTCTTTTCAACTAGGGATTATCAGTTGCTATACCGCTTTGGAAATATAAAACTTACAATGAAGGATGCACTCAAGTATCATTATCTGCCAATTCAAAGCAAAGAATGTAATTGAAAATCTGCTGCACACCATTTTGCTTTAGGTACCTATTAAATATATTGCATAGCAGGGCACTTGGTCTGTATTACTTAGTCACTTCTGAGCATTACTTACAAACGTTTGTAACTTTGCTGCCTCAAACTACTATTTGTGAACATGAACACTTTGAAGCCTCAAAGCTGTGCATGAAAATATGCTGGGGAGGTGAAGAAAATGGCAGATGAACTGAATAAGTGTTTTGCATAAGTCTTTACTGCAGAACATACCAGCAGCATACCAGAACATCACCTGGACTAGATGGACTACACCCCAGTGTTCTGAAAGAGCTAGCTGAAGAGATTATGGAGGCATTAGTATTGATCGTTCAAGAATCACTAGATTCTGCAATGGTTCCAGAGGATGGGAAAATTGCAAATATCACTCCACTCTATAAGAAGGGAGGGAGGTAAAAGATAAGAAATTATAAGCCAATTAGCTTGACTTCAGTAGTTGGTACGAGGTTAGAGACTATTATTAAGGAAGAGGTTTCGGTGTACTTGGAGACACATGATAAAATAGACCAAAGTCAGAGTGGTTTCCTTAAGGGGAAATCTTGCCGGGCCAATCTCTTGGAATTCTTTAAGGAGACAACAGACAGAATAGACAAAGATCAAAGGCAAAGACATACACGCAGAACTAGGCCATTCACCTCATCAAATCTGCTCTACCATTCCAAAGGAGTGCCAACATGGATTTTCGGAAGGCCTTTGACAAGGTGCCACACATGAGGCTGATAAACAAGTTAAGAGCCCGTAGTATTACAGGAAAGTTACAAGCATAGACAAAAGATTGCCTGGCTGGCAGAGGCAGAAAGTGGGAACAAAGGGGGTCTTTTCTGGTTGGTTGGTCAGTGGTAGAGAAGGTCAGCATCTTTAAATTCCTTGGTGTTATCATTTTGGAGGACCTCCCCTGGGCCCAGCACGTAAGTGCAATTTTAAAGAAGGCATGGCAGTGCCTCTACTTCCTTAGGAGTTTGTGAAGATTTGGCATGTTATCAAAACGTTGGCAAACTTCTATAGATGTGTGGTGTCATTAACTGGCTGCGAGGTATGGAAACACCAATGCCCTTGAATGGAAAATCCTACGAAAAGTAGTGGGTACAGCCCAGTCCAGCACAGGTAAAGCCCTCCTCACCATTGAGCACATTTACAGGAAATATTGTCACAGGAAGGCCACAAACGTCATCGGGGCCCCTACCACCCAGGACATGCACTTTTATCACTGCTGCCACCAGGAAGGTGGTACAGGAGCCTCAGGACTCACACCACCAGCTTCAAGAACAGTTATTGGCCCTCGACCATCAGGCTGTTGAACCAGAGGGGATAACTTCACTCAACTTCACTTGTCCCATTATTGAAATATTCCCACAACCTATAGACTCACTTTCAGGTACTCTTCACCTCAGGTTCTCAATATCTATTGCTTATTTATTATTATTATTAGTTTCTTTTTGTATTTGCACAGTTTGTTGTCTTTTGTACACTGGGTGAACACCCAAGTCGACGTGGTCTTTCACTGATTCTATTATGTTATTGTTGTATTATAAATTTATTGAGTATGCCTGCAAGAAAATGAATCTCAAGGCTGTATATGTTGATATATATGTACTTTGACAAAATATTTACTTTGACTTTGGTTTCTGGTGACTAGTGGTGTTTCGCATGGGTCAGTGTTAGGTCTGCCACTTTTTATGTTTTAAGTTAGTGATCTGGATGACAGATTTAATAGCTTTATGGCCAGGTTTGTGGATGATACAAAGATAGGTGGAGGTGCAGGTTGCGTTGAGGAAGAAGGGATTGTGCAAAAGGACTTGGTCAGATTAAGAGAATGTGCAAAAAAAGTGGGAGATAGAATATAATGTAGGGAAACATATCGTCATGCACTTTGTTAGAACGAATAAAGACATTGACAATTTTCTAAATGGGGAGTGAACCTTGTTGCATCACCATCTGGTATGGAGGGGACACTGCACAGAGGTGAATAATCTGCAGAATGTTGTAAACTCAGCCACCTCCATCATGGACACTAACCTCCTCAGCATCGAAGACATCTTCAAAAGGCAATGCCTCGAAAAGACAGCTTTCAACATTAATGACCCCCACCAACCTGGACATTCCCTCTTCTCACTGCTACCATCAACAAGGAGGTAAAGGAGCCTGAAGAGACACACTCAATGTTCCAGGAACAGCTTCTTCCCCTCCGCCATCAGACTTCTGAATAGACTGTGAATACATGAAGCACTACCTCACTGTTTTTTCCCTCTATTTTTGCACCACATATTTAATTTATTCTTTTATATATACTTCTAATTGTAATTTATAGTTTTTTTATTACTGTGAATTGCAATGTACCGCTATCTCAAAATAGCAAATTTCACAACATATACTAGTCAGATTAAACCTGATTCTGATTCTGAGTTCAGAAATTGAAAGTGCGAAGGATCTAGAGAATCCTACAGCAGGATTTCTTAAAAGATAGTTTGAAGGCTGAGTTAGTAGTGAGGAAGGCAGTTGCAATGTTAAAGTTAATTTCCAGAGAACTAGCATATAAAAGCAAGAATATAATTATGAGGCTTTTAAAGCCATTGGTCAGACCACATTTGGCATATTGTGAGCAGTTTTGGGTCCCATATCTAAGAAAGGATGCATTGACATTGGAGAGGGTCCAGGTGAAATTTACAAGAATTATACCAGAATGAAAAGGTTAATATATGAGGAGCAATTGATAGCTCTAGGCCTGTACTCCTTGGGAGTTTAGAAGAATGAAAAGGTAAGCTCATTGAAACCTACTGAATATTTAAAGGCCTGGACAGAGTGGGCATGCAGAGGATGTTTCCAGTTGCAGGAAAGTCTAGGACCAGAGGGCACAGCCTCAGAATACAAGGATGTCTGTTTTGTGGTAAACCATGTGTATATGTTGTAACTCGGTTACCTGTCTGGACACACACCTCCTCTGACTGCCCCTGTGGCTCCTCCCACAGAGTCCTGTATAAAGGTGTTCGCCTTGCCCCTCCCCCTCAGTCCGGGGGCAGACACTCACTGTGGAGGTCGTATTGTACAGCGGATAAAAGCCTTTCAGTATTTTACCAAACCTCAGTCTTTTGGAGTAATTGAAGGTGCTTCAATTTTATTCACTGTACATTTTAAAACATGGAACAGGCTCTGAGACCAGACAAATTAGACCTCGATCCGCAAATGCCTGACGCTGGAAACGCTTTCGAACTCTGGCTGGCCTGCTCCGAAGCGTATCTAGAGGAGATTAAAGCGACCGACCCCGTAGCGAAGCGCAGAGTTCTACTCGCCAGGGTCAGTCCATGGGTTTATTCGCTGATCAGAGACCAGCTGAACTACGACGGCGCGATGAACGCACTCAAAAGACAATACCTGAGGCCGATAAACAGCGTCTATGCTGGGCATCGCTTAGCGACACGGCAACAATGCCCCGGGGAATCGAGTGCTGAGTTCATCCAGGCCCTACAGACACTCGTGCGGGCCTGCAATTGCCAGGAGCTGACAGCGGAGCAGCATGCAGAACTCCTAGTGAGAGATGCCTTCGTTACGGGGACCAGGTCAGTGTACGTGCGCCAGCAGCTGCTGGAAAAAGCTGATCTTACCCTAAGTTCGGCGATGGAGCTGGCTGATACGTTGGAGGCCGCTCTGCATAACTCTGAGGCTCTCCAGGCACGCGATCCCCCAATGGCCTCGTGGGCGCCGCAGACCCCGCAACCCGCCGGTGAATCGACCTCAGCTGCAGCCAGTCGTGAGTCCGCGAAGTGCTACTTCTGCAGACTGCAGAAGCACCCCCGGGAACGCTGCGCGGCCCGACAAGCTACCTGTTCCAGCTGCGGAAAGAGGGGCCACTTCGCCAAGGTCTGTAAGTCAAAACCGCGAGCGGGATCGAGCAGCGCCACGTGCGAGACGTGGGGATCGCCATCTTCCCTGCACACTGCCACCACGTGCGAGACATGGGGGCCACCATCTTCCCTGCACGCTGCCACCACGTGCGAGACATGGGGGCGGCCATCTTGGTCGGCGCCACCTCCCACCGCCTACGACTAACGGGTGCTCACGGGCCACCCCACCGCGCCGGACCAAGGCAGCGACCCCACCCTGGCTTCCGTGACCCTCGACCAAAGTGCTCCCCACCAGCTCGCGAGGTCAATGATGGACATCCTGGTGGAGGGGCACAGGACAAGCTGCCTGTTTGACACAGGCAGCACGGAGAGTTTTATTCACCCGGACACGGTGCAGCATTGTGGACTCATGATACGGCCGGTAAGTCAGAGGGTCACCATGGCCTCAGGGTCGCATACAACAGACATCCGGGGGGGTTGTGTAGCAACACTAGTGGTGCAGGGCACAGAATATCGGGACTTTACATTACTGGTCTTGCCTCAACTGTGTGCCCCTGTGCTGTTGGGGTTGGACTTCCGGAGCCACCTGAAAAGCGTGACAATGAAGTATGATGGGTCCCTCCCGCCAATTACTGTCATAAATCCCCTGTTTTGTAGAGATATGTCACGTACCCCGCTACTGACCACACACACACACCGACCCGCGCATCCCACCCAACATCATGCCAACTGCCACACTACCGACACCACTTGCGGCCTCTCCACCCTCAGGATCCCTCCCCCACCGCTGTTCGCCAACCTGACCCCCGACTGTAAACCCCTGGCAACTAAAAGCAGGAGGTACAGCGCGGGGGACAGAGCTTTCATTAAGTCGGAGGTGCAGCGGCTGCTCAGGGAGGGGGTCATTGAGGCAAGCACAAGTCCTTGGAGGGCGCAGGTGGTTATTGTTCAGAACGGGGAGAAGAATAGGATGGTCGTGGACTATAGCTAGACCATCAATAGGTTCACACAGCTCGACGCATACCCTCTACCCCGCATCGCGGATATGGTCAATCAGATAGCACAGTACAAGGTGTACTCGACCATAGACCTAAAATCTGCTTACCACCAGCTCCCCATCCGCCGGGAGGACCGCCCTTACACTGCCTTTGAGGCAGACGGCAGGCTTTATCAATTCCTGCGCGTCCCCTTTGGTGTCACGAATGGTGTATCTGTCTTCCAGAGGGCAATAGAACAGATGGTGGACCAGTGCCAACTGAAGGCCACGTTCCCATATCTGGATAACATCACCATCTGCGGTCACGACCAGCAGGATCACGACAACAACCTCCAAAAATTTCTCCAAGCGGCCAAATCTTTCAACCTCACCTATAGCAAGGACAAGTGTGTATTTGGGACCACCCGACTTGCTATCCTTGGGTGTGTCGTGGAGAATGGAGTCATTGGCCCTGACCCCGACCATATACACCCCCTGTTGGAACTCCCTCCTCCCAATACCCTCAGAGCCCTCAAAAGGTGCCTGGGCTTCTTTTCATATTACGCCCAATGGGTCTCTAACTATGCAGACAAGGCCCGCCCTCTGGTCAAGTCCACCACATTCCCCCTCTCTGCCAAGGCCCACGCGGCCTTCAACCGCATAAAAGGGGACATTGCCAAAGCAGCAATGCATGCGGTGGATGAGGCCATTCCCTTCCAAGTAGAGAGTGACGCCTCCGACTTTGCGCTGGCTGCTACCCTCAACCAGGCAGGAAGACCAGTGGCGTTCTTCTCCCGTACCCTTCAAGGCCCTGAAATTCGGGACTCTGTGGTAGAGAAAGAGGCCCAGGCCATTGTGGAAGCTATAAGGCACTGGAGGCACTATCTTGCCGGCAAAAGGTTCACCCTGCTAACTGACCAGCGCTCAGTCGCGTTCATGTTTAATAATCAGCAGCGGAGCAAAATCAAAAATGATAAAATTCTGAGGTGGAGAATCGAACTCTCCACCTACAATTATGACATCATGTACAGGCCTGGGAAGCTCAACGAGCCCTCCGATGCCCTATCCCGGGGAACGTGCCAGCGCGCAGATCGACCGGCTATACGCCCTACATGTAGACCTTTGCCACCCGGGAGTCACCCGGCTTTTCCACTTCGTGAAAGCCTGGAACCTGCCTTACTCCCTTGAGGAGATCAGGATGATGACCAGGGACTGCCAAGTCTGCGCAGAGTGCAAACCGCACTTCTACCGACCCGAAAAGGCACCACTCATCAAGGCCACCCGCCCCTTTGAGCGACTGAGTGTTGACTTTAAGGGCCCCCTTCCCTCCACCGACCACAATGTGTACTTCCTTAACGTAATTGACGAGTACTCGCGGTTCCCCTTCGCCATCCCCTGCCCCGACACCACTACCACGTCAGTTATAAAAGCCCTGCGCAAGCTCTTCACTCTGTTCGGATACCCATGCTATATCCACAGTGACAGAGGGTCCTCATTTATGAGTGACGAGCTGCGCCAATATCTACTGGCTCGGGGAATTGCAACCAGTAGGACCATAAGCTATAATCCCTGGGGGAATGGACAAGTAGAGAAGGAGAATGGCACGGTGTGGAAAGCCACACTCTTAGCCCTCAGGTCAAAGGGACTGCCGGTCTCCCGCTGGCAGGAGGTCCTTCCCGAGGCACTCCACACCATCCGCTCCCTGTTATGCACGTCCACCAATGCCACCCCTCATGAGCGGCTCTTTTCTTTTCCCAGAAAATCGACCACTGGAACCACCCTACCAACTTGGCTGACGTCCCCGGGGCCAGTGCTGCTTCGGAAACATGCGAGGAGCAATAAATACTCCCCGATGGTCGAGAGGGTTCACTTACTTCATGCGAACCCCCAGTATGCCTACGTGGTTTTACCTGATGAGTGGGAGGACATGGTCTCCATCCGCGACCTGGCGCCCGCCGGAGCTCCGGGCCCCTACCCTGAACACTCCGTGGTGACTATTGACCCCGTACCCACCAATGTATGTAGCTACAAGATACCGTGCACCCCAAACCCTATACAGACACCACACGACACTCCCATACTGGGCGTGATGCACACGCACGAGGGATTACCAACGCCTAAAGTGCTGGCACCTGAAGTCAGGCCGGAGCCAGCACAACCGCCATTGCCGGTGCTACGTAGATCACAGCGACGGACTTGACCGCCTGATAGACTTAACCTGTAAATATACTTCTTGTAAATATTGTCAGTCACTTCACCCCGCGGGACTGTGTTTAAAAAAAGGAAGGGTGAATGTGGTAAACCATGTATATATGTTGTAACTCGGTTACCTGTCTGGACACACCCCTCTGCTGACTGCCCCTGTGGCTCCTCCCACAGAATCCTGTATAAAGGTGTTCGCCTTGCCCCTCCCCCTCAGTCCGGGGCAGACACTCACTGTGGAGGTCGTATTGTACAGTGAATAAAAGCCTTTCAGTATTTTACCAAACCTCCGTCTTTTGGAGTAATTGAAGGTGCTTCATGTTTAAAACAGAGATGCGAAGGAATTTCTTTAACCAGAGGGTGGTAAATCTGTGGAGTTCATTGCCACTAACAGCTGTGGTGCTACGTTATTGGTATATTTAAAGCAGAGTTTGATAGGTTCTTCAAAGTTTAAAAAAAATGCAATTTTCATTATCAAAGTACAGATATGTCACCATATATAACCCTGAGATTTGTTTTCTTGTGGGCATAACCAGCTGATCTATAGAATAGTAACTATAACATGATGAGTGTAAGATCAACCAGAGTGCAGAAGACAACAAACTATGCAAATGCAAATATAAATCAATAGCAATAAGTAACAAGAAAATTAGGTAATGAGATAAAGATTCCTTAAGGTGAGACCATTGATTGGAGGAACATTTCAGTGATGGGGTAAGATAGTGTAGTTACATCACTTTATTCAAGAGCATGATGGTTGAGGGATATTAACTGTTTTTGAAACTGGTGGTACAAGTCCTGAATCTCTTGTACCTTCTACATGATGGCAGCAATGAGAAGAGAGCATGACCTAGGTGGTGGGGATCTCTGATGATGGATGCTGCTTTCCTATCTCAATATTTCATGTAGATGTGCTCAATGATTGGGAGGTCTTTAACTGTGATATACTGGGTCAAATCCACCACCTTTTCTAGGATTTCCCTCGATTAGTAAGAGCAAAAATGGTTAGAGGGAGAAGGCAGGAGAATGGGGTTGAGAGAGAAAGTGCCCTTTGGTCTCATGGTATAATATATTTTAAGATGTAAAGTATGGAAAACAGGATCTTCTCATAAAAAGTAATTTCAGTTTGTTATGCTACATTCCTTGACTTATTATGTTTCCCAATTCTTCCCACAAAATTGCACAGTATTCCACACTCCTATCACTGATATGTGGTGAAGTTTAACTTAAAAAAAATATTTGATTTCATCTATAAATTCATTTTTATACAGTAATTGATTATGTTTCCCCAGGAGATCAGAGATATATTTCTAGTTTGCTTGCAATTCTTAAGTTGTTAAATACTTTGCGGAAAACATTTGGCATTACATAATTGATAGTAATATTTTATTTCCAAATAAAAAGTGGCCACATGTTAAATATAAATTGAAATGAATACATTTGAATTTTAAAGTTGTATTCATCCTAAAGTAAAGTAAAATGTTAACTCGCTATGCTGGTTTTGTAATTGCGAATTAATAGTTTTAATTTCAGGAAGTGTTATGACCAATATACGTAATGACAACACATGAGAACAAGTATGATTTTTTTTGAGTAAAACTGGTTAATATCAAATATACTATCTTGATGCTTCAAGTAAGTTGTAATAATACATTAGTCATGTGAACTCTTTAAATAATATTATTTTACTCTTGGCATAGAGGTGAGAATTTTGAATGCTCCTGTAACTTGAGCACATTCGTTCAAATTTATTGTAAGTTGAAGTTTCTGATTATAGGGATACATACTGTACATACCGCAGGATATAAGTGCAATATAAATTAGCTTTTTGTAACAGCAGCAGAATACATTATAAATACACTGTCTGTATAGGATAATACATGCACAGAAAATAGAAGAGAACAGGACTGGATAGGCTATTTAGTCCATGATGTTGTGCCGGTCTTGATGCCAATTTATACTAAATGTCCTCCTCCTGTTCATTATCCATATCCTTCCCTGCCCTTCATATCCATGCACCTGTCAAACAGTCTCTTAACTTCCACCATATTGTCTGCTTCCACTATTACCCCTGGAAATCCACTCCAGGCTCCTTGCAATCTTGGTGTAAAAATACTTGCTCCTCATGTCGCCACGAAATTTCCCCCTTTAACCTAAATGCATTTCCTCTGGTATTTGTTATTCCTACCCCATCAAACCTGTCTACCTTATCCATGCCCTTCATAATTTTGAAAATCTTTATCAGGCCTCCCCTCAGCCTCCAATGCTCCAAAAAGATCAAAGCCAAGTTTATAAAACCTGTCCTCTTGGCTCATGGCCTCTCCTGGTAAACCTCTTCAGCACTTTTTCCCACAATCTCTACATTCTTCCTATAATGGTGAGATCAGAACAACACACAATGTGGTCTAAATGAAGTTTTGTATAGCTATATCATGACTTCCTAGCTCTTATACTCAGCACATTTCAGTACATATAGAATGATGCCTCTATCCTGAGATAGCTTCAGTAACTCATGTCTAAAATCTGATATTACTTGGGAATGCACTAACTGGATACACCTGGTTGTAGGCTGGAATTTGTATTAGTGGGTAGATTTTGGACAGCTTTGAGCAATTGTGCAAAACTGACTGTCTTAAGTCTTTCTACATAGTAAGTTGTCTTTCAAGTAATTCTGTCTGTAGTGGCTTTCTGAATAAATGTCCATTAGCACTCTCCTCTTACTCTTTCTCATAACAAAGTAATGTGTTCAATTCAACTATATACATACATACCTTTTAAAAGTTATAACAATGTCTATGTCCATTGTTTTTCCTTGCAGTGCTTCTGAGCTGCATTATCTTTCACCAAACAATTGATGCTGAATGCTGAGACAAATCCTACCTGCCATTGGGTAAAAAGTAGTGAAATATTAATTTGTACAAAGGCATCCAATTCAAAAGCTCTGCACTCAGATATTTTGTTTTCTGTGTTAACATTAGCACATTGAACTAAGCCCTGAAAAATAAGAATTACATCAGTTTTAACCTTCAGTTAGCAGTGAATGAAAATGTCGTGTAAATAAAGAAAAAAATACAAACTTACGAAGCTTGAACTTAAGGAGACATTTCACCCCTTGAACTTATTTCACTGTTCATAAAATTACTGTAATTTGATTCTTAGCTCCCTGTTCTTGCCTGTCCCTAGTATCTGTTAACCTTTTTGCTTATTGAGAAATATCTCCCTTTATCTTAATTGTATTCAAAGACTACTTCAACCACCCATTGAGTAAGAAAGTTTCAAAGCTTCTGAGAGAAAAACAAAATGCTTCATCCATGTCTTAACTGGATGACCTCTTGTTTTAAACATGACCCTGGGTCTAGATTCTCTCACAGAAGGAAACTTCTCCATATCTGCTTGTCAGTCTTCATGTACTTTGATTTTCTTCATATAATGTAAAGAAATGGCTGCTACATTGACAAAGCTAATAATATATTCCCAACAAAATCCTTGCTATTTTGCTGAAGATGTGTGTGCCAGATCTAAACACACCTTCAATACAACTACCACATTGACTTACAATTGATCATGTAGAAAACTGCCAGGCAAATTCTGACTATGAATTGTGGGACAAATACAATCAGGTCAGTTATGCCCCATCAGGCTTTCCCAATCATCAGGAAGGTGAAAGGAAACATCACTGAGATTGTTATCAAGTACGATTACTAATCGATAATTTGCTCACCTGAGTTGTGCCCTGAGAATTATGCTGCAAACCTCATTACAAACATAAGCCTTTGCTCAAACATGGACTAAAGAGTTGAGGTGAGAGTGAGAGTCTTTCAAATCAAGACAATACATGATTAATTATGGTGAGGAGTGCTTATAAAAGGAAAATGAAAGTAAGTCCCTGTACCTTTATCAAGGAAAGTACATTAAATATGATAAGATACTGGGACCTTTGGATTGCTATTTAGAGGTGTGCAGTTATTTTCTGCAGGTGCTTCACCAATGTTTTTCTATCAAGTAAAGTTTTAGAAATGGGAATATAGACAAATGATGCAGTATTCAATCCACCTACAACACCCAAGATGATGATGTAGACCATGCTAACCTGCAGAGAAATCCAACCCATATTTTGGCATACGTAGATGTTTGATGCAAAAGTTCCTGCTCGTTATGTGTCCAGAAATTACCATCTTAGACAATAAAAATGTGAATACCTCCCCTTGGCATTTGGTGACATTACTCTCTTCAATACTGGGGATGGGAAGATGGGGGAAGTGTGGAGGGACACCATTAACGAGAAACTTAAATGGATCAGCAACATACATACCATGATTAAAAGAGCAACTCGGGCTGGTGTTCCACAGCAAGTCACTCACCTTCAGACTACCTAAAGTCTTTCAAAGTTTAGCAGGAGAATGATGAAATTGTCTTAATTGCTTGAATTCCAGAATTAATGGAAAATCTGCTTTATTTATCACTAACAGTTTGGTATCCCATCTAATACCATAAATGTCATGTCCTTTTCTACCAGCACTTTGTGGCTCTGCACTGTGTAACATTTAGAAGATCCACTGCAGTGAGAAACCTACTGCACCTTCCAAATCAAGCAACACACATAAAAGTTGTTGGTGAACGCAGCAGGCCAGGCAGCATCTATTGGAAGAGGTACAGTTGATATTTCGGGCCGAGACCTTTCGTCAGTGCTAACTGAAAGAAGAGCAGCGTTCAGAAGACCGCAGGTCAGTGGCGGAAAGGCCACTCTCATGGAAGGACTGAGTTCATGTGGCTGCTCTCCTTGGTTCTGATGGGAGGATGTTTTCAAAATTCTGCGATTTATGTGATTATTGGATTGTAGTTTATATTGCTCTCCTTCAGTTTTCTGTGATTTCTTTCTTGTTGCTGATTGGCAGGTTGGGGTTCTGGGTGGACAATGTGTTGGTTTTTTGTGCGAGGGAGGTGTTGGGAATTTGGGGTCTGATGTTCTTGTCGGTTTTTCTGTGTGGGCGATCTGTTGGTTTTTGTGTGTGAGAGAGGGGTTGGGGATTTGGTGCTGTTGTTGCTATTTTTCTTGCCACGGAGCGGTTTGGGGAATTGATATTGCTATCGCTGTCTCCTTTACAAGGGAGGGGGTGGAGGTATGAGGTTTTTGATTTTCTGTCTGTTGCTTTCCACGTGGGCAGTCTGTTGGTTTTTGTGCGAGGGAGGGGATTGGGGCTTGGGGCTTGGTGTTCTGTCTGCTATTTTTCATGTGGGCGGTCTGTTGGTTTTGTGCAAGGGAGGGGTGGGGGGGTTAGGGTTTGGTGTTCCAGCTGCCATTTCTTTTGTCTGGGTGATCTGTTAGTTTTGCTGTCCGGGGAAGGGGGTGGGGAGTTTGGGGATTGTAAGTTTTATTTCTTCTGCTTTTTTGAGTGCGGGGGAGGGGTTGATATCTTATCTTTCAATGACTGGTGTGGTTTTTCTGTGTTCATGGCTATCTTGAGAAGACAAATATCAGAATTGTATTGTACATGCATACTTTGACAATAAAATGAACCTTTGAATCTTTGAAGGTGCAAAGGTAGGCTACTGTCACTTTACGAACAGTCACTTTGGGCAGAAGGGGCTTGTCACCCATAGTTGGCAGCTCACCCAGGAGAAGGAAAGCTTTGGTCTCCATGCCTACTCATGGGGATGGCTTCGGGAGTAAACACCAAGGAAAAGTCCAGAGCTAGAGTCCTTAAGGCAGTCCTACGTTAAGCTAATGCTGACTGGCAACTCCTGCAATGCTGCTGGTGCCAAACTCTTAGTCTCTGCTGTTCCTTTGAATTCATCAGCTGCATGGATATGGGGAGCCTACTGCATGGGCAACAGTAATGCTCTCCATATTGTACTGCCCTGGCTTGTGTAGACAGGGAGGGCACAATATCCTTGGTTGAACATGATCAATGGACGGCCTACCTACTGCAGCAGATCACTGTAGTTCAGCACTACATTTTTAAAGAGAAATTGAGGGGTGGGAATATGCCAGTGGATGAATAAAACTTTATCGATTTTCCATTTAGTTAAAAATAGCACTATACTCAAGAATAAAAAGACAAAAATTTGAGGTACCATTAGAAATCGACAGGCATGAGAGATCTTGAAAATGAAAAAGGAAAAAAAAATGACTAAAGAAATTGGAGAATCTGGAAGGGAAATAGTTACATGTCTAATACCATGATTACTGAATAAGGAAGCCAAATATCATCCAAAGACTAGGTACAAATGGTTAATAGTGATGCATTTATGCATAGCTATAATGTAACAAATACCTTGTATTGTAACATAGTGTTAACTTTTACCTTCATCACTCAGGTAGTAAAGTTAATGAGTTATTTGCTTTTTATAAAAATCCTTTCACTTTTTTCCCCTTCTTCTCAGTGACCCTTCAAATTAGTGGCAGTCTTCCATTTTAACATTAAGGATGAATGCTCCCTAATGTTTTTGTTTTGAATTATGAAATCCTGTCAAGTTTATATTCAGAATTCATCCTTGACTATCCAGAAAATAAGATGGTTTCCATGGAACATCTTTAATTCTTTGTGGATGGTGGACATACCAATTCTAAGGAGATGCTTCAGTGGTAAAAAAGGGATGATGGGGCTGGTCAAAGACATAACAGTATATTCCCAAACTGGTAGTGCATTTATTCTCCCTTTCCACATCTATTGTTATTTCTTTTATGTTGTTCTGTGCTTAGATATGCTTGGTTGGAGGTGGTGTCAATATACTGGAAACTTGTATTCCACAGAACATGCTGCAGAATGCCAATGCAGGTGATGGATATTTATGATCAGAGATGAGGATCAGCTGAGTGAATTTTTTTACTGGATGATATCAAGCTTCTTGAAAGTCACTGCAGCTCTACCATGTTAGTGGTGTACATTCTATCACACTTTTGAAATGAAACTTGCAGATGGTGGATAGAGATTGGGAGGAGAGGAGTCTATCACAGAATAACCTGCTTTTGTCCTTGTGTACATTGATTTTTTTGATGCAGTTAGGTTTCTGTTAGTGATAACTCAAGGATGTTGCTTCTGGATGAATAAGTAAAGATGATCTTCTGCGAAAGTTAGTTGCTTGCTGTGCTGGAGTTGTTAGCATTTTCAGTTTTGTATCAGAAGTTTTTGGGTTCAAGTCACACCTGATCACAAAAGTTGATGCTCAAGTGCTGTTCTTATATATGTGGCGGTCCTGGTGATCTTTTCTTTCATGTAATCTCGGGCCTTTCTTATTCTTCCAAATTATTATAAAAATTTTATGTTTAAATGCAAGCTCTTTTTTATTTTTAGTATTTGCTTATTTCTGAACAATAATGTATGTGATGGATTTGTATGTTTATAAGGCATTAAGTGAGAGTTTGTGACAGCTTTCCAACTATTTTAAATGATCCCTTTGAATGTGGAAGAGAAAAAGCTGCTTATTATCATGAACCTAAAGTTGACACCTAGCTTTGACCATAAGATCTTAAGACCATAAGACAGGAACAGAGTTAGGGTTATCTGGCCAAGCAAATCTGCTCCACCATTCAATCATGGCTGATTCTTTTTTTCTGTCTCCTCCTCAACCCCAGTCCCCGGCCTTCTCCCCGTAACCTTTGATGCCATGTCCAATCAAGAACCTATCAATCTCTGCCTTAAATAAACCCAACGACCTGACATCCACAGCTGCATGTGACAACAAATTCCACAAATTCACCATCCCTTGGCTGAAGAAATTTCTCCGCATCTCTATTATGAAAGGGCCCCCCTCAATCCTGAGGCTATGCTCTCTTGTCCTAGACACTTCTACCATGGGAAACATCCTTTCCATATCTACTCTGTCCAGACCTTTCAAACTTCAAAAGGTTTCAATGAGATCCCCCTTCATGCTTCTGAATTCCAGTGAGTACAGACCCAGAGCCATCAAACGTTCCTCGTATGATAACCCTTTTATTCCTGGAATCATCCTTGTGAACCTCCTCGGGACTCTCTCCAATGCCAGCACATCTTTTCTAAGATGATGGACCCAAAACTATTCACAATACTCAAGGTGAGGCCTCACCACTGCCTTATAAATCCTCAGCATCGCACCCTTGCTTTTGTATTCCTCACCACCGACTCAACCTGCAAGTTAACCTTCAGGGTGTTCAGCACAAGGACTCCCAAGTCCCTCTGCATCTCAGATTCCTGGATTTTCTCCCCACTTAGAAAATAGTCTGCACATTTATTTCTACTACCAAAGTGCATGACCATGCATTTTCTAACATTGTATTTCATTTACCACTTTCTTGCCCATTCTCCTAATCTGTCTTAGTCCTTAGGCATCCTATCTGTTTCCTCAACAGTACCTGCCCCTCCAGCAATCTTTGTATCATCTGCAAACTTGGCAACAAAGCCATTTGTCCATCATCTAGAATTGGTCCCAACAGTGACTCCTGCAGAACACCATTAGTCACTGACAGCCAACCAGAAAAGGATCCTTTTATTCCCACCCACTACCTCCTACCAATCAGCCAATGCTCTAACCATGTTAATAACTTTCCTGTAATACAATGGGCTCTTAACTTGGTAAGCAGCCTCATGTGTGGCACCTTGTAAAAGGCCTTCTGAAAGTCCAAATATACAACATCCACTGCATCCCCTTTATCTATCCAATTTGCAATCTCTTCAAAGAATTCCAACACGTTCGTCAGGGAGGATTTTCCCTGAAGGAAACCATGCTGACTTTGTACTATCTTGTCCTGTGTCACCAAGTACTCCATCACCTCATCCTTAATTATTGACTCTAACATCTTCCCGACCACTAAGGTCAGACTAACTGTTCTATAATTTCCTTTCTGCTGCCTTCCTCCTTTCTTAAAGAGAGGAGTAACATATGCAATTTTCTAGCCCTCTGGCACTATGCCAGAGTCCAAAGATTTTTGAAAGATCATTTCTAATGCTATCACAATCTTTAACGCTACCTCTTTCAGAACCCTAGGGTGCCATTCCTCTGGTCCGGATAACTTATTTACCTTTAGGTCTTTTACCTTTTTGAGCACCTTCTCTCTTGCAACAGTAACTGCACCCATTTCTCTTCCTTCACACACTACAGCATCAGGTATACTGCTAGTGTCTTCCACAGTGAGGACTGATGCAAAATACTCATTTAGTTCATCAGCCATCCTCTTGACCCCTGTTATTATTTCTCCTGCCTCATTTTCTAGCAGTTCTATATCCACTATCATTTCTCTTTTGTTCTTAACATACTTGCAAAAACTTTTACTATCCACTTTGATATTATTTGCTAGCTTGCTTTCATATTTCATGTTTTCCCTTCTAATGATCATTTTGTTGCTCTCTGTAGGTTTTTAAAAACTTCCCAATCCTCTATCTTCCCTCTAATTTTTGCTTTGTTGTATGCACTTTCTTTTGCTTTTACAATAGCTTTGACTTCCCTTGTCAGCCACGGTTGTACTATTTTACTATTAGAGTATTTGTTCATTTTTGGAGTACATATGTCCTGCACCTTCCTTTTTTTTTCTGGAAATGCACATCATTGCTACCCTGCTAACATCCCTGCCAGCAGCTCCTTCCAATTTACTTTGGCCAACTCCTCTTTCATACCATTGTAATTTCCCTTAATCCACTGAAATACTACTACATCAGACTTTACTTTCTCCCTGTCAAAATTCAAATTGAACACAATCATATTGTGATCACTGGTTCCTAAGGGTTCTTTCACCTTAAGCTTCCTAATCACCTCCGGTTCATTACATAGCACCCAATCCAGTATAGCTGATCCCCTAGTAGGCTTAACGACAATCTGCTCTAAAAAGCTATCCCTTAGGCATTCAACATTCTCACTCTCTTGAGATCCATTACCAACCTGATTTTCCCAATTGACCTGCACACTAAGATCTCTGCCAAATCATCCTGTTTCTACCCACAGGCATCTATCCAGAAGTTACTGCCTGGGAGGCCCTGTTTCTCAGCTTTCTACCTAGTTGTCTAAATTCTTTTTTCAGGACCTCATTGCTTTTCCTTCCTATGTCATTGGTACCAATATGTACCGAGACATCTGGCTGCTCCCCCTCCCTCTCCAAAATGATGTGGATGCAGTCTGAGGCATCCCTGACCCTGGCACCTGGGAGGCAACATACCAACTGGGTGTTCTGTTCACGTCCACAGAATCTCCTGTCTGTTTATCGAGTCCTTGATCACTACCACTCCCTTCTTCTCTCTCTTTCCCTTCTGCACCATGGACCCATGCTCAGTGGTTGATTTCCTTGTTGCTAATATGTTATCCTAACTGTGTCACAAAATCACAGAATCAAAGAAACATGCAAAACCGTAACAGGCCTTTATGATCTCCCTTCATCCATGATGTCTTTCTGCACAAGTCCCATTTATGTACATTAGGCCAGTATCCCTCTACTACCTTCCTATCCAGGAATCTGTCCAAATACCTTTTAAATGTTTCCAAAATACTTGCCTCCACAACCTCTCCGACAGCCTATTCCAAATATTCCCTGTGTGATAAACACATCTCTCAAATCTCATTTAAATTTCTCCTCTCGCACCTTAAATCTATGCTCCCTCATTCTAGACTCTTCTGCTCTGGAAAAAGATACTGACTATGTATTCTCCTTTAAGTTCAAGTTTGTTGTTGTTATAGGCACACATACATAGAGTGTAAATGCCATAAAAATTGCCGTTTCTGCAGCAGTAGCACCATACGTTACAAACATGAAAAATGTAAGTTAATATAAGTTTGTTATCATAAAGTGACAGATCTATCTATGCTCCTTATAATTTTGTAGATGTCTAAAATTTTGAGTGCTTCTTTCTTCCTCTTAGAATTATAGAGGCTGAAGTTTAGTGGACCATTATTGCCATTGTTCCTTTTCCCCTTTGTAAGACAATGAAAGAAGATTCTGTCTAGCATGATAGATGTTCAATGAAGGTGGCAGTTTACAGCTCTGTAACATTGGTTTCTTTTCCCAGCACTTGAAAGAAGTAAAGAAGATGTCTGATGTCTTAGCAGCAAGGTAGTTTTAAATCCTGCAACAGTCATCATTTTCCCACTGGCCCCATTCTTGAGCTCCAAATTGCAGATGGAAAGCAATTTAAATTAACATGCCCCCACAAATTTGTTAGTGTCAGCACTGACCTTAACCAATTGCTTAGCACAGAAGAAAAGATTAAAAAAATATTACGGTAGTCCAATTTTCTTAACTTATGAATGTCAAAAACTACTTCCTGCACAGGACCACCTTTTCAGGTTCAAAGTAAATTTATAATCAAGGTAAGTATATGTCACCATATACTATCTTGAGATTCATTTTCTTGAAGACATTTTCCAGAAAAATAAGGAAATATAATAGAATTTATGAAAAGCTATATATTAGCAAAGACAGATAAGCAAGCAATGTGCAAAAGAAGACAAATTATGCAAATAATAATAAAAGAAAATATATAATACTGGGAGCATGAGTTGTAGAATCTTTGAAAGGGAGGCTATAGGTTATGGAGTCAGTTCAGTGTTGTATATCTAGACTGTTAGGACGCAACGTCCATAGTTGACCCTGACTGTTGAGGTGAGTGAAGCTGCCCATGCTAGTTCTGGAACCAGCTGCTTGTAGAGTACTATCTGTTACTGAACCTGGTAGTGTGGAACCTATGGCTCCTGTATCTCCTGTCCGATGGTCTCTAACACAGGATATAGCCCAGTCTATGACTGGATCCCCTGGATTCGAGTTATTGTTATTCAGCAGTCCCTATGGACAGCATTTTTCATCTCAGTTTATAGTAAGTGATAATTTGATGGTTTCTATATTGCCAGAATCTTAATCCTGTAAAGATCTCCCTGCTACAGTAATGAGTATTTAAATCATGCAATTCTGCAGCCCAGTCAAAGCCCATTTGGCCCATCAGTGCTGTTTCAGTCCTATCAGAGAACAATCCTGTTAGTCCACCTCACCTGCTTTTTGAACATAACCTTTAATTTTTAGGTTATCTTGGATTATTATGCATTTTAAAAAATGGATACATTTGGCTGAAATGTATCTATTTCTTGCTGATGGAGAACCACTAGTGATGCTCTCCTCACATCTGATCTTGTGGTCTGCTGCTGGATTTAGCACTGAGTCTAGAACCAGACTCCGTATGCACCAAGCTGAGGAACTGGATGCAACTTATGCTGGTGTGAGCATTGTGGCCCTTTCACTTGATTGAAAATGTAAATAGATTCTTTATATTACTCAAAGATGCTTTTAGGAATCTGTTTTAATTTTACGAACTTTTGATATTTTCAGTTGTCAAAAGTTATTTGCGATGTTATTAAATGTTGTCGATTATCCGTGTAGTGTTTTCGTGCAGTGTGTTGAAACTCTGACTAAACACCAAGTTAAACCGGAGCCAATGAAGACAGAGTCGTAGTAAGGTTAACCATTTACTGTGCACTCTTCCACATTAACATCGTATGGTGAAAACTGTTGATAAAAAAATACAAACATATACAGCATCTGTTTCATTCTGGAGACCACGCACGCTCTCCTTTTACCGAGTGTCTCCAGCTGCCCTGAGTAGGGAACGAGTGGGTCGTGTCAAACCGCCATCGGGCTCGAGCCGACCCCATGTTTGAAATTGAAAAGCTGGCGCACGCGCCGCCACAACCGCCGCTTCCTTAACAGAAACCGCATTAATATTTTTACTTCAAATACATTCTTATGAACTTACGGCATTGCTTCTATAAGGTTTCTTTGTGGGTAGACATGGAGCTCTTCACAATCATGCTGCACGCATGGCACCCACCTTCACACCTTCCCGAACCAGAGGTTACACATAAGACGCGGTGAAACCGGAGGTGACGTCATCACATGCCGCGATATACCGTAGACAATGAATTTACCTTTGTTATACTGTAACTTAATTATCAACCTTTAACTTTAACTAGAAAATAGTTACCAACAAATTATTTAAAACGTAGACCCAACAAAGTCAAATAAATGCTTTAAAGGCAACACACGCCCCGCCTGAGCTTTGTAAGGTCACTATAAACATGATATAGAACTTTAGTCTCTAGATCAGTCTTTAGGTAGAAATAGAACAACCTCTGTAACTGGTCCAGGGTTTCCTTTTCAGGGTTCGTTGTAAAGATGTGAACCGGTTGACTGCTGGCTTTTTGTTGTTTGGCAAGCACTGACATGGTTCCCTGAATGGTAGTGGGGTGACCCAGTTGTTCGCTTTGTCTCTGAAGACCTTTGTGTCCATTATTTTTAAAGAGATGGCGTTTTCCACAGATGGAGCAAGTTTATTATCGTGCTTAGTTTGAGTGAAGACTGACTGTCCCATTGTCTTCTCAGTTACTTTACTATGCTCGTGCCTTTGTTGTGCTTCCTTGACACACGGAACACTTGTGGAGGGCTGAGAAATTGAATGGCGGCCTCTCTCTCTAGCATGTTAGTCTTGAGTGTGTTAACTGTCGGTTTGTATATGTTGCCAGGGCACACCTCTCCTATCACCACCCAGCCCAGATCCAGATTTTGGGCGAAGGGGGCGTTGTGTGGTCCATTGAACTGCTGCCTGACTTTGTGCACCCTAAGAACGTCTCTTCCGAGTAGCAGGAGTATTTCTGCTTCCGGATCCAGTTCTGGGATGTGCTTGGCAATGTGGTGGAGATGGGGCTGGTGCAGCACTGCGCTTGGCATTGTAATCTTGGATTGGTTATTCATGATCTCATTGCACTCTAAGAGTGGACGGAGACTGATGACAACTTTGCCATCCATTGACTGGAGCTGGAAGCCTCCTGCCTTCCTGCCATACGTTTCTGTGATGCCAGAGCAAGTTCTGAGGTAGTATGGGAATGCATTACCCTTTACGCCGAACAACTCGAAGAACTCTGGTCTCACTAGTGAGCAGTTGCTCTGGTCGTCCAGAATTACATAGGCTTTGATGATCTTTGAGCACGAACGGCTTGACTGACCTGTACTACAAACTTCTGTGCAGCTCGAGCTGACAATAGTTGTATCAGAGTGATGCTCTCCCTCCCCGCCATCCTCTTGTGGGAGAGGAGGAACCTTGGCAGTTTGCGGTGATGGGCTGGGATGCATGGCTCTATCGTGATTAGTGCTGTTACATTCCGAGCACTTTACGGGGAACGTACACTCTTTAGCGAGGTGGGAGGTAGAGGAACAGCACTTAAAACATATTCTTTTCTCTTTGAGAAGGGCCCTTCTTTCGTCAAAGGGTTTGTTTCAAAACATTCTGCATTTTTTGAGGGGGTTGGGTTTGTTGTGCAATGGACAATTCTTGCTAGGGTCATTGTTGATTGTGGAGACTTCGGTTTTATGCACTGAGATGGGTTTATTGATAACAAAATTGTTCAAAATGGGTTTGACTGGCTTGGTGTGAGTTGTGGTGCTGCCTTGATTCATGAAGCTAGGGTCGTTTCGCCTCTTCGCCTCCTTGCACACAAACCTACTAAAATACTCAAAGGGAGGGAATCGACCACCATTCTCTTCCTTGTACTCTGAGCCAATAGACACCCATCTTTCCTGCAGCCCAAATGGAAGCTTGTCCACAATTGGTCCAACTCCGCGTGAGGTATCCAGATACAACAGGCCAGTTAAGTAGCCGTCTTCTCTAGCACCTTAAATTTCCATGAGTAAATCTCTGTAATTTAGTGTGGTCCTTGGCTGACACCCTAGGAAAATTGTCCAGCCATTGAAATAGTGCCCCCTCAATAATTCAGGGCCGCATAGCTGTCCCGAGGTCTCTCCCATGCTTTGCGTAGGGCTAGCTTGGGGTTGTTGACGTACACTGAGCGCATGCGTTTCACCTGTTCACTTGATTCCTTTCCCAGCCATTTAGTCATAAGGTCCAACTCTTGGGTTGCTGTGAGCTGGACTCCGCTGGTGGCACTGGTGAATGAGGAGTACCACGCACGGTAATTTTCAGGCTTATCGTCAAACTGGTACAGTCCTGAATTGATGAGGTCTCGTCGTGCTAAATACTGTTCCAAGGGTTCTGCTGCAGGTGGCGTGCTAGCTGAGGGAATATGTTGGGGAACATATGACTGAGAGTGTATGTTCATGATGAGATTTGATGTTCTGACTTCGGCCTTTGTCTCTGATCTCGCCGGAACTGGTAAGTTTGGTGTCGGGAAGTATTCATAGTCAGCCCTTTCATACTTGAATTTGATGCAAGTTTGCAATTGTAAGTTTGTCTTCCCCAGGTGGATGCGATGCAACGAAGCTTCCCTGTGATTTCACATGAGATGGGACACCAACAGGCAAGTATGGAGAGGGAGAATGAATCTGCATGTTAATTTGGATTGGACATATTTGCTGGTGCATTCCAATTTAGCCCTTCCTGTCGTAGATTTTCCTGCTTCGTCTAGGACGTGCATTTCTTCAGCGTTTTCCAACACTTGTGCTTCCACCATGGCCACATCAGCTGCTCGTTGTAGCATCAGCACTTCTAATTCTGTATCTATCCCTGCCTTTTCCAACTGGTTTTCTGCTTCTCTGGCAGCTTTTTCCATTTTCAGTTTTGCTTCTTGGTTAGCGTATGACACTCGCACCTTGGCGGCTTCTGCTTTAGCTCTTGCAAGGGCAGCCACACTTGTCGACGTCCTACTGCTCTTGGCGCTGAGTGCAAGCGACTTGATGCTTGATCGCAAAGCCATTGTACCACTTGTCGAAACGTCTAATGACTTCGCCTTTACACTGTAGTGTTCTCATGCAGTGTGTTGAAACTCTGACTAAGCACCAAGTTAAACCGGAGCCAATGAAGACAGAGTTGTAGTAAGGTTAACTATTTACTGTGCACTCTTTCACATTAACATCGTATGGTGAAAACTGTTGATAAAAAAAATACAAACATATACAGCGTCTGTTTCATTCTGGAGACCGCGCACGCTCTCTTCTTTTAGCGAGTGTCTCCAGCCGCCCCGAGTAGCGGGCGAGGGGGTCGTGTCAAACCGCCGCTGGGCTCGAGCCGACCCCACGTTTGAAATTGAAAAGCTGGCACGCATGCCGCCCCAACCGCCACTTCCTTAACAGAAAACGCGTTAATATTTTTACTTCAAATATATTCTTATGAACTTACGGCGTTGCTTCTATAATGTTTCTTTGTGGGTAAAAACGAAGCTCTTCACGATCATGCTGCACGCATGGCACCCACCTTCACACCTTCCCAAACCGGAGGTTACACATAAGACGTGGTGAAACCGGAGGTGACGTCATCACATGCCGCGATATACCGTAGACAATGAATTTACCTTTGTTATACTGTAACTTAATTATCAACCTTTAACCTTAACTAGAAAATAGTTACCAACAAATTATTTAAAGCGTAGACCCAACAAAGTCTTAAGGGCAAATGCCTTAAGGGCAACACAATCAGAGATGTTCAAGAACAATTCAAAGGCCTTTGGCAGCAGTTTGGGAAGGGCAGTGCCTTATGGTTCTCTACCTGAAGATTAGTCACCACTTTGAAACCACTCCATGTTTAGGATTGCCATGGTAAAGGGGCCTCGAGTTGGAAATGTCTGGCAGGATCACAGAAGTGTACTTGCCGGCAAGGTAGAGGATATGAAGATAGGTGTCAGGTGGTTTGAGCTTGATCCAGATCAAGATCATTGAACCTGCATCCATTACCCTCTTTGGCAGTGCAAATCCTAACCACTTGTTATTTTATCAAATAAGATTTTCCTGCTGTCTCTGGTTCTTCCTTTCTGCCCTTTGATGATCAAAAATTCAAAAATATAAGCAGTTTTTTCTGAATTCTTCATGACTTTAAATATGTCCATGAATCCCTGATTATCCTCACTGCTGGACAGTTATGTCACTGTCACCAGACCTGCGCCATCCATCAGGAACCAATCATTCTCATCACTGTAGTTTTCATGGAAGCTCAGATTTCTGTCTTGGAGACCGTGGCCTCAAACCAGTGGGCAGAAGTCCACCTTGGATAAATTGATAGAACTGTTTTGATGGTATCCTTCAGCTTTTGGACTCTACTGTCTGGCGAGTAGATGGAAAGTGCTAATCCCTTGCCCTATGGAACAGAGGAACAGCAGGACTGGCAAATGCTGCTCACCCTGTCATTAGCAACCTCATCAACCAACAGCATCTCTGCTTTGAGAAAGTGATTGATCCAAATTGCCAAAGATCAGCCAAAGCAATAGAGACAGCAGACGGTCACATGAATTCCAACTTTCAGGCTGGATTAGTATCTCCAGAGGCTCCACTACCTTCCACTAGCCAATGAAGAAGTGCTTCAGGGGAATAATAATAATGCAGTTTTCTCAAGCACATCAGGTTAATTACTCTTGTGGAAACATCATCCATGGCAAGGTTGTTTCAAGCCAATATTGACAGGTTTATAATATTTGCATGTTTGATCAATAGTTTATTTTCCTTGCTTTGTAATGTTAACATTTCCCTGACATACAGGTTGATTTAAATTCTGTGTAAATAGCTCATTTCCTTAATTTCCTTGAATTTATTCAGCATAAAACAGTGTGGAGCTTGGCATTGTTTTATTAACTTGTGGTTTAGTTGCACCACTTATTGTTCACTCCTAAATGCATCTCAGAAAGTGGTGGGCAATGACTTGTTTGAGTCAGTGTAATACAAGACCATAAGACATAGGAGCAGAATTATGCCATTTAGCCATCGAGACTGCTCCACCATTACAAGTACCATGATAGCATTGATGCATAAGGAGATCCAGGTGTAGAGCCTGTGGGCAGTAATGATATCAAGTGGTAGGATTTGATTTGTAAATATGACTCTTGCTCTATTTTTCTGATGACTTCATATACTGGAGTATTATTTTAGTTAGCCCTGCTTTGATTTCAAAATTATTAGTCCAAAATTGGAACTACATTTTGTTTCACTATCCACTAAATCATGGAGAAAATTAGGTTTTGCCATCTTTTTATTGTGTACGGGTCCCAATGGTTCTGTTGTTTGACAGTGATTTACTACTCACAGATTTTTCCATGTGTAAGTAGCAAACTATTAACAGCTGACCAGTTCAATAAATTACATAAGTGTCATGACTTAAGCAATCCAGGCTAACATTCATGCTCCACCCAAGTTTTCTCATTCCATTCCTCAGCCAAACCTATCAACACCACTTTCTGTACCCTTCTTTCTCCAATGTTTGTCAAGTTTCCTCCTCTGTGAGTTTATGCTACTCATAATCAGTTACTCAATCCTTATGGTAGAGAGGTCCATCTTCCCGCCTCACATTTCTTCACAATTCCCTATGATTTCCTTCCTAAATCTTGTATTGATGACCTCTAGATATGGACTCAGAACAAGTCAAAACATTTACCTTCCCATCTGAAATGACCAACCTGTGGCCTGACCTGGTCCTTTGGTCCAACTCCTGTCGGCACGTCTTTATCACTGAGCTGACAGTCCCCATGGGAGGAGGCTGTGGACGAGGCTTACGAACGGAAAAGGCTGTGATATGCCAACCTTGCAGTTGAAACAGAGGAGCAAGGCTGGGATATAAAAGTGTGCCCAGTTGAGGTGGGGTGCAGGGGCTTTGTAGCCAGTTCCACCGTAAGGCTGCTGAGGGAAGTAGGAGTCAGAGGGCAGACCCATAGGAAGGCAATCCGAGCACTTGCTAATGCCGCCGAAATGAGCAGTCACTGGCTGTGGCTGAAAAGAAGGGGTGCTGTCTGGGCTAAAGTGACCATCTGGAGACTAACCATGTGACACACACCCAGGTCTGATCAGCCTGTGGTGGGCCTGCCTCGGCTGAGGGTGTCTTGTGATAAAACACCCAGTGATGTCGAGGTACACAACTGAAGATGTGTCGTAATGGTAGTAACATCATCTAGTGGTCATCTTTAAGAACTACTTCCACTCCAGTCAAGTGCAGTGCAGAAACTTTAGGGATTGTAACATCTAGTCCTATTAGTCAAACTCTCAGTATCCCGTCTATCAAATTTTTTTGTAATTTTGAAAACTTCTAGTCTTTAAAATATTTCATTTTTGAAGACAAATAAAACTCAGCGAGTTCTTTTTCTGATTAAGCCTCCATCATCATTGTTGTAATATGGACAAAGTCACCAGAGAAGACACTGAAGCTAATGGATACAGAGGTGTTTTATTCAACAAAATGAGATACTCCTGGAGGAAGTGGCCTCCCAACCCCATATTACATGACATTTTTATATGCTAAAGATCAAAGGTAGTCCGCCATTCACTACAAATGGCTATGCATTAATCCCACCCTCTAAATTCTGTCCTGCATCTTGTTCCCTAACTTCACAGTCATTGAATGTAATTATTCACTTTTTTTGTGGAGCATCTTATTCAAAGCATTTTGTAAATCTGGAGATATATCTGTGTGTGATATATCCATGTTTGCTGGTGATAGAAAGTGTGGATTGTGAGGTGAATGAGAGCAGCTTCATGTTGGCATAAACAGGCCAAGGAGATAGCAGATATAATGTAATGCAGAAAATATGAGATCATCCAGCTTGTAGGAATACTGCCAGAGAACTCTTTAAATGTGAAGAGATTCTATTGTGAAAGAGAAGGATTAGGATGTCCTTGTACAGGAATCACTAGAAGTTAATATGCAGGATTGGCAAGCAACAAAGAAGGTTAAATGTATATTGATCTTTATTGTAAGAAGATTTGAGGACAAGAGTAAAGGTGTCTTGCTCCAATTATATAGACTGCATCTGGAATATTGTATACAGATCTGCTCTGCCTGCCAAAGGAAGTATACTGTGTATTTGACACTGAGTGAGTGGTGTGAAGGTTCACCAGATTGATACTTGGGATAATAGATCTGTCATAAGATAACGGGTGGCATGGAGCTGTTGATTACAGGGGCAGAGACCTGGGTTCAATCTTGACTGTGGAGAGTTTGGTGTTCTCCTTGTGACCCTTTGGGTTTCTTTCAGCTGCTCCAGTTTCTGCCTACATTCCAAAGTCATTAATTAGCATTGTAACTTGCCCCTAATGAATGGCTGAGATGTAGAATGGGGCAGTTTGATAAGAATGTGGGAAATAAAGAAAATGGGATTAATGTAGTGTTGGTGTAAATGAGTGGTTGATGGTCAGTGTTGACTTGGTGAGCTGAAAGACTTGTTTCTGTGCAATAACACTGCATCTCTCTAAAGCACACTGAGCCTATAAATTACAGAGTTTAGAAGAATGAAACATATCACAAATACCTCAAAATTTATGTTTGATGTGGTGTAGCATAAGTTCACAACAAGGGGTTGGCAATGAAAGGGAGAGGTGAGAAGAAAATGTTTCACTGCTAGAAGGGCTTGGTCCCAATACATACAGTCACTGAACGGGATTGATAGATTTCTATGTTTAAAGAGAACCCAGATACATGAAAAAGGATCTAGAGCTTTCCCAGTGTATATGACATATAACTCTTCTTGGGCTTCCATTCAGATCCAGGTGTCGATCTTAACTGATGTTTTGATGACAGACTCTGCCATTTTCATTAGGGGTGATGCCTGGGCATATCTAGTCCAGTGGTATATATAACCAACTCTCGTCGTCTGTTTCTCCTGATTGGTTAGTCCTCAACCAATCAGGTCTCCGCTGTCCTACCTTGCTTAAAATTGTATTCCAGTTCTTACTTAGTGCAAAACCTTTGGCTTTGTTGAAATTCTTATTCACTAGTCTTATTTCAGTGGCTTCCTTCGGTGATCCCAAAAGCCAGTGGTGCGGCCCAGTATCCACAGTACCATCCAGAAACCATCCGTAAAGAAGCACAAATCCCAGCTTATGCAGGTCAAAGATGACTTGACTCAGCATGGCTTGTGCTTACAGGATTTCCTGTGAATACCGAACAGTGTGTATCGGCCAGATGGGACACACAGTGGAAATCTGCATCAAGGAGCATAGAGGCATACAGTATCAGTTTGCGTTACCTAGAGAAATCGGCAGTTACAGAACATTGCATATACAGTGACTACAAGTTTGATTTTGATGGCACAGAGCTATTGTGCTGCGCCAATGGCTTTTGGGACAAGCTGGTGAAGGAAGCCATTGAAATCGGATTATAGAATAAAATTTCAACAAAGACGATGGTTTTGCTCTAAGTAAGAAATGGAATACGATGCTAAGCAAGGGGGTACAGCAGAAACTTGATTGTTTGAGGACTAACCAATCAGGAGGGACGGATGATGGGAGTTGAGTATATATACCACTGGACGAGACATGCCTATGCATCACCCCCTATGAAGATGGTGGAGTTTGTCATCAAAATATTGGTTAAAATCGACACTTGGACTCAGCAGGAAGCCCGGGAACAGTTTATGCATCAGAGACATGACTTTAGTGCATGAATGTGGCACTGTTAGAATTATTCATTATCAGGAGCATTCTTGGACCTTGTGGCAAGCTAGAGAAGAAATTGTGGAGGGCCTTGAAGAGATCTATGTGCCAGCAAACAGCGCTACCAAAGGGACATCCTCAAGATGGTCATGAAGCAATTCCTTTCACTTCTTTTACATTTTCTTTTTTTTCAGATCAATCAGGTGACCTGCTACTTTGCAGTCTCCGAGAGTGCTCTACGAGGCTGAGACCAACTTATATGGCACGGAGGCCAGGAAGCCTAGAGACAGGGTGCGAGCCCATGATCGACTCCATCTCCCACTAATCTCGCAGGCTAATGCACCGAGGGAGATTGATACCATTGGGGCAGGTGAATACAGTGAATAATAGGGCCCTAATGAGTGTTATGGAACAGGGGAACTGAGGAGTGCGAGTGCATAGTTAGCTAAAAGTAGTGCTGCAGGTAGATAAGGTGGTGTAGGAGGAATTTGGCGTGCTGGTCTCCATCAGTCAGAGCAATGTGTGTAGTAGTTGGGAAATCTGGGAAATTATGCAACTATAAAAGACATTGGTCAGGTCATACTTAAAAGTATCATGTATATTTCTTGTCACGTTCTTATAGGAATAATGTTATTAAGCGAGAAAGAATGCAGGTAAGATTTACCATAATGTTGCCCGGACACGGGGTCTTGAGTTACAGGGAGAAGTTGTGTAGTTTTGGACTTTATTCCTTGGAATATAGGAGACTGCGGGGGTGACCCAATGGAGGTAGATAAGATCATGAGGGGCATAGATGGGGTGAAAGCACATAATCTTTATTTTTAATCAGAGAGTGGTGTTAAAACCAAGAGACTAAAGGATGCTACATATCGGAGTGAGCTGCCAGAAGTAATGGTTGACATCAGCACATTAGCAACATTGAAAAGCTATCTAGTTGAGCGCATGGATAGGAGGTTTAGAGGGCTATGGGCCAGGCAGATGGGACTCACAGGGCAACATAGTCGCCATGGAGGAGATGGGCCAAAGCACCTGCTTCCATGCTGTATGACTCCATTATGAATTATAAATTAGGCACAAACGGCTGATGACCTACTGTTTCTGCTTTGGTTTCTTATGTTCCAGTTATCCACTTGCTCATTGTAGGTTTCAATTCTGAAAACTGCAAAATGGGTAGCCTTTGAAAAGAGAGGAGATATCATTCAAGGTTATCGCTTGATTTCTCTGTTTAATTGAATTATTGAGCCATTATTAGAACTGTGTAGCCTGGTTCAGGAACGGGAAGACAACAAGCAATTTGTAAACTCGGAAATGAAGTTTCAAAGCATGGATGAGTGAGACAATCCAGAGGATCATATGTAATCATTCTTATCTAATTTCATATAGAGAGGATGCTGGACTGAGTTGTGATCATTCTGATTATCTCTATCATACAATAAAAATTTGCATTTGCATCTCGCTGAAGATTCAGGTAAAGGTAACTGTAAAAGGTGCTGTGAAATTGCAGCAGGATGCAGATGAAGTTGTGGTCAGATGTACCAACTGTTGTTTCTGACTGTTTTCAGACAAGCTGAGGGGATCTTGATTTAGATCTTCAAAGTGAGATCTAAATCAGCAATATGAGAATACATCAGAAGGTGAATGGTAAATTTTTGCTAAGAGTATTTCCTCTCCTTGAGGACTACTGCTGTGAAGAAATGATGCAAATTTACAGAAGGAGTGTGCCAAGATCATAAAAAACAACATCATCAATACAGGGGGATGAGTCAATTCAGAAGTCACAGTGTAATGTGAGATTACTAAACATTCATAAAACCACCTCTCTGTTATGAACAGGCACAGTGGCTGATAAGTGAGGTGGAAACAAGATTAGACAGGACAGAGGATTTGTAACTATCCCTTCAAGACCAGTGAGGTGTTACGTCAAAGCCCAGCAAAGAAAAGAGTGAAAATATTACAGTAATAAATCAGCTCAATCTTCAGAAATGGCTTTTAAGAACAACTAAATGACTAAAAATAGAGGTTTACATGAAATATATAAATTCTACCAGCAATGGCAGCTGGAGCTACTTTTCTCTTGTTATGCCTCTATACTTTTAATTTGGAATCTTGTGAATCCAACTCCATCCCATTTATTTTGCTTTTTGTTTATTTTTCAAGATAAATCTAAGAATAGTTTACTTGATTTTAATCCCCAGCTCCTCTTTACATGTTGTTCATGTGTACTCTGGCAATCTTACAAAATTCTGGAGAATGTGAAAATCTGGAGACATATTCCTTGAAATTGGATTTCAGCTGGCAGAAGTGATTAAAACATGGTTCTGTTGCCAAATTGAATTCCCTGCAATAGATTGCAAAATTGACCTCTGTCCACTGTGAAACCACAAACAACTGCAGCAAGCAAGTCTGCATGATTCCTTACTGAACCATGAATTTTGTGCTTCTGGTTTTATACACTTGGATATACGTACGGCAAACAGGATGACACATACTGTATATTCTCTACTGCAACCATGCAACAGCAGCACATGCTGTCACTGTTAGGAAGGAGGCAGAGGCTGCAGAGAGAATGGAGGCAACACCCATATTCACTCAAGGACATGCAAATTCTGCTTAACAAGATATATGCTAGCAGGGAGGTCATGTATACAGTGGAGGCAGGAGGTTTGCTAGACCTGTGCAAGGAAGAGTCTGACAGGTGGTCACCAGCATCCTTCAGAAGTGTGAATCCCTACAATGGAAATTTTATGTCTCTATGTGATGCCAGAGTACACAATACTGCGGCTGCAGTACGGGATCATCATAGGAATGTGTATTTCATCCTGAGGCCTGATTTCTGCATCTGAGGCACCACTTACTGGGCAATACAAAGATGATGTAAGCCATTTAAGTAACTGGAAAAAGGAGTCATTCATTGGGGTGTTACAATATGTGTACTTGGTCTTTAGGATTTGAAGGATATTTTTGTGTCATCTGAGCTCCCTTGCCTGATTGTTATTTATTTTTTGCTGGTAATGATTGAAATGTGGGGAAGATCACATGGTTTGCTTTGGGAATCATGATCTTAGAGTCTGATTGGGAGAAGGCTCTGTAATCAAGATTTCCTTACAGCCCATTAGTGCTACTACATTTGCTCATCTGAGACCTGAGTAGAGATATCACCTGTTACCTGCTGCTTTACTCCTTCTTCAGACTCTGCCTCATGGCCTTCAGACTCCGATCTCCTTTCTACTCTCTCTCTGGCACTTGTTGTTGCCTCTGTTTTGCTGGATTATGCAACATGCCAGACTCTGCAGTGTAGCTTCTGCGTTTGCTTGATGTGTGCTGCACGGTGACCCTGAACTGATGCATGTAATAAAATCTCACTTTCAAGAGACAAATGACATTTCAAAGCCACTCTTGGTTTCCTCATTCTGTGCGTCATTGCTGTGGCTGGAAAGCACATAAACAGGGATGTATTTCAGCACTGCACTGTTCCTGAGGATAGTCATATGTGCTTCCCAGAAATATGGCATTTAGCTTGAGGGAACTCTTCTTCAGTTCCAACCAAAACTGCAGATTGAGGAGATGGGACGCTTCAGAATCAGAATTGGATTTATTATCACTGGCATCCTGTGTGTTATGAAATTTGTTGTTTTGTGGCAGCAGTACAGTGCATTGCATAAAAAATTATGATAAATTACAAGAAAAATATATAAAAATAAATAATTGTACCCAAAAATGTGAAAATAGGTGCTGTTCTTGGGTTCATGGACTATTCAGAAATCTAATGGCAGAAGGGAAGAAGCTGCTCCCAAAATGTTGAGTGTGTGTGTCTTCAGGTATTTGTATGCCCTCATTGATGGTAGTAATGAGAAGAGGTCATGTCCTGGAAGGTGATGGTCCTTCATGATAGATGCTGCCTTCTGAGACATTGCTTTTTGAAGATGGCCTCAATAGTGGGGAGGCTCGTGCCCACGATGGAACTGGCTGAGTTTACAACCTTCTGCAGCTTTTTTTTTTATCCTGTGCATTGGAGCCTTCATACCCTAGAGTGATGCAATTATTTAGAATGCTCTCCACGGTACAACTGCAAACATTTGCTAGAGTCTTTGGTGACACACCAAAACTCTTCAAACTCCCAATGAAGTGTAGCCAGTGTCATCCCTTCTTTATGATTGCATCAATATGTTGTGCCCAGGATGATCCTCTGAGATGTTGACACCAGGAACTTGAAGCTGCTCACCCTTTCCACTCCTTACATTGTTTTACTGCAGAATGGATGGAGGATAATAGGCAAAAATTAATATGATGGTCATACCTTTGCCCCTTGCCTGCAGGAATTTGACCCAGCCAGAGTGGTCAGCTAGAGTCATAACAATTCCTCCTATAACGGAGATGCTGTCAACCAAGTCATTACTGCTGCACAGATGCAATTAATTACTTGGTGATTAAACAAAGGAAAGAAAATCCTGTGTTAGTTTAAACATCCATCTTAGAGTTTGGAAATATTTTAAGCAGTTTCCAGTGAGATCTGAAATTGTTCAGCCAAGTGTCGTGATGTCAGCAGTGGCACTTCTGTAATGGTGAGAAGAGCAGCAAACTAGCATGATATGCTCTTAGTTGTACCGAGACTGTCTTACAATAGTCATAATGTGGAACTCTGAGCTCTCGTTTACAGACTGAAAAGGGCATATTACCATCAATGACTCCATTTGATGTTGGGATAAGGTCAACTGCACTAACTTGAATCAGGTGACAATGTGATCAGCCCAATTTCAAATATGGTGTGATTTTACCTGGGAATGATCTACACCCAGTAAGATTTGTGCAATTAAGGTCCAAGTGCCACACTATGAAATCTAATTTCTAAGGAAGAAATTTGATTTGTTGGGCTCTGGATAGAAAGTAATTGTACCACACTTAGCCCTGTTCTTGCTATGGAGGTTGTGATGGTGCAGAAAGTTCTTGCCTGTTGGAAGACATCTTGGATTTGCCTTATACTTTTATTTAGTGGTGGGAGACATGCCTGACCTAAGTTCATCAGCTTTCCTATTATCTTTCATTATGGAGATAGGTCATCCATATATTGTGTGAGAAGGCAAAACAAAATCTCAGTTATCAATGAACAAACTTTAGATACAAGGTTATATTTGTGTGTATAGTTTGTATATTTTCCCAAACTACCTTCAAACTGGCAATATCAAGATGTCTTGCTTTAGTGCTTTAGTTTCAGGAATGTGAGTGGCATTATTAAATTAATAGTAAAGCTTGCTGGGTGCACCAAATAGTTGTAAAGCTGTCTTCAAGACTGGAGACCATAATATTGGCAAATTAAGCTTGATTCAGCCTCCTGCCTGCACTTAGTTGGGCTTGAGGACTGAATAAGATCAGTTGCACAACTGAGAGGCATCGGGTGAGGTGCAGTGAGGTCGCAATGCCAAGTAGGCCCCAAGAGTTGTATCTTTGGCTTACCTAGGGTCCTTCATCGGGAAGCAGGCATGGGAGTGATTTATGATTTAACAATTTAGGAAAATCATCTTCCATCAGATTTCTGAGTAGTCTATGAACCCATGAACACATTATTCCTTTATTATTTATTATTCCTTTTGTTTTGCAATATTTAATTATTTTGTAAATTCTAGTAATTTTTTGTCTTTGCACTGTACTGCTGCTGTATCACAACAATTTCACATCATATAAGTCAGTGATAATAAACCTGATTCTGAGCAGAATCTGTCACATTTGTCAAAATTTTTAGATATTTCTGATATTCAGAGGCAATTATAAATTATTAGAATTGCTGTAAATAACTTTACATTTTAAATATTTAACAGAAACTTCAATATCTTGCCTTTTTTTCTCCAAGCTCAAATAAAAAAGGAATCTGATTCTATCCCAGCAAGATTGAGCTCTGCAGCTGGACTTCACAGAAGCATCTGTAACTCAGCACAACCTGCACTTTCAGCTGGTACGTGCGAGCCTGGGATGTACATACTTGCTATGAGGTGACTAAAACCTGGCTGTTCATTTCAAAAGGCCAACTGCAACCAAACTAATTTGGCAACTATCTGATTAGTTTAGACATGAAAAATTAGTATTTTATATTTTCTGACAGGTACTTGAAAAAATGTCAAAGTGGGACATTGGATAAGAATTATTTTTCCATATGGACATGGAGATTAGGAGACAAAATATTATTCATAGCTTGGAAGACCAATGTGTTTGAATTCAGAGGCCAAAACTTTTAGACATTTTAATGGCAATGACTGTCCTCACCATGAATGCTATAAAACTGTCTGTGATTTTATTCCTCAGAGGGCTCAAATCTAGTGCATGGATATGGCGCTAAAATAGAATTGAGGGTGAATTATAAGAAGAACTTTGGATTCAATTTTGCATTATGTTGAACCTGTTGTTCTCTTTCAACAAAACCTTGCCATCCTTTAAGTTAGGCTCATCTAATTGTTGGTCCTAAGCACGGGCCATTTCATGATCAAGAGCAGATATGTTTTATGTGCTTTTGAATGAATGTAGTTTAACTTATGCAAAACCTGAACATTCTCCTCTGTCTTTTAATCTCTCTGTTATAGTACAGTTTCATTTCCAGTTCTAATTTGGTTTTCATGTGGAGGCTAGAGAAGTTAAAAAGTTAAATTGTGAGAATGCATTCTGTAAACCCCTGCACGTGACTTTTGACTATCTTTAATGCTTTTGCAAGTCCAGCTTTCAATTCTTGCATTTTCTGTTTAGTGGTCACAATTGACAAGGAAGGCCTGCTTGCAAGGGTACTATTTGCTGGAGCTGGACAGCAAGAGTCAGGTCACCATTTTTGCTTTAGCTGTCACTATGTAAAAACAGCTGCTCATAGATCAGTCCTTTTAGGCCACACTCAAGAACACAGATGTCACATTCATCTGATCAATCTTATATTCAGTCCTGTCGAATCAGATCACAATTTGATGTGGATATTATTCGTTAAATCAGTTAGACTAGACCTAGATTTTTAGATTAATATTGGCCCAGTTTTGGCCAGTATTAATACTTAGGAATTGGTTTTGTTGTGTAATTGAATTATGGAAGGAGGAAAATCTAACATAGAGAAAGTGCTAACATTTTTTGAGAAACTGAGATGTTAGAATTTAAAGACTATAAAAGTGACATGTAAACTCAATGTCATAAGATTCAAGTGCATCCTTTTTGTTAAAATTAGTTTTACTTTTTGAACTCAGTGTAAAGTTGCAAAGAAACAGTCAGAGATGACTTGGCCAACAATGATATTATAAGATTCTGTTGGGATAAAGAAAAACACTGGTTAGAGTATTGCAATACACATTTCTGTTGGTAGAAAATGTTATTCATCAGTAAAATATTTAATTACATTTTAAAATAATTATATTGAGGTTGGCTTTAAAAGTTCCAGAAGACAACTTAAATTATGAAGTTGTAATTTTCTGAAGTTGGTTCTGTTTACTACCTATTAGAATACAAAAATGTTCTTGCAAAAATCACAGTTTTGCATTCTTTTTGAAAAGCTGATTGAGCATTAGAAATGAAACAATTAGGTTTTCTATTAATTTCAGTCTTCCTGTAGGTACACTTACTGTCATTTTTCATTCATGTTTATTTGGACTTCTTAAAATTCTTATGAAACTGCAGGGGTGTATTAGTTTATTTGGCCATAGTTTTGAGATCAAGTATATAGATTCCATCAAAAGGGATGACTGTCTCTTTAAAAGTTTATCCCTCTGGCACCATTATGTAAGCATACATATGGGACAGTAAAAATGGAAGACGACACATTAAATGACATTATTATAAAATGCAATACTCTTGGAACGATTCCTTATTAAATTAGGCTCTAAGATCTGAGATGAATTTCTCCAATCTCTAATCCATCACTGAAGAAATATTAAAAGATAGGCCTCAACTGGTATTAGATTGGTGCTCAGTCTTTTCTTTCATTATTTTGAATTAGGGTGCTACTGGGGGAAAGCCTCTTAATGAGAATTACAGTGATTCACTGTCCTCGTTTCAGTTTCTGACAAGTAAAATATTAACTCTTCAGTCACAGCTGTCTGAATTAAAATACTTTGCAACCACAGATGCACAAATTAAATTGTGCTTTATGTTTCCACGTTTCTGTCCTCTGTTGAGTCAAAAGCAGAAAAAAAAATCAGTGTCACAAAATGCCAGCTCCGTACTGAAGCTGCGGTCTTTTAAGCTTCTGTAGTGAAAATCATTCTTTGTTGCAAAAGTATGGACTCTGTTTTGAATGACTAGCAGTTTTTTTAGGAATCATGTGACCCTTCAATTGAATTGTAAACTCAGTAACACAGATCTGCTCTTTGCTATCTTTAAATAATCAATCAATCTCTGCTTAGCCAGTTAAATGCAAATTGAAGTGTTATCAAAGGGTTTTTAAATAGTTAACAATATCATCAATCAGAGGTACGTTTAACATTGAGGCTCATTGTCAATAAAATTCTTTTTGTTGATGTATTTAAAGGAAAAGAATAAGTTGTCCAAATATGAAATTGAGAATATGATTGTTTCTCTTGCGTACTGTCGTCAACAAAGATGAAACAAAAAGACAAAACTTCACACTTCCCATCTTCCCACAGTTTTACTTAGATATTTGTCCTATCCCTGTGTTATACAACTCTGGAGTTCCTGCAACTCACAGCAGAAATTTGTGAAAAAAGATTAAATCCATCATTACTTATTGATCAGTTATTCTTTATCTCCCAATGTGCACCTCATAAATTCTTCTTTTCTTTAATGATTGATTATTGATCAATTTATTTGATTGATTGAGAGGTAACCTGAGATGGACATTGACAGATGATCTCATGCTATTTCTTTCACTTTACTTGTGTTTATGATGATGTCATGATAATTTTGATATGACTGGCATAGATTAGTTCGACAAGTGCCTCTGACCTGTTTATCAAAATTGGCTTTTTGTGATGCTAACATGTGAATCTTTACAAAGATTTACAATTTTCAAAATTATGACCTATAGGCATGTGTCATTTCTTCAGTGTTGAAAAATAATTATTTTATTTGAACAAGTTAGCATGACACATTATCAATATAGAAAAATGTAATTTCTTAGAAGTGTGACCCTGTCCTCTAATATTTCACAGAAACTCAGGTTAAAGTACATCAGCCCTGTGCTGTGCATTAATCCTTTATAGTAGCACGTAAAGCATCTTTTTAGAATTGTGTGCAGACCAATGTCATAGGCCAAGCTATGAGGCGGTTTAATTTATTTTTTTTTGGAAGACATTAGAAGAACTCGATAAAGGGTCAAGTAATTTCATCCAGGTTGCCACTAGTTAGTTTAGAAAAAATGACAATAGTTGAGATTGACAGTGTTACATTTCTACAATATATTTTATTAAATAGGGATTTAAAATTTCACTTTTTTCACCCACAAAGAATGATTGGTCTGTAGCATTCTTGTAAGTTTTGGAAGAAAATTACATTCCTGATATCTAAATAGGGCATTTTGATTAATATTTTTTATTTTGTGAGTGGTCTAAAAGCAGAAATGAGATGGTTACTTTTAGACAGGAGTGACTTTGGTTCCAAGGCTTACATTGTTTCCAGGGAGGTTGCAGTGGGAGTAATTTCAGCGAATTGTAAGTGGACAGTAACTCCTCAGGGAGCTCTGGCAATCATGGCGGAAACAATGTTTACATCGATCAGCTGTCATGGTGATTTATGGCTTCATTTTGCCGTAATGGAGAATTAGTGGGAAGATTATCAGGGACTCAACACTTTGGCTTGTTACCCATGTCCAGACGAGCAATTTGTCTCACTGAAGTAGTGAAATACTTGTGACAGCACCAACACTTGCCCTAATTCAATCAACAGAAAATGTTGGAATTAATTTGTTACAAGAAAATTTAAATATGTTCAGCAAACAGTAACCGCAGAGAAGAAGGCTGATTTATTGTACTCGGCAAGATATCGATCCACTTCGATCTGACCCATGTTGAGGTTCTAATGTGTAATAATTTCCAATTTAAAGTCCTTTTCAAGATCACGGGTTTAAGGAGAGGGCAGGTGGAGACCTGAGACCAGATTAGGTGCCTATTGCTATGCTGTTGTCAAAAACCCAGTTTGAATGCAAATTGTGCAGCTTTTTTATTACATTATCCTGAATATGCCTGACATGATTTGGATTGGATGTCAAGCTGGTGACCACTAGGATGTCAAAAACATCACAGCAACATTGTTTGTAATAAAACTTAAGGCAAAAAAGCAAATTAGATCTAACTTTTTAAAGGGTATTGTTATCTGTGCATTTATTTTTTTATATATTACTTTAATTTTATACTTAGTATTATATTAGTAGAAACAAATTGAACAGAGCTGATCAGAACTTTCCAGAATCTGTCCAGAACTTTCTTCATTTGTATGATGTAAATGATTCTGTATGACTACAAAAATACTTGTACAAAATATCTTATCAGGCTCCTGGGGCCAAATAAATCAGTAGATTTAATGAAACCATTTCGGGGACAATTTAATCATGCCAAATCAGTCAATCAAACTGGCTCATTGTTGTGAGGATGGTTTAACCAATTAGTGAATCTACTTCCCAAGTGGCTATGGAATAGAATGTTCAGAGGGCTATGTCACAGTGCAGGTAATTTTTATAGATATGTTTTACAAAGAAACACATTTTTATGGTGATAACTGATAAAGTTAAACAAAAGATGATAATCCCTTTGGAGTTCTTGCCAACAGATTTGGTTTAATTTCTTATTGTTTTCCTTTACAGATCTATTGCTCTGCTGAATCGAATTCTTCCATCTCATTTCTTTTAGTTTGTCTCAAATGGGACAATGTAAATAAATTCAACTGTTCGTTCTCTTCCTCTTTGTTGTAAAATGCCTTGTTTGCAATTTGCCATGCTAGAGGACTGTGAGTTCTTGGAGGGTAGTTGTGTGTTGAGGAGTGGTGTTAAGGTGGTATTATTGCAGCAAGCTCAAGCAAAAAGTGAATAATTATGAAGTGATGTACATGTGTATGGAAAAGAATTATCTGACACTGAAATAAAGCACAATAAACATTTTGTCAATGCATAGAAAGCCTTTTTTGACTTCAGGAAAGAAGTTACCTACGTACCCAAGACACATAGCGGAAGATTTTTTCCCCTTATCTCTGAAATTTTGATGTATCGATACAAAAGCTGAATAAGCAATGAGTAAACACAGATGTTTTCTTGATGGGTAAAATGCTATTTTGAGCAGGGGAGATAATGCCAGGAGCTACAATACATTGGTGCTCATGCTGATGCACACATTAAAAATAGAATTTAGATCCTCAGTTCTAAAAGTTTCTGTTACTGTAATTGTGTCCACTGTCAACTGCATTGAACTTGCTTTGCCTCTTCTCACTTCTGGGACCATAAAGTTGCACAAGTGGTAACTTAATGAAAATTTAGCATTGAGTTCTGAAGGGCTGATTTCCCAAATTAAACCCTAATATAAAATTTAAATTTGTGATGGAAGTGAGGACACATGGAGTTAAAAAGAGATCATGCTCAGGTTTCATTTTGTGTATAAGCTATATAATTATTTTTTTGAATCTTATTGCTTCTGAGTTCTTAGTTAACTTCAGCACTCAATTGTGTGTGTTCGCTGTGGTGCCTCATATATCGCATGCTCATAATGTCTCATGCATAATTTCTTAAATGTTCTAAGAACCAGACATGTTTTTGTTTGTAATTTCCAGTTCTGTGAGATCTAATTACAGTATATTTTTGGTTTGATTGTTATGGACAACAGTGCAATGAAATAGAGACAATTTCTCGACTCATGAAATTACCTTCAGTTCCTTGAAACAAAGCCTGAGAACTCAGCCTCAGTTATATTAGCCAATATGACAAAGTAGAGAAAATTGCACGTATCAATTTAATACTGACTTTTTTCTGTTGTCATTTATGGTTTTGTAGTGTCTTTTAACATCTTTGTGCCAATAAAGGCCACAATATTGTCTGAAATTTTGCTTCATTAGCTTCCTCAATGTCAGAAAACTCAACAGAACATTTATTTTTCTATATTGAGAAATAAAGCATATCTTAATTATTAGAGAAAATAATAGGAGGATCAAATTTTTTTTAGTTTATATTTCTCACAGTATTTTTTATACCAACGTATTGTTTTTTCTTGTCTATTTTCTTGAACCAGATCTAGATTTATGGGTAAACAATTTTGGAGAATCATGTGGAGGACAGTAAATTCCATGCAACACACATAAAAGTTGCTTGTGAATACAGCAGGCCAGGCAGTATCTCTAGGAAGAGGTACAGTCGATGTTTCGGGCTGAGACCCACTACAGTTTTGTATATAGGAGCCAGAACAAAGATGTACAGTTCTTGTATCTACAAGATTACTGTAGTTTGTCACATCTGCAATGTGTATGCAATTAGTTTTAAGTTGTGGAAAACTGCAAAAGGCTTATGCAAGTGCTTTTTAATTTCAGAAATCTGAGTTATCCATAAGTTTTTAAATGTCCGTTCCCCATATGAAAAAAGTTACAGGAATTTTTCAGTTCAAGTTAACAAGTACAAAACATTTACTTTGGAAAATTCAAAGTGCATTTTTAAAAAATGTGCATTTGTCTTTCTCACCAAATATTCTTTTCCCTATGATAAAAAATTTTTATAATCATATGAAAAAGAAATACACAGAGCTATAATGATTTCATAACATATGAGGAACTATTTAAAATACAGTGCAAAATGAATGAATTTTTGTAGTCACAATTATGAAGGTAAGAAGACCCCACACTTGGTACAAATTACTGTTTTAGGCCAGAAGACTATCAGACAAGGGAGCAGAATTAGGCCATTTGGACTGTGGAGTCTCCTCCACGTTTCCATCATGGCTGATTTGTTGTCGCTCTCAACACCTGCCTTCTCCACGTAACCTTTCATGCCCTTACTAATAAAGAATCTATCAACCTCAGTTTTCAATATAACCAATGATATGACCTCCATGGCCATCTGTGGCAATGAATTCCACAGATTCACCATCACCAGCTGGCTAAAGAAATTCCTCCTCATCTCTGTTCTAAAGGGATGTCCTTGCATTCTGAGGCTGTTCCCTCTGGCCCTAGGCTCCTCCATGATCAGAAAAATTCTCCCCACTGTAGGAAAAATATTAAAGGCCACTCTGACTAGGCCTTTCAATATTCGATAGATTTCAGTGTGATTTCCCCCCTCAGGCTTCTAAACTCTCGTGAATACAGGCCCAGAACCATCAAATGCTCCTCATACATTAACCCTTCATTCCCAAGATAATTTTTGTGAACCTCTTCTGGACCACCTCCAATGCCAGCACACCCTTTCTTAGATAAGGGGCCAAAAACTGCTTACAATACTCTGTGCTGTCTGACCAATGCTTTATAGGGCTTTAGCAAAACACCCTTGCTTTTATATTCTAGTCCTCTTGAAATGAATGCTAACATTGCATTTGCCTTCCTTACCGCTAGTTCAACCTGTAAGTTAACCTTTAGGGAGTCCTACACAAGGACTCCCATCTTGAACCTCTGATTTCTGAGTTTGCTGCTCACCTAAAAAATAGCCTATGTCTTTATTCCTTTTATCAATCTGCACGACCGTACACTTCCCTACACTATATTCCATCTGCAACTTCCTTGCCCATTCTTCCAATCTGTCAAAATCGTTCTGCTTTCTCAACACTACCTTCCCCTCCATCTCCCTTTGTATCATCTGCAAACTTGGCCACAAAGCCATCAATTGCATCATCCAAATCACTGACATACAATGTGATAATACTACCCCGATGCAGCACCACTAGTCAGCAGCTGCCAACCAGAAAAGGCCTCACTCGTTATCTCCAGCCGGTTAGTAAATCTTCTATCCAAGCTACTATCTTTCCTGTAATACCTTGAGCTCTTATATTGTTTTGTTGCTTCATGTACGGCACCTTCTCAAAGGCCTTTTGAAAATCCAAATAAAAAACATCCACTGACTCTCCTTTGTCTATCCTGACCTGTTATTTCCTCAAAAGATTCCAACAGATTTGTCAAGTAAGATTTCTTCTGTGGGTTGACTTTGCCTTGTTTTAGCATGTGCTTCCAAGTACCCTGAGAACTTATTCTTAATAATGAACTCCAGTGGACTGAAATCAGTCTATCTGACTTATAATTTCCTGCCGAATGGCTCCCTTCCTTCTTACAGAGTGGAGTGACAATTGCAATTTGCCAGTCTTCCGGAACCGTTCCGGAATCCAGGGATTCTTGAAAGATCATTACGAATTCTACAAAAGGTAGTGGATTTAGCCCAGTACATCATGGATAAACCCCTCCCAAACATAGAGCACATCTACATGAAATGTGGTAGAAAAGCAGCATTCATCAAAGATCCTCACCACCCAGGGCATGCTCTTTTCTCTCTACTGCCAACAGGTAGAAGATACAAGTGCCTCAGGACTCGCACCACCGGATTCAAGGACAGTTACTACTCCTCAACCATTAGGATTTTGAATAAAAGAGGGTAACTACACTCATTCTATTTTTGGTGTTTCCACAACGGATGGTCTCATTCTAAGGACTCTTTATCTTGTATTTATGCTCATGTTATTTATATCTATTTATTTATATTTGCATTTGCACTGCTTGTTGTTCATTGATCCTGTTTACAGTTACTGTTCTATAGATTCAAGAAAAAGGAAAAAGAATCTCAGGGTTGTACGTGGAATAAATTATACTTTGAACTTCACTGTTTTAAAAATGAGAAACGTCTGATTCAGAATGTCATGTTAATATTTTGCAAGATTTACTTACCTTCCTAATCTAGCATTTTGCAATGAACAACCTTTCCAGCAGGGAATACTGATTAGCCGTCAGGAGAAGGAATCACAGTGGATTTCCATGCACCCCATTAGACTATGGACAGTAATACAGTTTTAGCTCTATTGCTAGCCTGCCCACAGAGCTAGCATGATCTAGCAAGGAACAAAATGGAAGATTCATATTATAATGAGGATGCATTTAAGTCATTATATACTACTTAGTCTACTGTACCTGTGAGTGTGTCCAGATTTTGTTCAGCAAAGGGAAAATGCTGATGGTGGAATTTTTGATGGAAAATTTATTTCTCAATGGAAATTTTATATGTCTTCACAAATGTATCTACATATTTATCTATATATTTTGTAATTCATTTAAAAATGCTATTTCTTTACTCTGAAAATTCATAGATTTGCACTCACTTTGCCTTTCATTTAGTTTTCCTCTTCCAACATTCAATTAGTGTCAGATGCATTTTCCCCTGAGCAGTGTACACAACTTAATCGTAGCCCTTTGGCAAAGTGTCTGCTGCTCCGTGTTTGGAAGTAGGCAAGATGGCAAGATGTTCCATCCACTGCCTATGAGCTACTGTGATTCTAGTCCCTTGCCACAATAACATATGATTCTCCTCCCTTTTCCTGTGAAGATCTAAGTCTCTTCCAGAAGTCACTCACAGTGATTATTTGGTTAAAATAGATTTTGCTGAATGGAGAAGCATAGATGTCAATTTCTATACTACTGCTGTGGTACAATATGTTATTTCAAAATGTAATCTAAATTTTATAAATGTATTTTGTCCTCCTTCTATCTTACTGTGTACATTTTTCACCAAAATATTTCCATCCCTGCAAAATGTAGCACATGTAATTCAAAATTAAATTTGGTTGCTTCGATTTTGGTCATTAATGCAAGGTCAATCATTTTCTGCTCCCAAAACAACATTCTGTGTAAATCACAGTGATACAAGAATGCAGACTACATGCAAATTACACATTTAATTTAAATATATTCCACATAGCACTCCAACAATCTGAAACACTTGGGACGTTGATTATGATGGAGTAACAGATTTTACAGATTATTGGATGCAACTCCTCTTAATATCAAAACAAAGTTTTATTTCACTTTTTTATATGTTATATGGCAGAATAATCAATTTTCTAGTGGAGTATGAAAATATACATACACTCCAAATCCAAGCTGTGGCCAGAAACCTAACCAGATTCTTGATCTTTGATGTTAAGGACACCAGCTCTAGCTACATGCCAGGCCCACAGCCTGGACCCTTGCCCTGGCATGCACCACATTTCATTCTGGAACCTGAATCAGGTTTTGGACTAATGAATAAGCCAGAAGCCAAACTGTTGTGGATTTAATATTTCAATAATATTTGAGTAATCTTGTATCTTGTTTGTGCGTGCGTATATATATATATATATATATATAGTTTGATTAAGCATTCTTGTTCATTTAAATAATTCATAATGAGTTATATGTACTGTATAAATACGTGAATTGCATACATCATCACGCAACCACGTGATATGGTCGCACATTGCTTAAAGTAAATATGAAGTTAGATCTGCATTCACAGATTCCCGTGATTTCCTTGAAGTAGTTTAATGTTTTGACGTTACAAAACATAACAGAAACCATCAAGTTTTATAAACAGTGCTGGATTATTAGATTGTTATTGTATTTTGGTAAAAAGAAAAATATGAAAATTGTGTCATGTTGTTGTGGAAAATATGTCATTCCTACCCTGCTCTGATATTCTAATGAAAGAGTGCAAAGAGGAATTACATGAATGTTGCCAGGACTTCAAGCCTGAGTTATAAGGAGAGACTGTGCAGGTGAGGACTCTTTTGATATAAATATAGGAGAAAGAGGAGTAACCTTGTGGGGTGATATAAAATGATGAATGGCATAGAAAGGGTTAATGCATGTAGTTTTTTTCCTGGAGTACATAACTCTAGAAAACAAGAGGACGTAACTAGAAAACTAGAGGACATAAGTTTAAGGTGAGAGGGGAAAGATTTATAAGGGACCTGAGGGGCAAACTCCTCATGCAGAGGCTGGTGTGTATATCAAAGGAGCTGCAAAAGAAAGCAATTGAGGTATATAGGTATAATAACAAAACTTAAAAGACATTTAGATAAGTACATGGATAGGAAAGGTGTTATGTTTTGTACCTCCAAAACTAATCAAAAGAAAAACACAGAAGTTGGACCAAAAGAAGCTGCAGGGGGTCGTAAATTTAGTTGGCTCCATCTTGGGCACTAGCCTACAAATTACCCAGGACATCTTCAAGGAGCGGTGTCTCAGAAAGGCAGCGTCCATTATTAAGGACCTCCAGCATCCAGGGCAAGCACTGTTCTCACTGTTACCATCAGGTAGGAGATACAGAAGCCTGAAGGCACACACTCAGCGATTCAGGAGCAGTTTCTTCCCCTCTGCCATCTGATTCCTAAATGGACATTGAACCCTTGGACACTACCTCACTTTAAAAAAAAAAATATATTATTTGTTTTTTGCACGATTTTTAATCTATTCAAAAAAGAATTACTTATTTACTTATTATTTTTTCTTCTATGTTATGTATTGCATTGAACTTCTGCTACTTAGTTAACAAATTTCACGTCACATGCTCGTATTAATAAACCTGATTCTGATCTTCCGGTGTCTATTTACTTTTTACTTTAGTGAGGTGCTCATACATAATCAGGTGGTGTAATGATACATGCCATTCACGTACTTCTTACATAAAACCCAAAATGAATTATGTAAGCAAAGAATGCTTAATCAAAAATATATTTACAATATTACTCAAATATTACTGAACTATTAAATACGCTACACCCCACCCAACTTAGCTATAAACTCCAATTCCATGAAGAATGTATCTCCATTCAAACATGTAACGTATTGCTCTCTAGTCATCTATACATTTATATAAACACAGTATATTATATCATACAACTACTATATAGACATCTACAGTATTGTAAATTTTAAATTGTCCCATTCAGGCCTAAATATTTCATTGTTCTGGAGGATTTCTTACTCTTGGGAGATAATGTCTTTTCTGATGAGAGGTCACTCTGCTTGGCAGATGAGACTTGTGGCTGTGAAACAATCTCATGTTCTGGGACCTCCTTTATGGTGGTTGTAAGAGATGACTCCAGGACTTAAGGATGTAGTTCTGACAGCTCTGGACAACTTTCACAATTGACTCTGCTCTCCTCAACTGATTGATATGTCATCTCCAGATGACATCAGACACCATCTCTACTGTGTAGGAGAGTTGGTCCAGTTCTGTCCTTAATCTTTCCAAGTACCAACTTTAGATCATCTCTGTAGTCCCTTGCCAGGTCTGCTTGTCCAGGAGTGAAACATCGAACCTTCTTGTTTAAGGAGCTCTCAATTTGCTTCAGCTGCTTATCTTGCATAATCCTTCTGAGATTGGGTTTGAGGAGATCCTAGTGTGAACACAAGTGACGACCCAGGAACAGCACAGCTGGTGAGTTGTTGGTTGTGGAGTGTGCTGCATTGCGATATGCAAGGAGGAAATTGGCGAGCTTCTGATTCAGTGTCAGTGTAGTGTGTTCTGCTGCCATTGCTCGCAGTGTTTTCTTTAGTCTCTGGACAAACCTTTCCGCCAAACCATTTGTAACTGAGTGGTATGGTGTCTTATTCCATTCACTTTCAGGAATGACTGGCCCTGTTCTGCAACAAGTTGTGGTCCATTGTCACTGACTAAGTATTCTTGAACACCAGTCTCTGAAATGAGGATTCTCCACAGATCAACAGTGTGTGAGACTGTAGCGGAGGCTATTGAAAACACCTCTGGCCACTTTGTAGCTGCATCCACTACTATCAATAAATTTGTATCGATGAATTGTCCGGCAAAGTCCACATGAGTCCTCTGCCAGGGCAAGGCCGGCTATTCCCAGAGATGGCGATGCGGTGCTCTTGGCATCCAGAAAAGTGCATGGTAGCTGCTCGATCTACTGATCTACCCCAGGCCACCAGACTAAGCTTTGGGCCAATACTTTCACTTTGACCACACTTAGATAACCAGCATGTAGCTCTTCCAACACTTTAGCTCTTAGCTTGGATGGTACAACAACTCTCAATCCCCACATAAGGCAACCCCCATCAAAGATACATTCATCCCAGTGCTGCTACAAATGGGGGAGCTGGAGCTTCTTCTGCACATTCCAGGTATCTTGGTTTACCACATAGAAATAAGACAGTGTGGGGTCTTTTCTGGTTTCCCGTTGGATCGTCTCTGCAGTAATAGGAAGTCCTTTGATTTGCATCAGGGAGAATACATCAAGAGGAGTATCCTCTTTAGTAAAATTTTAAGGTATTTTCTTGTCCAAGGGTAAATGGGACATTCCATCATCATTTCCATGATTAGTTGTCTTCTTGAATTTGATCTTGTAATTGTGACCTCCAGGAAAATGAACCCATCTCTGCATTTGTGCTGCTGCTATTTGTGGAACACCCCTCTGTCGATCGAAAGTGGATCTAGTGATTGATGATCAATAATGAGGGTACACCCTCTACCAAACAAGTATTTGTTCAGAAACCAGTGTGTAATTTTTCTCTGCAGTGGTAAAGGAATGTGATGCAAAGGCTGTGGGGCGTTCACTTCCATCACTCACAACGTGACATGACTGCATCTATATCATGAGGTGAGGCATCACAGGCAAGCTTTACTGGATGATGTTGATCATAACGTGTGAGTGCAGTATCAGACATCACCATTTCTTTTGTCTTTTGGAAAGCCACCTCACATTGCTTTGTCCATGCCAATTCTATTACAGTAATTGACAAATCCCAACAAGAACCACAATTGTGACACATCCTTTGTCTTTGGAGCATTTACCACTGCAGGAATTCTCTCAGCGCACTTGTGTAAACCTTGTGCATCAATGGTGTGACCACAGTAAATGATGCTTGGTTTAAAGAATTCACACTTGTAGTGCTGTGCTTGGAGTCCATAATCTTTTGAACACTGTTTTGAGATTTTGGTGTTATACCTTGTCATCCTCACTAGTGACAATGTTGTCATCCAGTTAACACTGGGTGCCTGGGCAGCCTTGCAGCACCTGATTCATAGCTTTCTGCTAGAGTGCAGGTGCAGATGTTACTCCAAAAATAGGCCGATTATACTGATAAAATCCTTTTGATTGTTTACGGTGAGAAACATTTTGGATTCTTCTTCCATCTTCGTCTGTAGGTAGACCTCAGCTAAGTCCACATTGCTGAAGTGTTTCCCTCTAGAAAGGTTTGCAAAGATATCCTTTATCCTGGGCAGAGGATATTAATCTACTTTAAGTACAAGGTTGATGGTGACCATCCCCATAGATCCTGACAGACCCATTGTTCTCAGCCACTGGGACTACTGGCTCCACCCAACCTTGAAAATAATCCCTTCGCCTCCATGTGATCTTGCTCACTGACTATTTTATCTCAGATGGTATAAGGAACCGGGTGGCTTTGGAAAACTTAAGTGTTGCATTTTCATTTAATAGTATTTCACCGTTGATATGTTTGGGGTTTCCAATGCCACCTTTGAACATTGCTGTGGCATCACCCAGTACCTTCCTTTATTCACCTACAGCTGACCCTGTTGCAAGGGATGTGGTATGCAAGATGGATCAAATTGTAGTTTTCTCAGCCAGCCATGACCCCACAATGCTGGCTGTCCTGATTTTACCACATACAAGCCCAACTGGCCTTGTTGGTTGTATTTCATTATTAGGAATGTCAATTCTACATGACTTATTTTTCTTCATTATAAGTTTTTAGTTGGATTTCTGTGGGTTTCAGTTCAGCACCATTGAAATGCCTTTCAAACTCATTTTGTGGAATGACTGAAATGGCTAAGTCAGTGTTCAATTCCATTTTAATTAATTTTTCATTCACTTCTGGTATGAGCTATATTGCTTGTCTTTTGTCAGTTTTCATATTGTAAATCTTAAGGCTACTCAGTCTTGAGCCTGTTTAATCATGATCAGATTTTTCATCAACGGCAGCAGATTAGTACTCTTTCTGAAACTGCAACTTGACTTTTTAATCTTTTTCTCTTCCCTGAGCAGTCTTATTTTTTGTCTGCCCAGTATGTTCTTTGTATGTGTCCTACTTTGTTGCATTTTCTGCAAGTTTTACCTTTAAATCTGCATTGCTCTGGTGTATGTAAGCCCCTGTAACAAAGGTAACACAACTTGTTCATTCAGTCAGGTTTCTGTGTCATGTGTTTCAAGTTTTGTTCATGCTTACTTTCATTCCTCACTGCATTCAATTGCATCTCTGTTTGCTGTTTCCATTAATACAGTGATTTAAACTGCTCTTTTAAATGTGAGCTGTGGTTCAGTTAGGAGTCATTTTTGAAAGCTTTCTTGTAAGATTCCACAAACTAAACAACCTCTCAGTGCATCATTAAGCCCATCACTGAACTGACAATGCTCAGACAATTTCTTCAATTCAGGCTCATCAACTGGAATGGATGCCCCTTCTTTTTGATTCCATTTATGTAACCTAAAGTGTTCTGTAATCAATTGTGGTTTTGGTTCTAGGTGTTCCTGCATTACTTTCACAATATCAGGAAAGCTCATTTTGGCTGGTTTGGTTGGAGCAGTTAAATTTCTAAGCAGAATGTATATTCTTCCAGCAAATGCATCCAGAAAAACTGACACTCATTGCTCATCAGCTATTCCATTTGCTTTAAAATACTGCTCAATTTGTTCAGTATACTCCGTCCAGTTATCAGTTGTTTGATCAAATGAGTCTATCTTTCTGATGTAGCCACCATTTCTGTTTTTTTTGTATTTATTATTATCACCTGGTACTCACTGTTTATTAACTCATGAATTTCCTTCATTTTCGGCCTCTTTTTTTCAAATCTTCAGAAGATTTCCTCATCTTCTGAAGAGATACATGCTGTGCCTTTTTGAAAAACTCAAACATCTCTTGCTTGTGAAGAATAAAAGCATGCTGTGCTTAACCAGGTAGGTAGTTATCTTGGTTTTGTTCTGGAACTACCTCGAACACTGCTGTTACATTTTGTACCTCCAAAAATGAATTGAAAGCAAAACACAGGATTCCAGGGATTGTGTACTTAGTTTCTTTTATTTAGTGAGGCACGCATATATGATGTGGTAGTGTTATTATGTATGCCATTCACATACTGTACTTCTTACAGATATTACTGAAATTTAAATATTCTACAAATGTTTATGGGGATATGGGCCAAACATTGGAAAATGGGACTAGCTTAGATGGGCATTTTGGTTAGCATGGATGAGTTGGGATGAAGAGCATATTTCCATGTTGTGTTATTCTATGGTTCTGTGAAAACCATCTCCATATCAGAATGGAATGAGCGCCTTTCTGGAGAGGTTAAAGCAAAAGTTTTTACTTTCTCTAAAGTTATTGGTAATGTGAAGACAGAAAAAGCAATAATTTGTTATGAAAATCAGTTCAAGTTACCTTTTCAAAATGTCCCTGATGAGGAAAAAAATGTTAATGAGAAGTTATAGACTAAACACAAGGATACTACATAGATCACTGGCTAAAATAATTTTGAAACTTGTATAAGAGGTCATAAAGCTAATATCAAATAAGTTTAGCTGGTGCGAGAATATGACATACCCTATTTTTTATGCTTTATTTTTGACTGAAGTTTGATCTTTTACACCACAGAGATGACCTTTCTTTGGAACATCTGCAAATTTTATGTTAGAGAAAGTTATGCCTGCAAGATAAGTGAAATAATATATTCAGTTTTGTGCATTGAGTCACATTTGTATTTACGATACTTGAAGTATCCGAGGTTGCATCAAAGTTCAAAGTAAATTTATTATCATAGTCCATAAATGTCACCATATACACCCCTGAGTTTCATTTTCTTGCAGGCATTCACATTAAATACAGAGAAACACAACAGAATCAATGAAAAACTGCAAACAAGGACTGACAAACAATGCGCAGAAGAGAACAATTTGTGCAAATAGAAAATGAATGAAAGAATGAACGAATAAATAAATAATAAATATTGAGAACATGAGCTGTGTTATCCTTGAAAGTCAGTCCATAGGTTGTGGAATCAGTTCAATGTTGGGGTGAGTGAAATTATCCACTGTGGTTCAGGAACCTGATGATTGAGGGGCAATAACTTCACGTTGAAGTACTAAAAAAAATTAAACTAAAGAAAAGAATTGACATTTCCAGGAGATCTTAGATTTGTCAAGAAGTTACCAAAATTTGGATGTTCCCAAAATCAGCTATACCTGTGCATGCATTACAACATGCACATAGCAATTTATCTCACCCATTGAATAAGCTGAGTAGGTATTGTAAGTACCTACTCTCTTAATTGATGAAAATATAGTCAGCATTGCAATAATGGAATCATGGAAAAATGTGAAAACACTTACTCCACTGAGTCCATGATTTCTTGGCTGAAATAGGGTCTCCAGCCTAATCCCACCTTCCAGCATGAGATCATATCCCTTCAGGGGAAGGCCCATTAAATAGATATCCACATACTTGGGATGTATTGGATGATCTGGCTTATTGAAATCTGACTACTCAAATTGTCCCATACCTTTTTAAAGTGTTTTTCAGTTTAGTAATAGTAATAATAATAAAATATTTCATGGTGTTCATTAATGACTGGATATAGTATATGCTCTAGATTAATTATGGGTAGTGAGTCAGTAAATATTTGATGAAATGATAGAGTTGTAGAAAGTGTATCTAGAGTAATACCACATGAGGAGCTGTAGAAAATTGATGCTTCTGACTTGCGGAGAAATTAGCTTAAGGATAGTTTTTGGGAATGGAGCTCTTATGCATCCCAGGGGCTGCCTGTACTGTATAAATGTAACACATGTTTTTTGCCTTTTTCGCAATGATTCCTAAAGCTTTGCTATCCTCTGGGTGATAAAGTCTTTTCTTCTCTCCTCTCCACTTCTTTAAATCTGTAGCCCCTAGTTTTTGGCCTCTCTGGTAGGGAAGGTAGGTCCTTTCTGATATTTTCTGTCCATCTCCTCATAGTTTTCTACAACTCATTCAAGTCTCCTCCCAGGCTTTACTACATGACAGAAAACAACCATTCCTTATCCATTTTTGCCTCATATATAAAAAATTCCAGTTTGAGCACATTCTTCATAGGTCACATCCCTATTGAGTGCAGCTGCATCTCTGCCTTCTAATGATCTGTGTACAAACTCTCTTCTCCAACAGTTCTGGATATCCTCCCAATAATTGTTTTTTTTTTACTTTATTGCACATCCACAGATTCATTGCTTGATACATTTGGAAATTATTGCCTGGAAGTTCATCCTTGGACATAAGCAATAAGTATGGTTTAAAATGCCATCAGCATGCTCTGTGCAGCCTCTGGATTTCATTCCATGGACAATATTTGAGGCAGAGTATAATAAGCTCAATAGGGCTGCACAATGCAGTTTGCATAGCCACCTGAGAATAATTTTCAAAGTATATATACTGACCATGTTGTTATTCTAGTAACTATCAGCAGTTATTATTATCAATAGTGTGCTGATTGTATTCAAATTTCTTGGGCTCATAGCCCTCCCCCCCACCCAAATCACTCTCATTCTGCTCCACATCCATGAAATGTGAAATACTCAAGATTAAATATTGAACCTGGTGTAGTGTAAGTCTTCCTGCCTTGCTCTGAGATTCTTCTGGTATCATATTCCTCCTGTGCTCTTTGTAAGCTTTCCTTAACATGTCCTCCTGGAGTTGGAACCAAATGCAGGCAGCATGTGACAGAATTGGCCACTGGTAATCAAATCCTACCGAGTGCTCAAATTACGGTCACCCGGACACAATTTCATTCTATTCAACCCTAAATATAATCTTAAGTGAAACTTAAAGGATCAAGAGTGGATGAAACATGCAGACTGATGAAGTACTTTAAAGACTACAACTGCTATAGCCACAGAAAATTTAAGCACAAACTAAATCTGTGTAAACACTCTTTAAAAAATAAAGTATAATTTGGTGTAAAGCAGTATCTCATACTGAAGATTCCATGCGAATGATAATTGTCCATGGCCTCTACTATCGTGATGAGGCCACACTCAGGTTGAAGGATCAACACCTATATTCCATCTGGGCAGCCTCCAGGCATGAATCGATGGCATGAACATCGATTTCTCAAACTTGCCACCCCTCTCTCCTTCACCATTTCCTATTCTATTTCCCTCTCTCACATTATCTCCTTACCTGCCCATCACCTCCCACTGTCACTCCTCCCCCTTCCCTTCTTTCCCATGGCCTTTTGTCCTCTCCGATCAGATTTCTCCTCCAGCCCTTTATCTCTTTCACCAATTGACTTCCCTGCTCTTTACTTCATCTCTCCCCCTCTCCTGGTTTCACCTATCACCTACTACCTTCTAATTCTTGTTCCCTCCCCCCATCTTCTTACTCTGACTTATCTCTTTCTCCAGTCCTGATGAAGGGTCTCAGCCCAAAACATTGACTGTTTACTCTTTTCCATGGATGCTGCCTGGCCTGCTGAGTTCCTCCAACATCTTGTGTGTATTACCATGCAAATATTCATTGTATCATGAACATTGGGCAATAGACACTTTGAGAAGAAGAACCAAATGGGTGATACAGAATAATGCAGCATGATAAGCTGGCTATTGATTGGAAAAATGTGCAGGTATCAAGATAAGTTGTGAACATGAAGAAAGCAAATGTGTTTTGAAAAAGGCCAGTCGAAAAGTGTTACGTTGCATAAAACACTTGCTTGGATTTCTAGCATCTGCAGATTTTCTCGTCTAGGTTGCATAAAGATCATTTTGAGAGTTGATCATGATATAGAAGTCTCTCTTCATTATAGAAATGCTGATAAGCTCAGAGCGCTAGGGAATGCTAATGGAACTTACATTATGCCCGCAGTGACTAATTCTCTTGTGAGATTTGTTTTATTTAGGTGCTCCTTTACACAGCATTGCATCAATGTACCAAGTTATTATTTAAAACAACTTTTTGATACTATCTTTTAATTCCCTTAGTTTCTGTCTTTTTTTTACTTTTGCTGGAAGTAAATACTTAGGCTTTATTTGGGCTTTTCCCAATCAATTATGAAACCATTCTACCTGATCACTGAGATGATCCATTTAATTATTGTTTCATTTGTACTGTCCCTCCTATCAGTTTCACAATATATTATATTTTCACCCCTAACAATTTTCCTAGGTGCCAAAACTTCTTGATTTCATTGATGGCAATTAAGTTCACTGACATTGAAGATATTTGATGCTTTGTTTATAAATAGGAAGCAATAGATTCCATCATCACAGTTTCTATTATTTTAAGTAATCTCAAGCTTTACTTCAAAATTGAATCATTTTTACCAATATGGAGACTTCCAAAACATTTGACTTATTATCCATAATGAGTACATTTGCAGGCAAGTTGAAGACTGATTTGACAATGGTGTCTTCTGCATTGTCAAATTTCAAGCCTAGTGAATGCGTTGCAAAACAATATTACTGAAATTTCCAAAAATAAAATTGCAGCTTCACTTTTTAGGTTAGCATAATATTTCTGATCCTACTCACTATCAACAATTGATCATTTATTTTCTTCATTAACTTTATAATTTTTGAAACAAATTGCACGTTATTACAACTACACAATTAACCAAGGAACATACTCTGGTTGCTGTCAATTGAACTGCCAAGTTCTCAAAGCAACACCAAAGATATGGTTTCCCTCAGTCTCTCCTTTCATTATGGCTTGCTTGTTTCATGTCATGATCTGACCCATGTTGACCCTGCGACAGATGCCTTGCTGTGACTTACTCAGCCTCATAAGTAACAGGATTGAGTTCATGAAATATGATGCAACAACAGCATCAAGACTCATCTAATCATGAACGTTATATTTGTTTCTAAAATACATTGTATTTTTAATTCAGAATTTAAATTTAAAATATGCACAGTAGAACACTGAAGCCAAGCCAAATAATCCATAATGCTAAATTTATATGAGAAGTTCATCCACACACAGCAGAGAGATTATGCAGCCATCACGATGTTTACTTTCAGAATTCCATACCAAGAGAAAGGAAAGAAAGTGACCTTGGGTTATAGCAAAAGGGCAAACCATTTCATAGCATGTAGTGCACTGAGTAGTTATACTATACCAATAAATAGTAAATAATTTACTTAGACTAGGAAGAGTAAGTGAAATATATTTAATTATTGTGGCAGTTACTAATTATTTGAACCAATAGGGTGGCAGAACATATGACACAAGTGATAGCAATTGCATCCAATTTAAAGTGAGTTAGATTTCAGACAACATTGCTTTTCTTTGAAATAAAGCAAGATATGGACAATACTGACATGAAGTGAACATATTTATATACAAGAGCATGTTGCAATTACAGATTTAAGAAGGGCACAATTTTTCTGATAGGTTGTCTTTCCTAATTCTGTAGCATTTCTTGGATTCCTTTCCAGGAGCTTGCTTGGAGTTATGTTCTTTAATGAGCATCCTGGCTCTAAATATATCTATGTTTTCATCCAGCCAGTGGAAAGGTTCCTGGGTATCGAGGAACCTTCTCCCGTGTGACCTCACCTGCCACCATATGAGCCTCTGCATCCAGCACATCATTCTTCACAACTTCTGCCACCTTCAACGGGACCTTACCACCAAACACATCTTTACTTCACTCCCCCACTCTCTACTTTCCACAGGGATTGCTCTCTTCTTGATTCCCTTGTCCATTCGTTCCTCCCCACTAATCTCCCTCCTGGCACTTATCTCCACAAGCAGAAGATGTACTACACCTGCCTATTTCACTTCCTCCCTCACCTTCATTCACAACCCCAAACAGTTCTTCCAGATGAGACAACACTTCACCTGAGAATATACTATATTCAGTGCTCCAGATGTGGCCTGCTCTACATTGGTGAAACCCAATGTAGATTGGAGGGCCGCTTTGTTGAGCACCTTCGCTCCATCTGTAGAAAGCAGGATTTCCCAGTGGCCAACCATTTTAATTCAAATTCCCATTCCCATGTGACTGTCCATGGCCTCCTCTCCTGCCACGATAAGGCCACACTCAGGTTGGATGAGCAATACATCATATTTCATTTGGGTAGCCTCCAACCTGATGGCATGAACACTTACAGTATTTTTTTTTTCACCTACCCCTCCACTCTTCTTCAATTCCCTACTCTAGCTCCCCCTTACCTCCTCTCTTCTCCTCACCTGCCAATCTTGTCTGCCTGCTGCCTCCCTACCCTTTCTCCTATGGTCCACTCTTTTCTCCTATCGGATTCCTTCTTCTCCAAACCTTTATCTTTCCCACCTATCACCTTCCAGCTTTTTATTGCATCACCCTCCCCCACCCATCTGGCTTCAGCTATCACCTTCCAGCTTGTACTCCTTCCCCTCATCTCCACTCTCTTATTCTGGCTTCTTTCTCCTTCTTTTCCAGCCCTGATGGAGGATCCCAGCCCAAAAAGTTGACTGTTTACTCTTTTTCATCAATGCTGCCTGGCCTGCTGAGTTCCTCCAGCATCTCAGGTGTGTTGCTCGGATTTCCAGCATCTGCAGATTTCCTCTTGTTTGTAATTGTCCCAGTAATTGTTTTTCTTCTTTACGGTTCGATCTGACTTCAAAGCGGAACCACTGGATGCTGGCTACCGTCTCTCACATTAGTCTCAGCCCATCTTTGCGATCCTGAGGCCAAATATAAGAACTAATACTGCACTAAAGTGTGTTTGCTTCTCTTCAAATGAATATAATGTTGCAAATTTATTGTTACACCCTGGTCTTCATTTCAACAAATGTATTAGTCTGATTACATTTTGTATGTTACAATTTGAAATATATTTGAGGCTGATCTCACTTCATTTGATAGGAAGTGGGACATTGGCCAATGTCATCTGATGCTCCAGCTTTGGCAGCTACTCCTCTACCTCTGCTTTAAGAAAGTATGGTGCAGGCCTAGGCTCTTAATAGACAAGTTTGGTATCCTGGCAGACGTGGCTATGGTAATGTTTCTAATATAAGGATTAAGTACGCAGACTGTGTTAACAGCTTCACAAACAACGAGTTTATGACACCTCCCTCCCCTTTCCCAATCCATTTCTGGCACTTCCCTTCCCTTTCTCGATCCCTCAGTCTCCATCCCTGGAGAGAAACTGTCGACTGACATCTTTTATAAATTACCGATTCTCATGTCAAAACATTTTACATTACAGTCTATAGTTATATTTTAAAGAGAAACCCTTTGAACTAAAATTTCTAATGCATCAGCAAAAAATGGGTTGTATTGCAGGGGCAACATGTCTGTTCATGCTCATCTTAATGGAAACAAAATTCTGCTGTTCCCAAGGACCATGAGCAAGTCTTCTATGCAAAAGGAAAAGGAAAGACACTTCCTCTGCTAGGTGTGAAATTGTGGAGGGATGAAATCGGGTAGGCAGCTGGTTGTGATAGGGAAGGTTTGACAATTGGTCTTGGATTTGTGGGCACTAACAGGAAAAGGCAATATCTAGCAAGGGATGTTCAGGCTTCAGACTTGAAATTCAAATGTGATCAGCTCATTGGTGTTGTCTTGTGGGCTAATAGGGGTTGTGTGTGTGATCAGGGATCTTCATGAGGTAAGTGGTAGGATCAAAAACCAACAAAATATTTACATCACCAATTTGCAGGAGAATGATGTCCTAGTCTGCCTGGCAGCATTCAATGTTCACTCATACAGAGGCAAGTTATGACACTCATTTAGGACCTGTTTTAATGTGCTTTGCCAGCGCCATTAGATGGCTTTGAATGTATGAAGAAATTTTGCATGTGACATAAAATCATTTGTTGCATGCTGTTTGGCATCACAATACAAATTGGCTGTCTTGGACAATTTGTGCACCTTATATATGGACGACCTGCAGCAAAGTTATGAAACTATAATAGGGTTTTAGATTAAATTTGTTTGCCCTACATACATAAGCATTGCACCTCTTGAAAGATTTTCTAACCTTTTGAGTTGATTGATGTATTAAGATTCAAAAACTATTTGAAATTTGCAATTTGGTACTCAGGATTGTTTTGGCACACTGACAGCAAAATTGGCAAGAATTGCTGAAGTAATTTTCTGATAAATTAAGTTTACATATGCTGTATAATAAATTTAAATAAAAAAGCAGAGTAAATGTATTTAATGCAACTAATTATAACAGTGTTTTGCAGTTGAGTGTAAGGGCTATTGAGTCTAACTTGAGATTGTTTCATTTACTTGATGCATTCACACAATGACTTGAAGAAAGCAAAATTTATTTATTTATTAAAAATTTATTAAAGCAGGACTGGTCAGCAACTTTCAGCAGGCTGGATGGAGAGCGAGGTGTCTCCCAGTGGAGGTTGGTTGTAGGGGATTCGTAGCCCATTCTTTAGTTAGAGCCTTCAGCATTTTGGGCATCGAAGGAGAAAGGAAGAGGAGAGCCATCCGCAGTACCACCGATGCGGCAGAGAGGGCCTCGAGATGGCTGTGGCTCAAAAGAGGGGAGCCACTGGGTCATAAGTAGCTAGCCATCTGGACACAAGCTGGGGTCTGATCAGCCCCGGCTGGGTCACCTGGAGGAGGTTGTATGATGTTGAAAGACCCCAAACACCGGATGATTCCAGGAACATCACTGAAGATGTGTCCAGAAGCATCAATAGATGTATGTACACAGATTGGTCCTCTTTTGGAATGAAAATACAGATATATAAATCTGAGTTGTTATGAACTAATGAGGGAGATTTATCTTTTTTTTTGTACAGATAATTGAAACTTAAAGGTTTCCAGGATGAACTCAGAACTACTATTTAGTTCCATAAGCTTGTTCAGTCCTTAAGCTGAATCATTGCTGATCTCCACTTCAAATCTATGTACTTGCATTTGACCCAATGCCTTTGATATATCTGGTAGGCATAATCTATCACAAATAATTTATCACACTCAGTTTTGAAAGATTCAAGTGACTCCTGATTTGGCTTTTAGTAGAAGGGTCATAGAATGGAGAGGATAATGAAAGTTCAGATCTTCTCTGCTTGGGGAGAAAAATGTTTCCTGATTCGCACCTAAATGGCCTTGATTTAATTTTAATTATGCTCCCTTGCTCTGCTTTCTCCCAATAAAGGATGTCGTTTTGGTGTATCCAACAAAGAAAAGTACTTTTTACATATGTGAGACCTTGTTGAAATCATCCTTCAACTTTATAAACTAAATGGAACACATAAAAAGTTTATGCAACCTTGTCTCATAACTTAACCTCTTAAGCCCCATGTCATTGTTAAGAAGAACTGGCTTCTGGCTCCTTCAAGGACTGTATATCTTTGCTGTAGTTTGTTGGTCTAACTGAATGAAGTACTCCAGACGAATTTTGAGAAATGTGGATATAGGAATCTAGAATGAGAAGTGTTGCATACATAAAAAATCTCACTGGAATAACTGTTTTCTGAGACTAAACAGGGAAGCAGATGGAAAAGGTTGGCATAAATAAATGGAATGCTGAAGCACTACCTCCTCATCATTGTATTCCATTGCCCTTCAGCAACATTCCATTAGAGTTTTTGAATACATTTTGTACTTGCTTTTAGGCACATGGACAAGCAGGTCACTTGTTCTTTACTCAGCTTCTGTATGCTTACTATTGAGAATATATTCTAATTTTCCTTTTCTCTGAGCCAAGGATTTCACACTTTCCCAGAATGACCTCTGTCTGACAAAGTTTTATGCTCTCACCATATTGAAAATTGAGTTTGCTTCTATTCTTGAATCCTAAATTTTTTTCTGCCATTGTTCAGTTTTCAGGCTGAGCTGAAACTTCAGTTGAATTAGGACAGAGAAAATCTTGTAAAAGAAAATATGAAAATAAATGTTCATAACATTAATTTCTATGGTTTCAAGAAAATTAATATGAAAAATATTACAATGTATAATCTGAAAAAATAAAAACACTTTCCAGCTTGGATTTTTATTTGCGCTGATATTTTCAATTTTAAGTTCCTATGCGTGCAATTATAATAGTCACTGTATGTAAACTTGTGCTTAATTCTTGCTTCCCAACATTACAGGTGCAATGTCACAATTTTTCTATTTGCTTTTGTCTTGCTGTCTTGCATTACAGACAAACTTATTCATTAACCAGTTATTTTTCTTTGTTTTAGAAATTTTGTATGTTTTGCTCATTTATTACACTTAAAGTTAGCCACGAACATAGAAAATGTACACTTAAAGTGGCAACTGAATTTACTTGTACTCCTCAGTTGAATTATCACTGACAAGTATGCTTGCCTTGCTTCATTATGTGTAATACCACTGGAGCTGGATCAGTATAAAAAAAATTAAAGAGTATGGATATGGTGCACTTTTACTTCAAAACATGTTAATACTGAAACTATATAAAGGAATTCATAGGGCAACATTCATAATGGCTAAATCCAATCTCAACCTTTCACTGCGTCATCATCCCAATTGTCTCCCCAATTATCTAGCTTTTTAATTATCATGAAAATACATCTTTGTTATCATTTTGAAAATAGGGTAGAGGCATTATAATTCATTTTCATTTGTTTTGACAGAAGTTTTCATGGAGCAATGCCATAATTTCCATTGAAGAAGAACCATGACAGAATGGTTCCATTGCAATAGCAGGTCATAGGACAGCTGGAGCCATTAGTAATGGAATGAACGAGGAAAGCAAATGGGTATGTATGAAGAGCAAGGCTAAGAAAGCAGAATGACAACAGATGAGACCTTTATGAAAAAGATTGATCAACTAAAAAGAAATGGACAAATGAAGTGTATATAAGACATAAGCAAGGTTCCAAACACCGAAATAACTGGTAAAGGCAATAAACTAATGTGGGTAAAATGACAGATGAGATGACATTCACAAAAATCTTTTTGTGGCTTTCTACCACTACTGTATTGAAGGATGAATAGTATGTTGAAATTAATTATCACACTTGGCTGTAATGTTTTGTGTTACTGTAGTCATTTCTTAGTTTAGAGTGGTTGGCAAAGATTTGGAGCTTTGGAATTTAATCTGACCAAAAAAATTATTTTCAACATATATGTAGGTTCTTGGCAAGTTGTCTTATTAGGAGGCATTGAAAAAGGTGTTGGAGAGAACAGGTGCCCGGCTGGTCCGCTAGAACCTGTGCTAGGTTTGGGGCTGACTCTCATAGGCTGACTCTCCCATTGTTGCAACTCTCCAATGTTCATTCCCTGGAAGACAAACTGGGTTGCCTTCATCTGTAGCTGTCCCAATGCAAGATAAGGAACTGCTGCATGCTTTTAATTGCAGAAACATGGCTCCAGGACAACATACCAATCTTCAGGTGATGGTACTCAGGGACTTGTTCAGTAAATCAAAAGTTGCTGCAGACGCTGGGAATCCAGAACAACACACACAAAATGTTGGAGGAAATCAGCAGGTCAGGCAGCATCTATGGAGAGTAATAAATGGGGAACATTTCAGGCCAAGGTGCTTTACCAGGACTCTGTCAAGTAAATATTGTCTTTCACATTATTTATTTATTTTGTAACTTGAGGACATTTCTATGTTTTGCACCGTATTCTGCTGCAAAATAACACTTTTCATGACATTGTGATTCTGATTCTGACTCTCTTGATAGTGATGGTCATTGCTTTGTTCTTTGCATAATGCCAATATTACGTGCCACTTAGAAGCTCATACTCAACAGCAGAAAATAATATTTATTTACTTATTTAGAGATACAGTGCAGAGTAGGCCTTTCTGACCCTTTGAGCCACGCCACCAGCAATCCACCAATTTAACCCTACCCTAATCACAGGACATTTTACAATGACCAATTAGCCTACTAACAGATATGTCTTTGGACTGTGGAGGAAACGGGAGCACCCAGAGGAAACTGATGTGTTCCACAAAGAGGATGTACAAACTCCTTTCAGGGGATGATGGGGTTGAACTACAAACACCTACACTTCAAGCTGTAATAGCATAGTGCTTAACCTTACATTACCATGATGCCCAGTGTTAAAACCAGATGTAATAATTAATCTCAACTTCAAATTCTTCCTTCAGCATGGCAGAGGTAGAAAGACATAAAAAAAATTAATATGAGTGTCATCTATCATTTCACCCACACTTTGTTTCCTGCCAATAAATTCAGTTGTGTTTAGGTCACCTCCTTGTGGAATACTAAAAGTGATTCCAGGGCTGAGCATCTTCCTAATTGAAATGTATGTCCTTCAATCATAGAGTTATAGAGTAATCGAGTGCTACAGCACATAAACAGGCTCTTTGGCCCATCTAGTCAATGCCAAACTGTTAATCTGTCTAATCTTGTAGACCGGTATGTACTTGGAACATAGCTGTCCATCCCCTACCCATCCATGCACTTCTCCAAACTTCTCCAGAATGTTACAATTGAACGTGTCTCCACCACTTCTACTGGCAGCTCATTCCACACCCACAAAGCCTCTGAGTGAAGAATTTCCCCTCAGGTTCCCTTAAATATTTCACTTTTTACACTTAACCTATGACCTTAGTTCTAGTCTCACCCAACTTCAGTGGAAAAAGCCTACTTGCATTTACCCTGACGACACCCCTTATGACTTGGTATACAACGTTCAAAGTACAAAATGAATTTATTACCTAAGTACCTTTTTGTCACCATATACAATCCTGTGGCAATGTTCCCTCAAAGGCGTGTGTGTATGTGCGCACACACATTTTTTGCTACTAGTGCACAAAGGAATTTAAACTGCGCATAGCATGAAAGCTTGTCACCCTCTACTTCATTGGCATGTTAAGGTTATTTCATGATTGTAGCAAACACATTTCCTTTTCCCATTTCTGATGCGGACGGTGTTGACCGTGTGGAGTTTGCAATGATTTGTCTGCAGGTTTTAGAACTGGCTTCGTTATACTGCTTTAATTGAAGGAATTATTGATTCACTGTGTCAAATTCCAAAGAAGCAAAGGGTGTGAAATGTAAAAAATCTGCTAGTTAATTTAAAGCAGAATGGCTTAATGAAACAGTAGAAACTGCCATACTGAAAGCTCACAAGGTCAGGAATGTGCAGCTTGGAGAAATATTTATGTACAATACAGAAACTGGTTTTACCTGTGTGTATTGTCATGATGCAAATGTTGCTGGAGCATTTGCAAGTGGGAAGAAGTGGAGTGATATTTGGAAACTTCACTTTTTAAAGTGTCATTTAGCAAGCAAATCACATTTAGATGGTTGCAAAAGCTCCGGCGAGAAAATCCTTCACTATAGGCCTGCTATGCATCTTTTGTGGGATTGCAGATGAACAAGAGTGAAAACGATCAAACCCAGAGGAGATCAAAGTTCTCATTGACAGTGTTTTGCTTGCTGTTAAAATGAATGTCCCTGTATATAAAATTCAGTGTACACCTGTTGTTGTCACTGGGCAAAAAAATTGCACAGCACCAGATTTTTGCGCACTCTAATTACACATTAGAGGGAACATTGTTCTGCAGGCATTCACAGCAATACAAGAAACACATTTGAATCAATGAAAGACTGTGCCCAACAGGACGGACAAACAAACAAACGACAACAAACTGTGCAAATGCAAAAGAAGAAAATAATAAATAAATAAACAATAAATATTGAGAACATAAGAGTCCTTGAGAGTGAGGGTTATAGGAACAGTTCAGTGACGAGGGCTGTGAAGTTGAGTGAGGTCATCCCCTCTGGTTCAAGAGCCTGATGGTTGAAGTGTAATGGCAACACTCACAACACGCTGGAGGAACTCAGCAGGTCGGGCAGCATCCATGGTTGAGGTGTAATAACTGTTCTTGAACCTGGTGGTGTGGGTCTGAGGTTCCTGTGCCTTATTCCTGATGGCAGCAGTGAGAAGAGAGCATGGCCTGGATGACGGGGTTTCTTGATGATGGATGCTGCTTTCCTGTGGTATTGCTCAATGTAGGTATGCTCAATGGCAAGGACGGCTTTACCCATACTGGATGTGGCCATACCTGATACTACGAGTAGGCATTCAAGGGCATTGGTATTTCTATACCTGGCTGGGATGCAACCAATCAATATACTCTCCACTACACATCTATAGAAAGTTTGTCAATGTTTCGAATGACATACCGAATCTTTGCAAACTTCTAAAGAAGTAGAGGTGCTACCGTGCTTTCTGTATAATGGCACTTACAAGCTTAATACAGGACAGATCCCCTGAAATGATAACACCAAGAAATTTAAAGTTTTGACTGTTATGTTTTGTAATTCCAAAATATAAAGCGAATTGAAGGGAGTCCAGGATAACTCATGCACGTTTAGTTTTACTTTAATGAGAAGAGTATATATGACGTGGTGGTGTAATGATTTATGCCATTCACGACTTTTACCATGCATTTAATTCATATTAAATTATGTAAGCAAACAAAGAATGATTAATCAAACAATATATTTACAATATTACTCAAATATCACTGAACTATTAAATACACTTCACTCCTCTATTCTGGGCATAGGTCATCGATTTACTTTCAGTAATGGTTTGGTGGTGACTTTAATATCACCACAGATCCTGATAAACACATCCTTCTTGGCCAGTAGTACTACTGGCATTGCCCATAGGCCCCACTGAACAGTGGAAAGAACTCCTTCTGCCTCCATGTGATCTAGCTCACTGGCTACTTTAACACAGATGGTATAAGAAACCGAACAGACTTTGTAAAACTTGGGTTTGGTATTTTCATTTAACACTATTTTACCCTTGATATGCTTGAGCTTTCCAATGCCATTGTTGAACACTGCTGTGACATTATCCAGTACCCTTCTTATTTCACTTTCACCTGACTTGATTGCAGGGGATGTGGCATGCAAATTGTGAATGGATTGCCAATGAAGTTGTAGTTTTCGCAGCCAATCACAGCCCCACAAGGCTGACCCTCCTGCTTTTACCACATACAAGCCTAATGTGGTTTGTTGTTTGTTGTATTTCACTGCTATGAATGTCATTCCCACAGGAGTTAACTTTTCCCTAGTATAAAATATTAGTTAGATATCTGCAGGCTTCAGTTCAGTATCTTTAAAATGACATATTTTCCTGATGACCACTGACTTGTAGCATCAAATGTTGCTTCGATATCAAGAGCATTTCACCTCTCACCTTGAAGAGGAATTCAATGGTTGTTCATATTCAGACCAAGACTGTGATTTGGTCTGAAGTTAAATGGTCCTTATGGACCAAGTAGCGTATCAATGAGCAGGGCATTGGAAACGATATCCTTTTTTAATAGCATTATTGGTGACAGTTTCCATTACTTTATTGATGATTGTGGTGGACTAATTAAGTGATAATTAGTTGAATTGGATTTGTGCATTTTTAGTCGATAGAGCATCCCAAACAATTTTCTAAATTGTCAGTTGTAAAATTGGAACAGTTTGCTGGATGTGTGGCTCATTCTGGAATGTGAGTCATCTGTACAACTAGCTTTTAGGTAGGCATATGGAGGTAATGTAGGGGTAGGGACTGTGTGCAAGCAGAAGAGATTTTGTTTGCTTTGGTGTCATGTTTGGCACTGACTCTGTGGGCTGGAGGGCCTGTTTCTGTGCAGTACTGTTCTATGTTTAAAATGTTTCAGAATTAATATTGGGATATGGAGAGTCAACATTGGTGATGTGAAACGGTAAGGCTCCAGTTAGTGTTTGGTTAAGTGTTTAATTTGATTGATCAATTCAGGATTTATTTGACAGCATCCTTGGTAGCATCTGGGTAACAAATTGCTCATTTGTCTTGATAAGGTATGGGAAGTGCAAGCCTTGGGAGAAATAAAAAAAAATTGTGGAGGACACATCAGAAAATAAATTACTCATAAGAGATTGTGGTTCCCCACTTTTCAGAAATTTGAAATTACAGTCAGTGATTTTTTTTCTTACTGCTTTGTAGGAAAAGTTATGGAAAAGAAAATTTATAGTTGAACAACAGTGTTAAAATCAGTGCTGCTTTTATCAGTCATCTTTATTATTCTACCTATCCCGATCTTACATTTTGCTATATTGAAGTCAGAGATAAATATCTGCCTCATTTGGTTAAATATGTCTTCTTATTTTCATGCTCGCAGTTTGTGACAAAGTGCTTTCTTCGCACATGGCTTTACAATTTACTTAACGTTATGTTAAAATGAATAAAACTGAAAATATTGGAATTATTCAGCATCTCAGGATAGCAATCATGGTTAAAGCAACTTATGAAAGAAAATTTAGCTGCAGTGTCAACATCCTGTCTCTGTTACTGAGTATTGTCTGGCCCACTGAGTCTTTCTAACATCAGTGGTGTTTTGTTTTCAAACCAGGCTGTTTCAAAGCCTCAGAAAAACTGAGAGTTCATGGTCAGTGTTTCAACAATGAGTAGATTGCGTTAATATTGTTTATTATTTATAGCTTATGACAAATACATCAAATGATACATTGGAAATGACCTCAAAATAAATTGCTGCTTAGTGAGTTTGGAAGCCTTTTATTTTTACTGACACCATTCCATTAGGAAGTTTCATGAAAATATTTGATTACTTCAGGCCATCACCGTGGAGGATAACTTAATTATAATGACACAAATAAAGTGAATCTAATTAGTGGTCCCAGGGCAATAGCTCGTTAGCACTGTAGTTTAGTAAATGAAATTTCAACACTAATAAATTAGAGTATTTATCTCAGATGAATGTGACTCACAAAAATGCCTGTACTTTGCCTGTGAGGATTTTTATTGACTTATGCACTAAATGATTAGTTATTAATAAAGGCACAAGGGAATAGACACAATGCTGATGGCTTAATCCAAAAAGTTAAAGGAAGTTCTGTAGTTGTGCAATATTAAAGAATTTTGGTGACATATCAGTAAACAAAGAGTATAGCTAATCCTTTTATTTCAGTTCAGAAATACTCAAACATATTGTTTCAGCCAAGTCTCTGGTAAACTTGCAAAATATTATTTCTCTAAAATTTGAAGCAGATATATTACCTCTATGCAGCTACAAATGGGTTTTTCAAATTGCACTTTTGCAGTGAAAAAATGTGTAGGTTTAAGTCTACAAGGAACAAAATTATTTTCATGTCAGGCACAATTTGTTTCACTGAAGGCTTAAAAAAATAATATCTATGCATACTCAATGCAGAAGTTATATAAATTGATTCACTCAGATAATATACTATTTTGAAACATATTGGCCATCTAAAGATAAAAATATCTGAACAAATGATGGATAATAAGTCACTGACCATGTTGCATGTCAGTGAAGGGGGAGTAAACCAGTAATGCAGAGTTGCTTTGGAACCGCTGAATTACTTTTTGAGATCTCTGTTCCACTTCTTTGACATCAGTATTGGAATACTTCTATTGAGATTGACAGATCCATTATCTTTTCATACTTGACTATAACTAGCCTCATTTTAGAGTGCTTTGCAGTATTTTCAAACATTATGGTTATTTATCAGCCCATAAAATTTATTTACCCTTGCATTGGTAAATTTGTTGAATTTATATTTTCTGAACCAATAAATAATTTCTTGAACAAATATATTAGGTTTTTAAACATTTCCATATTTACATTTCCTTCCTCTAGATGCTTGGGTAGTGGGGTGGTGATATATCTCTAACAAAGGAGGTGTTAGGTGCTCCATCCTTCTGCTAACCTGCAGGTCACCACTGGGCAAAGTGTAACACTTGCTTAGCACCTCTGTCAGAGTCACGGGAAGGTGGTGGATGGTCATATGAGCAGCTGGTGCATATCACAATTTCTGGTTATGTGACTACTGACAACAGTTAAGCAACCTGTGAAGAGTATTGATAATGGCTGGGGTCACTCTACAATGTTCAATCAGGTTTGTGGGTCTGGCAAGCGATACAGAAAGCAGGCTCTGCGGATAGGTGTCTTAATCATTTGTTAAGGTCCTGAAGTGTGAGTTTTGGGAACTAGGCAGGAGGCTGAAGAACAGGACCTCAAGGGTGGCGTTCTCAGGATTGCTGCCAGTGCTACGTGACAGTGTTGGTAAGGATTGGAGGAGATGGCAGTTGAATGCGTGACTGAGGAGTTGGTGCAGGGAGCAGGGTTTTAGATTTTTGGATCATTGGGATCTCTTCTGGGGAAGGTGGGACCTGTACAGATTGGATGGGTTGCACCTGAACTTGAGGGGGAGCAATCTCCTTGCAGGCAGGTTTGCTAGCATGGCTCGGGAGGGTTTAAACTAATTTGCAACGGGGATGGGACCCAGGGAGATAGAGCAGTGAAAGAAGTGCATGGAGTAAAGCCAGATCTAACATATAGAGAGGCTTTGAGGAAAGAGAAGCAGAATAAATGGTGTAAAGATAGTAAGGTCGAAGGGCTGAAGTGTGTGTACCTCAAGGCAAGAAGCATCAAGAACAAAGGTGATGAACTGGGAGCTTGGATACATACATGGAATTATGATGTAGTGGCCATTACAGAGACTTGGCTGGCACCAGGGCAGGAGTGGATTCTCAATATTCCTGGATTTCAGTGCTTTAAAAGGGATAGAGAGGTTGGGAAAAGGGGAGGCGGGGTGGCATTACTGGTCAGGGATACTATTACAACTACAGAAAGGGTGTGTAAGGTAGCAGGATCCTCTTTTGAGTCAGTATGGGTGGAAGTTAGGAACAGGAAGGGAGCAGTTACTCTATTGGGGGTATTCTATAGGCCCCCTGGTAGCAGCAGGGATACAGAGAAGCAGATTGGGAGGCAGATAACTTCCCTAATATTGATTGGCACCTGATTAGTTCCAAGGGTTTAGATGGGGCAGAGTTTGTTAAGTGTGTCCAGGACAGATCCCTGTCACAGTATGTGGACAGGCCGACTAGGGGGAATGCCATACTAGATCTAGTACTAGATAATGAACCAGGTCAGGTCACAGATCTCTCAGTGGGTGAACATCTGGGGGACAGTGACCACCGCTCCCTGGCCTTTAGCATTATCATGGAAAAGGATGGAATCAGAGAGGACAGGAAAATTTTTAATTGGGGAAGGGCAAATTATGAGGCTATGAGGCTAGAACTTGCGGGTGTGAATTGGGATGATGTTTTTGCAGGGAAATGTACTATGGACATGTGGTCGATGTTTAGAGATCTCTTGCAGGATGTTAAGGATAAATCTGTCCCGGTGAGAAAGATAAAGAATGGTAGGGTGAAGGAACCATGGGTGACAAGTGAGGTGGAAAATCTAGTCAGGTGGAAGAAGGCAGCATACATGAGGTTTAGGAAGCAAGGATCAGATGGGTCAACTGACGAATATAGGGAAGCAAGAAAGGAGCATAAGAAGGGGCTGAGAAGAGTAAGAAGGGTGCATGAGAAGGCCTTGGCGAGTAGGGTAAAGGAAAACCCCAGGGCATTCTTCAATTATGTGAAGAAAAAAAGGATGACAGGAGTGAAGGTAGGACCAATTAAAGGTGGAAGGATGTGCCTGAAGGCTGTAGAAGTGAGCGAGGTCCTCAATGAATACTTCTCTTTGGTATTCTTGATGATGGTGAGGACAATATGAGTGAGGTTGATGTTCTGGAGCATGTTAATATTAAGGGAGAGGAGGTGTTGGAGTTGTTAAAATACATTAGGACGGATAAGTCCCCGGAGCCTGACGGAATATTCCCCAGGCTGCTCCACGAGGCGACGGAAGAGATTGCTGAGCCTCTGGCTAGGATCTTTATGTCCTCGTTGTCCATGGGAATTGTACTGGAGGATTGGATGGAGGCGAATGTTGTCCCCTTATTCAAAAAAGGTAGTAGGGTTAGTCTGGGTAATTATAGACCACTGAGCCTTACATCAGTGGTGGGAAAGCTGTTGGAAAAGATTCTTAGAGATAGGATCTATAGGCATTTAGAGAATCATGGTCTGATCAGGGACAGTCAGCATGGCTTTGTGAAGGGCAGATCATGTCTAACAAGCCTGATAGATTTCTTTGAGGAGGTGACCAGGCATATAGATGAGAGTAGTGCAGTGGATGTGATCTATATGGATTTTAGTAAGGCATTTGACAAGGTTCCACACGGTTGGCTTATTCAGGAAGTCAGAAGGCATGGGATCCAGGGAAGTTTGGCCAGGTGGATTCAGAATTGGCTTGCCTGCAGAAGGCAGAGGGTGGTGGTGGAAGGAGTACATTCAGATTGGAGGATTGTGACTAGTGGTGTCCAACAAGGATCTGTTCTAGGACCTCTACTTTTTGTGATTTTTATTAACGACCTGGATGTGGGGGTAGAAGGGTGGGTTGGCAAGTTTGCAGATGACATAAAGGTTGGTGGTGTTGTAGATAGTGTAGAGGATTGTCGAAGATTGCAGAGAGACATTGATAGGATGCAGAAGTGGGCTGAGAAGTGGCAGATGGAGTTCAACCCGGAGAAGTGTGAGGTGGTACACTTTGGAAGGACAAACTCCAAGGCAGAGTACAAAGTAAATGACAGGATACTTGGTAGTGTGGAGGAGCAGAGGGATCTCAGGGTACATGTCCACAGATCCCTGAAAGTTGCCTCACAGGTGGATAGGGTAGTTAAGAAAGCTTATGAGGTGTTAGCTTTCATAAGTCGAGGGATAGAGTATAAGAATCATGATGTAATGATGCAGCTCTGTAAAACTTTGGTTAGGCCACACTTGGAGTACTGTGTTCAGTTCTGGTCCCTTCACTATAGGAAGGATGTGGAAGCATTGGAAAGGGTACAGAGGAGATTTACCAGGATGCTGCCTGGTTTAGAGAGTGTGCATTATGATCAGAGATTAAGGGAGCTAGGGCTTTACTCTTTGGAGAGAAGGAGGATGAGAGGAGACGTGATAGAGGTGTACAAGATAATGAGGAATAGACAGAGTGGATAACCAGTGCCTCTTCCCCAGGGCACCACTGCTCAATGCAAGAGGACATGGCTTTAAGGTAAGGGGTGGGAAGTTCAAGGGGGATATTAGAGGAAGGTTTTTTACTCAGAGAGTGGTTGGTGCGTGGAATGCACTGCCTGAGTCAGTGGTGGAGGTAGATATAGAGTAGTCTCTTAAACTATTGAAGTTTAAGAGACTACTAGACAGGTATATGGAGGAATTTAAGGTGGGGGCTTATATGGGAGGCAGGGTTTGAGGGTCAGCACAACATTGTGGGCCGAAAGGCCTGTACTTTCTGTACTATTCTATGTTCTATGTTTACAACAGCAAAAATTCAACCAAACATTTATGTTCCCCAAGGCTACATCCACACTAGACTGGATAATTTTGAAAACGCCGGTTTCGTGTAAAAACGATAGGCGTCTACACCAGTCGTTGTTGAATATACCTCCGTCCACATTAAAACGGGTATTTGGGCAAATCTCTTCCTACTGGGCATGCGCAGGACACATCTGCAGAAAACAAGCGAAGAGGAAACGGTATACTTGGTGCACGTTTGTCCAGTTACAGATCGGAAAAACTTAAAAGGAAATTGCCAAACAACGGACAGCTGTTGGTTTTCGCGCAGGAGGACTTAAAACTAGAAAAACAAATACTGGGGTGTACGGAGGCAACGGACAGGGAGTTCATGGACAGTATGACCTGGCTGATGGCTCCCCCCCTCCCACAATACCAGCCTCACAGCCGCTGCAATAGCTACACATATGGACACACAGACCCCCGGGTGGCCCCACCAACATCTTCCCTACTCCCACAGAGGGGTCACCCTGGAAACATTTCCTACAGCCATAGTCTCTTCACCGATGAAAGGGACAACAGGTTTTTTAAAACCTCCGGTTACCCTGTACACACTACAACGCCCAACCAGCGTTTTCAGATTTAAGCACTCTGGAGAGCTTTTTAGAAAAGCTCTGTTTTTGGGAGAGGAAAATGCCACTTCAGTGTGGACGGAGTGTCAAAATGAAGAGAAAAAGCTTCGGTTATGGATTTATCCGGTCTAGTGTGAACATAGCCCAAGTTACACACACTACAAAGCTGAATGCTCAACAAACATATGTATATTCAACAAACATACTTGGTTTAAAAGCACATGCAGAGAATATCTTCCCAATGGCCAGGTCTTAAACAAAGAAAGAAGAGAGCAAGCCCCTTCCACATGCTATTTTATATACCCAGGATATTTGAAACTGGACACTAGACAGTTATCCAATGGGAAAAGCAGCTGCAGCTTTTAAACTAACCAATCACAATGGAAGCGACTTTGGACAATCAGAACAAGGCATGTCCCCACAGGACACTCACCCCTCAAAAGTTCTGACCCTCAGGCTAGTAGGACTCTCACGAACTCCCAACTAAGTTATACATAAAACACAAGAGTGCAATACACAGTACTGTAAACCCAATAGTCACCTCCCAGTATACTCTCGTAGTCCACCAGCCCCAAATGGCCACCACCTCCACTCTAGGGTGTAATAGCCAATGAGCTGGTCTTTTACTTCATTGTATACACTGACCCTGAGATATGATCAATCAGGTGAGTGGTGTTACCCAACCCATCAGGAATGTAGGTGCAGCTTTCTTGACCATAAGATATAGGAGCAGAAGTAGGTCATTCGGACCATCGAGTCTGCTCCGCCAGTCAATCATGGGCTTATCCAATTCTTCCAGTTATCCCCACTCCCCTGCCTTCTCCCCATACCCTTTGATGTCCTGACTAATCAAAAACCTGTCTAAGTCTGCCTTAAATGCACCCAATGAATTGGCCTCCACAGCTCCTTGTGGGAACAAATTCCACAGATTTACCACCATTTGACTAAATTAATTTCTCTGCATCTCTGTTCTAAACCAATAACAGTATAAGTGCCACTTTCCTTTGTGAGCAGGTAATACAAGGACAGTCTGACCATACCATGCTGAGAAAGGCTATCATTCAAAGCATCCTACCAACCAGCATGGGGCAAGGTGCTCATTCAGGGCACTGGGTCGATTTCATATGGCCCCACATATCAACTGCACCACCCTGTAGGAACCACAGGTGGGCCTAGGAACTGCATCTCCAGTAGGTGCCATTTAGTTCCAACAAGTGCCCAGCTTTACAACACCATTTGGCACAGACACAGCCATCCTAGGATACCGCTCCTGCTCACACTTGCCCTCCACCGTGCACCTTGTACCTGTACTCACCATACCACCTACCCCAACACCTCATCAGGTGGGGAAATCTCTTTAAGAGTCAGGATATTCCAATTAAACAAATGGCACATAGGGATATACCAGCCTTTAAAGCACTTACTCCACCAGGGCTATTAAGACTCATACTTTGTTGAGGTTGGCTGGAATAGACTATGCCCTCCCAGCTCCCCCAACTCCCCCAAAACAGAATGCCAAGACCTGAGAAGTCAGGTGATTTCTCCCAACAGTCTTTTCTTTGTCATCAAAGGAATTGATATCAGTGGCATCCCTTCTGTAATATAGTAAGGAGTCTTCATACAATTTCTGCAATCTGACCTATTGGTTCTGTGTGCAAATTCAAATGCTATCCACAGGAATGTATGACAGGACCTCCCACCACAAATCAGCATTCACTACTTTGCCATTCTGTAATGCAGGGAGAAAAAAAATGCACTTGCTCCTGATCAGTCACTGGACATGTAGAAAACACAAAAACAATAGAACTATAAGAATTGCTCCCCAAATGCTCAATTCCCTCTGAAATGTGGACATCTGATATCTGGAATAAAGTTGCCAGATTTGTACCAAATTTCAACTCAAATTTCATATGGCCACTATGAAAAATGAGTCATCTCTAAAACCAATTACAAAAACCATGGGGAAATGAGTAACGAATTAGGACACAATAAACATGTAACGTATTTAAAAAACAAGAAACAAAGTAGCAGATTAGAACACCGAAAACAAATCTTGAAGCACAAAGCCTGGGCTGTACTCTTCTCTTATAATCTCCTGAGGAACTGCAAAAATTTAGAACAGTCAATTTCTCAGAGAAACATCACTTATCAAAGAATTGATAAGGAAATAGCAACTGAATGGGGCCCAACACTTTACCAGTCTCTTAAAGGCAGAGTCCTCTCTCTCACTCACACACACAAAAGCAAACTGACGCGTATGGCTGCAGCTCACATTTCTTCACATTCAAGTCATTCACACTCTATTTACAGGGAAGGGGGATGCAATTTGAATGAGATCCCCCCACAACAACGAGGCGTGAATGTACTACCCCCACACCCCCGCCGCTGATTCCCACTGCTGGCCAAAGGATATCCTTTGCAAGGAACCCTGAATGGAATGCGAGGAATCTGGCAGAGGACAAAAGGAACCCTTATCTACAGAGGACTTGAAGAATGACCTTTCTTGCTCCTCCTGATAGTATTTCCACCTTGCACAGAGGATGGGGGTTGGAATCCTATTTACCTGCTCATCCGGAACCACAGTTTTAAGCAACGCTAAAAACATTTATTTACGGGATATGCAAGATCCCCCTCTCCCCATCTGCTTACCTAACTTTCATACTTGGCTATGTGCACCCTCTATCCATGTAATAATTGAATCTCTGTACTTGCAGGATGACCACCAGCGGGTGCTATTAAAGACAGCACTACCCCTTTTATTAGAAATACTGCTGATGTAACCACGTGTCCCACCATTCCAGAAGTTAACTCAATGTCCTCTAGTGGGATACCACTGTGGTGGTATATTTCTGTGATATGAGCCCATTGGCATAGAACTTTACTATCCTCCTCTTCTGTGCTCCACTCTGCTTGGGGTTTTAAATTCTATTCAGTAAGAGTGGGATACCCAAGTTTAACTGCTGTTGTTCCCCGAATCCATAGAGATGTATTCTCAGGGAAAGCAAGCAGTGTTCTCAAGGCATGTTGGGATGATAGGCTCCCTAAAGCACCCACCTCTCTATTAGATAGGATCAGTCCAGTACCCCCCTCATCCCATATTCTCAATAACCACACGACCAAAGACTCCCCAGCCTTTTGTCTGTACTTGTCCCCTAAACTCGCTAATTCTTTAGTGGAGAATTCTCTGAGCTCTGTGGCCTCGATATAGTCCATTATGTCATCCCCTGCACATTACTGGACCTTATCCTCCTCCCCATCCTGAGAGGAAGAAGCTGCGGTTTGATGTCCCCCACAGCAGGTATAGGAATGTGTGATCACTGACCTGGCCCCTACTGTTTCGGATACACGAGGGAGAAGGTGATATACTCGAGGATTAGACCGAGGGGTCCACTCTTCTCTCTCTTCCTATCAGTACCTCCAGTTGAATTCTGTCTTTTTTGTGTTTTGCCCCCAGCTGTCAATCTGTGGTTTTTTATTACCATGTGCTCCTGTCCCCACTCCTGTTCTACTCCGGCCCCTGTGTTACTGAGTACTCAGCCTCTCATCTGCTTCTCATTATTACCTGTATTGCTGCCACCTGTGTCTCATTGTGCTCCACCTATCATCTGCCTCTCTGTTTATTGCTCTGTGTATTTTAGTCCTGTGTTTTCACCTGTTTCTTGCCAGATTGTGCTAGTGAATTTTCCTGAGCCTTTCTAGCATTTGTATCTGTATTCTGTCCATCTGAATACTGATGCTGCCTGTTTCCTGATTCTGGTTTTTGGATTTCTCTGGATGTTTTGATCTCTGCCTGAACTTTGACGCTGACTTTGTTGGCACCTCTGGATTTGTTACTCAATTAATATCACTGTGTGCTATCACTGGGTCTGCGATTGGATCCCTGCTCCAGTGTCCTGACTCTTCCTCATTTTCATAATCCAGCCAGTTATCCCCATCTCTCAGCCCCACAGTGAGATCACTGTCCTATCTCAACATGGCTTGAAGCTTAATGGAGTCAGGTTCCCAATTGGCTCTTCGAGCTGCCTCTAAATTCAGTACTTTCATTAGCCAAGAGGCTATCTGTATATTCATCTAACTTTGTAGCCCTACTCTGAGCCATCAATAGTGATTCACTCAGAATAATACAGTGTTGACTGAGAGTTTCCAATTCATTCTTAATTTTATACTGATGCCTCACAATTGCTCCAAGCAGCCAGAAAGCATTCTGCCGGCTATCTTTCCTCCTGGGAAACCCCAATGATTTAAGTATAGAAACTATGTGACATCCCATTTCAACCCCAACAAAATCTAACTGGTGTGACCCATTTACCAGCATCCTGTAACCCATCAGTAAATTGGTGAGATGTCCAAAGTCTGCACTATTATTTGTCCACCCTGGGAATCTGCACTTCTCAAAGAGAGGGTTCTCTCTTAAATAACCTCTTAAAGAAATGCAATTCTGCCCAAAAAGCCATATCCTGCTCACAGTGCCAAATGTAATGTTCAAGTGGGTTTGTGAGTTTGGCAAGTGGTATAGAAAGCACACTCTGTGAATAGGTATATTGATCATTTATTTACAAATAGGAAAAATACGACCAAACATTTATGTTCCCCAAATTCCCAAATTTGTTTTGTGGGAAGGATGTAATAGATAAATGGAGGTCATTTAAAGGTGAAATTCTGAGGGTACAGAATCTTTATGTTCCTGTTAGGTTGAATTGAAAGTTTGAGAGAGCTGTGGTTTTCAAGGGATATTGGAAACTTGGTTTGGAAAAAGAGAGAGATCTACAATAAATATAGGTAGCTTGGAGTAAATGAGGTGCTCAAGGAATATAAAGGATGTAAAAAGAATCTTAAGAAAGAAATTAGAAAAGTTAAAAGGAGATATGAAGTTGCTTTGGCAAGTAAGGTGAAAATAAATCCAAAGGGTTTCTGCAGTTATATTAATAGCAAAAGGATAGTGAGGGATAAAATTGGTCCCTTAGAAAATCAGAGTGGACGGCTATCTGTGGAGCCAAAAGAAATGGGAGAGATTTTGAACAATTTCTTTTCTTTGGTAATCACTAAGGAGAAGGTAAGTGAAACAGGTAGGATAGTTATGGAAACTATGATGATTAAAGAAGAGGAAGTACTGGTGCTTTTAAGGAATATAAAAGTGGATAAGTCTCCAGGTCCTGACAGGATATTCCCTAGGACCTTGAGGGAAGTTAGTGTAGAAATAACAGGGGCTCTGACAGAAATATTTCAAATGTCATTAGAAATGGGGATGGTGCCGAAGGATTGGCGTATTGCTTATGTTGTTCCAATGTTTAAAAAGGGTTCTAAGAGTAAACCTAGCAATTATTGGCCTGTAAGTTTGACGTCAGTAAATTGATGGAAAGTATTCTTAGAGATGATATATAATTATCTGGATAAACAGGGTCTGATTAGGAACAGTCAACATGGATTTATGTGTGGAAAGTCATGTTTGACTAATATTTTTGAATTTTTTGAAGATGTTACTAGGAAAGTTGACGAGCGTAAAGTGGTGGATGTTGTCTATATGGACTTCAGTAAGGCCTTTGACAAGGTTCCACATGGAAGGTTCAATCGTTAAATATTAATATCAAAGTAGTAAAATGGATTCAGCAGTGGCTGGAGGGGAGATGCCAGAGAGTAGTGGTGGATAACTGTTTGTCAGATTGGAGGCCGGTGACTAGTGGTGTGCCTCAGGGATCTGTACTGGGTCCAATGTTGTTTGTCATATATATTGATGACCTGGATGATGGAGTAGTAAATTGGATTAGTAAGTATGCAGATGATACTAAGATAGGTGGAGTTGTGGATAATGAAGTAGGTTTTCAAAGCTTGCAGAGAGATTTAGGCCAGTTAGAAGAATGGGCTGAAAGATGGCAGATGGAGTTTAATGCTGATAAATGTGAGGTGCTACATTTTGGTAGGACGAGTGAAAATAGGACATACATGGTAAATGGTAGGGCATTGAAGAGGGATCCTGGAATAATGGTGCATAGTTCCCTGAAGGTGGAATCTGATGTGGATAGGGTGGTGAAGACAGCTTTTGATGTACTGGCCTTTATAAATCAGAGCATTGAGTATAGGAGTTGGGATGTAATGTTGAAATTGTACAAGTCATTGGTAAGGCAATTTGAAGTATTGTGTACAGTTCTGGTCACTGAATTATAGGAAAGATGTCAATAAAATTGAGAGGGTACAGAGGAGGTTTACTAAAATGTTACCTGGGTTTCATCTCCTAAGTTACAGAGAAAGGTTGAACAAGTTGGGTCTTTATTCTTTGGAGCATAGAAGGTTGAGGGGGGACTTGATAGAGGTATTTAAAATTATGAGGGGTATAGGTAAAGTTGACGTGGATAGGCTTTTTCCGTTGAGAGTGGGGGAGATTCAAACACAAGGACATGAGTTGAGAGTTAAAGGGCAAAAGTTTAGGGGTTACATGAGGGGGAACTTCTTTACTCAGAGAGTTGTAGCTGTGTGGAACGAGCTTCCAGCAGAAGTGGTTGAGGCAGGTTCGATGTTGTCATCTAAAGTTAAATTGGATAGCTATATGGACAGGAAAGGAATGGAGTGTTATGGGCTGAGTGCAGGTCGGTGGGACTAGGTGAGAGTAAGAGTTCGGCACGGAGTAGAAGGGCCGAGATGGCCTGTTTCCGCGCTGTAATTGTTATGTGGTTAATTACAGACACTACAAAGCCGAATACCCAACAGACATACGTACATTCAAGCAACATACTAAGTTAAAAGTACACACACAGCATACCTTCCCAATAGTCGTGTCTTAAACAAAGAAAGAAGAGAGCAAACCCTTTTCACTTGATATTTAATATACCCAGAATATCTGAAACTGGACACCAGGCAGTTATCCAATGGGAAAAGCAGCTACGACTTCTAAACTAACCAATCACAACAGAAGTGACTTTCAACAATCAGAATAAGGCGTGTCCCCACAGTACATACCCATCCTCTAAAAACATTGATCAGAAGAAGGCAATGGCAAACCACTGCTGTAGAAAAAATTTGCTGAAAGAAATCATGGTCACGGGACCATGATAACCTACGTCATATATGACATGGCACTCTAGATGCACTTGTGAATAATATTTGTACTGTATTTTTATATTCTCCAGCTAAAATATGTTCAATATTTTCTTATTAGATCCACGAGGCTTTCTTCAGCTGTAATATATATCTATTTGAATTACAATATTTCTGTGGTTGCCATTTGTCATAGTCATAGTCATACTTTATTGATCCCGGGGGAGCTGGTTTTCGTTACAGTTGCACCATAAATAATAAATAGTAATAGAACCATAAATAGTTAAATAGTAATATGTAAATTATGCTAGTAAATTATGAAATAAATCCAGGACCAGCCTATCAGCTCAGGGTGTCTGACCCTCCAAGGGAGGAGTTGTAAAGTTTGAAGGCCACAGGCAGGAATGACTTCCTATGACGCTCTGTGCTGCATCTCGGTGGAATGAGTCTCTGGCTGAATGTACTCCTGTGCCCACCCAGTACATTATGTAGTGGATGGGAGACATTGACCAAGATGGCATGCAACTTAGACAGCATCCTCTTTTCAGACACCACCGTGAGAGAGTCCAGTTCCATCCCTGGGTATATTGTGAAGGTTATTAAACATATTCTACTGATTATTTTTTCCATCTCTTTTCCTCTGAAAGTACAAACGTAGATTGATATCTTGCGGTGGCCTAAAATTTCAGATTCCTCTCCAGTGTTCCAATGTGTACCAGCCTTGTCAAAATCAATTGAACTCAATTAGAAATTCCGCTGAACTTCGATTTCACTAGAGTTGCCGACATCATCAACACAAACATTCTGTGGCCACTTTATTAAGTACACCTGTACACTTGGTAGTTAATGCAAATATAAAATCCGTTAATCATGTGGCAACAACTCAATGTATAAAAGCATGCAGACATGTTGAAGAGGTTCAAGTGTTGTTCAGACCAAACATTAGAACAGGGAAGAAATATGATCTAAGTTTTTTGACCGTGAATGATTGTTGGTGTCAGCTGGTGTGGTTTTCAATATCAGAATCAGAATCAGGATTAATATTACTGGCGTATGTCGTGAAACATATAAACATAGAAAACCTACAGCACAATACAGGCCCTTCGGCCCACAATGCTGTGCCAAACATGTACTTACTTTTGAAATTACCTAGGGTTACACAAAGCCCTCTATTTTTCAAAGCTCCATGTACCTATCCAGGAGCCTCTTAAAAGACCCTATCATATCCGCCTCCACCACCACCACCGCTGGCAGCCCATTCCATGCACTCACCACTCTCTTTGTGAAAAAAACGTACTCCTGACATCTCTGTATTTACTTCCAGGCACCTTAAAATTGTGCCCTCGCATACTAGCCATATCAGCCTGGGAAAAAGCCTCTGACGATCCACATGATCAATGCCTCTCATCATTTTATACACCTCTATCAGGTCACCTCTCATCCTACACCATTCCAAGGAGAAAAGGCTTGAGTTCACTCAACCTATTCTCACAAGGCATGCTCCCCAATCCAGGCAACATCCTTGTAAAGCTCCTCTGCACCCTTTCTATAGTTTCCAGATCCTTCCTGCAGTGAGGCAACCAGAACCAAGCACAGTACTGACAAAGGGTCTCGGCCTGAAACGTCGACTGTACCTCTTTCTAGAGATGCTGTCTGGCCTGCTGCATTCACCAGCAACTTTGATGTGTGTTGCTTGAGTTTCCAGCATCTGCAGAATTCCTGTTGTTCACCAGGTTTGACCAGGGTCCTATATAGCTGCAACATTACCTCTTGGCTCTTGAACTCAATCCCATGGTTGATAAAGGACAATGCACTATATGCCTTCTTAACCACAGAATCAACCTGCGCAGGAGCTTTGAGTGTACTATGAACTCAGACACCAAGATCCCTCTGATCCTCCACACTGCCAAGAGTCTTACCATTACCTCAAAGAGGATACTAAAAGCTTTTTTAAAGTATATAAAGAGTAAAAGACAGGTGAGAGTAGATATAGGACCAAGAGAAAATGATGCTGGAGAAATTGTAATGGGAGATAAGGAGATGGCGGAGGAACTGAATGAGTATTTTGCATCAGTCTTCACTGAGGAAGACATCAGCAGTATACCGGACACTCAAGGATGGCAGGGAAGAGAAGCGTGCGCAGTCACAATTACGACAGAGAAAGTACTCAGGAAGCTGAATAGTCTAAAGGTAGATAAATCTCCTGGACCAGATGGAATGCACCCTCGTGTTCTGAAGGAAGTAGCTGTGGAGATTGCGGAGGCATTTGTGATGATCTTTCAAAAGTCGATAGATTCTGGCATGGTTCTGGAGGACTGGAAGATTGCAAATATCACTCCGCTATTTAAGAAGGGGGCAAGGAAGCAAAAAGGAAATTATAGTCCTGTTAGCTTGACATCGGTGGTTGGGAAGTTGTCGGAGTCGATTGTCAAGGATGAGGTTATGGAGTACCTGGAGGCATATGACAAGAACTCAGCATGGTTTCCTTAAAGGAAAATCCTGCCTGACAAACCCATTACAATTTTTTGAGGAAATTACAAGTAGGCTAGACAAGGGAGATGCAGTGGATGTTGTATATTTGGATTTTCAGAAGTCCTTTGACAAGGCGCCACACGAAGCTACTTAACAAGATAAGAGCCATTGGAATTACGGGAAAGTTACATACGTGGATCGGGCATTGGCTGATTGGCAGGAAACAGAGAGTAGGAATAAAGGGGTCCTATTCTGGTTGGCTGCCAGTTACCAGTGGTGTTCCACAGGGGTCTGTGTTGGGGCTGCTTCTTTTTACGTTGTACATCAACGATTTGGATTATTGAATAGATGGCTTTGTGACTAAGTTTGCTGGTGATACGAAGATAAGCAGAGGGGCCGGAAATGCCGAGGAAACAGAGAGACTTGGATAGATTGGAAGAATGGGCGAAGAAGTGGCAAATGAAATACAATGTTGGAAAGTGTATGGTTATGCACTTTGGCAGAAGAAATAAACGGACAGACTATTATTTAAATGCGGAGAGAATTCAAAGTTCTGAGGTGCAATGGGACTTGGGAGTCCTCATACAGGATACCCTTAAGGTTAACCTCCGGGTTGAGTCGGTGGTGAAGAGGGCAAATGCAATGTTGGCATTCATTTCTAGAGGAATAGAGTATAGGAGCAGGGATGTGATGTTGAGGCTCTATAAGGCGCTGGTGAGACCTCACTTGGAGTACTTTGGGCAGTTTTGGTCTCCTTATTTAAGAAAGAATGTGCTGACGTTGGAGAGGGTACAGAGAAGATTCAATAGAATGATTCTGGAATGAGAGGGTTAACATATGAGGAATGTTTGTCCGTTCTTGGACTGTATTCCTTGGAGTTTAGAAGAATGAAGGGGGACCTCATAGAAACATTTCGAATGTTGAAAGGCATGGACAGAGTGGATGTGGCAAAGTTGTTTCCTATGATGGGGGAGTCTAATACAAGAGGGCATGAGTTAAGAATTGAAGGGCGCCCATTCAGAACGGAGGTGCGAAGAAATTTTTTTAGCCAGAGGGTGGTGAATCTATGGAATTTGTTGCCACAGGCGGCAGTGGAGGCCAAGTCATTGGGTGTATTTAAGACAAAGACTGATAGGTATCTGAGTAGCCAGGGCATCAAAGGTTATGGTGAGAAGGCGGTGGAGTGGGACTAAATGGGAGAATGGATCAGCTCATGATAAGATGGCGGAGCAGACTCAATGGGCCAAATGGCGGACTTCTGCTCCTTTGTCTTATGGTCTTATAGTCATTAATACTATATTCTGCCATCATATTTGACCTACCAAAATGAACCACCTCACAGTTACCTGGGTTGAACTCCATCTGTTACTTCTCAGCCCAATTTTGCACCCTTTTGATGTCCCGCTGTAAACTCTTACAGCTCTCCACACTATACACAGCACCCCCAACCTTTGTGTCATCAACAAATTTACTAACCCAGCCCTCCACTTCTTCATCCAGGTCATCTATAAAAATCATGAAGAGAAAGGGTCCCAGAACAGATCCCTGAAGCACATCACTGGTCACCGAACTCCCTGCAGAATATGACCTGTCTACAACCACTGTGTCTTCTGTGAGCAAGCCAGTTCTGGATCCACAAAGCAAGGTCCCCTTGGATCCCATGCCTCCTTACTTTCTCAATAAGTCTTGCATGGGGTACCTTGTCAAATGCCTTGCTGAAATCCATATACACTACATCTACGGCTCTACCTTCATCAATGTGTATAGTCACATCCTCAAAGAATTCAATCAGGCTTGTAAGGCATGACCTGCCTTTGACAAAGCTATGCTGACTATTCCTAATTATATTATGCCTCTCCAAATGTTCATAAATCCTGCCTTTCAGGATCTTCTCCATCAACTTACCAACCACTGAAGTAAGACTCACTGGCCTATAATTTCCTGGGTTATCTCTACTCCCTTTCATGAATAAGGGAACAGCATCCGCAACCCTCCAATCTTCCGGAACCTCTCCTGTCCTCATTGATGACACAAGGATAATTGCCATAGGCTCAGCAATCTCTCCCTCACCTCCCACAGTAGCCTGGGGTACATTTCATCCGGTCCCGGAGACTTATCCAACTTGATGCTTTCCAAAAGCTCCAGCACATCCTCTTTCTTAATGTCCATATGCTCAAACTTTTCAGTCCACTGTAAGTCATCCCTACAATTGCCAAGATCCTTTTCCGTAGTGAATACTGAAGCAAAGTACCCATTAAGTTTCTCTGCTGTCTCCTCCGGTTCCATACACACTTTTCCACTGTTACAGTTGATTGGTCCTATTCTCTCACATCTTATCCTCTTGTTCTTCACATACTTGTAGAATGCCTTGGGGGTTTCTATAATCCTGCTCACCAAGGCCTTCTCATGGCCCCTTCTGGCTCTCCTAATTTCATTCTTAAGCTTCTTCCTGCTACCCTTATAATCTTCTAGATCTCTATCATTACCTAGTTATTTGAAACTTTCGTAAGCTTTTCTTTTCTTCTTGACTAGATTTTCAACAGCCTTTGTCCACCATGGTTCCTGTACCCTACCATCCTTTCCCTGTCTCATTGGAACGTATCTATGCAGAATACCATGCAAATATCCCCTGAACATTTGCCACATTTCTTCCGTACATTTTCCTGAAAACATCAGCTCCCAATTTATGCTTCCAAGTTCCTGCCTGATAGCTTCATGGTTCCCCTTACTCCAGTTAAATGCTTTCCTAACTTATCTGTTCCTAAAGGAGATAGAATTGTGATCACTATCTCCAAGTTCTCTCCCACTGAGAGACTTAACACCTGACCAGGTTCATTTCCCAATAGCAGATCAAGTACAGCCTCTCCTCTTGTAGGCTTATCTACATATTGTGTCAGGAAACCTTCCTGAACACACCTAACAAACTCCACCCCATCTAAAACTCTTGCTCTCAGGAGATGCCAATCAATATTTGGGAAATTAAAATCTCTCATCATGACAACCCTGTTATTATTACACTTTTCCAGAATCTGTCACCCTATCTGCTCCTTGATGTCCCCGTTACGTTTGGGTGGTCTAGTAAAAACACCCAGAAGAGTTATTGACCCCTTCCTGTTTCTAACTTCTACCCACAGAGACTCAGTAGGCAATCCCTCCATAACTTCCTCCTTTTCCGCAGTGGTGACACTATCTCTGCTTAGCAGTGCCACGCCCCCACCTCTTTTGCCTCCTTCCCTGTCCTTTCTGACACATCTAAAGCCTGGCACTCTTAAGTAATCATTTCTGCCCCTGAGCCATCCAAGTCTCTATAATGGCCACAACATCATAGCTCCACGTACTGATCCACGCTCTAAGCTCATCCGCTTTGTACATGATACTTCTTGCATTAAAATAGACACATCTCAACCATCGGTTTGAGCACATCCCTTCTCTCTCACCTGCTTATCCTCCCTCACACACTTTCTCCAAGCTTTCTCTATTTGTGAGCCTACAGCCCTTCCTCAGACTATTCAGGTCAGTTCCCACCCCCCAACAATTCTAGTTTAAACTCTCCCCAATAGCCTTAGCAAACCTCCCTGCCAGGATATTTGTCCCCCCTCTCATTCAAGTGCAACCTGTCCTTTTTGTACAGGTCACACCTGACCCAAAAGAGGTCCCAATGTTCAGAAATCTGAATCCCTGTTCCCTGCTCCAATCCCTCAACCACGCATTTATCCTCCACCTCACTCTATTCCTATACTCAGTATCACATGGCACAGGCAGTAATTCCGAGGTTACTACCTTTGAGGTCGTGCTTCTCAACTTCCTTCCTAACTCCCTGTTGTCTGTTTTCAGGACCTGCTCCCTTTTCCTACCTAAGTCGTTGGTACCAATATATACAATGACCTCTGGCTGTTTAGCTTTCCACTTCAGGATACCGTGGAGTAGATCAGGAACATCCCAGACCCTGGCACCTGGGAGGCAAACTACCATCCTGTGTCCACAGAATTGCCTGTCTGCCCCCCTAACTATAGAGTCCCCTATCACTGCTGCCATCCTCTTCCTTTCCCTACCCTTCTGAGCCACAGGGCCAGACTGTGCCAGAGGTGTGGCCACTGTCGCTTCCCCAGGTAGGCTGCCTCCCCCCACCCCCCAACAGTACTCAAACAGGAGTACTTATTGTTAAGGGGGACAGCCACAGGGGTACTCTCTAGTATCTGACTCCTGCCCTTCCTCTCCTGACTGTTACCCACTTATATGTCTCTCGAGGCCCCGATTTAACTACTTGCCTATAGCTCCTCTCTATCACCTCCTCACTTTCCTCCTCATTTTGTTGTTTTGTGACAGCAATACAATGCAATATATATTAATAAAATATCTAAATTACAATATGAGATATATTATAAAATTATACAAGTAGTGTAAAAAGAGGAATAAAATAGTGTGGTAGTGTACATGGGTTCATTGTCCATTCAGGAACCTGATAGTGGAGGGGAAGAATCTGTTCCTGGAATGTTGAGTGTGTGTCTTCAGGCTCCTGGACCTCTTCCTTGAAAGAAGCAATGAGAAGAAGGCATGTCCTGGGTGATTGTGCCCTTAGTGACAGCTGCCTTCTTTTTGAGGCATTGCCTTTTGCAGGTGTCCTCGATGCTGGGGAGGCTGGTGATCACGATGGAGCTGTCTGAGTTTCAACTTTGTCAAGTGACCAGCAACAACGAATATAGAATTGAGTCAAGTTTTAGAAACAAACATAAACATTTATTAAACTCTGCTCAACAATAGCAAAAAGTATTCAAACGACTAACTTAACCGGAAGTTAACTGCTATACAGCAACGCTGGAACAGTTCTTAAAGTGGTAATTTCAAACACAATTCTTAAAGTGGTAAATTTGATCACAGTTTAAAGTGGTAAATTTGAACACAGTCTTAAAATGGTAAATTCAAACACAGTTCTTAAAGTGGTAAATTTGAAAGTCCAAGTGATTTACAGAGTCAATAAGGCGGGACTTCTCTGGAAACGGATTTCTTCGAAGATGTGACATTACTGCTGATTCTCTCCAAAGGATTCACGACAAAGGAAATAAAACAGCTTAAAGGAACTGACCCTTTCCTGGCGAATGAACACTGCAAAAAACCTTCCTGATCTTACAGGTGTTATCTCAGATGCAGGTCACTATTTCTGAACGAAGATTCAATAAGGTCGATCCTTTATGAAACTGCCGAACGATACCAACTTTACTCAATCCTTCAGGTTCCCGTACTTTAGTAAAGTATTCACCCTCCAATATTAGACTGTAAAGGCAAATCAAAAATACACCAGACAAAACTGGCAGCAGTTGGCAAAACTGCCGGCACAGCGATGTTACCTTACAATAGAAAGTAAAACTCCACTTTAAAATGAAACTGCGTCATAAGACAAATACGCAGCATAACGGAATAACTGACGAACTAACGAAACTAACTAAACTGTGTAACAACAGGGGTTTCCTGTTATATACCTGTTGAGAACATGTCATCACGTGACCTCACACTGGCGGGAAAATTACATCACCCCACCATCACAAGACCATTACATCATGCTCACAAGATACTCAATTACATCATGGTCATAAGACAGTCACAAGATACCCATGAGGTATGTAACACCACCCTCCAAAAAGGGAAAATTTTGGTCTTATGAGCAAAATTTTAACAATTAACTATTTACAAAAAAAAATACAAATGTATAAAATCTACAACATACACAATATACACAGTATTATCATGCAGCACCTTGCAAACTAATATACAGTAGGAGTGTTACAAATGTTAAAATACCACTCCATCAAAAAATTACATTGTACCTTCAACATCTACAAAGGTTTGTAGATAGACAGGCAGCAATCACATTATCTTTACCTTTAATCTGAGTTATCAAAATATTACACTCCTGTAACATCAAACTCTGTTGCTGAATTGAAGTCTGATTTATTTCCTTAACCATTTTCCTTAACCAAGCCTGGACCTTCAAAATAACCAAGGTAAGTCATAGTGGCATGACCAAATTCACTTTTAGCTAAGTTAATAGTTAAGTTAGCTTTTGAAAGCCTTTCAAATAGTTTCTCCACCGCAGTAATATGTGCTTCCCAAGTATCATTTCCTGTAACTAAATCATCAATGTAGGCATCTGTATCTTTTACCCCATGAATCACAGAATTAATCATCTGCTGGAAAGAACCTGGTGCATGCTTCATCCCAAAGGGAAGTGCATTATATTCATATAACCCAGATGGGGTTACAAGTGCAGAAATATCTCTACCTCTATCTATCAATCTCTCTACCTCTACACACCAATAACCTTTTAACAAATCAATCTTTGTAAGGAACTTTGCTTTTCCCACTTTATCCACACAATCATCCACTCTAGGGATTGGATATGTATCAGTTTTTGTCACAGCATTCACCTTCCTGTAATCAGTCCAAAACCGAATACTACTGTCTGGCTTAGGCACCATTACACATGGTGAACTCCAATTCAAATTAGAAGGTCTAATAATATTATTCCCTATCATATACTTAATTTCTTGTTCAGCAAGTTCACATTTTTCCATGTTCATCCGATATGGATGTTGCTTTATGGGTTTGTCATCTCCAACATCTACATCATGTGAAGCTACTGTGGTTCTTTTAGGAACATCTGGAAATAAATCCCTATATTTAAAAAATAACTGCTTCATCTGCTGCCTCTGCTCTGGCTGTAAATGAACTAATTTCTCATCAATATTTTCCAGAATTGTTGAGTTTGATAATCTGGCAGAAGTGATTTTGGGTTTAAAATGAGTTTCAGATGAATCATCCATTAAATTCCTAGTGGGAACAGACTCATTATTATGGACCACAACAGTCATAGTAGCGGACTGTTTCTCATAATATGGTTTTATCATATTTATATGACACAGCTGTGTTGGCCTTCTTCGATCTGGTGTTTTTATCATATAATCCACATCATTAACTTTAGATACAGGTGTCCTCTGTTTTTCGAACATTCGCTTTATGAAACCTCGCTGTTATGAAAGACCTACATTAGTTACCTGTTTTCGCTAACAGAAGGTGTTTTCACTGTTATGAAAAAAAAGCAGTGCGCGATAAAGGCAGCGTGCGCTCCGAACAGCCAAGCTGCTCCCCTGGAACTGCATTCTAGCCGGCATTGCTTAAACACGTGCCTGTGAGCAGCTGTTAGCAAGATCAGTTCTAAGGTATCAGAAAAGCATAAAAAAGCTCATAGGGTGTTACACTTAGCGTAAAACTAGACATGATTAAGCGTTTGATCGTGGTGAACGAAGTGAGGACAAAATGAGTTTGGCTTGTGGAAGCTGACGAAGATGATATTGAAGAGTTTTTGGCATCCCATGACCAAGAACTGATAGATGAAGAGCTGATGCAATTGGGAGAAGAAAGGATAACAATCAAAACCAAATGCAGTAGCGAACGGACCGAAAGTGAAGTCGTCCAGGAACTGAATGTGAAGCAACTACGTGAGATTCTCGCTGCAATTATTGCAGAAAAGTACGACTTTAATTTTGAAAGGGTACGTAGATTTAGGGCATATTTGCAGGATGGTTTGAGCGCTTACAAAGAACTGTATGATAGAAAAATGCGCGAGGCTAAGCAGTCAAGCATACTGTTATTTTTCAAGCCTTCCACATCAGCCACAGCAGACTACGAAACTTGACCTTCGACATCGAGGCAGGCAGACATAGAAGAAGATGACCTGCCTGCCCTGATGGAAACAGACAATGATGAGATGACACCTCAGTGTCCCACCACCCCAACCCCCGGGCTGCGGACCGATACCTTGCCGCTGTAGATGGGACGCACCCAGCACATCTTTAAGAAAAAAGCCGAAATAAACATACTAATTAATTAGGTGCCACCCGACATTTTCGCGCTGGGTGGCACCTAATTAATTAGCTTGTTTATTTTGGCTTTTTTCTTAAAGATGTGCTGTGTGAGTCCCAGCTACCGCTGCATTCTCCGCAGATCGGTATCAGTTCACTGTCCGGAGGTTGGGGACCACTGCACCACCCCAACCTCCGACGACACAGCCTAACACACCATCATCAGTGTGCTCGGCGCTGACTTCTCAATTCCAGTAAGTGATACTACACTGTACATACATTATTTCTACTTTATATAGACTATGTTTTTCTGTGTTATTTGGTATGATTTGGCAGCTTCATAGCTTAAAGGTTACTGGAGAGCGCTTGCACGTGTTTTTGCCAACAGCGCTTGCATGAGATTTTCTGCCAACGGCACTTGCATGAGATTTTCGCTCCGTAGAACAGTTCAGTAATGATTGTGGAAAAGTATTTCTACTTTATATAGGCTGTGTATTTATCATATCATTCCTGCTTTTACTATATGTTACGGTTATTTTAGGTTTTATGTGTTATTTGGCATGATTTGTTAGGTTATTTTTGGGTCTGCGAACGCTCACAAAATTTTCCCATATAAATAAATGATAATTGCTTCTTCGCTTTACGACATTTTGGCTTATGAACCGTTTTATAGGAATGCTCTACTTTCGGATGGCGGGGCAAACTTATATATGTTACTGTTATTTGGCATGATTTGGTAGGTTTTTTTTGGGTCTGTGAACGCTCACAAATATTTCCCATAAAAATAAATGCTAATTGCTTCTTCACTTTACGACATTCCAGCTTACGAACTGTTTCATAGGAACACTCTACCTTTGGATGGCGGGGGAAACCTGTATGACCTCATAAGGACCATGAAATTTAGTTTGTAAACGGTTCATTTGCACTGGGAAAAGAACCAACACCTTATTTCCAGGCTTAAATGACCTTATTCTAGCTTCCTTATCATACCAAGTCTTTATTTTCTCCTGATCCGATTTTGAATTTTCCTTAGCTAAGCTACAAGCTTTATGTAATCTTTCTTTAAATTTTAAAACATAATCCAACAAATTAGTATGTACCTCTTTATTAATCCACTGTTCTTTTAACAAGGCCAAAGGTCCTCTAACTCTATGCCCAAACACAAGTTCAAAGGGACCAAAACCTAGGGATTCATGCACTGACTCCCATACTGCAAATAGAAGTAAACGTACGCCCTCATCCCAGTCAATTTCATTTTCCACACAATACGTCCTAATCATGGTTTTGAGGGTAGAATGGAACCTCTTCAAGGCTCCTTGCCACTCTGAATGGCATGCAGATGAAATAATCTGTTTTGCTCCCAGTTTATAAACTATCTGCTGGAACAATCCAGACATAAAATTACTACCTTGATCAGATTGTATTTCCTTAGGCAATCCAAAATAAGTAAAGAATTTTATAAGAGCCTTTATTACAGTTTTAGCTGTTATATTCCTAAGTGGTATTGCCTCTGGAAACCTAGACGCTGTGCACATGAAATTTTGGTTTTTGGCAATGGGCCTACACAGTCTATAATAATTTTGGAAAACGGTTCACCAAATGCGGGAGTAGGTTTCAGTGGGGCCACTGGAGTAACTTGATTAGGTTTACCCACAATCTGACAAGTATGACACGTTTTGCAATATGTCACCACATCTTTTCTTAAACTAGGCCATTAAAATGTTTTAAGATCTTGTTTGCAGTTTTCTTCACACCTTGATGGCCACCCAAGGGCATAATATGAGCCATAGTTAAAATCTCATTCCGATAAACTTTAGGAACTACTACCTGGTGAAAAACCTTCCATTCCTCACTTGCAGGAATTGTAGGTGATCTCCTCTTCCTCGTTAATACTTCCTTCTCAAAATAATATCCTACTGGCACCTTCTCAATTTCACTATCCGGAAGAGCTTATTCCTTTAATTTATTAATCTCAGGGTCACTACTCTGCTCTGCTATCATCTCCTTCCGAGATAGAGACAAATCTTCATGCTCAGACTTACTACAAGAATCTTGATCAAACAATGAAGATAAGAAAGTTTCTGACACACCCTCAAAATTCGAATCCCAAATTGAACAGTCATGGGTAACAGACCCATCCTGCACATCAATCTTTTTAGCCATAGCTCGGGTTACAACACAAGAGAAATCCATGTTAGAATCCACCTTTAGTTCCTCAGAAATACGCTTTATTGTCAAATGCACTTCAGGAAAAACTTGTCCATCTGCTAAGTCATTCCCTAACAATACAGAAACATAATTCATGGGTAAATTAGTTTGTCATCCTACTTTAACAGGTCCTGTCACTAACCCTGACCTTAAATTTACTTTATGCAAATGTACAGGCAGAAGGGCACTCCCAACACCTCATATATAGTTTACCTCATCAATGTCAGACTCACCACTAATCTTTAGAACACTGTCTAACATAAGTGACTGAGAAGCTCCAGTATCCCTAAGGATTTTTATTGGCAACGGAGTGGATCTCTCTTTCAAGGATACAAATCCTTCAGTTATAAAATGATCATGTCCCCTCTTAACTTGGTCAGACTCTGACAAAGCTTCATTTGTATTTATCGAACCCTGTGGATTTACAGGTGTTTCAATATGTTGCATACAAGCATCTGAGACTGCTTCCTTCTCCTCCTCCTTCAATCAGAAGCAGTTAGCTATTATATGACCAGGATTCTTACAATAATTACAAACAGGACCAAAATGTCTTTCCTTCACATGTTTCCCTACATTCTTACCTTTCTCACTAACTTCTGATTTAATTTCTGGTTTACCTTGACTCTCTGTGCTATTTTTGCTTTTAAAAGTTCTACCTGGAAGAAATTTACTCTTATGGATTAAAGCATACTCATCTGCTAATTTAGCAGACTCCCGCAATGTAGCAGTGTCCCTCTCATTTAAGTATATCCTTACTTCAACAGGGATGCTTCTTTTAAATTCCTCCAATAAAATCAACACTTTTAATATATTATACTGCCCATTCACATTTTTAGAGGAAACCCATTGCTCAAAACACATAGATTTATCATAGGCAAATTCCACGTAAGATTTTTCCACAGATTTCTTCAAATTTCTGAATCTTTCTCTTTAAGCTTCTGGAACCAGTTCATTTGCTTTCAGTATATGCTGCTTCACAATATCATAATCAAGTGCTTGCTCAGCAGTTAAAGCTGTATAAACTTGTTGTGCCTTACCTTTAATTACTAGCCATTTCTCTTTCGGTCATTCTGAAATTAGAGCATCAGTTTCGGAAGGTTGGAAACCTGTTTTATTAAGTGGAGGAGCCAATATAACTTCCCCACTAGCAACAAACTGTTTCCTAGAACCGGAAGCCTGAGTCTCGGACCTTAACTGCTCTATCGCTTGCTCAAACTCCCTCTGTTTATTTGCAGCTTCTAACCGACTTTGTTCCAAATCAGCTTCTAATTGTTTCTGTTTTAAATCAGCTTCTACTCTAAGCTTTTCTAATGTTACCTATTCCAGGTGTAACTGCATCGCTGCTTTACTTACAGGGAACCTATCTAACTCTGCTTCATCAAAAACTCCCGAATTTATATAGTGTTCTGTGATTTTCCTCTGAATTACTGGCTTTGTTGTAACCTTTGAAATTCCTTTAAGGTCCAACCTTCTAGCAATCTCGGATACATCACCCTTTTTCGCCTTTGCTAATAACTCTGGGTCTGGTGATGCCATAAACATGCCAATATTCATTGCTGCCGAATACCACCCACAGACCAATCAAACAAAAGAATTAGGTATTTCCCTTTTCCAAATCAGATTGATAATTAAACAAGCACTTAAGCTCAAAAATGGAACAACCCAGATGAGCCCCAAATTTTGTCATGTGACCAGCAACAATGAATATAGAATTGAGTCAAGTTTTATAAACAAACATAAACATTTATTAAACTCTGCTCAACAATAGCGAAAAGTATTCAAAGGATTAACTTAACCGGAAGTTAACTGCTATACGGCAACGCTGGAACAGTTCTTAAAGTGGTAAATTCGATCACAGTCTGAACTGGTAAATTTGAACACAGTCTTAAAATGGTAAATCCGAACACAGTCTTAAAGTGGTAAATTCGAAAGACCAAGTGATTTACAGAGTCAATCAAGAGAGGCTTCTCTAGAAACGGATTTCTTTGAAGATGTGACGTTACTGCTGTTTCTCTCCAAAGGATTCATGACGAAGGAAATAAAACAACTTAAAGGAACTGACCTTTTCCTGGCAAATGAACACGGCAAAAATCTTCCTGATCTTACAGGGGTTATCTCAGATGCAGGCCACTCTTTCTGAATGAAGATTCAATAAGGTCGATCTTTTATGAAACTGCCGAATGACACCAACTTTACTCAATCCTTCAGGTTCCTGTAATTTAGTAAGGTCTTCACCCTCCAATACGAGACTGTAAAGGTAAATCAAAAATACACCAAACAAAACTGGCAGTGATTGGTGAAACTGCCGGCACAACGATTTTACCTTACAATGGAAAGTAAGACTCCACGAAACTGCACCATAAGACGAATACGCAGCATAACGGTGTAACTGATGAACTAACAAAACTAACTAAACTGAATAACAACAGAGGTTTCCCATTATATACCTGTTGCGAACATGTCATCATGTGATCTCACACTGGTGGGAAAATTACATCAACCCACCATCACAAGACCATTACATCATGCTCACAAGATACTCATTAAAATCATGGTCATAAGACAGTCACAAGATACCCACGAGGTATTTAACAACTTTAACAGCTTGATCAGATCCTTTATTCACAGCTTTATCAGGAGACAGTAAATCAAATAACCGTGCGTAACAACTGTGGTGTGCAGAAGAGCATCTCTGAATGCACAACACATTGGACTTTGAAGTGGATGGGTTACAGCAGCAGAATGTATACTCAGTAGCCACATTGCTAGGTGCAGGAGCTACCCAATAAAGTGGCCACTGAATGTGTGAAACTATCAGTAGTCTTCAGATTACTCATGGCCTCAATATTCCCTTCTGTTTGTCCAAAAGGAGGGAAACAGTCAATGTCAAAGATGAATAAAAAAAAAGACCAGAAGACCATCAGACATAGGAGTAGAATTAGGCCATTTGGCCCTTCAAATTTGCTCTGATTTCCAGCATCTGCAGATTTCTCCTGTTTGTGCTCAGTCCTGCAATGAACATTGACGTAGTTACCACCGATTAATGCCATGCCATTCCCATCCTGAACTACATTCGTGTAGTGAATTAGAATCCAAAAAAACAATGAATTTGCACAAGGAGTAGTCAAAGTGTTAAGTAGTAGTAAATAATATGTGGCACTTTATGATGAACATTATTGTTTAAAGCTACAAGAATGCTTCAAATTATGACTTCAACATTTTGTAAATGCAAGGCTACAATGAGACGTAGATCAATGAAAGAAGTTAGATGTCTAGGAAAGTACTGACGATTGGGAGTAAATGGGGGTGACATGGATGGTTGTAAAGTGATTTTTGTAAGTTCCAGCTGTTTATTTTTCTCGCCTTTTTCTGGTAACAGCCTGGCACCTTCCTGCTGCTTGATGATGACTTCTCTGATGCTGAACTCTAAAACTCAAAAAGGTTCATTTTCCTTTATTTCAAAATTGATGCATTAGTTCATGCCCAGAGTGAAAAGCAGTATTCTGAACAGAGCTGAGATAAAATATTAGCTAAGGTCTTAACTCTGCTCCCAACATACAAGAAAAAAATTCTTGCAAGCCAAACAATATCAGTTTTAATAGTCAACCTTACTGCGGTAACACCCTCTTCAAGGAAGCCTCACACTATTGTACTTAATGCACTAATCTGATATAGTGCATAAGGAATACAGCTGAGGCATGTTGCTGCTGGAAATGCTAATATGTGGTGGATTTGGAAGAGAACATGGTGGATTTGATGATATAACATCTTGATAAATGTGCAAACTTAACAGAGGGGGTTTAAATCAATTTTATGCAGAAGAGTACAGTGCAATGGCTACCTCAAAGAACATATTTTCCTTGGTTTTATACTCCAGATCTACCAAATAGGCAGTAACTCCAAAGTGAGTACACGATTACATCTGATTCTGAACACATGTGCTTCTTGCATGTGTTGCTTGCTTGATTCAAAAAGGATGCAAGAACGCTAGTTAAGTTTCTCCTCACTTAAAACTAGATTGCTGATTCAATATGTAACACTCTCACTACCACCCGCTCAGATCAACTTACCCAGAAGCATTCTTGTAGCAGATGTCTGCAGGTTGTACATTCTGTACTTTTAAATTTATTGGCATTTAATTGGACAAACTAAGGGTTCTGACTGGCTCATTTTTAAAGCTTAAAGGAGGAAAATAGTCAATAGAATATTCTTGCTTTTTAAGGTATGTGTCATCTTCATTTTCTGATCAATAATTTGGTTCCACTGCAGAATCCAGGTGATGTGAGTGACAGAAACACATAGGTGTACAGTCCACAGGTGTACAACAAATATCTATATGAAATTATTATTTATTTCAAGGGCAATTTTGAAATAAGTAGTGATTTTACATAGATACCTATTATATCACATTCAAAAGGAATGAAAAGAATGGGTGCATTCATTTCTAAAGAGTTAGGTAGAAGCAGGCTTTTGCTTGTGAAGTTTGAATTCTATACATTCCTGATTTTCAAATAGTTCAAAGAAATAATATGCTTTTGCAGTAGCCGAAACAGGCGAAGGAAAGGGAACAAAATGTTTAACTCTTAAATAATTTCTTCAAAGCTATTTTGCACCATTTGTAGTGTAGTGGTTAGTGTATTGCTTTACAGCACCCATGATCAGTGACTGGGATTCAATTCCTGTTGCTGTCGGTGAGGGGATTATACGTTCTCCTTGTGATTCCTGTTGGTGTCGGTGAGGGGTTTATACGTTCTCTCTGTGATTCCTGCTGCTGTCGGTAAGGGGTTTATACGTTCTCTCTGTGATTGCGTGAGTTTCCTCCTGGTGATCCAGTTTCTTTCCACCTTCCAAAGATGTATGCGTTAGATTTTCTAAGTTGTGGGCATGCTATGTTTGTGCCAGAATCATGGCAATATTTGCAGGCAGACCCAACACAGTTGCGATGCAAATGACACATTTTACCGTATGTTTCAATGTTTATATATACATGTGACAGATGAAGTTAATCTTTAAATCTTTATTGTCTTTGATTTATTGTACTATAAATTATGCAAGAACCCATATAAATCCACAAAAATCTATCACCTGAAAGACAGTAATTAAGTACATTACACCGCAGTTACTTATTCAGTATATTTCCTGCTGCCATTTTTATATCTGACTCAGATGAAAGTATGCTGAATAAATAATAATGAAATTATAAATCCATAAAAAGCCATAATTTCCCCTAATGTCATACCGAATCCACTATTTCCAGTTGTAGGCCTCTTGGTATTCTGAGGCCTGAGCAGCGTTTTTGTTTTGTAACTGAAATATTATTTGCTTCTTTGATCCTGGTTTTTTTATTTCTTTGCTTTATAGTCTTGCTTTGAAATGCAAAGCATGATGGGATAATCAGGTCTGAACATGAACTTGCTGAGTTCAAATTATCTGCCATGTATCAAGAGTGACTATACTTCAAAAGTAAAGAACTTTAGGGTGTCCCTAAGGCATTATATAAAAGTCCTTTCTTTCTTTCAGTACCTTCTGTGCTTCATTATTTTATTACTTTAATAATGCAAAAATACATTTTAATTTGATTCCATACATATCTTTTCCTTTTGTTGTGCTGCTTCTCTTTACTGCAGAAACCTGACCTGATTTTGCCACTTCCTGTGTATGTTCTTTTAACCAGCCTCATTGAAGGTAGTGTGGCATTATAAAATTGCAAATTTTATATCTTTGTTCAAAGTGACACCATTTAATCTTCATTTTACGCAAACATTATTATTCAAAAATGCAGCTTATCTTAATCTATTGATTTATTAAGAATACAAAAGCTGCTGAAGGAATTTAGCAGGTCAGATGGCATCTGTGGGGGCAAAGGGATAGCTGACATTTTGTGTTGACACCCTGGATCAGCACTGAGAGTGTAAAGGGGAGATAGCTAAGATAACGAGGTGAGGGGAGGCGGGAGCTGGCAAGTGATAGGTGGATATAGGTGAGGAGAATCTGAAAGAGCTCTTCCAGGTGAGCCAGAGATTCATGTGCACTTCTTCCAACCTCGTCAGTGCAGAGTTCCCCAGTGGTTATTCCTCTCAGCAACAAATATACCCCCTTGGATACAGCTGGGGAAGTGACCTATCAGGGCACAGCAGCAGCAGCCAGGCCGATCTCAGCAGGGAAGGGTAAAATCAGGCAGAGTGACAGTGATAGGACACTGGATAGTTAGGGGGACAGACAGGAGATTCTGTGGCTGCGAAGCAATTCCAAGATGGTGTGTTGCCTCCCAAGCTGCAGAAGATTCTCAAGAGCGAGGGTAAGCAGCCAGAGGTCATGGTGCACAGTGGCACCAATGGCATAAGTAGAAACGGGGAAAAAGTCCTGTGCAGTGAGTACAAGGAGTAAGGTAAGACATTGAGGAGCAGGGCATCCAAGGTAGTAATCTCTGGATTACTCCCCATGCTAGTCAGAGCAGGAATGGGGTGATAGTACAAATGAAGGAGTGGCTGAGGAAGTGGAACAGGGGACAGGGTTTCAGAATTGTGGATCATTGGGATGTCTTCTGGGGCAAGTATGAACTGAACAAAAGGGATCAGTTATACTTGAACCCGATGGGCACCATTATCTTTGTGGAGAGATTTGCTGGAGCTGTTGGTATGCCTTTAAACTAATTTGGCAGGGGAATGGGAACTGGGGTAGGACTGAAGATGGATTGGTTGGCACACAAGTCGATGCATTGTTAGGAGACTGTGAGGAAGGGGAGGCAGATGATTGGGGAAAATCGCAGTCAGTGGGATGAGCTGAGGTGTAACATGGGGGCACAATCAAAAAGGGTGATGAAATTAGTACTTAATGTGTTATATTTGAATGCATGCAGTAAACAGAATATGATAGATGATCTTGTAGTGCACTTAGAGATTAACAGGTATGATGTAGGCATCACTGAGTCATGACTAAAAGAGGTTTATAGTTGCGAAATTAACATCCAAGTGTACGCAGTGTATTGAAAGGACAGGCAGGTAAGCAGATGGGACAGGGTGGCTCTGATGGTAGAAAATGGAATCAAATCCTTTGGAAGAGGTGACATAGGATCAGAAGATGTAGAATCCTTGCTGGTAGAGTTAAGAAACTGTAATGGTAAAAAGATCCTGATGAGAGTTATATACAGGCCTCTGAACAGTAGCCAAAATGTTGGATATAAATTACAACGGGTGATAGAAAAGGCATGTAATAAGGACACTGTTACAATAGTTATGGGAAATTTGAATATGCAGATGGTTGGGAAAATCAGGTTGGTGCTGGATCCCAAGAGAAGGGATTTATATAATGCCTATGAGATGGCTCTTTAGAACTGCTTGAAGGAAAAGGTAATTCTAGTCAGGTGTTGTGTAATGAAGCAGATTTGATCAGGGAGCTTAAGGTAAAGGAACTCTTAGGAGGCAGTGATTATAATATGATATATGATAATAAGAGCATTCTGACTGGCTGCGGAGGGGAGGCTACTGCACAGGGTTGAAGTTGTCAAATTAGTCACTCCATCATGGGTACTAGCCTCCATAGTATCGAAGGCATCTTCAAGGAGCAGTGCCTCAGAAGACTGGCTTCCATCATCAAGGACCCCCACCAACTAGGACTTGCCTTCTTCTCGTTGTTACCATCAGAAAGGAGGTACAGAAGTCTGAAGGCACACATTTAGTGATTCAGGAACAGCTTCTCCCTTCTGCCATCCAATTTCTAAATGGACACTGAACCCCTGACCACTATCTCATTACTTTTTTTTGATTTATTGCTGTTTTTTGCGCTGCTTATTTTAACTTAATTATTTAATTTACATATACAGTTAGTAATTTTTTAATATTTCAATTCATTTTTTTCTACATTCATTTTCATTTTTTTCATTTTTCTATTCATTTTTTCTATATTTATCATGTATTGCATTGTACTGCTACTGCAAAATTAACAAATTTCATGACATAGGCCAGTGATATAAAACCTGATTCTAATTCTTGTTCACTCTGCACTTTCAGAGGGACAAGGTAAAGGCAGATGTATCAATATTACAGTGATTTGGATGATAACGATTTGGATGATAGAATTATTGGCGTTGTGCCCTGGTTTGAAAACAATACAGAGGGAGGTGGTCCACCTACTTTTGTCACAGGAAAAAAATTTGCACAACATAAGATTTTTGCACACACTGACTACTAAAAATTAGAGGACATTGTAGGTGGAGGGGCAGGTAGTGTTGAGGAAGCAGGGTGTTTGCAGAATGACTTAGACAGATTAGGAGAATGGGCAAAGAAGTTACAGATGGAAAATAGTATAGAGAAGTGTATGGTCATACACTTTGGTAAAAGGAATAAAGGCAGAGACTATTTTCTAAACAGGAGAAAATTCAAAAGTTGGAGGTGTAAAGAAACTTGGATGTCCTTGTGCAAATATATCATTTGCATTCATTTTAAGAGGACTGGAATATAAAAGCAAGGACGTAATGCTGAGGCTTTCTAAGGCATTGGTTTGACCGCACCTGGAATATTGTAGTAGTTTTGGGCCCCTTATCTAAGAAAGGATGTGTTGGTATTGGAGAGGATCCAAAGGAGGTTCAGAAGAATAATTCTAGGAACGAAAGGGTTAAAACATGAGCATTTGATGGTTCTGGGCCTGTACTCACTGGAGTTTAGAAGAAAGAGGGGAGATCTCATTGAAATCTTTCAAGCATTGAAAGGCCAGATAGAGTGGATGTGGGCAGGATGTTTATTATAGTGGAGGGAGTCTATAGGCCAGAGGGACAGCACCAGCATGGAGGGACATCCATTTAAAACAGAGATGCGGAGGAATTTCTTTACCCAGAGGATGGTGATTCTATGGGATTTATTGCCATAGACAGCTGTGGAGGAAGAGTCATTAATTATATTTAAAGCAGAGGTTCTTGATTAGTCAGGGCATCAAGGTTACGAGGAGAAGGGAGGCAAATGGGGTTGAGAGGGATAATATATCAGCCATGATGGGATAGTGAAGCAGATTTGATGGGATCAATGGCCTAATTCTGCTCCTGTCTTTTGGTCTTATGTCAGTTATATCCACCTACCACCAATGCTGAGTTCCTCCAGCACCTTGTGTGTGTAGCTCACGATTTCCAGTATCTGCAGAATCTCTTCTGTTTATGCCTTGCTTTGTCTTCCCCCTCACTTCTTTATACTATCTTCCCTTTGCTCTCTCAGTCCTGATGCAGAGTCTTGACCTGAAAAATTAACTATCCCTTTGTTTCCACAGATGCTATATGACTCACTGAGTTCTTCCAAGTTTGTTTTTTTCAGTACCAGATTACATCATCTGCCGTCTCTTGTGTTTCTATATAAAAATGTGAATACGTGCTTGGCACATATTTATTACACATAATCAATAACTATTGCTTTAACTCTTTTGCAATTAGCATGTAGTAAATTAGCATTGAATCAAAAGAGAAGAGTTCAGGAATAAATGAGCATATACAAAATTAGCCTTTCTGGATTAACCAGTTAGGAAACGATACCTAAAAACATGAACGATCGAATCATTCGAAGTGGTTTTATAATCTAATATACAGTGGCGATTTTTCTAAACTTAAAATTTTAAATGTGCAAATCGTCCAAAATTATATACAGGTGTCCCCCGCTTTTTGAATGTTCGCCTTACGAAACCTCACTGTTACGAAAGACCTACATTAGTACCCTGTTTTTGCTTTCAGAAGGTGTTTTCACTGTTACGAAGAAAGGCAGCGCGCACCCCGAGCAGCCGCTCTGCCCTGGATTCGGAACAGCATTGCTTAAACACGTTGCTTTGAGCAGCTGTTAGCAAGATGAGTTCTAAGGAGTCGGAAAAGCCTGAAAGAGTAAGGGTGTTACACTTAGCATAAAACTAGACATAATTAAGCGTTTCGATCGTGGTGAAAGAAGCAAGGACAAAGTGAGTTTGGCTTGTGGAAGTTGACCAAGATGATGTTGAAGAGGTTTTGGCATCCCATGACCAAGAACTGATAGATGAAGAGCTGATGCAATTGGAAGAGGAAAGGATAACAATCAAAACCGAATGCAACCGAATGCAGAAGGTGAAGCAACTGCGTGAGATTTTCGCTGCAATGATAAAGTACGACTTTAATTTTGAAAGGGTACGTAGGTTTAGGGGATATTTGCAAGATGGTTTGAGTGCTTACAAACAACTGTATGATAGAAAAATGCGCGAGGCTCAGCAGTTAAGCAAGCCTTCCACATCAGCCACAGCAGACGACGAACATCGAGACGGGCAGTCATAAGAGAAGATGAACTGCCTGCCCTGGTTGATGATGAGATGACACCCCCGTGTCCCACCACCTCAACACCTGGGCCCTGGACAGATACTGTACCGATTTGCGAAGAACGCAGCGGTAGCTGGGAAGCACACAGCACATCTTTAAGAAAAAAGCCGAAATAAACATGCTAATTAATTAGGTGCCGCCTAGCACGTAATTGTCGGCCCAGATCAGAGGCAATGCAATCGTGTTATTTGGTAGATTTGGCAGCTTCATAGTTTAAAGGTTATTGGAGAGCGCTTTTATGCCAACAGCGCTTGCGTGAGATTTTCACTACGGAGATCTGTGCAGGCAGTCGTTGTAGAGAAGTATTTCTACTCTATATAGGCTGTGTATTTTTACGTGTTATTTGGTAGATTTGGCAGCTTCATAGTTTAAAGGTTACTGGAGAACGCATTTATGCCAACAGCGCTTGCATGAGATTTTCGCTACGGAGGTCTGTGCAGGCAATCGCTGTAGAGAAGTATTTCTACTTTATATAGGCTGTGTATTTATCATATCATTTCTGCTTTTACTATATGTTACTGTTATTTTAGGTTTTATGTGTTATTTGGCATGATTTGGTAGGTTATTTTTGGGTCTGTGAACACTCACAAAATTTTCCCATATAAATAAATGGTAATTGCTTCTTCACTTTACGACGTTTCAGCTTATGAACCGTTTCATAGGAATGCTCTATCTTCGGATGGCGGGGGAAACCTGTACCTGCATTTTACGACAATATGATTGAACTTATCTGCAAAGTTTCTTTGTTTATTAAAACCTCTCAGTTTCTTGAGATGGAGTGGGATTTGCTTTGATTTTATAACATGGAGGCATATCCAAAGCTCTCATATGATTGTGCACATCTTCAGGAGTTAAGTTAACCCATTTGGTGGACAAGAGGGCACGGCTTCAGGATTGAAGGACGTACATTTAGAACAGAGATGTGGAGAAATTGCTTTAGTCAGAGGGTGGTAAATCTGTGGAAACGAGCGGCTGTGGAGGCCGAGTCATTGGGTGCATTTAAGGCAGAGTTAGATAGGTTCTTGATCAGACAGGGCATCAAAGGGTATGGGGAGAAGGCAGGGGAGTGGGGATGACTGGGAGAAACGGATCAGCCCATGATTGAATGGCGGAGCAGACTCGATGGGCGGAATAGTCTACTTCTGCTCCTATATCTTATGGTCTTATGGTGCATTGCTCCACAGGCCTCTTGTATAGAGAATTCCAAAGATTCACAACCAGGTGAAGATATTTATTCTTATCTCTGTCCTGAATGACTGATCCCATATTTTGAGACTGCAACCCCTTGCTCCAGACACATCAGCCTGGGAAACATCATAATTTGAAACCATCAGTCAATGAAATGAGTTACCTGATATGATTAAATTGGATATTAAGTCTGGAATGTGCCCTTTAGTGTGTTTTTCTTTGCAATGGAGAAACTAAACATGGAATGGGTAACTGGTCTGCATTCATTCTTGGGTTTCCAGCTGCCTGTTACTTTAATTTTACACTTACTCTTACCTGCAGTATCTTTCTGTGGACCCCTGAACCGAGTAATGAGGGCCAATTTAATCCTTGACAGTGGTGTCAAGAAAACAACTTCTCCCTCAATGTTGCAAAAGCAAAGGAGCTGGTTGTAGACTACAAGAGGAATGGAGACAGGCTAACCCCTATTGACATCAATGGATCTGGGGTTGAGAGGGTGAACAGCTTTAATTTCCTTGGCATACACATCACTGAGGATCTCACGTGGTCTGTACGTACAGGCTGTGTGGTGAAAAAAGCACAACAGCGCCTCTTTCACCTCAGACGGTTGAAGAAGGTTGGTATGGAGCCCCAAATCCTAAGAACTTTCTACAGGGGCACAATTGAGAGCATCCTGACTGACTGTATCACTGCCTGGTACGGGAACTGTACTTCCTTTAATCGCAGGACTCTGCAGAGAGTGGTGTGGATAGCCCAGCACATCTGTAGATGTGAACTTCCCACTATTCAGGATATTTACAAAGACAGGTGTGTAAAAAAGGGCCTGTAGGATCATTGGGGACCTGAGTCACCCCAACCACAAACTGCTCCAGCTACTACCATCCAGGAAATCATACCGCAGCATAAAAGCCAGGATCACAGGCTCCAGGACAGCTTCTTCCACCAGGTCATCAGACTGATTAATTCATGCTGATACAATTATATTTCTGTTATATTAACTGTCCTGTTGTACATACTATTTATTATAAATTACTATAAATTGCACATTGCAGATTTAGACAGAGACATAATGTAAAGATTTTTACTCCTCATGTATATGAAGGATGGAAGTAATAAAGTCAATTCAGTTCAATTCATGAAGAACAGCACCTCATCTTTGGTAGGTTGCAGCCTTCTGTACTTTGGTGTCAAATTCAACATTTTCCCATGTTTGTATCAGAACAAGCTAGTTCTACTGTGGTTTATCTATTTGTAGCTTTAAGTCGCTTTTTATCTTTCCACTAATATTGCTTAAATTGTTAACAATTTCTCAGCTTCTACCTATTCCCTTGTTGGAACTTCCCTCATTAAGTTATCGTCTAGATTCCACAATCATCATCTTATCTTCACAGTAATCCTGATATTGTTCTAACAGGCATTTTCCTTTTGTCCAATCCATCCCTCCTCTACCCCCTCTGCAACCTAAATTCACTTCTCTTACTTTCCCAGTTCTGATGAGGATCTTTGAAGTGAAAACTTAACTCTGCTTCTCCTTCCACAGATCCTTCCTGACAAGCTGAACATTTGCAGAATTTGCTGTTTTTATTTCTGATTTTCAGTATCTATAGCTATTTGATTTTCATTTAACACCTTCAGAGCTTATGTACTTGAGGCGAAAGATATTCCATTTATTTTTTTAAGTGGAGAAGTATCTGCATAATGGCATTTAAATATCTGTGCTTTTGAAAATGATCCGCAAGCATCTGAATATTGAATTTAATTAGCAATAAAATATAAAAGGTATCTCCATTAAGCCATCATGAACAAATTCTGTCTGTAAGTTAGCCCGATAGAAACTTGTAGGAATGAATCAGAGATCTTTGCAGTAAAGTGTAATACTGTGCTGATTGTTGACATCTTTTATGTTTGACTTCACTCTTCTAGTCTTTTATGTACATGAGAAGGCAAGTGTGTCTTTTAGAATTGAATTTACACTGAGCTCTTAAAGGTGCACTCACTTTCATAAATGCTTTGTGGTATGACCTTGCTGCATTTTATCAGACGCTACTGTTTAGTTTGGCAAAGGAGGCTTTCAATGCTTTAGATTGTCTGAATTTAGATTCATGTGTCAGTGCAAACAATCTGCAGATGCTACTTACAACAGTAACAGTTATCAAGTAGTCGAACGACAGAACCGGTTTCTCTGTGCAGGAGCACTCATTATAGGTGTGGCAGGTTTTAGATGTAGCATTTACTGCTGTCATCTCACAGCTCCAAGGAGCCAAGCCTGAGCCTGACCTGAGTTTTGTCTGAGGTGACTTGGCAGATTCTCTGTGAGTGACTGTATAGATTTCTCTTGGTTGCTCTATTTTCTCCTCAGAACCCAAAGATGTGCTGATAGGTCTATTGGTTACTGTAAATTATCCTTTAATGGCAAACATAATTAGAAAGTTAATGTGTACACATGAGAGGGAATTTAGAGAAGATCCATTGTTCAATTTCTGAATCTAGCCAAGACTTTCAAACATTGTGGGGACCATTTTTGAACTGTTTTCAAAACCTTTAACTTGCTGTTAAAGTACAGATGGTGGCTAATAACATATTTCACTTTATGATAAGGATTTTTTTCCCTTTTTTCTTTCTTTACCAAACAGCTTTGATCTTGGCAGTGGGTTTAGATTTTTTTTCTGTATAATAAAATTATTACATTTCAATATTACGATTTAATTTAATTTACATGAACATAGGGTAATGTGATTGCAAGTGTGATTCTAATATAATGTATTTGGTATTATTTTATCTTTTTTTATTTATAATACGTATCTTTTTGTACTCTGTATTCTTATATGTAGAAACTAATAAAAATATTGAAAGAGAAAAGAAGTTAATGTGTACGCATGAGGGTATAAATTGCGAGGTACCTATAGAGAAAAAAAGAGACAGGAAATGGGACAGATGGGGCTGCTCATCTGGGAGCAGACTTGGGTTTGATGGGCCAGAGGATTGTTTCTTTTGTTGTTATGCGAATAAGATGTGTGAAGTTTGAGATACTTGCCCCAATTCATACATTCATCTTAAGCAGGCAATGTGGAGTTGTTCTTTAAGGCTGAAATCCTAGCAAAGGACACCGAACAGAGGAGAAAGGAGGAAGGCAATATTGTTGCTGTCTTGGATGGGTCAGAGATGAATGAGATGCAGTTGAGTCTACTTGTACCATGACCCAAACAGGAGGTCATAATAAAAAGCTTAAGGCAGGGGTGTCAAACTCATTTCAGGTCACTGGCCGGATTGGGCAAAATGCGACTTTATGCGGGCCGGATCAGTTGTGCACGCATGCGTTCTCCCACAACTTTCGTTGCCTTCGTTTTTTTCAACCTGCTCTAATGTGTCTCAGTCTCTGCTACAACTACAAAGTGTTTCACTTTACGAATTTCGTTTCTTATGAAGAAGATTGCCTAGCAAGCATTATTTTTATGATTGGTATTAACTTACAGTCATAGGCTACAAGAAAGCTGTGATGAGTGAGAGAAAAAATGATGCTATTTTGGCTAAGATCGGTTTGGGAGCCACACCCTTTCCATTAATAGACCATTTGAAATTAAACAATAGAAAACGCAAATGTAGACTTAATGAAACAAATTGTAAATGTAGGCTACACAACTGCACCTAATTTTTATTAGCTTGCTTCCAGCAATCAAACTCAGACAATGAACACAGTTAGCCTCTAATTTTTATTGAAGTGATCACATTTACAATAATAGAATAGTCAGAAAATTAATGAATCACAATATTACGACACTCAATATTTCATAATACAAGTGCATCGAACAGTGCCACTCATGAAGATCATGAAGCCAGTCTGGGTCATCCAACTCTGCCACTGACTTCCCTTTCTCGTTCATGAATAGTCCAATTTCCGCACGTTATTGAAAAAAAACATTTGAGCACAACCCCTCTGCTCAACCAGCGGACTTCAGTGTGGTAGGGTAGGCCATGTCTAATATTACTTTCGGACAAAAGAAAACAAACATTTAACTCTTGAAGCAACACACATAAAAGTTGCTGGTGAACACAGCAGGCCAAGCAGCATCTGTAGGAAGAGGTGCAGTCGACGTTTCAGGCCGAGACCCTTCGTCAGGACTAACTGAAGGAAGAGTGAGTAAGGGATTTGAAAGTTGGAGGGGGAGGGGGAGATCCAAAATGATAGGAGAAGACAGGAGGGGGAGGGATAGAGCCAAGAGCTGGACAGGTGATAGGCAAAAGGGGATACGAGAGGATCATGGGACAGGAGGTCGGGAAGAAAGACAAGGGAGGGGACCCAGAGGATGGGCAAGAGGTATATTCAGAGGGACAGAGGGAGAAAAAGGAGAGTGAGAGAAAGAATGTGTGCATAAAAATAAGTAACAGATGGGGTACGAGGGGGAGGTGGGGCATTAGCGGAAGTTAGAGAAGTCAATGTTCATGCCATCAGGTTGGAGGCTACCCAGACGGAATATAAGGTGTTGTTCCTCCAACCTGAGTGTGGCTTTATCTTTACAGTAGAGGAGGCTGTGGATAGACATGTCAGAATGGGAATGGGATGTGGAATTAAAATGTGTGGCCACTGGGAGATCCTGCTTTCTCTGGCGGACAGAGCGTAGATGTTCAGCAAAGCGGTCTCCCAGTCTGCGTCGGGTCTCGCCAATATATAAAAGGCCACATCGGGAGCACCGGACGCAGTACATCACCCCAGTCGACTCACAGGTGAAGTGTTGCCTCACCTGGAAGGACTGTTTGGGGCCCTGAATGGTGGTGAGGGAGGAAGTGTAAGGGCATGTGTAGCACTTGTTCCGCTTACACGGATAAGTGCCAGGAGGGAGATCAGTGGGGAGGGATGGGTGGGACGAATGGACAAGGGAGTTGTGTGGGGAGCGATCCCTGTGGAATGCAGGGCATTTTTTTTTGTTACAAATCTTCTGCACTGTATAATGCTGGCTGAGCTGAAGAAAGTCCTTGAGGACCTCACAGTTACTGGAAAGTTTGGTTCTTAAGTTGGCCTCCAATCTTGAAGTGTTGTATTTATTGTATTTGAGAAAGAAATAGGACTGGAATGAGCACTGGAGCACTGAAACAGAAATAAGATTTAGGATGGAGGATCAGTCAATGGTGATTCATGTTGTGGACTATGTATTCAAAATAAATGACACAAGCATGCCAAGATTTGATGGTATTTAATATAATTGGGATAGCAATTACAGGCATTGATACAATTCTTGAAAGTGCTAACAACGAAGCATTATTCATTGAGGCAATTAATAAATATGCTGATATGACATTGGCTAAATAAAATCTTGAGCAGCACAGGCAATACCCACATCCATTGTTAACAAAGCACACTTCTAATCTTGAGTCGGAGCAGGTTAAGAGTGCCATGGATTCATCCTAAATGACAAATAGTGTGACTGAACACTTGGACATGAACACAGTGGGGGAAAAAAGCAGAGAGAAGCAAGAGTAGTCTAAAGCCAAGCATGACTGGAAATTGTTCTGCAGAGCGCAAACGACATCAATGATAAAGATTATTTCAAACACGAAGCTAACAACGAGAAAGCAGTGAGCTAATTGTGATTGTAGACCATGACTTCCTTCACTCAAATTACTTGACACATAGATGCAAACAATGTGATATGGTGTATCCACTGCAAAGACTGAGACAGAAGGGGAAGAAATGTGGATTAAGGATTCAAAGAGAAAAAGAAAACTTAGGATAGATAGATAGACAGATACTTTATTGATCCCAAAGGAAATTACAGTGTAACGGTAGTATTACAAATGCACAGATACACAAATATAGAAGAGGGGTAAGAAAGAATAAAAATAGGTCTAACAGGAGGGGAGTCATCACTTCCCCTGCTATAGGTTGACTCACTATACCCTAATGGCTGAGGGTAAGAACGGCCTCATATAGCGCTCTTTGGAGCAGTGCAGTTGTCTTAGTCTATTCCTAAAAGTGCTCCTCTGTTCGGCCAAGGTGGCATGCAGAGGGTGAGAAACATTGTCCAGAATTGCCAGGATTTTCAGTGGGGTCCTTTGCTCTACCACAACCTCCAGTGTCTCCAGTTTGACTCCTATAACAGAGCCAGCCTTTCTAATCAGTTTATTGAACCTATTGGTATCACCCGTGTGGATGCCATTGCCCCAGCACATCACTGCATAGAAGGTTGTACTAGCAACAACAGATTGATAAATCATATGAAGGAGAGGCCTGCATACTCCAGAGGACCTCAGTAGAGGCAACTCTGGGCCTTCTTGTACACGGCCTCTGTGTTGGTGCTCCACTCAGGTCTGTCATCCAGGTGCACCCCCAGGTACTTTTAGGTCTTCACCACATCCATGTCTTCACCTTTAACAGTAACAGAGAACAGTGCAGGCTTAGTTTTTCTAAAGTCCATCACCATCTCCTTTGTCTTACTGATGCAAGATGGCATGAGAACAAAGGCAAGAAAATTAGAGTTTTCAAAATGTAACTGAAGTAGAAGTTATTGCCATTGATATCTTTTCTCTCTTCTGGGTTATATGTTCTGACACATGAACTTAAAAAAAAAGGCAAGGAAAAAATATCCCACAAAATTTATCCACATGTCCAGAAATACTTTTGCAGGAAATGTGATTAATTTAACAATGAGAATGAAGTCTTCATTTAAAGTAGATGTATTCCCATTTTTCTGTTTTGCTGTGCAAATGTATATATATCATTTTTAGAGGAAGCCCAGTCAACAATTTATATTTTGCAGGTTAATGTACTGTAATTTGTATGACTGAATAAAATGTGGAATGTAGTCTGACAGACTGAAGTATTGGTGAATACCAGCTGAGGGTTCTAGTTTTGATCAGCAGGAGACAAGGGAAACATCAAACCCTCATGTTTGTACAGAGAAAATCCTTAACACTGATCTCCAGTGTCAGGAAATTGAGTAATAAGGGAAAACTAGATAGATTGAGCTCTCCTTGAAAGTAGGTGATTGAAAGGGAAATTTTCAGAGCTATCAGCCTTTTCAACAGTATAATAAAGGTGAATTTGGAGCGCTACTTCAAGTTAACCTTTGTCAACCAAACAAGTACAGGTTCATACCACCTGTACAACTCTACAAAATATAAACAACATTCTTCATGTAAGAAATGACTAATATTTGCTGTTTGTGCTGGATCATTAAGGTAAAGACCTTGAAGAAGATTAAGGATGCTGTAGCAGAAGGAATCTTGGCTGCTTTAGGTAGATTAATCAAGAACAACAAACACCTATGTCATTGACTATAGCTCAGCATTTAATACCATAATTCCTAAAGTTCTGATCGAAAAGCTACAGAACCTGGGCCTCTGTACCTCCCTCTGTAACTGGCTCCTTGACTTCCTAACCAGAAGACCACAATTGTGGTAATAACACCACTGACAATCAACACTGGGGCACTTCAGGGATGTGTGCTTAGTACACTGCTCTACTCTCTCTGTACCCATGACTGTGTGCTTAGGCACAGCTCAAATGCAACCTATAAATTTGCTGATGATACAAGCATTGTTAGCAGGATCTCAGGTAGTGATGAGAGGGTGTACATGAGCGAGATATACTAGCTAGATGAGTGGTGTTGCAGCAAAAATCTTACGCTCAATGTTAGTAAGACTGAAGAGCTGATTGAGAACTTCAGAAAGGGTAAGATGAGGGAACATAAATTAATCCTCATAGAAGGATCAGAAGTGGAGAGAAGGAGCAATTTCAGGTACCTGGGTGTCAATATCTTTGAGGATCTAACCTTGTCCCAACATATCGATGCAGTTATAAAGAAGGCAAGAGAACGGCTATATTTCATCAGGAGTTTGAGGAGATTTGGCCTGTCACCTAAAACATTTGGACCCTTCTATGGATGTACACTGGCGAACATTCTGACTAGCTGCATCACCATCTGGTATGAGGGGTGGGGTAGTGAGGGTAGGGAGCGACTGCACAGGATCGAAGTAAGCTACAGAGAGCTGTAAAATTGGTCAGCTTCATCATGGGTACTGGCCTCCGTAGGTTCCAAGCTATCTTCACGGAGCAGTGCCTCAGAAACGCATCTTCCATCATTCGAGCCCCTACCACCCAGGACATGCCCTCTTCTCATTGTTACCATCAGGAAGGAGGGACAGAAGCCTGAGGCTACTTACATTCAGGAACAACTTCTTCCTCTCTTCCATCCGATTTCTAAATGGACATTGAACCCATGATCACTACCTCACTCACTACTTTTTAAAAAATTTTCTGTTTTTTACACTAATTAGCTTAATTGAGCTATTTAATATACATATATATGCTTACTGTAATTCCATTTTTTTTCTATCTTTATCAATTTGCACATTGTACTGCTGCCGCAAAGATATCAAATTTCACGACATATGCCGGTGACATTAAACTTGATTTTAGTTCTGATTTTGTTATTTATTTAATTATTTTGTTATTTATTATTGACTGCCAGTATCATACTAACCCAATGTGCACATACATTATATACTTCCCAGAATGGTCATAAAGGTAGCAATAGGAAACATTGGCTGAATTCCACTAATTTACTATGAACTTGGGATCACTGACCAGCATTTTAATGACCCCAGCGCTTACTGGGACAACATTTTATTTGCTAACATGTTTAAATATCTTGAAGAAGAGCATTGTTGAGAAAAGCACATCACTTTGCAATGACCTTCATTCATTCTGCTCACATTTTGAACATAAGGTTATTGGAATGTTATTACCCAACCTGTCAGCCTCCAGTGTAGCTGAACCCACAGTTACCAATGCAGATATAAGATCAGTCTTCCAGAGAGTTAATCCACAGAAAAAATCAGGTTCAGATGGTATCTGTGGCCATGCCCTTAGATCCTGCATAGATCAGCTGGTGGGGGTAATTGCAGAGAATTTTAGCCTTTCCCGGCTTCAATCTGAGGTTCCCACCTGCTTTAGGAAGGCCACAATCATCCCAGTATCTAAGAAAAACAAGTTAACATGCTTTAATGACTACTGCCTAATCGCTCCAACATCCACCATCATCAAGTGTCAAAGAATGTATTAACTCCAGCCTCCTAGACAACCTACCACCAAGATAGTTCTATGGTGGTTGCCATCTTCCTGGCCTTACACTCATCTCTGGAGCATTGGGACAGTAAGAGTATCTATGTTAAACTATTATTTACTGTCTACAGCTCCAACTTCAATACTATTATTCCAAAGCTCAAGACCTGGGACTCAACATCTCCCTTTGCAACTAGTTCCTTGACTTTCTGACCAACAGATCACAATCACTAAAGATAGGCAACAATACCTTTCCAAATCTGTGTCCTCAACCCCTTACTCTACTCTGTATGCTCATGACAGCCCAGCCAGATTCTGCTCTATCTCCATCTACAAGTTTGCAGATGACACCATCATAGTGGGCCATTCTCAAATGATGTCGATGGAGTTAGAATCATCATGCCACCATGTCAGCAAAATGGAGAGCTGGTCATTGACTTTAGGAAGGGGGAGGTGCACATGCTTCTGTTTACATAAACAGTGCTGAGGTCGAGAGGGTTGGGAGCTTTAAGTTCCTAGGAGCAAACATCACCAATAGCCTGTCCTGGCTCAACCACGTTGACACCACAGCCAAGAAAGCTCACCAGCACCTCTACTTTCTCAGGAGGCTAAAGAAATTTGGTCCGCTTTGATCCTTAGCAACTTTTAGTGATGCTCCATAGAAAATATCTGATCTGTATGCATATCAGCTTGGTATGGCAACTTCTCTGCCATGCCCACAAGAATCTGCAGAGAGTTTTGGACACAACTCAGCACATCACAGAAACCAGCTTCCCTTCTCAGAACTCTGTCTATAGTTCTCACTGCCTCAGTAAAGCAGTCAGAAAAATAAAGAACCCACCCACCCTGGACATTCTCTTTTCTAGCTCAGTCATCGGGTAGAAGGTATGAAAGCCTGAAAGCACATACCACCAGGCTCAAGGACAATTTCTACCCCATTGTTATAAGAACATTGAGTGGTTCCCAAGTACAATAAGAACTTTTGACATCACAATCTCCTCTTTGTGACCTTGCATCTTGTTGTCTACCTTCACTGCACATTCTCTGTGAGTGCAATACATTATTCTCTTCTTTTATTGTATTACTTTGGTTCCTTAAGGTTGTTATAGCTATGGGTAGGAATGAAGATGAGCTCCCACTACCTATTAAATGCTCCCAATGGTGTGTCTCTAAAGTAGCCTCTGATAACCAAGTCCAGCTCCAGGTCTTCACATGTGGCTTAGCTACTAAGCCCGGCAGACTGTTTCTACCGACAGGAGAAGGGGAAAAGGCAGGCAGATGGTGCCCATAAGCCATGGTTGGCAGCTCACCTAGGAGGAGAAAAGTTCTGATCCCAAATCTCTGCTGCCTTGCAACTATACCCACTCATAGGGAAGGCTTCAAGAGTAAACCCCAGGAGAAAAATCCTGAGCTGGAGTCCCGAAGGCCCTATGTTGAGTTCAACGCTGACTGGCACACCTGCAGCAGTGCTGGTGCCAAACTGTATTGGTCTCTGCCGTGCCTTTGGATTCATCAGATGTGTGTAAGGATGGAGCTTGCTACATGGGTGACAGCTTGCTCTCCATATTGGCCCATACTGCTCAGGCTTGCATATCTAGATGCAGACCAACAGAGGCCTCACATTATTTTACCTTCTACTACCTCAATGTATGGTTGTAATGAATGATTCTGTAAGAACGGCACGCAAGATAGGATTTTCATCATAACTCGGTACATGTGACAGAAATAAACTAAGTTGCCAATTTACCAATCTCAGGGATGAAGGTCTTTCGTAATAAAGTGGTGATATACCACTTTTCACTTTGCGTTTATTTCTTCAATAGTTGCTAAAATTCTAAGTGGACATAACAACTACTCACATTCTTCCTACAATGTATTTCATGCTTCTGCAGAATCTTAATGAAAAATGATTGAATAATTGCCCTTTACAGCTCCCTGGTTTCACATGGCTGTGCTCTTGTGCACCACCACTGCCATTCACTTCGGTTTTGCATTCATTCCTGCCGTCTGGCATTCATTAATGGATATCTAACTTCTGTGGAAAGAGAATCAGTTAGTACTTTGGCTCTTTGATCTGAAACAAGAACTCCTTTTTTCCACTGATGCTGCCCAGCCTGTTGAGTGTTTCCAGCATTTTCTGTTTTCATATCAAATTTGCAGTTTCTGCATTTAAAAAAAAATAGTGCATGACCTCTGTTCTGCCCACAGTAACTTGTTTGCATGATTGCAGATGTCTGTACCACAACTTGCTTCTTATGAAATTTGATTTAGCAATTTTCTTTGAAAAATTAAAAGTTGTGTTGGCTATTATTCCTGTAATTGGTTAAAAGATAGACATAATCCTGGGAAACATATATGAATGTTCAACTTTACCCGTTTCCTGTTGTATGTCCAAAACTGTTAAGTATATATTCATTGTGACTATTGTCAATGAAATATCAATGATAAATATTAATAAAATCTCTTTTGATATTAATTCAATGAAAGCCTTTCTGTTATGGTAGAAACCCAAAGAATGACAGGAAATTGAAACAGAAAAAGAATTATTTATTGTTCAGACATTTTCTTTTGACTGTCTGTGTTTCCTCTGCTCACTGCACAGTGTTTCAGCTCTGTCAACTTCACTCGCTGGTGTATTTTGTGTGAGCCTGCTTTTCTAAATCCTCTTTAAATTCCTATTGCTGGATTTACAACATTTGCTTATTAGATCCAAATCTCTAAAAAATAATCTGTGCAAATCAGTTTCCAATGTAAGAGAATATTTGTAAGAATAGAAAAATTCTTTGCTCTCCTAATTATTGCAGGCATGTATTGCCCTCTGTACAGTCCAGTACACAGAGCAATTAAGAGCAATTTCAAAATTCTCTTTTATGAACACAAGTAATACCAAAACATGCAGCCATTTAGATGAGGGTTTGGCTTTCCAGTCAGAGTTGGGGGGATGGGTACACTTACAACAGACCTTGGGAAGAATACCTCACCAACTAAGACAAATCCAATGTGAAGCACTGTTAGATATCTGTGGGGCTCAACAACGATGATGCCATAAAGCATGCTGAGCAGCCACTCAGATTGAACAATTCTCAGACATCACACAAAGTTCTAATTTTTAACTTTTAAACATACTGAAGATGAAAATAAATCTGCTCAAGTTTCTCATTGGGTAGTGTTATCATGAATAAAATTATAAGTATTTTTAAAAGTCGTAGATTTCCTGAGGAAATAACAATCCGCAACTTAAAATTACAGTTTTAGAAGCAAACTGGAATTATCAGTAAAATTGTCTTTGTACTCCATAAAACTCAGTTATATTTCATTCATTAAGACCCTACATTTTCAGTGTTTATTATGGGATATTTATTTTGTTAGTAAAAAATAAAGTTCCCCTTTTCTTGCTGATTTTGCAAAAAACTGCAGGAGCACAGCCTGCGGCAGAACATCATGTTAATGTCAGCTACTTTTAGATTTTGATATTTGTTGTGCATATGTGATTGCCAGAGGTTTCATTCAAGCTCAGAGAATAATGATGGTGAAAACTGACAGTTTTGCAATTTTCACAAATGCAAATTCTGTCCCATTACATTTGTCCATGAAGTATATACTTGTATATTAATGCAATAAACTAAATAATATTTGGTTCCACAGAGAAAACATTTCCTTAGTTCTTTATGGTTTGATCATTGTTTCTAGAGTTTAATAAGCCTTTCCAAGCTGCTAGTTCAATGCAGTAGTGAGAATATTATATTATCAGAGGTATCACCTTTTGGATAATGCATTAAACTAAAGCTCTGCTTTCTTACTCAGGTGGATATAAAAGATCCAAATACAGTATTTGAAGAAAAACAGGCCTTTCTTCTAATGTTCTGGCCAACATTTATCCCTCAAGCAACAACCCAAAACAGATTAAGTGGTCATGGATCTTATTACTGTTTGCACAAATTGGCTGCTGTGTGTGCCTACAAAATAAGTGATTACACTTCATAAGTAATTCATTGACTGTAAAGTACTTTGGGATGTCTTGCGGACATGAAAAGTGTTATATTAATGCAAGTTAATTTGTGTTTTTTATAAATGGGCTTACAATTTCATTACACATGGTTTATAGAGAAATTCTTCTCCCATAAATTGCAGTGCACAACACATTCACTATTAAAATGCTATATACAGGCTACCTTGCCTCGTTTATTTCTTCACGCAACTTATTCGTTTTGCTGAATGCACTGCTGTGTGAAAATTCATATTATAGTGAAAGATTAAACCTAGAGCACCGTGTTTTATTTTTACATGTTGAATATGAACATTTTGCATATCTTTCAAAAAACAGAATGAAATCGATTTTGAAATGTCAAAGTCTGTAGCTTTTACCTTAAACAGTGACACATCATGTATGACAGCTTTGTATAATTTCCATTTCCTTTTCAGTATCTTCTACCGCTAATGTCATTGTAGATTTTAGTGTCTTCTTCCTGTAAATCACTGCCCTTAATCTGACAGTGTCAGAAGGATCTATCTTCATTTTCTCACTCTTTTCATAATCTAATCCTCAAGTCTAACATGCAATTAGTGCCCTTTTTGCCCCCTGAATACCAAACAGGCTGATTGTTACAGCTTTTTCTGTGCAATCCGTTTAGCGACGCAGGCAGTAATGAATATGTACATTTTAAGGACCTAAACGAAGGGGGGTTCATAGGCAATCAACCTTGAATTCAATTAACTGAGTCAAGGTTAATGACTCTGCACAGTGGTCAGAGGTGCTTGGAATGCTACAGATTAAATCAGGCTGTCAGAGCTGACAACGTATAGGACTGAATTACTTGCATGTGGAACAGGGAATCAAGTGTAGATAAAGTGGTGTTGGGTCTTCAGAGAAGATTACATGGAGTTTGCAGTGGCAAATCAGATTGTAAATCTCCCTAAGGTCTGAGATATGATTAGCACAAATAAAGCCTTGCTGAGGTTGTAATGCACTGCTTGCTAATGACACCAACTTCAATGTGTCTTCTGTACGATTCAAGGCTGTTATGTACAATATATGTATAGTTCCAAAGGTGTGAATTCCAGGAGACTTCAGTACATATGAATTAAAATAAGTTGACTACCAAGAATAATAAATCGGTGAAGCAGAAAATAGTAATCTCTTTTCCAAAGTACTCTAGTGGTGTGCCGTGCTGCAAAAATCTCATTCTTCATTGTGAGTGAAAGATGCCTAGAGGGTAATACCATCTACCTGTGAATGATAACTTTGGTTACCAATTTGGCTGTGCGCTACAATACATGATACATAGAGGAAATGGAAGACATTTAGAAAGCTTGCTAGGAAAGCTAAACACTTTGCATGGTCTGGTCAGTAGATATGGGTATCAAGAGGAAGTACGCAGGTTGTGGTTGCTTTCGCTCACAATGGACTAGTTTTCCTCCGGCCGTCCAAGCTTCTAAATCTGCAACTTTCAAATGAGATGTCCTCAAAATAAAGTGGTTCCTATGCCTTGGGATTGGGTGGCTTTAGTCATGCTGTTCCAGCGATGTAACGTGGCAATTTACAAATATACTTCTTCCATTCTGTAGTACCACCCTTTTAACAGTCTCTGCAATTTGATATATTGTTTGCTGAACAACAGTTCCGCCCACAGCTGTTACCACAAGCTTTCTGCCACTTGCTACTCCAGTTCCTGATCTTACTGCCTTACTTGCCTCACTCACACTATTCCAATGAAGCCCATTTTTTAGATTTTTCAGTTTCTGATCCATTTTTGTCTGTTTTACCATATGCATTGCATTTTTCACAATTTCTCTATCTTAAATATCTTTAATTTCTCCTAATGTGATCACAAGAATTTAGCATTGGCCAGAGCGCAATCTCCTGTTCAACATGTAAGCAATTTAAACTTCATTGCTTCCCACTTGCAGGCATGTTTCTCCTCGCAGGATGTATAGAAAAAAGTGCAGAGCAATAAGATAGAACAGGCTAGTGGGACTAATTGAATGGCATTTTTAAAGAGTAACTGCAGGCAGAATGGGGCAAGTCAATGTCTTCCTACATTATTAAATTATATTCCCTTTGTTTTATTACATTTTCAATGCTGTTTATCTTTAATCTTTTCCTGCTTTCCTTAAAGATCTGCATGAACTTGTCTGTTTTTTTTCTGCAGGCGCTGATTAATGTGCTCAGTATTTCCTGTGCTTTCTGTTTATATTTTGTGTTTGATTGGCTTTGTGCTAATGGAATATGCAGACTGGGAAATAAAATCGTGCTAAATTTTTTGTTATGATTAAGATCAGAAATGTTATGACAGACTAGATACTATAAATTTTAGAACAATGCATACAGACTGAGATCAGAATGAGATCTGTTAAAAGCTGCCATTCAGCTGGTTGGTTATGTAGTCTCCTTGAATGCTATAGATATACAGCCTGTCCTCAGGTTACAAATGCCTGACTTATAGACTCCTGCACATGTAAATGAGATCTCCTTATATTATTAAATTCAGAGATTGATGTATGTAAATATACTTGTTCAATAAATGGCAGAACTAGATTTCTCTCTCCCTCTCTTCACTTTTAGTATTCTTTCTTTTCAGTCCGATGTGCTTTTGACACTATTCATTGCAATACTGTGGAGGTATGGCTACCATGTGTACAGAACTTTGTGTATTTTTCTGATTTGCAGACAAGTTTGAAAACAGAAACTATTTGTTAATCCGGAGCAGCCTATATATTATATTATTTGTATCCTGGGTCATCCCAGTTGGGTTCCACAACTACTGCATGACAGCTAACTGATGGTTGGCCAGCTGCACTGGAAGTCAGCATGTCTGGCCTTCTTTTCTGTTACTGGACTCACTACTGAATCTAGTAAAATGGTGTCCAGTAAAATATTGAGTCATTAAAGTGGTGAGTGGTTTGGGTATTTTGTTTTTATTAATATTAATGATTTTGCTCCAGATGCATTTGGTTGTAAATGCTTTTTCAATTAAACTTTTTATTTTTTTTTTCAAAATTTCCACACAAGCTGTGAAAAAGCTATCAGTTTATTCTTTGGGTGGGACCTTGAGTTACCATCATCTGTGGCCAAATTGTTTGATGCTCACTCCAGCTTGCAGAATGACATAGAAACATAGAAACATAGAAAATAGGTGCAGGAGTAGGCCGTTCGGCCCTCTGAGCCTGCACCGCCATTTATTATGATCATGGCTGATCATCCAACTCAGAACCCCGCCCCAGCCTTCCCTCCATACCCCCTGATCCCTGTAGCCACAAGGGCCATATCTAACTCCCTCTTAAATACAGCCAATGAACTGGCCTCAACTGTTTACTGTGGCAGAGAATTCCACAAATTCACCACTCTCTGTGTGAAGAAGTTTTTCCTAATCTCGGTCCTAAAAGGCTTCCCCTTTATCCTCAAACTGTGACCCCTCGTTCTGGACTTCCCCAACATCGGGAACAATCTTCCTGCATCTAGCCTGTCCAATCCCTTTAGGATTTTATACGTTTCAATCAGATCCCCCCTCAATCTTCTAAATTCCAACGAGTACAAGCCCAGTTCATCCAGTCTTCCTTCACATGAAAGTCCTGCCATCCCAGGAATCAATCTGGTGAACCTTCTTTGTACTCCCTCTATGGCAAGGATGTCTTTCCTCAGATTAGGGGACCAAAACTGCACACAATACTCCAGGTGTGGTCTCACCAAGGCCTTGTACAACTGCAGTAGTATCTCCCTGCTCCTGTACTCGAATCCTCTCGCTATAAATGCCAGCATACCATTCGCCTTTTTCACCGCCTGCTGTACCTGCATGCCCACTTTCAATGACTGGTGTATAATGACACCCAGGTCTCGTTGCACCTCCCCTTTTCCTAATCGGCCACCATTCAGATAATAATCTGTTTTCCTATTTTTGCCACCAAAGTGGATAACTTCATATTTATCCACATTAAATTGCATCTGCCATGAATTTGCCCACTCCCCCAACCTATCCAAGTCACTCTGCATCCTCTTAGCATCCTCCTCACAGCTAACACTGCCACCCAGCTTCGTGTCATCCGCAAACTTGGAGATGCTGCATTTAATTCCCTCATCCAAGTCATTAATATATATTGTAAACAACTGGGGTCCCAGCACTGAGCCTTGCGGTACCCCACTAGTCACTGCCTGCCATTCTGAAAAGGTCCCGTTTATTCCCACTCTTTGCTTCCTGTCTGCTAACCAATTCTCCATCCACATCAATACCTTACCCCCAATACCTCCTGTGTGGGATCTTGTCAAAAGCCTTTTGAAAATCCAAATATACCACATCTACTGGTTCTCCCCTATCCACTCTACTAGTTACATCCTCAAAAAATTCTATGAGATTCGTCAGACATGATTTTCCTTTCACAAATCCATGCTGACTTTGTCTGATGATTTCACAGCTTTCCAAATGTGCTGTTATCACATCTTTGATAACTGACTCCAGCAGTTTCCCCACCACCGACGTTAGGCTAACCGGTCTATAATTCCCCGGTTTCTCTCTCCCTCCTTTTTTAAAAAGTGGGGTTACATTAGCCACCCTCCAATCCTCAGGAACTAATCCAGAATCTAACGAGTTTTGAAAAATTATCACTAATGCATCCACTATTTCTTGGGCTACTTCCTTAAGCACTCTAGGATGCAGACCATCTGGCCCTGGGGATTTATCTGCCTTCAATCCCTTCAATTTACCTAACACCACTTCCCTACTAACATGTATTTCGCTCAGTTCCTCCATCTCACTGGACCCTCTGTCCCCTACTATTTCTGGAAGATTATTTATGTCCTTAGTGAAGACAGAACCAAAGTAATTATTCATTTGGTCTGTCATGTCCTTGCTCCCCATAATCAATTCACCCGTTTCTGTCTGTAGGGGACCTACATTTGTCTTTACCAGTCTTTTCCTTTTTACATATCTATAAAAGCTTTTACAGTCAGTTTTTATGTTCCCTGCCAGTTTTCTCTCATAATCTTTTTTCCCCTTCCTAATTAAGCCCTTTGTCCTCCTCTGCTGAACTCTGAATTTCTCCCAGTCCTCAGGTGAGCCACTTTCTCTGGCTAATTTGTATGCTTCTTCTTTGGAATTGATACTATCCCTAATTTCTCTTGTCAGCCACGGGTGCACTACCTTCCTTGATTTATTCTTTTGCCAAACTGAGATGAACAATTGTTGTAGTTCATCCATGCAATCTTTAAATGCTTGCCATTGCATATCCACCATCAATCCCTTAAGTGTCATTTGCCAGTCTATCTTAGCTAATTCACGTCTCATACCTTCAAAGTTACCCCTCTTTAAGTTCAGAACCTTTGTTTCTGAATTAACTATGTCACTCTCCATCTTAATGAAGAATTCCACCATATTATGGTCACTCTTACCCAAGGGGCCTCTCACGACAAGATTGCTAATTAACCCTTCCTCATTGCTCAAAACCCAGTCCAGAATAGCCTGCTCTCTAGTTGGTTCCTCGACATGTTGGTTCAAAAAACCATCCCGCATACATTCCAAGAAATCCTCTTCCTCAGCACCTTTACCAATTTGATTCACCCAATCTGCATGTAGATTGAAGTCACCCATTATAACTGCTGTTCCTTTATTGCACACATTTCTAATTTCCTGTTTAATATCATCTCTGACCTCACTACTACTGTTAGGTGGCCTGTACACAACTCCCACCAGCGTCTTCTGCCCCTTAGTGTTACGCAGCTCTACCCATATTGATTCCACATCTTCCCGGCTTATGTCCTTCCTTTCTATTGCGTTAATCTCTTCTTTAACCAGCAACGCCACCCCACCTCCCCTTCCTTCATGTCTATCCCTCCTGAATATTGAATATCCCTGAACGTTGAGCTCCCATCCTTGGTCACCCTGGAGCCATGTCTCTGTGATCCCAACTATATCATAATCATTAATAACAATCTGCACTTTCAATTCATCCACCTTATTACGAATGCTCCTTGCATTGACACACAAAGCCTTCAGGCGCTCTTTTACAACTCTCTTAGCCCTTATACAATTATGTTGAAAAGTGGCCCTTTTTAATGCTTGCCCTGGATTTGTCGGCCTGCCACTTTTACTTTTCTCCTTTGTACTTTTTGCTTCTACCCTCACTTTACACCCCTCTGTCTCTTTGCACCGGTTCCCATCCCCCTGTTGTGAACTAACCTCCTCACGCCTAGCCTCTTTAATTTGATTCCCACCCCCCAACCATTCTAGTTTAAAGTCACCTCCGTAGCCCTTGCTAATCTCCCTGCCAGGATATTGGTCCCCCTAGGATTCAAGTGTAACCCGTCCTTTTTATACAGGTCACGCCTGCGCCAAAAGAGGTCCCAATGATCCAAAAACTTGAATCCCTGCCCCCTGCTCCAATCCCTCAGCCACGCAGTTATCCTCCACCTCATCGCATTCCTACTCTCACTGTCGCGTAGCACAGGCAGTAATCCCGAGATTACTACCTTTGTGGTCCTTTTTCTCAACTCCCTTCCTAGCTCCCTATATTCTCCTTTCAGGACCTCATCCCTTTTCCTACCTCTGTCATTGGTACCTATATGTACCACGACCTCTGGCTCCTCACCCTCCCACTTCAGGATATCTTGGACACGATCAGAAATATCCCGGACCCTGGCACCAGGGAGGCAAACTACCATCCGGGTCTCTGGACTGCGTCCACAGAATCGCCTATCTGACCCCCTTACTATCGAGTCCCCTATCACAACTGCCCTCCTCTTCCTTGCCCTACCCTTCTGAGCTACAGGGCCAGACTCTGTGCCGGAGGCACGGCCACTGTCGCTTCCCCTGGGTAAGCTGTCCCCCCCAACGGTACTCAAACAGGAGTACCTATTGTTAAGGGGCACAGCCACCGGGGTACTCTCTATTACCTGACTCTTCCCCTTCCCCCTCCTAACCGTGACCCACTTGTCTGCCTCCTGTGGCCCCGGCGTGACCACCTGCCTGCAACTCCTCTCTATCAACTCCTCACTCTCCCTGACCAGACAAAGGTCATCGAGCTGCAGCTCCAGTTCCCTAACGCAGTCCCTTAGGAGCTGCATCTCGATGCACTTGGCGCAGATGTAGACATATTCTAATCCCTCCAATTTTGCAAGTTTAGTTTTAGCAGCCATGACTACAAAGAGGATAGAGTATGAGAAATGTATATTACAATGCTGCTGCAGTTGTGGTTCCACATAATGATAAAACAATTTGGAGCAAATTTAAAACAGGTCAGTAAAATCCATATGGCAGTTTTGACATCATTTAATGTTTATTAGAGCAGAATGAAAATAGTTTGCATTTAAATTTTGGAAGTTGGCTTCTAATCACAGTGATTTAGTTCATGTTCTTCAGCTGTATAATTGGAAAGAAAAAGAAACATTTTGAAATAAAATTAGCTTGCTTGATGATAAAGCTCTGTGCAAATCATCTATAAGTGACCAAGAGCCAGAAAATCCACTATTCTTGTTACCTTGCACCTATTTTAATATATATCTTTCCTCATGTAATGTTCAAACATCTGACATCTAGTGTCACTGCATGCCTTTGAACCTAAACTTCAAAAGAGCTCACTTGCACTCATGACTGAGATTTCCACTTTCTGGGTGACTTGTTCTAACATCTCTCCAACTCTGCGTGTTGTAGGATGGCTTTGGTCAATTCCAAATTCCACACCAACTTTGCAAACACAACGGTGCTGAATTTGATTTATAGATATGCCCCAAATCTTTCACAATCATTTTATCATTGTCTGTTGTCTGGGCTCAGCATGGTGATCAGAAATGTGCACATTATTCTATCTGCAGCCTAACCAATGTTTTATAAACTTGTACCAAGACATTCATACCCTTGTTCTTGAAGCGTCAGCTAATGAAATCGAGCAACCTTTCGGCTTCACTACCATTTTTTACACGTGTTGCCACATTTGAAGATCTTTGGACTTGGACAAGAAGGTTCGTCAATAACATCAAGGGCCTGACCATTCATATCTTACTCTGATTTTAACCCTCTCCCCACCAAATGGATCACCTTACACTTAGCAGGAATAAATTCCAGCTGCCTTGGCAATGCCTAATTAACCAAATAATCAATATAATTTTGTATCCTAAAACAACATTTTCTTCTAATAACAACACGATATCAACAGGGAGATTGAAAGTCTGTCTGAGTGATGCACCAGCAACAATGCTTTACTAATGTCAACAAGACCAAGGAGCTAATGATTGACTTCAGGAGGAGGAAACCAGGGGTCCATGAGCCAGTGCTCATTGGGGAATCAGAGGTGGAGAAGGTCAGCAACTTTAAGCTCCTCCATGTTATCACTTCAGAGGACCAGTCCTGGGACCAGCATGTAAGTACAATTACGAAGAAAACATGGCGGTGCCTCTGCTTCCTTAGAAGCTTGCAAAGGCTCGGCATGGTATCGAAAACCCTGACTAACTTCTGTAGATATGTGGTGGAGAGTATATTGACTTCAGAGCCTGTTATGGAAACACCAGTCCCCTTGAATGGAAAATCATATAAAAGTACTGGATACGGCCCAGTCCACTGCAGATAAAGCTCCCCCAACCATTGAACACATCTACACAGAGTGTTGTCACAGAAAAGCACATCCATCATCTTGGGCCCCCACCACACAGGTCATACTTTCTCATTGCTGCTGCCATCTGGAAGGTGGTACAGGAGCCTTAGGACTCATACCACCAGGTTTAGGAACAGGTATTACCCCTCAACCATTAGGCTCCCGAACCAGAGGGGATAATTTCACTCAACTTCACTTGCCCCATCATTGAACTGTTCCCAGAACTTATGGATTCTATATCTCATGTTCTTGATATATATTGCTTGTTTATTTACTGTTATTATTATTATTATTATTATTTATTTCTTCTTTTCTTTCTTTTTGTATTTGCACAGATTGTTGTCCTTTGCATGTTGGTTGTCTACCCTATTGGTGTGGTCTTTCATTGATTTTGTTATGATTATTGGATTTATTGAGTATGCCCACAAGAAAATGAACCTCAGTGTTGTATATGGTGACATGTATGCACTTTGATAACAAATTTACTTTGAACTTTCACATTCAATTTTCATGTCACCGCCAATCTTACCAAGGAAATCTGTATATAGTTCGACTCAATAGTCTCCTTCTGCACTGTAATGACTCTCTTAATTCCGCATGCATTTCCAATGATTCTATTACAATGCCAAACTGTTAATAATCATTATTTAAACATCACACTTACAATAGGAGTAATTTTGTTGCCTCAAGTCCTGCATTTGATCACAATTTACAAACCTTCACTTTTTCCCCACACTTTCCCACCTAGATTAAAGAGACATTAGATTTATTTATCACATGTACATCGAAACATTGAAACACACAGTGAAATGCATTATTTTGGTCAGTGACAAGCACAATCTGAGGATTATGCTGGGAACAGTCTTCGAGCATAGCATGCCCTCAACTTGTTGACCCTAAACTGCACATTTTGGAATGTGGGAGGAAACCAGAACACCCAGAGGAAACCCACATATTTATGGGGAGAACGTACAAACTTGCCAGGAGTTAAACCTTGATTGCTGATCACTGGCGCCATAAAGCATTACACTAACCTCTATGCCACCATGCTGCCCCGTATCCATGCTTCGCTTACCCATTCCAAATCACCAACACAAAGGACTGGGGTCATTTCTAGAGTCAACATGAGCTCTGTTGACCAGATGCATAGCGATAATCATGCTGATCACACTGCAGATTTTTCTAATATGTTTTGCTTGGTTCTTCATTAGTTCACCCCAGTAATCTGTTGGAGTTACTCAGGTGCAAGCTTTAAAAGGTAAGATTAGCTTAGTGAACTGTGTCAGAAAGACAAGAGGCTCTGCAGATGCTGGAAATCCAGAGTAACAGATGCAAAATGCTGGAGGAACTCAGCAGGTTAGACAGCATCTAACGAAATGAAAACTCTTGACCCTTCATCAGGACTGGAAAGGATGGGGGAAGAGGCCAGAATAAGAAGCTGGGGGTGAGGGGAAGGAGGACAAGCTAGAAGGTGATGTGAAGCCTGGTGGGAATGAAGTAAGAAGTTGGGAGTTGATAGGTGGGAAAGGTAAAGGAGTCTGATAGGAGAGGAGAGTAGACCAAGGAAGAAAGGGAAGGAGGAGGGGCAACAGTGGAGGTGAAAGACAGATGAGATGAGAAGAGAAGAGGTAAGAGGGAGCCAGAGTGGGGAATAGCTGAAGGGGAAATGGGGAGGGGAAAGTACTGGAAGTTAGAGAAATCAATGTTCATGCCATCAGGTTGGAGGCTACCCAGACAGAACATGAACTGCTGCTCCTCCATGCTGAGAGTAGCATGTTGTGACAGTAAAGGAGGCCATGACATGCGTCATTTGTGTCAAATCATATTAGCGGGGATGGTGCTGGGCAGCCTGCAAGTGTCACAACGCTTCTGGTCTCAACATGGAATGCCCACAGATCACTAAGCTGAACCATATGTCTTTGGAATATGGGAGGAAACTGAAGCACCGAAGGAAACCCACGGGGTGACAGGGAGAATGTACAAACACGGGCAGTGGCGGGACTTGAAGCCCGATCGGTGATCATTGGCTCTGTAATTACATTATGCTAACCACTACCCTACCATGCTAGGCTCAGGCTTGGAATGACTTGTAATGTTTGGAAAAATGTACTATATTGACTCACTATATCAGCTGGATGCATTAGTGAGGTTTAAGATCTCATTATTCAATTTTGATTTATATGGAGGCACTTTCTTTGCTGTCAGGGCATTAGCAGTGCAGACACACATCAATTTCATTGCAATAATGTATTGTTCAAACACTGAGATATTTTCAAAGTGCAATGATGTGTTTTGATAAAAAATGTGTCATGGCATGATAGTATTCAGCAAAGATAGTTTTATAAAAGCATTTGCCAATTACCAAAGAGATTTCTTAAAAGAAAGCAATTGCCGATTACTTTTGGCTGAAGGTGAATTTTAAAAGACTTCATTGTCCTCTCATAATTTCAAAGTTGTCTTTTACTTTCATCTCAATCCACAGAAAATTCTACAAATATTTTAACCTTATCTAGTTAATGTCCAGCATAAATTGTAAAAGTGTGTCTAATAGTACTGTTTTACATTAATCTTGTCAAATCTGCCCAGTTCTCTTACCATTTATTGGGTACCTATAAAAATAAAAAAAGTAAGTTTCTACTCTCATTAAACAGAAGCTTTAAAAATGAACCTTTGAGTAAATTCACTTGGGATAATCTTTGGGCAATGAATCATGAATAGATTCATGCAAGGACACTTCCTGCAATGGAATTTTTCTTTACAATAGTGGTTACAGTTGGAGAGAGGGAAGATTCAGCACTTTGAGTATTCTCAAAACATAATTACTAATGGTATTAAAGTTAAAATCAAGTTTATTAAAATTCAATTTATTGGATTCTTTTTTAAAACAATTTATGTATAAATGCAAATAGCCATTCTCTTCAATATTTGAGGTTGCTGCATTAAATCAGTTATCCATATTTCTCATCATATCAATAAAGGTCCAATCTACGCACCTTCATGCATTCAATCACTGTTTTATTAGTGGTTTCTGGGAAATGCATATTGTAATGCATTCATGAATATGTTGAGAGCAATAAATAAATATCTGAAGAGTTGGTAGTGTATTTACAAGACAACACATTAACTATTAACATGTTGATTCTCATGAAAAAAACGAAGTACAACAATCAATGTGTGCAGTTTACCAACAAAAACTATAAATTAACTGGTGTTCAGAATTTTTTCTGGTCTCCTCACAGGCTTTATCAATGTTGGGACTGTTTGGTTCTGGACTCTCAGAATGGTCTGCATCTTTGTCAGACTTGAATTTGATACTTCAGTTCCTAAAGTTGGCTCTGGATTGAAATTGGACCCAATTTCCTGATGGAGACGTTTTCCATCTAGACTTGGTTTATCTGTAGTAGAGATCATTTAATCTTCATTAGCACGTTGCATTCTGGTGCTATTTTCCACCTAACAGTTTTGGATTGAGCAATCTCATCCACAGTGTCCTGGATCCCAGATGTGAGCTCAGATTCATGTATTTATTTAATTTTATTGTGAGGTACAGCAGGGTAACAGGCCATTTGGCCCATCTAGCCTGCACTGCCCAATTACATCCATGTGACCATAAACCATAAACCATAGAAACTACAGCACCTACTAGACCGTACTTGTTTGGAATGGGAGAGAAAACTGAAGCATCCAGAGGCTGGGGTTTGAGTTCCTTCTATTTAGTTTAATACATACATTCAGAAATAATTATTTCTGTCTAACTCTTGAAACAAAGTTTGTTTGAAGTGTGTTCTACCAGTTATGAAAAGATACGATTTAAGGGGAATAAACAATTTTGTCTTTCAAGCTGCTCTGCTGATATGACTGTAATCTCAGCTTTGTTTTCCTAGCTGTCCTCGGAAATAAAAATATTTAAAGTCACTGCTTGAATAGCCTTTGAGAAAAAGAATTCCAAGAACTCACTAGCCTCTGAGAGAAATATATTGACCTCATGCCTGTCCTTAAATGGGTGATGCCTTAATTTGAGCAGTGGCCATTAGTTCTGGATTCTCTCATGAGGAAACGTTCTCTCCACGTTCAGGGTGGCGGATTGGTATAGCTGGCAGGTCTGTTGTGTTACAGCTCCGGTGACCCAGGTATGTTGTCTGTGTAGAGATTTTATCGCCAGTGGGTGAATTCCCTCTGAATGCTTCGTGTTTTTTTTTCCAACATCCCAAAAACGTGAGTTAATAGGTTAAATTAGCGATAGTATGTGGGTGAGTGTTGGAGCTTGAGGATGGCACAGTGATCAAATGGAATTAGTCTCAATAGATGCCTGGTAGTTGGCATGTACTTGGCAGGTCGGACATTTTGTTTCAATGCCATATGATTACGAATTTGTCTGATAAGATTCTTCAGGATCTTGTATCTTTCAAACAACAGTCACACTACTGAATTTCAGCATACACAAGTCTAACCTGTCAAACATTTACCTGTAAGAGGTCTAGAATACAAGAGCAGAGATGTGATGCTGAGGATTTTTAAGGCTCTGGTGAGGCCTTATCTTGAGTATTGTGAACCAGTTTTGAGCTTCTCATCTAATAAGAGATATGCTGGCATTGGAAAGGGTTCAGAGGAGATTCACAAAGATGGTTCTGTGAATGAAAGGCTCATCAAATGAGGAACTCTCGGTCTGTACTCATTGGAATTTGAGGGATGAAGGGGGATCTCATTGAAACCTCTTGAAAGTTGAAAGGCCTAGACAGAGTAGATGTGGAAAGGATGTTTCCAATGGTGGGGGAGTCCAGGACAAGAGGGCACAGCTTCAGGATAGAGGGACATCCATTAAAACAGAGCTGTGGAGAAATTTCTTTAGCCTGAGGGTGGTAAATTTGGGTTAGATATGGAAGCCGTGTTGTATTTAATGTAGAGATCGATAGGTTTTGATTGGACATGGCATCAAATGTTACAGGGAGAAGTCCAGGGAGTGGGGCTGAGGAGGGGAAGAAAGGGATTCTGCCATGATTGAATGGTGGAGCAGACTCAAAGGGCCAAGTGGCATGATGCTCTATCCACTGTGTTCAACATATCCTCAAAGAACTCCAGTAAATTTGACAAATGGGACGTACCCTTAATGAAGTCTGCCTTATGGAACCACTTCCATCCGGAGGTCTCACTATTTCTTCCTTAGTGATGGGTTCAAGCATTTTCCTGACTGCAGATGTTAAACCAACTGGTCTATAGTTACCTGCATTTTGCCTACATCCTTTTTCAAACAGTGGTATGACTATTGCTGCCACCTGTTCCACCAGGATCAACTTAGAGTCCAGACAATTTAGGTAAATTATCACAAATGCATCTCTAAAACTTCTGCCATTTCTTTGAATGCTTGAGGATGCACCCCATCAGGACCAGTAGACTTGTCTACCTTCAGGCCCATTAGTTTTCTCATCTCTTCAGTGACAGTGATTGTATCAAGTTCCATATCTCCCATTGTATCCATAACATCTCTGTTTTGCATGTTAGTCATGTCCTCCACTGACACAAAATAGTCACTCAAGCAAGTTCCAAGGATGGAGGATGTATTCTGCGAGGTATTTGGCTATCACACTAAATTCTAATCTTGATTCCATTTTGCAAGAAAACGGTGGAAAGTGTCAACAATGTTCACCTTAGATGTTCACATGTTACCACCAATGGGGGAATCTTAAATGAGTGGACATTTTCAGAAGATAAGAGACCAATAATTTAAAATGAAAATTGTTGTGTCTGTGAATGAAGTCACCAGAGAGACACTGAAGCTGGTTATAAAGAAATCCTTATTCAGTACAACAAGCAGGCATCTTACTGGAGGTGTTTTTGGTACAGGCGACCAAACCCAAAGGTATAGTACATTACATTTTTATAGCCTTAAGGTCAAAGACAACAGCAGCTAATTCAGTACAATTTCAATAGTTACAAAGACATTGTTTACTTCAATACTTTGGAATGCCAAATGGTTCATTTGGGATACATAGTGGAAGCATATTATAATTGATAAGACACTTCTGAAGATCCAAACACCTTTGGGAGAAATTAATTAACACAAATATTCCAAAATCTTCTCATGATAGAGAGCCAGACACCCAAACTGAATGTTGTCAGGGCTGTCTCTGAGTACAGGTGTCCCCCGCTTTTCGAACGTTCGCTTTACGAAACCTCACTGTTACGAAAGACCTACATTAGTACCCTGTTTTTGCTTTCAGAAGGTGTTTTCACTGTTACAAAAAAAAGCAGTGTGCGATAAAAAATCAGCGCGTGATAAAAGGCAGCGTACGCCCCGAGCAGCCGCTCTCCCCTGGATTCGGAACAGCATTGCTTTAACACGTGTCTGTGAGCAGCCGTTTGCAAGATGAGTTCTATGGTATGGGAAAAGCCTAAAAGAGCTCGTAAGGGCGTTACACTTAGTGTAAAACTAGACATAATTAAGCATTTCGACCGTGGTGAACAAAGTAAGGACAAAGTGAGTTTGGGTTGTGGAAGCTGACGAACATGATGTTGAAGAGGTTTTGGCATCCCATGACCAAGAACTGACAGATGAAGAGCAGATGCAATTGGAAGAGGAAAGGATAACAATCAAAACCAAATAGTATGTCTTTAATTTTGAAAGGGTACGTCGATTTAGGGGATATTTGCAAGATGGTTTGAGTCCTTACAAAGAACTGTGTGATAGAAAAATGCGCGAAGCTCAGCAGTCAAGCAAGCCTTCCACATAAGCCACAGCAGATGATGAACCTCGACCTTCGACATCGAGGTGGGCAGAGATAGAAGATGACCTGCCTGCCCTAATGGAAACACGCAATGACAAGATGACACCCCAGTGTTCCACCACCCCAATCCCCAGGCCACGGACAGATATTGATTCGCGGAGAATGCAACGGTAGCCGGGAGCACATCTTTAAGAAAAAAGCTGAAATAAACATGCTAATTAATTAGGTGCCGCCAACACGTAATTGTCGGCTCAGATCAGAGACGACGCAATCGGAGAACAGTTCAGTAATGATTGTGGAAAAGTATTTCTACTTTATATAGGCTGTGTATTTATCATATCATTCCTGCTTTTACTATATGTTACTGTTATTTTAGGTTTTATGTGTTATTTGGCATGATTTGGTAGGTTATTTTTGGGTCTGCGAACGCTTACAAAATTTTCCCATATAAATAAATGGTAATTGCTTCTTCGCTTTATGAAATTCCAGCTTATGAACCGCTTCATAAGAACGCTCTACCTTCAGATGGCGGGGGAAACCTGCACACAAATATGATTACACAAGAACTATTGATTGCCTATACTTGCGACCATGTTTGATATGCTAGGTGACAACATTTGTCTGGTCTGTCAGCTTGCACTCAAGTCACAATGGAGAAAATAATTTAGCCATATTGTCTGGTCTGATGCAGTGCAATGAACACAATCTGATTGTTTTAATGTTTGGCTCTTACATTTGCATGCTCTTAGTCTGTGGAACAGCCTATGCTTTTAACTTCAATTTACTGCTTGCAATTTATAAAAAAAAACACCAGAGGCTAATTGAGATCTCCTTGAACTTACTTACATCTACAATAAACTGACGTCTGGTTCTTGTTTGCATTAATATCTGCTAAATTCACATAACTCCAGAGTATTCCCAAAAAACCCTGCTCTGGGCCCCTGGACAGAAATCCATCCCAGGAAGGCTAAATTTTAGGGAGGACCAGTTAAGTGGGGCAGCATGTCATGATAAACTCTTGGTGGTGCTTCGACGTGTCGGTTTTCTGGAACTTGTGTTCCCTCGACTTGGAACACTAAATAATCAAATGCCGTCCATTCTATTCACCTAGGAAGTTCTCAACTCTTATCCTGAATGCAGTGTACATACCCTCAGTGGCTTGCCATAATCAAGTGCTCATGATACTGCATGATACCATCTCCAACCAAGAAACAGTCCGTCCTGACATGCTTCAGTCAACCCTAGCACATCTGAACAGCAAAGCTGCATACATCAGACTGTTCTTTATTGACTGCAGCTCAGCATTCAATGCCATCATTCCCCAAAACTAATCAATAAGCTCCTAAACCTTGGTCTCGATACCTCCTTGTGCAATTGGATCCTGGATTTCTTCGCTTCAAGACCCTAGTCAGTTTGGACTGGCAACATCTCCTCCATGGTCTCCATCAGCACAGCTGCACCACAAGGCTGTGTGCTGAGCCCTCTGCTCCAATCACTTTACACTGTGAGGCTGAGTATAGCCCCAATACCATATTCAAATGTTCTGATGACACCACTGTCATAGGCCAATTCAAAGTGGTGATGAATCAACATATAGAAGACAAGTTTGCTGTCTTCTGAACTTGGGTTGAACACCCTAGTTGGTCGGTCTTTCTCAGATTCTGTTATGGTTATTATTCTATAGATTTATCGTGTATGCCCACAAGCAAATGAATCTCAGGGTTGTATATTGTGATATATATACTTTGATAATAAAATTTACTTTGAACTTTGAAAATACCTTCACTCTGGATCCCTTCCCCCATTACTAACCAATGTGTATCTATATCCACACACCTAACGTCGCTAACTGGCTATTTCCAAGACTGTGCAGAGATGGCAATAAAACATTCTGAAATTTGATTCCATCCTCTAAGCCCCTTCAATCTCTGATAGCAAAAAACTATCAGAAGTGGCTGTCAGTAATTCCTGCCTGTGGGCAGGGTCACAGCAAAGTAACTTTGTTTCTGATTCACAGGTAACAGTTCACATCCCATACTATGATGGAAGATTACCAGAATGATCTTGACAACCAGTCGTTTTGATCAATCTACTGAATGGTTTTGGGTGGCTTCTATTCGGATAGCTGCAAGAACCTTGCCCTTGTGGCATCTCCTCCCATACTGTACTTTGGATCACTGGCACAACCACTTCAAGGGCCCAGCTTATTCGTGCTCACTTCCCATCAGCTGGGGTGGCTGCCTTCTGATGCTGCGTGCAATTTCTTCACGCTTTCTTGGTCTGCCTTGCCATCAAGGTTGTGGAACTTGATACCTCTGCCTTAACTTGGATTCCTTCCCCTTTATTTTCCCCAATATCTTTCTCATCTGATCTATACAACCAGTTATCTATCTCCAAGAACCAGTCTTCACTACAAAGTATAGCTACTGTGTGTGAAGTTACCATAAGTAGAGAGAAGGTTCTTGGGTAACTGAAGAGTCTGAAAGTAGGCAACTCACCTGGACCTGATGGTGTACACCCCACAGTTCTAAAAGAGATGGCTGAAGAGATCGTGGAGGCATTCGTAATGATCTTTCAAGAATCACTAGATTCCTGAATGGTTCCAGAAGACTTGAAAATTGCAAATGTCACTCCACTCTTCAAGAAAGAAGAGAGGCAGAAGAAAAGAAATTGTAAGCCAGTTAGTCTGGCTTCAGTGGTTGGGAAGGTGTTGGAGTAAATTATTAAGGATGATATCTCAGGGTACTTGGAAGCTCATGATAAAATAAGCCATAGTCAAAATGTGTTGGCGCATGGCCAAGTGGTTAAGGCGTTCAACTAGTGATCTGAAGGTCACTAGTTCGAGCCTTGGCTGAGATTGCATGTTGTGTCCTTGAGCAAGGCACTTAACCACACATTGCTCTGCGATGACACCGGTGCCAAGCTGTATGGCTCCTAATGCCCTTCCCTTGGACAACATTGGTGGCGTGGAGAGGAGAGACTTGCAGCATGGGCAACTGCCAGTCTTCCATACAACCTTGCCCAGGCCTGCACCCTGGAAACCTTCCAAGGCGCAAATCCATGGTCTCACGAGACTAACGGATGCCTAGAAAAAGTCAGAATGGTTTCCCCAAGGGAAAATCTTGCCTGACAAATCTGTTGGAATTCTCTGAAAAAGTATCAAGCAGGATAGACGAAAGAGAATCAGTCGATGTTGTGTACTTGGATTTTCAGAAGCCTTTGACAAACTGCCACACATACAGCAGCATAACAAGCTATGAACCCATGGTATTACAGGAAAGATTCTAGCAGAAACAAAGCATTGGCTGATTGACAGGAGGCTAAGAGTGGGAATAAAGGGAGCCTTTTCTGACTGGCTGCCGGTGACCAGTGGTGTTCCACAGGGGACTGTGTTGGGACCGATTCTTTTTATGTTATAAGTCAATGATCTGAATGATGGAATTGATGGCTTTGTTGCAAAATTTGCAAATGATATGAAGATAGGTAGAGGAACAGTTAGTTTTGAGGAAATAGAAAGGTTACAGAAAGAGAGCTAAAAAGAATGGGCAAAGAAATGGCAGATGGAATACAGTGTCGGGAAGAGTATGGCCATGCACTTTGCTAGAAGAAATGAAAAGGTTGACTATTTTCTAAATGGAGAGAGAATACAAAAAATTAAGGCACAAAAGGAATTGTGCAGGATTCCCTTAAGGTTAATTTGCAGGTTAATTCTGTGGTGTGGAAGGCAAATGCAATGTTAGCATTCATTTCAAGAGGACTGGAATATATAAGAAAGGATGTAATGTTGAAACTTTATAAAGCACTAGTGAGGCCTCACTTGGAGTATTGTGAACAGCTTTGGGTCCCTTATCACAGAAAGGATGTGCTGAAACTGGAGAGGTTTCAAAAGAGGTTCATGAAAATGATCTCGGGATTGAATGGCTTGTCATATGAAGAGCGTCTGATGGCTCTGGGGCTGTATTCACTAGAATTCAGAAGAATGAGGGGTGACCTCATTGAAACCTATCAAAAGGTTAAAGGCATTGATAGTATGATGTGGAGAGGATGTTTCCTATGGAGGGACAATCTAAGACCAGACGACACAGCCTCAGAATAGAGGGCCATCATTTTAGAATGGAGATGAGGAAGAATTACTTCAGCCAGACAGTGGTGAATCTGTGGAAATCCACAGGTAGCTCTGGAGGCCAAGTCTTTATGTATATTTAAGGCAGAGGTAGAGAGATTTTTGATTTGCCAGGGCACGAAGGAATATAAGGAGAAGGCAGAAGATTTGGGATGAGAGGAAAATTGGATCAGCCATGATGAAATGACGGAGCAGACTCGATGGGCCAAATGGCCCAATTCTGCTCCTATATCTTATGGTCTTATGGTCATATTCATGGTTTTCTGACATGCTCTCTCTGTATTCTGCACTGGCATTTCCATTCTCTTTCATCTGCGGGTCTACTCCCATCAGATGTGGTCAGATGTGATGTAGCAGGCTGGTGTTCATCACTTAGATTCTCTGTAGTTACACTATTAATGAGTGGATTCAATCCCTTATTCTGTCTGTGAGAGCAACAAGAAGGTGGAGTCGTACAGTTTAATTTGAGTCCAATGTTTCCACTGGCTGCCTCGCCGGGTCTATACACAAATGCAAATGTCATTTGTCAGATGCACCATCTAGGAGCGAACCCTGTCTTTTCAGGCAGCTCCCTCACCATGACTTGCTCACCCGGTTATGGGAGGACTATCTTCTCCCTCTCCAGCTCTCTCTGATCAGCTATGTTGCTGCTGCTGTGCGCTGTCCCTCACTATGTTAACCCAGTTACAATGGTCCTTCACACTCCCACATAATCCTTCTAAACTGGCCCCAATACTTTCTTCATCTAAACTTGCAATTTCTGTCATGCTATGCTCTTCTGTTGCTTTCTTTGTCTCGTGATTTGCATACTCATTCCCTTTCTGCAACTTTCTCTCCCCTTTCTGGGCTACCTCTGCAGGCAGCTGCACATCTTCAAACAACTCTTCACTGCATTTGTTCTGATATTATTCGCGATCATTATCCCATCTTCTACCCCTGCTTGGGGCTGCAATCTCTTTTTGAGCCATGTTGTCTGCTTTGGGGATCACACGTGTTTGCTGTCCCTGCCTTGTCCGTGTTTTTCTCCCTTTCCTGAGTCTATGGTAGCACCTGTTTTACTCAGTGTGCCTGTCCCCTAGACAGTACCCTCATTATTCGGACACACTCAAAAATTCACAGGAAGTTGCGTTCCCTCAATCTCAAGAACCTGAGGCTCACTGCTCTCTGCCCTCTTTGTTTCAGCCCCTCACTGTTAACGCACGTTACATCTCCCGTCAACGGCAAGGGCAGATCAGTTCCAGACACTGATGCTCCCATGTTAACTAACATTTCACATTGTCAGCCCCCTAAAAAACCTTTTGTGTACATCCATGGGTGACCACTGCTGATAATCGAAGCTGCTGCCAGCCGTTTGGTCTGACCTCACCAGTTCTATATCTGGTCTGAAGTCAAATACGAGAAACAGGGCACTGCAAACACGAGGAATTCTGCGGATGCTGGAAATTCAAGCAACACTCATCAAAGTTGCTGGTGAACACAGCAGGCCAGGCAGCATCTCTAGGAAGAGATACAGTCGATGTTTCAGGCTGAGACCCTTTGTCAGGACTAACTGAAGAAAGAGCTAGTAAGAGATTTAAAAGTGGGAGGGGGAGGGGGAGATCCAAAATGATAGAAGAAGACAGGAGGGGGAGGGATGGAGCCAAGGGCTGGACAGGTGATTGGCAAAAGGGGTATGAGAGGATCATGGGACAGGAGGCCCAGGGAGAAGGAAAAGGGGGAGGGGGGGAAAAGCCCAGAGGATGGGAAAGGGGTATAGTCAGAGGGACAGAGCGAGAAAAAGGAGAGTGAGAGAAAGAATGTGTGTATATAAATAACGGATGGGGTATGAGGGGGAGGTGGGGCATTAGCGGAAGTTAGAGAAGTCAATGTTCATGCCATCAGGTTGGATGCTACCCAGATGGAACATAACGTGTTGTTCCTCCAACCTGAGTGTGGCTTCATCTTTACAGTAGAGGAGGCCATGGATAGACATGTCAGAATGGGAATGGGACGTGGAATTAAAATGTGTGGCCACTGGGAGATCCTGCTTTCTCTGGCGGACCCGCCAATAAGGGGGGTGCTGTTGTAGTCCTATCATTTTGGATCTCCCCCTCCCCCTCCCACTTTTAAATCTCTTACTAGCTCTTTCTTCAGTTAGTCCTGACAAAGGGTCTTGGCCTGAAACGTCGACTGTACCTCTTCCTATAGATGCTGCCTGGCCTGCTGCGTTCACCAGCAACTTTGAAACAGGGCACTGCTCTGGATTCTGCCTGCTTTGGTGAGTGACACTTACACCTTCCTCCTTCCTTTAGGATACTGCCTCCAACTATAGCCTAATAGGCCACAGCTGTAACATCATTTCCTTTACCATTCTCTGTCTAGTCTGGCAATCCCACTAGTTACCCATGTATCATCCCACATTCCCTGGGACATACTATTCCACATATTCCTTGGGCATTTCATTTTGACCTACACTTTGAAGTACTTCTGGTGAATTTCAATCATGAGTGAAAGTTCTCTGCAGTGAAAGGCTTGTGAATGGTAGTAATTTAGGTCAGTGGCTAGCTCGGGTCATCAGGATTCTTGACCTGACGTTGTCTGACCTCAGTAAGTGCCATCCCAACAGCTACACCTGGGTCAACAAACAAGAGAATATCCGTAGATGCTGGAAATCCAAGCAACACAAACAAAGTGTTGGAAGAACTCAGCAGGCCAGGCAGCATCTAAAGAAAAGTGTTCAATCGACATTCTGGGCCAGGACCCTTCAGTAGGACCTGGGACAACCTGGATATAACCTCTGCACTCTTCCACTTCTGTGCTCCTGAACCCATGATGCCTGTTGTATTCCTTTCAATATAAAGGTCTGTTACCCTAAAGTGTCAAACTTATTCTTAAAACACAAGCACGCTCAAACAAGTATGCCACTATACATTTCTCCCTCATGAATATACATGCATTGTTCTGGCTTTCCAAATGGTCAGTAATCACCTTTTGGAACTGGTAGCCCTTTTTCACCAAGCTACCAAAGCTGGCTGATAGCTGATCCCTTCCACGCCATGCCACGCCATGCCACGCCATGCCACACCATGTCGCGTCACGTCACGTTCGTGGATAATTCATGATCCTATGGTCATTCACCAGAACAGATCTAAGTGTGGTTGCTGCTCTTGAAAATACTCACCAGCATTGACTACTTAAATCGCTGACCACACTGTGGGCCACAAACCTATCCCAAACGAGCCCCCAAATATTATGAGTATGAACTAAGTCACCAGATAGACACTGAAGCTGATGAAATAGAAGACTTTATTCGGCACACGAGCAAGCATCATACTGGAGACATTCTTGGAAGAGGCTCCCAAGTACACAGCTACATCATATTTTTATACCTTTAAGATGAAAGGCAACAGCAGGTGATTCAGGTACAGTCGACGTTTCAGGCCGAGACCCTTCGTTAGGACTAACTGAAGGAAGAGTGAGTAAAGGATTTGAAAGTTGGAGGGGGAGTGGGAGATCCAAAATGATAGGAGAAGACAGGAGGGGGAGGGATAGAGCCAAGAGCTGGACAGGTGATTGGCAAAAGAGATACGAGAGGATCATGGGACAGGAAGTCCGGGAAGAAAGACAAGGTGGGGGGGACCCAGAGGATGGGCAAGAGGTATATTCAAAGGGACAGAGGGAGAAAAAGGAGAGTGAGAGAAAGAATGTTTGCATAAAAATGAGTAACAGATGGGGTACGAGGGGGAGGTGGGGCCCTAGCGGAAGTTAGAGAAGTCGATGTTCATGCCATCAGGCTGGAGGCTACCCAGACGGAATATAAGGTGTTGTTCCTCCAGCCTGAGTGTGGCTTCATCTTTACAGTAGAGGAGGCCGTAGATGGACATGTCAGAATGGGAATGGGATGTGGAATTAAAATGTGTGGCCACTGGGAGATCCTGCTTTCACACATTCTTTCTCTCACTCTCCTTTTTCTCCCTCTGTCCCTCTGAATATACCTCTTGCCCATCCTCTGGGTCCCCCCTCCCTTGTCTTTCTTCCCGGACCTTCTGTCCCATGATCCTCTCGTATCCCCTTTTGCCTATCACCTGTCCAGCTCTTGGCTCTATCCCTCCCCCTCCTGTCTTCTCCTATCATTTTGGATCCCCCCCTCCCCCTCCAACTTTCAAATCCCTTACTCACTCTTCCTTCAGTTAGTCCTGACGAAGGGTCTCGGCCTGAAACGTCGACTGCACCTCTTCCTACAGATGCTGCTTGGCCTGCTGCGTTCACCAGCAACTTTGATGTGTGTTGCTTGAATTTCCAGCATCTGCAGAATTCCTGTTGTTAGCAGGTGATTCAGTACAATTTCAATAGTTACAATGACATTGTTTAATTTAATATTTTGGGATGACAAATGTTTCCTTTGAGATACATATTGGAAGCACATTGTAATGGAAAATACACCTCTGACAGTCCAAACGCCTTTGGGAGAAGCTAATTAACACAAACGTACTAAAACCTTTTGGCGACAGAGCCAGACACCCAAAGTTAATGCTGTCAGGGCTGTCTCTGAGTACACAGATATGTTAAATACACAAGAACTATTGATTGCTTATACCTGTGACCATGTTTTAGAGGCTCAGTGGCAGCATCTGTCTGGTCTCTCAGTTTGCACTCAAGTCACAATGGTGCAAATAATTTAGCCATGTTGCCTGGTTTAATGTAATCCAATTTACACAATCCCATTTCTCTTGCATGTGCAATCTCTTAGTCTGTGGAGAATCATATGCTTTTAACTTCAATTTACTGCTTGCAATTTACAAAAAAAAATCAAGGCTAATCGCAAGCTTGCTGAACTTACTTACAAAACATTTACAATAAACTGAAGCTTGGTGCTTGTTTGCATTAATAACTACTATATTCACATAACTCCAGAATACTTCCTAACAAAAATGTGTCGGTATTTCTTTTTGCAGAGGGTGTTTATTCCTTGGACTTTTCTATCTCAAAGGATTATAGAGGCTAGATCATTAGAAATATTAAGTTTGAGATGGAAAGAGTGAGGAATTGAGGGCAAGGATATCTGGCATAGAGGAGAAGTTGGGGTTTGGGTAGATCCCCAATGATCATACTGAATGGAGGGGCAAGCTTGAAAGATCTGGTGGTCTTTGCCTAATTCTATTTTCCTGTAACGCACAAAATGCAGATGGAATTCAGCAAGTCAGCAGCATCTCTGGAGAGGAATAAACAGTTGACGTTTTCCAATCAGAATTTCTTTAGAAAGGCTCTGCTCAGCAATCGAATGTATATTCTAAATTAGAATGTATTTAGAATGTATATTCTAAAGGATAAACTGCAAGGGCAACATAAAGAAACTCACCAAACAATGATCCATAGGAGAGTGGGATGGGAAAGGTGGATGACAGGAAACATCTTGTTAATGTTAATCTGATACAAATGTGTGGTGATGCACTTTGTACAGAGGGATCATGGGTTGCAAGTGGACAGCTCCATGAACATGGAAATATAAATGGATATGGTGAAAAAGAAGGCATGTGGCATGCTTGCCTTCATCATTTGGGGCATTGAGTATAAAAATTGAGAAGTCCTGTTGCAGTTGAATAAAAACTGTCAGGCAACAGTTGACGTGCTGTCTGCAGATTGGGTTGACAGACTGCAGTGAGGATAAGATCAAGATGGTGCCAGTGTACAATGCTCCCTTGGTCAACATCTTCCAGGTAGTGCATGAAAATATCCGTTTAACTTCTTTTACATCTGTTATTCACCTTAAATGTGTTTCTGGGACTGTTAGAGTTGTAATTTACAGTTTGGAGATTGAGTGATCCAGCACTTTGCTGTCTCCAAGAGGATTCCGGGAAGTATATGTGTACTCAGATGACCTCGATGTGAAGTGACTTTGATATGGGGCATGAGCCAATGTTCATTTCACTGTTTAAAGCAACTATCAATTGCCAATTAAAACGTCGAGGAAGATTGAGATATCAAGCCGAATGCAGGAGGCAAGCAAGAGTTTCAGTGCCAACTGCATGCCTTTTGATGGCTGCCGGAGAAGGAGTCTGTAAGCAGACTATTGCTGTGTGGCTCACTGTGGCAAGTGGGTACGTCTCTCTGCGGTGTCCCTCTCTTTCAATGAACGTTGGTGATATCGTAGGATCGTATTGTGGTTCTGTATTTATGGATTGGACTAATGCGTTTATGGACTGTGGACTTTTTCAGACTTATTGTTTTCATATTCTGTGTATTTTATCACCAGATCATTTTCTGTTTTGTTGTGCGAAGGGCGGGTGTTTGGGGGTTGATGTTCTGTTGTGTTCTAACGTTTTTTTGGGGTTGATGCTCCAGAGTGGTTTGGGGGGATGTTGTGATGGGGATGCCGTTCTTTTTGTATTGGGGGGTGGGCTTGATGTTCCTCACCGAATTACTTTCATGCTCTTTCTTTGTTTCGTGGCTATCTGGAGAATACAAATTTCAGAGTTGTATATGCTTTGTTAATAAATGAACCTTTGAACCTTTGATATGGAGGGTTTGGAGAGGATGTAGAAAAATTTTCAAAATTTAGTAAAAAAAAGATTTTGCCTGGATTAGAGAGTATTAATCAGAAGCTGGACTAATCTGAATTGTTTTTTTTAGAAAGTCAGAGATCAAGGGGAACCTGTTAGAAACTTACTAAGCTATGAGAGGCATAGGGCTAGATAGTCAGAGTACATTTCCTAAAGATGGAAATGCCATTTTATAGAGCACATCAATTTTAGTTAAGAGGGGAAAGTTTTAGCAAAACATTTGGGTTTTATTGTCCAGAGACTGGTGGCTGCCTGAAATGTGCAGGTAGGGGAGGTGTTCAGAGGAATCAAATTCCTTTTCGTTATAGAAACATAGAAAATAGGTGCAGGAGTAGGCCATTCGGCCCTTTGAGCCTGCACCACCATTCAGTATGATCATGGCTGATCATCCAACTCAGAACTCTGTACCAGCCTTCTCTCCATACCCCTGATCCCCTTAGCCACAAGGGCCATATCTAACTCCCTCTTAAATATAGCCAATGAACTGGCCTCAACTGTTTCCTGTGGCAGAGAATTCCACAGATTCACCACTCTCTGTGTGAAGAAGTTTTTCCTAATCTCGGTCCTAAAAGGCTTCCCCTTTATCCACAAACTGTGACCCCTTGTTCTGGATTTCCCCAACATCGGGAACAATCTTCCTGCATCTAGCCTGTCCAATCTCTTTAGGATTTTATATGTTTCAATAAGATCCCACCTCAATCTTCTAAATTCCAACATATGGAAGTCCTGCCATCCCAGGAATCAATCTGGTGAACCTATATCTTCTAACAAACAATTAACTCAGAGTGGATCAATCATAAGCACATTTATTTTATTTGCAGCAAGAGAAGACTAGCACTGCACAAAAGCTGGTGATAGCTTCAAAAAAAAAACAGACAACATAGTCATTCCTTTACACACAAGTGTTGGTTCTGTTCAATCATTCTGTTCATCTACTTAATCAGTGTACTTGGCATTCTTCCAGTAACTAAATCTGCTTGTCTTTCTGCAGTTTGTCAAGGACTCAGGTTCTATTGCATAATGTTGCACAGACACTATTAGCAAAGCGCTTTTGGTACATTACAGATCCCATTTGCTACAGACAAAATGCCATCTTGTTACTACAAGTAAAATACATTTCCACATTCCTTCCTTTTTGTCATTTCATGACCACACTACATTTTAATAAATACAGTAATTGAAATATGCATATATATGTATATAAAAGAGTGATGTAGTTTCAAAGCCCTACTCAAAAATCCATCCACTTCCTTTCCTTAATATCCTCTCCTTCGTTCTGTTATTTCACACAAAAAATCATAAAAGACTAATAGCCAATTATAATACCAATAGTTATAGCATAATACAGAATAGTTGCCCACCATACTTCCAGCACCCTGAATGGCCAACATCCACTTCCTGGATGTGCCATAGTTGTGATACTGATTCCCTACTTTCTTAATCCGTTTGGTAGCTTCTCGGACGTGATTTGCCAAGTCATATTTTCCTATTCATTAGGTATGTAAGTCCAGCAACACAAATACCTCCTTTTTCTGATAGAGTAAAATCCAAAACCAACCTGTTCTGTAAAGCTATGTCTCTCTTCACTACCCCTCATACTTGGAGGACATGCCCGTAGGCACAGTAACCGCATAACCAATAAATGCTGCTCAGCAGATGGGGGGAGGGGGTGGGGGGGTGGGAGAAACAGAGATTTGTCAGTTCTGTGCATTTACCTTTTCTACTCCCCAGTGACATGCTACCTGATCAACACCCTCGGCCACTGCACCAGGCCGCTTCATGTGGGGAATCTGGTTCCCATACTTCTTGCAGATGCACCAATTCACTAAAAGGGGGGAATGCACCATCCATTAAAGCAATCATAATGGCAATCACTGACTATCCTGTGACAGCTCGGCTCCACTCAACGCTGAATTATTCATGAAAGTGTACCCTGAACCCCATTCACCGGGATTAAAGAAACCATTCAGAGCCAAATCCTGCCTTCACGGTGCAATGGAATGGGAGTACAAATCCAACAGGCTGAAATGGTCAGTTGTTAGGCGAATTCATAACCATGCAAAAAGAAAGAGTTATGAGCAAGGGCACTGTTTATATATGCCAGGTCATCTGTTAGTTCCAGATTCACCAGTACGAGCAGGGCAATTTATGCAGTATTGAGGGATCACATGTTTTAATTTGCTTGGAAGTCTTCTCACAGTGCGAGCCGTGTATCCATGATGGTTTCTCTCTTACCTTGGTAGATGTATTAGTCACCAACAGTACATGGCAGGGTCCTTCAAACCGAGGTTGCAAACAATCCTCCTGACTAAATGTCCAGCCAACCACATAATCTCCAGGTTCTCTGTCATGAACTTAGTGTTGGCATCAGCCATTGTGCTTCCTTCAAGCGATACTTTTCATCAAGGATGCACAATAGGCCAACGTGCTTTCGTCCAAATTATGCACATCTGTTTGATTAACTCTTAGTGGTACATCAAACAGCAGGTACAATGGCTGTCCCATTATGACTTTGTGGGGGGAACAATTCAGTAATCCTGTTGGCTGTGGCTCAAATGGTCATACAGACCAATGGTAATACTTGTTTCCATCTTGATCCACATTTAACAAGCTTGTTTTTAATTGTTCCATTCAATGCTCTCTATGAGGCCAAGGATGGTAGCTGCAATGGAAATGTTGGTCAATCTGTAAGGCCTTCTTTTATTACCTTCCCAGTAAAGTAGGGACTGTTGTCACTAGGGAGTTTTAAGAAGGAAGAGAAGCAGAAGAGAGGAAATTATAGGCTAGTTAGTCTGGTGTCAGTGGTTGGGAAGATGTTGGAGTCAATTGTTAAGAATGTGGTTTCAGGGTACCTGGAAGCACATGATTAAATAGGCCATCCCAGCGTGGTTTCCTCAAGAGAAAATCTTACCTGAAATTCTTTGAAGAAATAGCATGCAGAACAGACAAAGGAGAATCGGTTGATGCTGTGTACTTGGTTATCAGAAGGCTGTGATGAGGTGCCACACATCAGACTGCTTAACCAGTTAAGAACCCATTGTATTACAGGAACGATTCTAGCATGGATGAAGCAGTGTATGATTGGCAGGAGGCAAAGTGTGGGAATAAAGGGAGCTTTTTCTGGTTGGCTACCAGTGACTAGTGGTGTTCCACAGACGTCTGTGTTGGGACTGCTTCTTTTTGTGCTTATATGTCAATGATTTGGATGACAGAATATATGACTTTGTTGCAAAGTTTGCTGATGATATGAAGAGAGGTGGAGGGACAGGTAGTCTTGAAGAAGCTGTGTAAATACATCTATTGATGCTTCTGGACACATCTTCAGTGATGTTCCTGGAATCATTGGGTGTTTCGGGTCTTTCAACATCATACAACCTCCTCCAGGTGATCCAGCCGGGGCTGATCAGACCCCAGCTTGTGTCCAGATGGCTAGCTACTTATGACTCCATGGCTCCCCTCTTTTGAGCCACAGCCATCTTGAGGCCCTCTCTGCCGCATCGGTGGTACTGCGGATGGCTCTCCTCTTCCTCTCTCCCTCGATGCCCAAAATGCTGAAGGCTCTAACTAAAGAACGGGCTATGAATCCCCTACAACCAGCCTCCACTGGGAGACACCTCGCTCTCCATCCAGCCTGCTGACAGTTGCTGACCAGTCCTGAGTACTTGGAGAGCTTCCTTTCAAAGGCCTCTTCCAAGCTATCTTCCCATGGGACTATCAGCTCCAGCAGCACCACTTGCTTAGTGGACTCAAACACTAGGACAATGTCTGATCGCAGGGTGGTGGCTGCGATATGGTTGGGGAACTTCAGCTGCCCTTCGAGGTCCACCAACAGCTGCCAGTCCCTTGCAGAGGTCAGAATGCCTGCAGATGTTCTTTTGGCAGGTATTGGCTCTTCCCCAGCTCTGACAAAGGCAATGGTCTGCTTGGAGGGTCAAGACCGCTTCGCCCACTCAACTCCTGCGCTGACGGCTTCAGCGATGGTCTTCAGGACCTGATCATGCCTCCACCTGTACCGTCCCTCACCAAGTGCCTTTGTGCAGCCACTGAGGACGTGCTCCAGGGTTCCTCGCTTGGAGCACAGTGGGCACGCAGATGACTCTGCCTTGCCCCATGTGTGCAGGTTTGATGGGCTTGGAAGCACATTGTACACTGCCTGGATGAGAAATTGGATGCGGTGTGGTTCGGCTTTCCAAAGATCAGCCCAGGTCACTTTCCTCTCAACTGCATTCTCCCATCTTGTCCAAGCTCCCTGTTGCTTCATTCCCACCGCCTTGCAGGCTCTCATCTCCTCCACTACTGCTCTCACCTCCTCCTGAACTAGACGACGCCTTTCCTTCCCTCTGGTGTCCATTTGGGGAGTTGGAAAGGATCCTAACCGAGCTCGGCCTTGTGTGACCACTCCCACCAGCCTCCTGTGACGCAGCCTCGCCTCTGCCTCCTGAACAGCTTCCTCTGCCCTCCACTTCCTGCCAGTACTTACTTGGATCCCTGCTCCAGCCACTTTCGGGTCACTTGAGTCCCTATACTGTAGCACTTCTCTGGCTCTTGTTACCTTGAAGTCTTCCTCCAAGGATTTGAAGGGCAGTTGCAGTTTGTTGTGGTGTCCATAGAGTGCGATGCTGCTCAGGCTCTTTGGCAGCCCCAGCCATCTCCTGAGGTGGTTGCTAACCCTCCTCTCTAAGGTTTCGACTGTTGAGATCAGAACTGCATAGACGAGGAGGGGCCATAGGATTCTGGGAAGAATGCCATGCTGATACACCCAGGCTTTAAATTTCCCAGGTAGGCCAGACTTGTCCACAGAATTCAGCCAGCCATCCAACTCAGTGCAGGTTGCCTGATGGATGTTGTGTCCATTAAAGAGCTGTCAAAAACTTTGCCTAAGCTCTTGACTGGCTTTTCTGTGATGGTTGGGATGGCTGTGCCTGCGATGCTGAACCAGAACTTGTTCTCCACCTTTCCTTTCCTCAGCACCATCGATCTTGATTTGGCAGGTTTGAAACGCATCCGGGCCCACGCCACCAGCTTTTCGAGCCCTTGCAGAATCCTCCGGCAGCCTGGGACTGATTCTGTGGTGACTGTGAGGTCATCCATGAATGCCTAGAAAGTCTACGGAAGGACTTAGACAGATTCGGAGAATGGGCAAAGAAATGGCAGATGGAATACAGTGTCGGGAAGTGTATGGTCATGCTCTTTGGTAGAAGAAATCAAAGGGTAGACTATTTTCTAAATGGAGAGAAATTTCAAATTTTGAGGTGCAAAAGGACTTGTGAGTCTTTGTGCAGGATTCCCTGAGGGTTAATTTACAGGTTTAGTCTGTGGTGAGGAAGCCAAATGCGAAGTTATCATACATTTCAAGGGGACTATAATATAAAAGAAAGGATATAATACTGATGCTTTATAAAGCACTGGTGAGGCCTCTTGTCTTGACACTGCAGAGGGTTCAAAGGAGGTTCATGAAAATGATTCCAGCATTGAGTGCTTGTCCTATGAAGAGTGTTTGATGACTCTGGGCCTGTACTCAGTGGAATTCAGAAGAATGAGGGGTGACTTAATTGAAACCTATTGAATGTTGAAAGGCCTTAATAGAGTAGATGTTTCCTGTGGTGGGAGCGTTTAGGACCAGAGGACACGACCTCAGAATAGAGGCGCGTCCATTTTAAATGGAGATGAGCTGGAATTTCTTTAGCCAGAGAGTGGTGAATCTGTGGAAATTATTGTCACAGGCAGCTTTGGAGGCCAAATCTTTATGTATATTTAAGGCAGAGGGTGATAGATTCTTGGCTGGTCTGGGCACCAAGTGATAAGGGGAGAAGGCAGGAGATTGGGGATGAGAGGAACAAAGGATCAGCCGTGATAGAATTGCAGATCAGCCATGATGAAATGGTGGAGCAGACCTGATGGGCCAACTGTCCTAATTCTGCTCCTATATCTTATGGCCTTATAGTCTTATAAACATTTAGCTCCTGTAACTGCCTCATTCTTTCTGAAAGGAAATGCTTCAACCCATCCTGAAAAAATACATCAATAATGACCAATCATTCACGTGAAGGCAAGTCTATAAAATCTATTTGTAAATGCATGAGTGGTCCATCAAAGGATGATGCATGAGATGCTTCCATCTTCACTATTTTCCATGGATTTTGTGAAATATAGTACATCAGGACTGGATTAAGCTAATGCCTTTACCATATGTTATAAAGGGGCCCTAAATTAAAAAGATGCACATGAGTATTAAAACATAAATTATTTACTTGCATAGTAAAGTAATTCAATTTTTTTCATTTGCTATACAGCCAGATAATACAACAAATGTCTGACACTTCAGTAATAGTATTACTTCCATGTAAGTATCAATTTCAAATGTCAAAAGTAACAAAACCACAATTTAAAAGTTTTATTTTCTAGATTTAGCATGAGCACGTTTGTTGATGGTACTGGAAATGTCTATTTCACGCAGAAGTTCATGTTCAGTGCTCATTAGAGTGAGATTGTTCAATCTGTTTTGACCCATGGTGCTCCTTAGTTCATTTTTAATCCTTTTCAGTTTTGAAAATGAGCGTTCTCCACTGCAGTGGGTAACCATGAGTGACAAATAGATGTGCAAGGCATTTTCTACATTTGGAAAACATGACTCCAAAGAATTGTCAGTTATCAAACAGTACAACTGTAACTCTACAAGGTCTTGTTTGGCGTCAATGTGAGAAGCAAGATCAGTTTTCAACAGTTTAATAAACTGCACAAATTCTTCATCAAGACTTTCTTCCAGATCTTCCAGATGTGATTTAATAAGATTTGATGACCTCTTTATGATTGCTTCAGGTGTAAATGACTGTAACTGATGAAGAAATCCAAAAACACCATTCACCTTTAGATAAGCTTTCTGCCTTTTTGACAGGGCAGAAAGCAAGCTGTCAATAATGGCAAGAAATGTTCGGCTTTTAAACTTCTGAGAAGGCATTTGAAATTCAACAAGTGGATCAAGAGTGCTGGAACAACTGAAATCATCATACCTGCAAATTTGCTTGTGTTTACTTCAAGTTTGCTGTTGATAATCTTCACACTTAGTCAGATCCTTGGATTTTTGCTCAATGTCTGAAAAAGTAGACCGCATAACTTGAATATATCCATGCAAGGATTCAGAGAGTGCACAAGCTGTGTTCAAGTCTTGACCAGAAGATTGCAAAGAAGCACTGGTCATTTGAAAACACTGTAATACTTGATCTAACAATATGACCATTATTCCTGTTACCAACTTCATCATGGTTGAAAGTAGTCCACGAGCCTGTTGTCAACACTCTGCCTTCTGATCATTGTTATTTGAAATGTCATCCAAGACTTCTTTTATTGAAGAAAAGCTGTGTAAAACTGCTTTTGTTGCATCTGCACGAGCTGACCACCTGGTATCTGACATTATTTTCACAATGGGCAAATGAGCACCACCATCAGAAAATGCAGCAGAAAGGAGATCCCACTGATAAGTAGAAGCAGAAAAAAATATGTACAGGCTTTCTACAAATTGAAAGAAAATTAATGCTTCTTGACCACATTCAGCAGCGCATTTTCCAACCAAATTTAGTGAATATGCAAAACATGGAATGTAATCTGCGAACTCATTCAGCTCTTTAATTCATGCTTGTAAGCCACTATACTTGCCACTCATGTTGCTGGCATTGTCATAACTTTGACCACGACAGTGTTTTATATCAATGTCATTTTCCTTTAAAAAGTCAAGTAAACTTTGAGCGAGCTGTTCAGCATTATGACCTTCCATATCCAAAAACTTCACAAATCTTTCAACTGGTCCAGACGGCAAAACATAGCGCACAGTCAAAGTCAGCAGCGCAACTTCCAGCGGCGTAACAGCGCACGCTGCAGCGGCTTGGGAGTGTGGGAGATGGCACAAAAGTCACCATCACACAGCAAGGAGCCAACACACGCCTGTGCACACATACCATGCAGCTCCCCCGCCATGAAAACAGCAGCATTGCCAGATCATCGTGAGAATACGGTGAGACGTCGATTTCACCAGACTGCAGCTTGCAACCATTTAGTACAGGGCCCTCAAAAATGCGGGGCCCGTAGCGTATGCTACTTTTGCTACTCGGTTAATCTGGCCCTGCAGTACATATCACACATTGTACACAAACTTGATTTGCATCTTGTGATAAACTAGGACATACCATGTTTGATTTATACATTCTATCAATCCTTTCTTCAGCCTCTGGGGAAAGAGTACTGTGCCCTGAAGGGTACTGGAGCATTTGAGTCGTTTGGCCACTTTATGCGGCTCAGCTGTCAGCAATTGGCTAGAGGACCCAAATCAGCACAAAAACAATCCTCCTGCAACTTTCTTTTCAAAGGTTGCCTCTGCTCCTAATGTACTAGAGAGTGGTAAAAAAAAAGCCCTTACCTCCTTAAAATTGCCAAATATTCCATCCAGTCGTTTCCAGGACCTTCTGTCATGGCAATTCTCAAAGACCCTTGACCATTAGTGCAAGGCCCTTTGCCACCTAAGTCTGGAAACTGCTAAAGTTAGGTGGGGTTCCCTATTCTCCTAATCTTGTACTGTGCACTGAACCTTGTGGGGAGTTCACAATACCAGAAACCCCCGCATGTATTTCGGAATTGTATAGAACAATTTCCTTACTGATATAAGAGTTCAATTTCCAATGCATGAAATGGTCATTTCCAGCTGGGTGAAGATAACAGTGCCACATACCGAGTTGTAGGTCTAACCAGAATCTAGAGAAATCTCCAGGCACTTTCAAACCACTATCATAAAAATGTACCAGATTCTTTGGTAAGTGGGTAGTGAGCGCCTGCCACTTATACAAAATAGGTTAACTCCTACTGAAATAGTATAGTCTCTGGTATACACACATTAGTTGTCTCACAAGTGTAGGTAATAGTAGCTCACATTTTACACAATAAATCTCTTCTAAATAAGTGTACAGGCACAGGATCTTGATATCCTGTGCTAACCTCTACTGGGTCTGATTTCAGGACATTAATAGGCTGTCCTCTGTGTGGCAAGGACAGAATGCAATTTGGGCTGAAGACATTTGCAATGGTACTAATTGTACGTCCCATAGCCTGCACTTTTGGCAGACCTGAATATTGTTCTTTTCTGTACTACCTTTTTCATATATTCTTCTACAGACTTACCTCTCCCTTATGTCTCCATAACCTTAGACCAATTAGCCCTTTTAGGAAAGTCAGCATGTAATGCCCCATACATGTTTTTATAAAAATCTTTATTTGGCATCGTGGCAGGTCCTGTTCCTGAAAGCCTTGAATATTAACCTCATAAAATTCAAGCTGGGAGCCTAACCATGCCCTTGTTAAGGTTTCCAAATCCATATTACTAGCTTTGTGGCACAAAACAGTAGTTGTATATTTTAGAATAGCCTTTTCCAAATCTGTTTCCAGATTGGGCCATTCTTCTACCATGGCCCGTAATTCTCCTGCCGTCAAAGGTCGATATACACCGCTTGGTTCCCTATCCATAGTTCTTCCACCAATCCCTTCCCATAATTATTAAACATATACTGTACTGATGTCCCCTTATTTGGGACAGGGAAAGACTCTCCTTGTCCCATTATGACCAGTTTCTAGTCTCTCTTCCTCACCTTACTTACCATATTTTCTTTTTCTTTTGTTCACTACAGCATCCTGTAGGGATTAAATTTATGAGCTCAGTTTCAACAAATCCCACTCTTACATACTCTTTTTACAGTTGCGTCCCTGAGACTCATACCAATGCGTCCCTAACACCACATATATCTCTGACAGTCCTACCAGTCAAATTTAATCCTTGATACCCAAATGTTTCTGGTTGCCGTGCCGAAAATGTTGGAATCACAGAGAGGGAAACTGATCCACTCAATAGGTAGTGGCACAGATTGCATTGTATAGAAATAGAGCAGGGCAGAACCCAGTATTTCCTTCTCACCTGGAAAGGAAACTTACGTTTTGGTGATCACTCTTCCACTGCATTTTCCCCGGGAACAGGCAGTCACCAGGATTCCCCTTGGTCTGCTCCTTCAGCCAACACCTGAAAAGATCAGTGTCTTAAAACAACCAGCAATTAACTCAGAATGGATCAATCAGAAGTGCATTTATTTTACTTACAGCAAGGGAAGACAAGCACTACACAAGTGTCAGTGATAGCTTTAAAAAACAGACAGCTTAGTCCCTCCTTTATACACAAGTGTTGGCTCAGTTCAAGGAGAGGGTGCATTCTGTTTGTTTGCTTAATCAGAGGGCATTCTTCCAGTACTGAACCTGCTTGTCTTTCTACAGTTTGTCAAGGACTCGGGTTCCATTAAATAATGTTGCACAGACACTATTAACGAAGCAATATGGTACAATGCAGGTTCCATTTTGTTATGGACAAAAATTCTATTTTGTTACTACAAGTAAAGTGCATTGCCACAAAGCCACAATAACAGGTAGGGAATCGAGGAATACAGACCATGTGCAGACAAAACATTTGGTTTAGTTGGCGTAGGTTTGGTGGGTTAGAAGGTCTGTTTCTCTGCTGACCTGTTCCGTGTTTTAAAGGGAGTGTTTGTACATTGTCCCTGCAGTGAAGGGAGGGAGCACACATTCTTGCTGTTGGATTAGCATGTGCGCATGCGCCGGTCGTGCATGCAGCCTGCTACAGTTGCTCCGTAGTTTCTTACTTTTAAACTTTATAACTTAGTTACTTCTTGTATTTTTTTTCTCACGGTAACACGTTGAAGCTGCACCCTCTCTAACATGCTGGTGGAGAGAGTTTTACTTTTTTTTTAGCGCTGGAATTAGTTACATTCGGACAGGTCTCATTAGCATGGCAGCAGGATGGCCGCATTGTGTATTCCAGGGACCAATTGATTATGCTCATGCCCGCCGGCTTAGCGAACAGAGCAGCGGCCATCCCGGCTGAAATCTGGAGGAAAACGCACAGAGGATGCAGAGGGGGATCAAAAAGGCAAGGGAAGAGGACCGGGTCGAGACAACAGAGGCTTATGGAGAAGAGAAGTTATAAGCTGTGTCTCCCCTCTCTCATCATGGGAAATGTGAGATCGCTGGGGAATAAAATGGACGAACTGATGGCGCTTGTCAGGAGTCAGAGAACATTTCGGGAGAGCAGTGTCATGTGCTTCACTGAGATGTGGCTGCACGAGGACATACCCAATCGAAGCATTTCCATAGAGGGCTTCCAGACCGTTCGAGCTGACCAGAATTGCACTGAGAGCGGTAAGCGTAAAGGAGGGGGGCTTGCGGTTCTGGTAAACAACAGATGGGGCAATCCTGGGCATATTACGATCAAGGAATGTGTTTGTAGCCTGGATATTGAACTTTTTGCTGTTGGACTCTGGCCATATTATTTGCCAAGGGAAATCTTGCATGCAATTGTGGTTGTTGTGTACGTCCCTCCCTCTGCCAACCCGACGTTGGCGTGTAACATCATTTACAAACCCAGCACCCAAGTGCCCTCATTACCATCTCGGGTGACTTCAACCATGTTACCATGGCTAGAACACTGCCCAGCTTCACGCAGTATGTGAGCTGTACAACCAGAGGGGAGAGGACTCTGGATTTGATGTGCGCTAACGTTAAGGATGCATACAGCTCCTCTCCCCTCCCCCCACTGGGAAGGTCAGATCACAACCTGGTGCATCCAAAACCCTGCTACATGCCCCTGGTGAAGAGTAAACCTGCAACCTCGAGGACAGTGAGAAAATGGTCGGAGGAGGCTTATGAGGCACTCCAGGGTTGTTTTGAGGTGACAGACTGGTAGGCACTCTGTGAGCCACATGGAGAGGATATTGATCGTCTCACGGAGTGCATCACAGATTACATCAACTTCTGTGTGGACTGCAATGTTCTGACAAGAACTGTCTGTTGTTATTCAAATAACAAGCCATGGGTGACAAAGGACATTAAGGACATCCTGAATGTTAAAAAGTGGGCATTTAGAGATGGAAATAGGGAGGAGCTGAGGGCAATACAGAGGGACCTGAAAGCCAGAATCAGGGAGACTAAAGACAGGTACAGGAGGAAACTTGAGTGGAAACTCCAGCAGGACAACATGAGGGAGGTCTGGAGGGGTATGAGGACCATCATTGGGTTCCGGCAAACTAGCAACAGAGCTGCTGAAGGCAGTGTGGACAGGGCCAATGAACTTAACCTGTTCTTTAACAGATTTGACATTGTGGCCCCGGCCCATCCCCCACATGAGCCAACTGTTGTCGGCCCCCAACCAACACATATTCCACTTTCCCCTCCTACCCCTCCTCACAGTCCCCCACCCTGTTCTCATGACTATACCCCTTCCCCACACGAAACCACCATGGTGGGCTTCACAGCTGAACAGGTGAGAAGACAGCTGAAACGTCTCAACCCAAGCAAGGCTGCAGGACCGGATGGTGTCAGTACCAGGGTGCTCAAAGCCTGTGCCCCTCAGCTATGTGGAGTACTTCGCCATGTATTCAACCTGAGCCTGAGGCTCCGGAGGGTTCCTGTACTGTGGAAGACGTCCTGCCTCGTTCCTGTGCCGAAGACGCCGCGTCCCTGCGGCCTCAATGACTACAGGCCGGTGGCATTGACTTCCCACATCATGAAGACCCTGGAGAGACTTGTTCTGGAGCTGCTCCGGCCTATGGTCAGGCCACACTTAGATCCCCTCCAGTTCGCCTACCAGCCCCGACTAGGAGTTGAGGATGCCACCGTCTACCTGCTGAACCGTGTCTACGCCCACCTGGACAAGCCAGCGAGCACTGTGAGGGTCATGTTTTTTGACTTCTCCAGTGCGTTCAACACCATCCGCCCTGCTCTGCTGGGGGAGAAGCTGACAGTGATGCAGGTGGATGCTTTCCTGCTGTCATGGATTCTTGATTACCTGATTGGCAGACCACAGTACGTGTGCCTGCAACACTGTGTGTCTGACAGAGTGATCAGCAGCACTGGGGCTCCACAGCCCCATTTCACCATTTACACCTCGGACTTCAACTACTGCACAGAGTCTTGTCATCTTCAGAAGTTTTTGGATGACTCTGCCATAGTTGGATGCATCAGCAAGGGAGATGAGGCTGAGTACAGGGCTACGGTAGGAAACTTTCTCACATGGTGTGAGCAGAATTATCTGCAGCTTAATGTGAAAAAGACTAAGGAGCTGGTGGTAGACCTGAGGAGAGCTAAGGTACCGGTGACCCCTGTTTCCATCCAGGGGGTCAGTGTGGACATGGTGGAGGATTACAAATACCTGGGGATACGAATTGACAATAAACTGGACTGGTCATAGAACACTGAGGCTGTCTACAAGAAGGGTCAGAACCGTCTCTATTTCCTGAGGAGACTGAGGTCCTTTAACATCTATCGGATGATGCTGAGTATATTCTACGAGTCTGTGGTGGCCAGTGCCATCATGTTTGCTGTTGCGTGCTGGGGCAGCAGGCTGAGGGTAGCAGACACCAACAGAATCAACAAACTCATTCGTAAGGCCAGTGATGTTGTGGGGATGGAACTGGACTCTCTCACAGTGGAGTCTGAAAAGAGGATGCTGTCTAAGTTGCATGCCATCTTGGTCAATGTCTCCCATCCACTACATAATGTACTGGGTAGGCACAGGAGTACATTCAGCCAGAGACTCATTCCACCGAGATGCAACACAGAGCGTCATAGGAAGTCATTCCTGCCTGTGGCCATCAAACTTTACAACTCCTCCCTTGGAGGGTCAGACACCCTGAGCCAATAGGCTGGTCCTGGACTTATTTCCTGGCACAATTTACATATTACTATTTAATTATTTATGGTGCAACTGTAATGAAAACCAATTTCCCCCGGGATCAATAAAGTATGACTATGACTACTACTACTATCCATTCGATTCAGAATGGGAATCGCTAGCACCAGCTGACAAGATTTGATTTTAACTATGCCCACAACTTTTAAATCAGAGATGCTCATAGGTTCAGTATCTGTTGGAAACATTTCAAGCATCCAGAAGATTAGGGTAAACGAAAGAGCAACATTGAGGGTGACAAAAATCAAAGTCAAATTGGAGTTTATTGTCATCAGCACAAGTAGATGCATGAAATGTGCGTGGAAAAACCTACTTACAGTAGCATGGCATGCACATAGTATCACGTAGGATTTGCAAGAAAAGTGCAAATTAAACATAAATTATACACAATTTTTACCAGAAAACATGATTAGAATAAAAAAAAGTTAATTTTTGTGCAAAGTAGTCATTGTATTGTTAAACAGTAGTGATTAGGGTTTTGCCAGTTGGTTCAAGAATGCTGCTCTTCCAGAACCTGGAGGGATGGGACTTCAAGCTTCTGTACCTGCTGCCTGATGGTAGCTGCAAAAAGATGGGAAAGCCTGGATGGTGGTGATATTGCCTTCTTGGTGCAGCACCTCCTGCAGATACCAACGATAGTGGGGTTGGGGGAGATCTGCCCGTTACACTCCTGCACATTTGAACTACCATTCCAGACCATGACGCAACCAGTCAGAATACTTCGAACAGTACATTTGTTGAAGATTTTCAGTTGCTGTTTTCTTTTATTTGACAACATTTGTGATCCAACCACTGCTGCATTGACTTTGCCTTTACAGATAGCTCGCCCTGACTCCAGCTGCTGGTCACACCAGGAGGGCACAGTATAAATCTGTGTTTCTGTGTTCAGAGCTGCTCTACGCTGTTATTCAATCCCATTTATTCCTCCCTCTCTTGCAAGTGAGTTGTCTTCCACCAGCTTGGGAGTGTTATATACAGTAGATAATGCTAGGACAGGCAAAGGCACAAGGAAATGGGTGCAAAGGGAATGCACAAGTCGACTAACCAATGTATCATGTTCTTTTGTCATGATTGGTACTACAAAAATATTAGAAATATTAATTTGGTTAGATCAGGGGTCCCCAACTATTTTTTGCACTGAGGACCGGTTTATTATTAACAATATTCTTGCGGACTGGCTGACCTGGGAGGGTGGGGGCAGTGTTGCCAACGGACAAGCGTAGCAGTCAAATACATTGTGCTTACCCGGAGAAAGACTACCATTACCATGAAGACTTGCACGTGCACCTGTGTGCGCATACGTGTACATGCCGATTTTTTTTCTACAAATCATTTTTGTCGATTCTGTTCAGTGAAACTACACTATACATACATTATTTCTACTTTATATAGGCTGTGTATTTATCATATCATTCCTGCTTTTACTATATGTTAGTGTTATTTTAGATTTTATGTAACACAGTGCATGAATATAGTGATAAGTCACTTATAAGTCAATAGAATCATAACATTTTAAGTAATGTTTGGATATTAAACACACAGCACATATTTTCCTTGTATGAACATATAAAATCATTGCAACACAGCAATATCGCTGAATCAGTGGGAGCCCTGGGTTTGTTTCCTGCAGCAAGACGATGCCATCAAGGGGTGATGGGAGACAGCGATACTCAAAGGGGGTTCCTTATGTCCAGTCTATTACGCAATTTAGTTTTCATTGCATTCATTGCAGAAAAGCCTGCTTTGCAGAGATATGATGTTGGAAATGAAAGCAACGTTTTCGGTGCTTTCGTGGCTATCTCAAGATGTTTAGCCTTGACTTTGATCCGGAATGCTGGTAGAGATGTTATGTCAAACACACTTTTCAGCCCGCCGTCATTTGCAAGCTCGAGGAGTTGATCTTCTTCCCGCGCTGACATGGATGACGTGTGGGTAATGACCTCGCTTGCGTAATGACCTCGCGTGCGTTTAAGTTCAACAGTGGGCATGTCAGAGAATGAGGAAAGGTGCAGCTGACTCATATCGTTTCATATCGCCAAATCATATCGTTTCCTCGTGGCCCAGTAGCACATGCTTTGCGGCCCGGTGGTTGGGGACTGCAGGGTTAGATCTTGTGTTCAGCTACCATTGTGATGTAAGGCTAGAATCTATGGTCTGATGGGACATACTGTTGCTTTAATTTTTTAATATTTATTGGATTACTGCCGCATTAACTTTTCAAAGATGTTTTCTAATTGCCTAGACAAGAGGCCCAAGGACCAGTTTGTTATCCTGCTGCTGTGCTGAAGATACAAGTATTCCCATTGGATTGAAACAAAAAATATGCTGGAGGAATTTAGTGGATTGAGCAGTATGTGGGAGGAAAGGAATTGTCACCATTTTGGGCTGAAACACTGCATCAGAACGAAGAGGGGAGCAGCAGATTGGTCCGTGTAGAAAGGAGAAGGGGAGTGGTGGGAAAGAAGCTCAAGGTGATTGGTGGACAGAGGAGAGGTGTAAGATTACAGGCAGTTGAGACATGCTGGCTGGTGAATGATGTGGTGAGAGAGTGAGAGTGAGAGTGAGAGTGAGAGAGTGAGAGAGTGAGAAAGATAGAGATAGATAGATATGGAGCAATGTTGGGGGGGGGCAAGGAGACAGCTGTTGAAAGGAGTTAAGCATGAACACAAAGGGCTAAAGCCTGGTTTATACTTCGCCGCAAAGCCGACGCGGAACCCTACGCGAGAACCTGTGTTGCTGCGCCACACACCTCTCCCAAAATGTAACCACACGTCGTGGCAACGCAGAACGCAACAACTGTGATTGGTCCGCTTGGTAGCATCGCATGTCATCCTACGCTGCAATAGCTTCCCATTGGGCGACTGAAGGGCAGGGAAGGAACTCTGGCTGCAGTACTTTCCATAAAGCTTTACAGACCTCCGAAATTATGGAGGACACATTTCGCACGAAAAAAGACGCTCGCGTCTTGTTTACCCCAAGACAACCATGACCATGAAGCCTTGCGCAGGCAGGTGAGTGCGCATGCGTGACGTGTGCGAATTGCCGAGCGATGCAGACACACCAACGCACAAGTATAAATGCTCACAACGCACGTAGGCCACTTGTGTAGGTTACGGCGTCCAGTTAACGCAGAAGTATAAACCAGGCTTAACACTAAGAATGTGATAATGGAACCATTAGAGGAGGGGTAAATTACATTTGGAACCAGAATCAGATTGGAAGAGACAGCTGAACTGAGTGTATCCAGTGGCTGAATGGAATAAAATGGGTAAGCAGGATGAAGGTGGGTGAGAGAGCTGAAGGATACGAGGGAAAGGGGGCAAAAATAGAATGAAGAGAGGAGGATTGGAAGGGGCAGAAGGAGAAATGAACAATCCTCAAGAGGGGAATGTGGCATAACATTGGAAAACTCACCATTCATGCCATTGAATTGTAGAGCTCACAGGTGGAATATGAAGTGTTGTTTCTCCAGTTTTGCGATGGCTGTCATCCTGGCAGTAGAGAATGAACAGGTTACTGTAGGAATAGGAAGGGAAGTTGAAATAGCATGCAGCTGGGAGATTGGGCTGGTTAATGTGGGCCAAGAACAAGTGTCCTGCAGAATGATCATCCAGTCTGTGCTTGATCTCGCCAACGTAGATGGAGCCCACGTCAACAGCACTTAATGCAGTAGATGAAGTTAGAGGAGATAAACCTTTGCCCTTACGTGGAAGTGCTACTTAGATTGCTGGATGGTAGTAAAAGAAGAGATGTAAGTTCAAGTGGTAGACCTCCTGCGAGTGCAAGGCAAAGTGATAGGTCTCAGGGAGGGATGAGTGAGGAGGGTGAACAGACCAGAAAATTGCTGAAGGAGTGGGTTCTGCAGAAGACAGAATGGTTGGGGAGGAGAAGACGTGGATGGGTGGAAATAATGAAGGGTTGAATGGTAAAGTGTCTGTTGAAAAATGAAGTAAACAGCTTAATCCGGCTTCCAACAGCAGGTTTGTATCTTCAGCTCCCAATTAGGTGAAGAATCAGGGATCAAAAATAAACAGAATTTAAGATAAATGAAACAAAGGTGCATGAAGAAAATCTATTTTTGGAACATTCTGTTAGTGTTTGGAATGCATTGTCCCCCAGGCTGCTAGAAACAGAATCAAGTGAAGGGAAAGTATTTGTAGGATTAGAGAAAAAGAGCTAGTGAACTCACTGGATTGAATCACCTCTATTTATGCTGAAATAATTCTCTGGCTCTCATGTGGAATTTCTGAGGGAAAAGTGAGCTAGACATCAAAGCTTCAGAAATCCTACTTCTAAAAGGGCCTCAGCTGTAACAAGAACAATTTCCTTCATGCCCTTGGTAAATGTAGTTACAATAATAAACTAAGAAATTATGTAAAACTTCAATCCAAAAGCTTGTTTTAGTGCAGCACTAGAAAATTCAAAATACTAAAATAAGCATTATCCTTCAAAAAAAAATTGATCTGTTGTCGCCTGCTTCATTAAGCATATACTTGGCAATTTTGTGGAAATTTCTCTTCGTGTATACTTTTGAAATCTCATAATTGATGACTATATCACCATTTCCTATAAGCTGGTGCGTTTAGCGTCAGCCATTCTCATTGATGACGTGATCAATAGCTGCAGCATTATAGCTTTTGCAACTGGTGCACAGCATCTGTTTCTGTGAGAATATTTGGGATCGAACTGTACTGCCATCATGTTTGATTGGCACATGTCGAGTTATTTGGCAACTTTCATACGTATAGAAGGAAGACATGAATGTTGGACTGCAGAGTTGTCACAACTTCTCAAAAATGATACTTTGACATGAGGCACTTACATTAAGGAGGAGAGAGATAAGGGAAGAAATTCTGAGGATGTGTATTGGAATCAAAAGCAAGAAAACCTACAGGCAATTTTCCACATATTTGATCAATGTATTTAATCAAAGGTATTTTAAAAATCATTTTTCTACAATGGGAATCAGAAATCAAAGTCAATATTTGACAAGCAGGTGAAGTTAGAACATTTTGCCGATGCTGAAATGCAGTTTCCTGACACTTTTTTTTAAGCAACGTGTCACTGGCAGTTATTATTCCTAGAACATTCATTTTACCGGGGGCTTTACCAAGAATTGAAAAATATGATTTTCTGCTAAGTTTTGCTGCCTGATTGTTTGTCTTTTTGGGATGACAATAATCACATGATGTCCATTGTTCTGGATGCACTCATTATGCCAAATAGTAACAGAAATGTTTTCTGGACAATGGGCAATGCTTTCAATGCCATCTTTCAAAATAGTCTGTTCGTCTCCCACATCAACCTTCCTTTTCATATGTTTCATCTTGAATACCAGGCAAGATGCCACTGTGCTTCACAATCCTGGCCAACTTGTAGTCAACAAGGCACACAGGATATCAAATACAGGTATGTGCCATTGTGCTAGCTGTTGTCAAGCAATGGCATTTTAGTTGACCACGAAGATGTCAAGACTTAGAGGCATAAAAACTTGCTTTTCTGTGATCTTGCGCAAGTATTACCTGAATTCAGCTTGTGCCGAAAGCTATGGATTATGCTTAGTAATTCGCAACAACTTTTACATTGCTGTTTTCTTCCCAAACAGAAAATAAGGTTATCTGCTAAAATGAATCTGGTGGAATGTAATGTGCTCTTTCAAAACTGACCCATTATAAGCTAGCACAAGAGGTACTAACCCCAGACATCCATGCACTTCAGAAGCCTTTGAATAGTTTGCTAGACTCAAAAGTTACGATGGTTATTTGTTTCTTTTCAAAGTCCATATGAATAACATTATCAAACACGGTTTTACCATGTGAAATTCATTATTTAATTTCACATACTTTATAAATTTTTGGATTATATGGGTTGTTTTTTGAAAAGTTCTATTTTCTTCTTTTTGTGACCATTAACACGACACATTGTGTTCTTGTTTAGAACAAAGTAACAATTTTTCTTTGAAAAACAAACAAAACTAATTTTGATGTTATTGCTAATAATTTTCAGTTGCTGCTACTTCCAAAGATTTTGAATGTGAGGTTAATTATCTTCAACAATAAACTAATTGAAAAACTGTTAGCATTTACTTTTTATTCATAACAGTGTTACCAAAGTCCATGCAACAATTAAATAAAAAGATATTTTATCATAGATTTGCATTGCATGATGAATTCAGTTCACATCAATCTGAACACATTTATGCAAAGCCATAACCCACACATATTAAAGATATGGGATATAACTCACAAATAATGGCAGGGAATGTATTGCTTTTATTAATGTAGGTGTGGGTGAAGGGGATAATTTGGTGTGTCCAAAACAGGAACTTAGCCAGTATGTTGACTGGTTTCTGTAGGTAATGACCCAAGATGAAAGTCAAATTTGAATAATTCATTGAAATTTTGCTGGTTCAACAGGATATGAGATTATCTGGCCCGCTGTTAGATTTGGGAAGGACATGGCGATTGTGTGTCGAAGCTTGAATACTTTGGCAACAGTTCAGAGGTTTGTTATGGATCCTGGTTGAACGTCTGACTACAGAAGTTCTTGGTTTCCTTTTGAGTTGCTCTAATGGTGGTTCTTCGGGTAAACAATTAGGTTATTCAGAGTCTACCATAGACACACTCCATTCACTTGTACCATTGTCTGTCTTACTCCTTCAGATTTGCTTTTGTCTATTTCAGACAATGGGGCTGCTTCCCTATTTGCTAGTGTGCTTGAATATGACATCATAGTCTTGGGTGTAACTCGGCTAGCTCTGCTTTCAGGCCACTGTCTCCCTTGCCATCACTAATCTCATCAACTCTGGAGATCTCCCATTGACTGCCAACAAACTCATAGTTCCCTTACCATGCACTGCTCATTTCTACCCCCTACCCAGGATCCACAAACCTGACTGTCCGGATAGCCCATTGTCTCAGCTTGCTCCTACCCCACCTCAACTCCATTCTATCCACCTTGGTTCAGTCTAATCCCATCCACATCCGTGATACTTCACATGATCTCATCAGCAACTTTCAATTCCCTGTCCTGATCACCTCAGTTTTACCATAGATATCCAGTTCCTATGCACTTCTATTCTCCATCAAGATGGCCTTAAAGCCCCACGCTGCTTTCTCAACAAAAGACCAAACAAGTACCCCTCCACCAGCACCATCCTCTGTCTGGCAGAACTGGTCCTCACCCTCAACAATTTCTCCTTTGGTTCCTCCCACTTTCTCCAAACTCAAGAGGTAGCCATGGGCACTTGCATGTACCCCAGCTATGCCTGCCTCTTTGTTGGCTATGTGGAACAGTCCATATTTCAAGCATTTTCTGGTAATGTTCCTAAAATCTTGCTGTGTTACAGTTACGACTGCATTGGTGATGCTTCATGCACCCTTGCTGAGCTCTTCAATTTCATCAGCTTTGCTTCCAATTTCCACCCTACCCTTAAATTCACTTGGTCCATTTCTGACATCTCTCTCCCTTTTCTTGATCTCTCTGTCTCGATTTCTAGAGACCAATTGTCCAGCAATATCATTTTTAAACTGACCGATCGATTCCCACAGCGATCTTGACCATACTTCTTCCCACCCTGTATTCTGTAAAAATCCTATTTCATTTTCTCAGTTCCTTTTGTTTCCATTGCATCTGTTCCCAGGATGAGGGTTTCCATTCCAGGACATCTTTCAAAGAATGGGGTTGCCCTTCCTCCACCATTGATTCAATGCTCACCCACACCTCCTCCATTTGTGGGAGATCTTGTTCATCCCATCTTCCCACCGCTTTAACAGGATAGAGTTTATCTTGTCCTCACCCTCCACCCCATGAGCATCTGCATCCAACACGATCCTCCACAACTTCCGACGTCTTCAATGGGGTTCTATCACCAAACATATCTTTACACCACCCCATCCCAACCCCCACAACTCTTTTCTCTCCACTGGGATCGTTTCCTCCATGATTCCTTTGTCCATTCTGACCTCCTCACTAATCTCTCTCCTGGCATGCTTCCCTGTAAGCTCCCTCCATGCTCACCTGCCCATTCACCTCCTCCCTCACATCCATTCAAGGCCTCAAACAGTCCTTTCAGGTGAGGCAACACTTCACCTGTGAATCTAGTATTGTATCTAGTGTTCCCAATGTGGCCTTCTCTACACTGGTGAGACCCAATGTACATTTGGAGACCTCTTTGTTGAGCACCTCTGGTTCATCTGCTAAAAGTGGACGCTCTTGCTTAAATGGAGGGATGTTGTTCCACCTACTCACGCTCAATGGTTACGTGATGTTATGTCATGTTTAAATTTAGAAAAGATCCGTTGTTCAATTTCTGAATCTAGCCAAGACTTTCACACATTGTGGGGACCGTTTTTGAACTATTTTCAAAATCTTTGATTTGTTGTTAAAGTACAGATGTTGACTAATAGCATATTTCACTAAATGATAAGGATTTTTTTCTTCTTTCTTTCTTTACCAAGCAGCTTCGGTCTTGGTATAGTGGGTTTAGATTTTTTTTCTGTATAATAATAAAATCATCATATTTCAATATTATGATTAAATTAACTTACATGAACATAGAGTAATGAGGTTGCAAGTGTGATTCAAATATATGTTGGTATTATTTTATCTTTTTTTGACTTATAATATCTACTTCTCGCACTCTGTATTCTTTATGTAGAAATTAATAATAATAAAAATATCGAAATATTGAAAACGAGGAAGTGGAATTTCCCAGTGACTAGCCATTTTAATTCCTATCCCCATTCCCGTTCTGATATGTCAGTCCATGGCCTCCTCTTTGCCATGATGAAGCTGCTCTCAGTGTGGGGAAGCAACACCTCATAGCCTCACATTCTGTCTGGCTAGCCTCCAATCTGAAAGCATGAACTTTGATTTCTCCTTCTGGTAAACTTTTCCCTCCCCCTTCCCTCTTCTATTTCCCACTCTGGCCTCTTAGTTCTTCTCCTCACCTGCCTATCAGTTCCCCTGGTGCTCCTCCTTCTTTCCTTTCTCCCATGGTTCACTCTCCTCTCCTATCCTATTCTCCTCCAGCCCTTTTCCTTTTTCACCTATCACCTCCCAGATTCTTACTTCATCTCCCCTCCCCCAGCTACCTGGCTTCATCAATCACCTTCTAGCTTGTGCTCCTTTCCACACCCCCATCTAATTTTTTATTCTGGCTTCCTCCCCCTTCGTTTCCAATCCTGATGAAGGGTCTTTGCCCAAAACATTGACTATTGATTCATTTCCACAGATACTGCATTTTGTGTGTGTTGCTCTTTTTTTCCTCTTTTACCAGACTTGCTGCTAATTGTCAATGGTAAATATTCATTTGACAAAATGTTTAGGCATGAATGAATTTCTGGAGATTAAAAAATCAGCACTTCATCGAAATTGATGAGGAGAGATTAAATAATGCAAGCATTTTAATCATATTTGGACAAGGCATGCTGAAAGAGTGTAACAAGTGCACGTGAAGAGATATCTGTACCTGAAAAATATTAGGCAGCACTATTGTATGATCATTATGTAACTATTTGTCAATGTTCTTACTGGAGAAAAGGTAACAAGTCAATGATAATGATAAGATCAGAGTTCAGCATAATATCGCTGTGTTACATGCTTCATGTTGAATCTCCATGTTGAAAAATATCAGGATGTTATAAAGGAAGACTATAATTGCCTGTTCAGATCTATGCTGGTCTATACCCAGCTAATAATGTGTAATGCACACCTGGAGTACAATCCACAGCTACGTTTAATAGAAATATTTATACAATCACTATTTGACTCAGTGTGTTTGTGTTGGTTATAACAACCAATGGTACAAATGAAAGAACAACTGTGGGAACATAATTACGATTAAAATCTCCCTGCTGAAGAGAGCAGCATTTAAGAAATAGTTCAAAAAAACAATTTATTCAGTGATCTCTTTGCATTTTAACTTTATTGAATTATGTGCTCTTAACTGACAAAGCCAAAATTCTCCATGCACTACAAAACCCACCGTATTTGTCGGAAGACAAGATGTTGATTATGCTTAGTATGCATTCTTCATTTATTAAATATTTCCATTAGATAGATACAATGCCCAATAATTTCCATGCTAATGCAATAATTACATTGCATAAGGCTTTTACTTACAGAGGAAGCTTTCTGCTTCATCTTTTGTGGAGAATTATTAAAGTCAAAGTATATTAAAGTTGTCACTTTCAGTAAAAGTGGACACTAACTTGAGTATTCTATTATAGTGATATCCACATATTGAAGACTGAGAAATGTAGATCTTTAGAACACTCTGCTCTAGAGGATTAATTCAAATTAATTACAGCTGGATGGGATGATGGCTTACCTTCTGTAATGGTTTTAAAGACTGCATAATAACAAGATATAGACATTTTAAAAAGGGAAAATGTACATTCGTGATAAATATCTTGACAATGAAAGAGCGCAGAAAGACTATCTTCACAATATCTTAATTGGATCTTTGAATAGTTAAAATAGTTACCTCCTAGTTGAGGGGATATAAGAAACTAGTTGAACATAATTGGGGAGATAGCAACATACTTAAACAAGGCAGTTTTGATCTGGCGAAGGAGACATAGAGCAACCTGGTTGGCATGGATAAATTGGGCTGAAGGGTTTATTTCCATGAATTTGTATTTTATGACTCTATGACTCTAATCCCTCTGGTTCCAGAGTAGGAGAAAGTTGCGCTCAATGTCAATGTCAAAAGAGTGGCCTCAAGAATGTGGGTATGGTCCTGCATGGAATTGAATGAACTAACAGTTGTGGTCAAGGTCAATGAAGGCGCCATCAAATCCCATGTCACAGCAACTGTCTCATACATTATTCCAACAATAAATCACCATTGCTAACCTTCCAACAATGTTTATCTATTATGACTTCTTCCATAACATGTATATCCCTCTGTATATATTTACGAAGACTTGCACCAACATCTCTGTCTTCCATATGTTCAACAATGGCATGAGTATCTTGCAAGTGCCTTACCAGTGGACAGTTTGAGGCAAGTGTCTAGAATCAAATCTCTGTTAAACTCTTTATATCTGTAAGTAGGTCGGCAGCAATGAACAGGCTTTCATCACTTTGTTTCAGCCTACACTTCTATCATCTTCCCACAAACGTATTTGCAGGTTTCCTTTTAGGAGTTTGGTTAAAAGAATGGTTTGGGAATTTTGGATTGGTAGGTTTATTGAAGCAGTGTTTATGACTAATATGAGACTTCAGTAACATCTGTTAGAACAAGAGCAATGAGTTCTCAGTGGTCTGTAGATGAATGTAGTATTATGCTGTGAAATGGAATGACTAGTCTAGCTTCAGAATGATTGAACTGCATATTCCCTCTAAACGATGAAACTTCTGTGGTAATTGTGTTAGAGCATGCTGTATATGAATGTTGTTTTATTTTGTTTTTGTAATGGTTTCCTTCCAACTTAATTGTGATCTCTGAAGGTAGTTTAAATACTTAAAGGTTGGAAATGCAGCACCTTCATCTTTAAGATATTATTAGCTCTCATTTCATGACAAAATGCTTGTTTTGTCTCCTAAATATGAAGTCATTCAGTGAAAACCATAAAGAGGAAATGTTAAATTGAAATATGGTTATTGTTTAAGAGGTAGTGCTGTTTATAATTTCAGAATAATATCCTGTAATAATTATTTTGTTTATTCTTTTCTATATAAATTTCCCTGACACTGTGAGAAAGGTCTCGTGAGACTTAATGGCTACTGTCACTCCATGACAATGTCTATGAAGAATGCAGGGAAGTGTGATAATTACTCCTTGTCTGAGAACTAGTTGTGTATTTAATTGTATAAAAAAAGAAATATTGTTCTGTGGCATGGAAAGGAAATAAATGTTTTCCTTTCTACGGTAAATATTTATTTAATGTGTTAATTGAAATGGCCAGGTTGGACACCAGGAAACATGCACGATGTCCTGTGATCTGATTAAGGGTCCAATGACCCTGCTGTACTGTTGACTGTTAATTTCCTTATTGTTACAATACATGTTCCATTGAATGAAACTGACAACGTGAAGGAGTTCTCTATGAGAGTGTGATCAGTTCTCAAGCCTTAAACTGATTGAAATTAATGCTGTAACAGAAAATAGACTATAAGGATTAAAGATAGTTTTCTGTTTTTCATTTCATACACAAGACTGGGTATTTTCTTAAAACATTTGGGGTAGAGTACTGAAATATCTTTGTATTGTTTATATAAATATAAAGTGCAGTTAAAAAGTAACTTACCTAACTAATTTTCAAACAGTGTAATAAAATTTAAATTCATAGAATTTATTAGTTTCAGAAATTTATTAATTTACATAATTTATATATAATTACATGAAAATGTTTTTGTATGAGAAAAAAGGCATGCATAGAATATATTTTATATGACTTCAGCAATGTTTCACAGCACATTTCAGCTAGTGGTGTAGTTTATGAACTGTGGTCCCTTATTGAAAATTTAATAGTTGATTTGGTTACTACAAGTTCAGCACATAGTAAAGCAATAATGATAAGATAACCTGATTTCATGATGTTTATTGAGGGACCGTAGCAGTCACAACTGGGATTAATTCTCCTGTTACCTTTTAGAGAAGGATGTGTTGACCCGAGAGAGCAGTAGTAGGAATTTGGTTTAAAGTACTATCTGAAAGATCGGCCTTCTGACATGGCAGGACTATCTCAATGCTGTCCTAGTGTGTCAGTCTGCTATTCTTCATCTTGATATCTCAGCAGTGGAACCTGGGCCCACACTCTTCTGACTCAGAAACTTGAGTGTTAATGTATGAGCGATAGTGAACAGCTGTTGCTTAATGTGCAGCAGATATAACATTCTGTTTTAAAAACTATGGCTTAAATAGTGAAAAGCTCCAAAAAGAAAAAAATATATGTGTGGTAATCCAAACAGTTGATGTGAGTTCTTGTCAATGTTGTTTGGTTTTCTACGTTGCTTATTCGTTATTCACGCACATGGATGCTCTTAATTTCCACATATCCAACCACAGCGAGGCTTTGCAGATCTTAGCTTGGTACTTCACTTACTACAAGTGAAATCGGTGACAAAAAGGTGTGAACATTTATTTTCCAGAATAACTGATAATTTCTGCATGCCGATCGAATCTTGAGATATGTAATATTAATAGGAAACAATGTTAATGAAAAAAGACCTGTCGTTGAGTAGAAGAAAGCCGAAGTTGAGTAGTTGCCAATACATTAGCATCTGGGAAGCTGTGGCCAAATGAGCAGATTTATTTTTATGAATGAAGAGCTTATTTGGAGGGAAAACAATCTGACTTCCAGAAATGACCAACAGCAGAAACACGTCTTTGGCACAGAAGTTTCAATAATTCTTTTGTGTATATGTGTTGTCTTTTTGACTTGGCAGCATAGTAAAATGGATTTTCAATAATTAAGAACAGAATGTGGTTAATTTATGCAGAACAATAAACTAAAATTTATTAAGTCCATTTTCAGGAATTGAGGAATCTCGAAATTTGATGCTCTAGGGTTGATTTATTTGATATTGAATGGTTTATCACTGAGTAAAACAGAGTTTATTAAGGTTTATAGATTAGTTATCACTCTTATTTAACAAGTAAGGATTAAGCCAAAAGCAATCTGAATTGTATGGAATGTTAATAATTCGTTTTGTTACTCAAATCCGACAAAATCTTTTTCAACTCTGAAACAATGCCAAGTTTTTATGCAGCTAAATTTCCAAAATTTCCTTTTTTTTGGTATGCTGAGCTAACTGTTAAATCATCCAACTCAGAGCACTTACAGAAAATTAGAGTAATTGGATTATTGAACAATCGATCCAAATAAACCACTATTACAATTAATTAGCTATCTAAGTTATGAGTGTCCAATCAACCCAGTTGGCTTTTAATTGGATTTACTGCTTTATTTATAATAATGACACAGGACATGAACTTTGGTCAGGCATTTACATTTCCCTTGAATGTATCGTCTACTGTAAATAGACATCCAATGTAAGTGAGTCCACTTCCTTGAGGTTATTTGCTGATTGGATATGGTCATTTTAGTCATTCAGAATCAGTGATATCAGCCATCTCATAGAACAAGCAGGGGGCTGTTAATGTCAAAACATTTAGGTAATTTACTTCCTGTGCTGAAATTGCTGCTTGTGTTTATGCACTCTACTCAGAGTGGATTGGAATAATTGTGGGAAGGGGCTTGGGATGTGGCAGTAACTGGTGACATGTGTTGCAGCATATTGGGAAGCACAAATAAATGGATGTATTTCCTGGCAAGTGTACAGAAGTATGTCTTATTCATAGTGACAGGAAATGGACCATTCATTAGAAACAATGGGAGAAAATTTAATGGAAGAATTTCAAGTTACATTTGTCCTAAAATGGAAACAAAGTAATTCTTAGATTTCAGAGACTTGATAAATGCTTTTCTACAGGATGCTGAATTAGAACTCAGATTGTGTAAGTGACTAGTTCCCAAAAAGTGGACACAACTGTATTTGATGGAAATACAAAACATAGGAAAAACAATGAAAAATACACAGGTTATAAAACTTAAACAGCAATTTGGCCTTTGTCTATTTAAAAACATGTGCTTCTGGGATTCTTGTAGGAGAATGAACAATGATCCCTTTACTTCAGTAATTCCAGGATTTATTTTCAAATTATTGAAGTATATTTGGAGAATGAGCTTGGTTGAGCTCCAAGAACCAGACCTCAGCTGTAAAGAAAATCAACACAACAGAGGAATGACACTCTTAGAATTAGAACAAGCTGTTTTAGCAATTTTAGAAAGCATTGATTCTTGTGATTCTATGAGAACATATCAGATTACAGAGAGAGTTAGAAACAGAAAATAAGGCAAGAAGAAATTTGCTGAGATCCCTTGTAATGATTTCCATTCCACCATTTTCTAGAGAGTAGATTTGTTATTTCTAAATTTCCTTGTCAATGTCCCAAAATACTTTGAGAATTCTGCCTGCAATACCCTTGGAAAGTCTCAGTGATCATTTGCAGGCCAATGAATGATAACAGTTTTTCTTGAGTTTCACAAAGCATGAAAATCCTACTGAGATATAGCCTGAGTTGCCCTTGCATGCTCCTACTCAGATGATCTGGATTCGGAGAGATAATATTGCTGGCTGTGCTCAGGTTCAAGTTGAACAGTGTTGAAAAGAACCGAGGTGTGACCACTAGGGAACCCACAGAGCACCAAGTTTCACTGCTGGCCTCTATGTGGTGTACAGCAGTTGAGCACAGTGACTCATGCAATATCACCTCTCTTTAACTATGCCTCAGACTTGCAGGCTTGAAAGCATATTTGCAGAAGCCCAGGACTATTTGAAATTGAAATGGCTGAATTTTATGAGCTGCAGTGTGATTAACTTAAAACTGTAATTTGGGATTTTGCCTGAGCCCTTTTGCTTAGTTGTAATTGGAAGGCAATGTATAACTTGATCCAGTTGATATCCAAGGAGGGTGGTGGTAACACCAGCAACATGCCTAGCTCTTTATTCAAGTCAGCCTTAAAAAAACTGCCTTTGTGAATTGTGACTACCTTTCAGATTTATTTGATGGTACCTACCAACCTGGTTTTCCGGTTGAAATAAATGCCAGCCACCTTTAAAAAGTAATGATTTGCTGGGGATCAAAGAGATGCAAAACCACTTAATTTGTTTATTTAAATGCTCAATGGTCATTTGAGAAATGAACATTTACAACCATTCTTTTAACTTGTCCACATAATGAACAAGATATATGAGTAATGCTTTTGTTCTCTGCTGCTGACAAAGTTATGGGGACATTCATGTGCCTAATAAATGAATAGGTAGCTGAATTTCTCAGTTGCAGTTCCTGTGACATTGCAATTATAAACTACAGTTTTTATTTAAGTTCTAATGATGCAATAATTATTTTGCTCTACAAATTAATAGTGAATATTCTGCTCTACAAATTAATCGTGATTTTTTTGTACAAATTAATAGTGATAAAGAGCAAATAAAGACAATCCTGATACTACAAATGAATTCTTATCTTCTCATTTCTCCTTTGTGTAGTTTAGCTCCTTCAAACTATTTAAAGTTCAGGTGGCACAGCATAGTATAGTACATTTTTAGATTAGTTTTCCTGTGAGCTCCCTTGAGTTTGTTACCCTCCTGACTAAAGAAAATAGCTTGGATAAACTGGTTTTGGGAAGAATGCTTGTCTTCTTTGTCATTTTCCTGCATAACAGCTATTTTCACCAGAAGTACTTCACATGTGAATGAAAACAAACAGTTGTGAGTTTCATGCTCTTCAAGACAAACCTAATGCCAAAGCAAACTGAATACAGGTTGAAATTCCAAAATCCGAAAACATCTGAAATTAATTTTTTTTGAGCGCTGACATGACGTCACAAATGGAAAATTCCACAAGGCGCTGGGAAGGTTCCCAGTGGATGCGCAGGTCTCTGCACACCACAGACAGTTCTGAGAAGTGACCTCACATATGTAATAGCAGAAGTTAATGCAAAATAGAAAAACACTACATAAAGGGAGAAATGAAGATTGTGATTGCGTATTGAAAGAGGAGATTTGTCAGTGTCAGAGTGAACATATACTGTTTAACGGTATGATGATCATGAAGCAAGCAAAGATCTATCTTGACAAACTGAAAACTGAAGGTAATTGTGAATATTCAGCAGGGAGGTTGCGGAAACTTCAAAAAAAAGGCACAGCATTAAATTTTTAAAGATTTAAAAAAGTTTAAAGATGAAGTGCCTGCTGATCACAAAGCAGCAGAGAAATTCACTGAAGAGTTTGCAACCATTGTAGCTGATGAAAATCTAACATCAGAACAAGTCTACATGGTGATTATTTTTATACTTTACATAAAACCTAAAAAATGTAAAATACAAATATAGTGTACTGTAAATTTTTAATCAAAATGCAGCATCGTAGGTGGAGACTGAAAGCCTGCCATTGTTTGTTGTTGTTCAACAGCTGATTCAGGTATTCTCCGGATACTATTGTGCTGCTTTTGCTACCCTGCACACATTATATTGTCATTATGTTAATGGTATGTAATAATTCTTACTGTTAAGTACACATGCGTGATGAACAAGTGCAAGACAAAGACGGTAGCACATAAGCTCAGTCGGAAATGATGGAGATCCCAAGCTATTTCATTATATATTGCAAAATCAGAAAAAATCCAAAATCCAAAACACTTCCAACTCCAAGCATTTTGGATAAGGGTTACTCAACCTGTAATGTGGGCAGATTAAGCAAATTGCTCAGACAAATAACAATGAGATTTAAATGGAGCACTGAAAAGATTAACTACCAAAGGGTATAGATTTCCACCATAAAATTTAGGTGGTTGTTTGATTTCCAGTTACTACAGGTCACATTGAATCATTGGATATTTAGAGTTCCGTAACTTGCACTTCATCTTTCATTTTGGAGAGGGATTTTCAATAATATGACAGTGTGGCCTTATTGATCAATGAATCAATACCTTTTAATAATTTTATGTCTTATAAGCAATTCATTTGTGGCTGAAAGGGATCGCTACAATTAAATTAAAATGCTACTATTACAGGAACGATTTTCCAAAAACAAACTGAATATCAGGCACACTTGAGAATTTAATTTTCATCTTTTTTAGAGATCGAGACAACTTATCTCTCAGTTTGCACAAGCAAAAATTGCATTAAATTTGACAGTCCTTGTGTGTAAATCGATGCTTCAGAAGAGGAAAAAGAAAACATAGAGTGAGAAGGTAAAAGAGAAGGAATGACAGATGAATGAATACACAATTGAAAACTATGGTTTTAGGAAACGTTTGTTAAATTGTGAGAGATGGAGATTTCCAGAGCATGATATTTGGAAAAAAGCATCTGTCAAGAGCTAGGTTTGAGGAAAGTAAAATATTTGAAGATTGGGAAGTAGATGCAATAGTCAAAGATGAAAATGTGGGGCAAGGTCACTGGAGAAAATGGAATGATAAAATGTAGTGCAACACACATAAAAATTGCCAGGCAGCATCTCTAGGTAGCGGTACAGTTGGCATTTCGGGCCAAGACCCTTCGTCAGGACTAACTGAAGGAAGAGTTAGTAAGAGATTTGAAAGTGGGAGGGGGAGGGGGCGATACAAAATGATAGGAGAAGACAGGAGGGGGAGGGATGGAGCCAAGAGCTGGACAGGTGATTGGCAAAAGGGATATGTGGGGATCATGGGACAGGAGGCCCAGGGAGAAAGAAAAGGGGGAGGGAGGAAAAAGACCAGAGGATGGGCAAGGGGTATAGTGAGAGGGACAGAGGGAGATAAAGGAGAGAGGGAAAAAGAATAATGGATGGGGTACGAGAGGGAGGTAGGGCATTAGCGAAGGTTTGAGAAGTCAATGTTCATGCCATCAGGTTGGAGGCTACCCAGACGGAATATAAGGTGTTGTTCCTCCAACCTGAGTGTGGCTTCATCTTTACAGTAAAGGAGGCCGTGGATAGACATATCAGAATGGGAATGGGACGTGGAATTAAAATATGTAGCCACTGGGAGATCCTGCTTTCTCTGGCGGACAGAGCGTAGGTGTTCACTGAAACGATCTCCCAGTCTGCGTCAGGTCTTGCAAATATATAGAAGGCCACGTCGGGAGCATGAAACGCAGTATATCACCCTAGCCGACACACAGGTGAAGTGTCGCCTCACCTGGAAGGACTGTCTGGGGCCCTGAATGGTGGTGAGGGAGGAAGTGTAAGGGCATGTGTAGCACTTGTTCCGCTTAGAAGGATAAGTATAAAATGTAGTATAAAATGATAACATGTAGTATTTGATACAAGCATACTTTTGATAGTCCACAGTACTAAAAGTCAAAACTTAATTTTTAATTATAGATTATTGAGAAAGTATTTTTAAGATGTATAACTGAAATTGTTAATAAAAACAAATAATTATATTCCCATTTAATACACTTGTTTTTGTGCCTTTCATGGGATTGTTATAAATCAGAAACTTCAATAAAAATAGCAATAATTATGAGTGAATATAGATGTTATCATAATGCACTAAAACACTGAAGTTAGTGCATTGATCTTGATATTAATTCAACACTTGTAAAATTAGAAGTTAAAATATGTTGGATGGTGAATGGTTTTATTTTAAATTTTAATTTGTATTTTGTGCTATGCCTTTAAAAGCAAAGGTTCCGCATGTTGGTCTTCAACCCATGTTTAAATTACCTTGTGTTAAATCAAGGCAAACAAGAAAACTGCTTTGAAAGATCAGACTGAATAGAAAATGGTATATATGTTTATGTGAGATAAATAAAATCTCTATTTCATTTAATCCCCCGAAAAAGTAATTAAGTGTCACCTGTCTTGCCTAGTATGAGGATTGTTAGTGTGATTAGAAATACATTAATCTTAATAATGATTCATTTTGTATTTCTAGCTGCCTAGATAACCCAATTATGAGTTCAAGGTGTGCTCACGCTATCTCTCATTATTTTGTTTTACAAAGTTTCAGCCAGAATAAGATGCAAAGCAGTGGGGCGCCTCATTAAATGTAAATCTCTGGTCAGCCTATAGCATGAGATTAGTTGCATCAATTTAAAGCTCAACTATTAACTGAAGAATCAAATGAGATGCTAAAAAAATACCAAGTCTGGCTAACAAATGGCTTAATTCATTTCAGAGCTACCTTTGCTAATTAAGGCATTCAAACAGTGTACAACTTGAATGGGTCTAATTTATTTCCTGCTCAAGTTAATCGAATGTATTTCCATGAATAAATGGAATTCAGCAACTGATTTGTTGTTAATATAATTGAACATTTGACACCATTCAGAAAAAGATATAAAAATGTATAAATAAATTATCATATCTGTTTCAATTGCTAAGAAATTTAGTTTCAGAAAAAAATATGCAAAATACATTAAAAGATAGAGGAACTGGAAATAATTTGATTGGCTTGCTTTAATCACTATGGAAATGGTAAATAAGAATACAATTTAGAAAGTAAATATAGTGATTTGAGCAGGTAAATATAGATACGTAGCTTACGGAATTAATCCAACAGGAATAATTAAAAAATAATTTGAAGGAACATTGATTAGTTAGCAGAAGGGACTGTATTATGGTATCATGAAGTGATACTTAGATGGCACACTTACACCCATGAGACAGTGCAACTGAATTAGCTTCTATTTCATTGCCTTGTTATTGATCTAAAGCAGCATAATTGCTAATCAGTTTTATCATCAGATCTCTCAGTTGACTACTAATTAACCCATGAAAGCCGAAAGTGGCCAAGTGCATTCCCTGCTGGCTTGGAATGACTTGTAAATTATTTTAGATTGAGGACTGTACCCTTTTTAACATTACAGACAATAGACAATAGACAATAGGTGCAGGAATAGGCCATTCTGCCCTTCGAGCCAGCACCACCATTCACTGTGATCATGGCTGATCATCCACAATCAGTATCCAGTTCCTGCCTTATCCCCGTAACCTTTGATTCCGCTATCTATAAGAGCTCTATCCATCTCTTTCTTGAAAGCATCCAGAGACTTGGCCTCCACAGCCTTCTGGGGCAGAGCATTCCATATATCCACCCCTCTCTGGGTGAAAAAGTTTTTCATTAACTCCATTCTAAATGGCCTACCCCTAATTCTTAAACTGTGGCCTCTGGTTCTGGACTCACCCATCAGCAGGAACATGCTTCCTGCCTCCAGCGTGTCCAATCTCTTAATAATCTTATATGTTTCAATAAGATCCCCTCTCAGCCTTTTAAATTCCGGAGTATACAAGCCCGGTTGCTCCAATCTTTCGACATATGACAGTCCCGCCATCCCGAGAATTAACCTTGTGAACCTACGCTGCACTCCCTCAATAGCAAGAATGTCTTTCCTCAAATTTGGAGACCAAAACTGCACACAGTACTCCAGGTGTGGTCTCACCAGGGCCCTGTACAGCTGCAGAAGGACCTCTTTGCTCTTATACTCAATTTCCCTTGTTATGAAGGCCAGCATGCCATTAGCTTTCTTCACTGCCTGCTGTACTTGCATGCTTGCTTTCAGTGACTGATGTTGTACTTCCCCTTTTCCTAACTTGACTCCATTTAGATAATAATCTGCCTTCCTGTTCTTACCACCAAAGTGGATAACCTCACATTTATCCACATTAAACTGCATCGGCCATGCATCTGCCCACTCACCCAACCCATCCAAGTCACCCTGCATTCTCATAACATCCTCCTCACATTTCACACTGCCGCCCAGCTTTGTATAAGTTCTATTAGTATTAGTTTTCTAAATTATATTTAGTACAAAAACTTGAAGTTCGCTTCAATTATGTTACTTAGCGTTAAATGGCTAATTTCCATATTTAAATTTGCATGTGTTTGCTTAATGCTCTGTTTACCGGCACGGATGAAGCAACATTAAATGCCACTTTTGTGTCTATTTAGTTCTTTGGGGAAGTTTGCATCTACCTCATCATTTCTGTTTCCATTCTGAAAAGTGTACAACTATACAGGTGCACCAAGACGACGTCATTCAGCTGGTAATATCACTATCCTTTGATGGCAGTTGAGGTCAAAACATGGTAAAAATTATAGTAGAGTATTGGATGGTGTATAATGTCTGTTCCAGCACACAGTTTTGTATATCCTTACTTGCTTCATTAGAAGAAAGGGGCAGGACATACGTAGAAATTTACAGCACATTACAGGCCCTTCGGCCCACAATGTTGTGCCAACCACGTAACCTACCTAGAAACTGCCTAGAATTTCCTTAGCGCATAGCCCTCTATTTCTCTAAGCTCCATGTACCTATCTAAGAGGCTCTTAAAAGACCCTGTTGTATCCGCTTCCACCACCACCACCGGTAGTGCATTCCACATACTCACCACTCTCTGTGTGAAAAACTTACCCCTGACATCCTCTCGGTGCCTATTTCCAAGCACCTTAAAACTATGCCCCCTCATGTTAGCCATTTCAGCCCTGGGAAACAGCCTCTGGCTCTCCACACGATCAATGCCCCTCATCATCTTATACACTTCTATCAGGTCACCTCTCATCCTCCGTCACTCCAAGGAGAAAAGGCCAAGTACACTCAGCCTATTCTCATAAGGTAAATTCCCTACAATCCAGAATATGTGGCCCATAAATTTGTTTGGCCATTCAGTAAGCTAGTGGCTGACCTCAATTTGATTTTCTGTGCCTGATTCTCATGTTTGATTTTACTGTGGCGTAAAATTTATTCTTGCATAGTGTTTATCGCTCAGCAACTGCAGCTTTCTGGAGCAGATAAATTCAAAGATTTGCAACCCTCTATGAGGCTCTGTCTCAGTCTGTCATCTTAGTCTTTGTGGTTTCCCTATTCCTGAAAAAATGCATCCCATAACTGACTACCAATCAGGGAAACAGAACTTATACCACTCAACCTCCTCAAAATCATATACATTACATTGTTCTGATTCCCGAGAGTATAGATCTATAGTGTTAACGTTACTCCATAGCATTATCTGTCACACCTAGAATCAATTTCATGAACAACTACAGTCTGCCTTAAATGAAGGGATTAAAACTTTAAGTCGTCATCGTAAGCACGGCAACACAACGGTTCTGTGATGTTGTAACCTGGCTAACAGGTACTTTTTCTCTTCTTCCCAAAAGGACCAACAGTCCATTTGCCATCAGATTTAAACATGAATGCTGAAAATATTCAACAAGTCAGGCAGTGTCTGTGGATGTCGGAAAAGATTTAATGTTTCAGACGATCTTATTACTTTCCGCACTTGGAAGCTAAGCTTGTATTTAACGTGTGAGGATGACCAATAGGACAATACTATTTAAACAATATTTAAAGCAAATAATCATAGCATCACAGAATTAACATAACTCCATCTTAAGCAAAAGAAGGTTGACCATCCCGCACTTGCACCTGTGTCTTCCAATGGTATGAGCATCACCATTCCTGCTCGCAATATCCTAAGAGTGGCCATGCGTCAGAAGCTGAAATGGACTCACCAAGAACAAGCAAAAAACAAACTCTTGTGAGAACTCAGTGTGGAGGAAAAATGTGCAGTTGATATTTCAGGTTGCGACTGTACATCCTGCAGCAGTTTATTTTTTTCTCTGGATTTCAGCGTTTGCAGCATAAACATCTCTTTTCGAAGAGCTGGATACTCTGGCTTACCTTCTGACATCTGAAAGACTCACAGTCATCCACAGGACTCTATTTAGGGTTGTAAGAAATTATTTGCTTTTCATCTGGATGTGTATGAGTAAGAAAAAAAAACTGCTGTAATGCTTGAGTGAGCGATTAGCTTGGTAACCTGCACTGCAGGATGCAATGTTAATTAGAACATTACAGCAAGTACAGGCCCTTCGGCTCACAATGTTGTGCCAACCTTTTAAACTATTCTAAGATCAATCTAACCCTTCCCTCCTACATAGCCCTCCATTTTCTTATCATCCCTGTGCCTACTTAAGAGTTTCTTAAATTCTCCTGATGTACCTGCCTCTACCACCACCCCTTGCATGATGTTTCACCACCCACCACTCTTTGTGTAAAAAAGAAACATACCTCTGACATCTCCCATGTATCTTCCTCCTATTACCTTAAAATTATACATTCTCCCATTAGCCATTTCTGCCCTGGGAAAAAGTCTCTGGTTATCCATTTTATCTATGCCTCTTATCATCTTGTACACCTCTATCAAGTGAATTCTCATCCTCCTGCCCACCAATGAGAAAAGCCTTAGCTCATTCAACCTATAACTCTTAATGTTAACACACTATGCCCTTGTCAATACATTGCAGTAGCTTCTCAGTGAACCTGCTGAACCTCTCCTTGTACATCAAAACCTCTTAGTATGTAAATCAATTGAATGAATTTTCTTTGCTTTGTCTCCAAATCAAGCACGGTCTTCCTTAAGTATAGAGACACCCTGACAAGGACTCCAGATTCCTTTATCCTGCAACATTCTACATCTTACTCCACCTCAATAACAATTTGCTTTAAACTTCCCAATTTCACACATTATACGCCAACTTACCAACACACTATACCACCCTTATCCTTGCTGGCACTTCTTGTATCAGGAGCAAGCTTGGTCCCTTTATCCAACTCATTAATATATACAGTTAAATTATTGAGGCACCAGCCCACAGATTAAGGTTTGTCCATTGCCATTAGTACTTTTATGAGGTCAAGTTGCTAGCTCGACACTCAACCTGGCACGGATGGAAAGTGTGCCCAGGAGCGGCCGGACTGGATTCGAACCTGGGAACCTTCGCTCTGGAGTCCAGCGCTGATGTCACTGTGCCACCAGCTGGCTGATGGTGTCGAGACTAGCGCTTGATTTGGATTTAAGTGAGGGAGAGTTGCGCAGAGTCAGCCTCACTCTCTCTTCCCAATTCCCATCTGGATCCAGTGGCAAGACAAGAGTCGAGACGGATGGAGATGGGACTAGGCGCAGTGGATGACCAGGACGTCTTCTGTGTCTTGTCCTGCTCTACACGTTCCACGACGCCTGCAGAGACTGCCTTCTTGACCATTGGACCTTCCATTGGTCTCGTCTGCTCAATCCGCCGGAGTCTGTCTTCACATGCTGGGATAGGCAACTCCCTATCTCAACGAAGGTTTGAGACCCGTCGGCTACCCTCACCTGGTTTAGCCGGCTTGTTGAAGCTGTTGCCCAGGGTGTGGCCACTGTTGCACGCAAACAGCTATGGGGAGCCACAGGTGAGAGCTGAGTTCCAGGTGGGGACCAAAAGTGGACTAACCGCCCTGAAAAGGACACAAATGTTCCCCCACCAGAGGTGCTACCCTTCCCTGACACCCCATAAACTCCAAACTCACTAGTTTCCAAAAGGCAATGTGAAAATGACCCATTTATCTGGATTCTCTGTTGGGGCTTTTCCTCAATGAAATTAAAGAGAGATTCTGAGAGCAATGGACAGGGTGGCTATTTCCCCTAGTGTAGGTATCTAGAACAAAGTGACAGTTTCAGAATAAAAAGTTGTTAATTTAAGATATAAAATGAGGGGGAATGTTTCACTCATGAACCACGGAACTTCTGAACTTCTACTAAAGTTCAAGTCAAGGATTGAAGGATTTGAGAGGCCTATTGCCATTGCTTCTTCCTCCTCTCTTGTTTATAATCTTATATTATCTTGATACCATCTTCAAAGCTCAAAACAAATATATTATGAAAATATATGTCATCCCAAGATTCATTTTCTTGCAGGCATTTACATTAGAACAAAGAAATAGACAATAGACAATAGGTGCAGGAGTAGGCCATTCGGCCCTTCGAGGCAGCACCACCATTCACTGTGATCATGGCTGATCATCCACAATCAGTACCCTGTTCCTGTCTTCTCCCCATATCCCTTCACTCCGCTATCTTTAAGAGCTCTATCTAACTCTTTCTTGAAAGAATCCAGAGAATTGGCCTCCACTGCCTTCCGAGGCAGAGCATTCCACAGATCCACAACCTTCTGTGTGAAAAAGTTTTTCCTCAGCTCCGTTCTAAATGGTCTACCCCTTATTCGTAAGCTGTGGTCTCTGATTCTGGACTCCCCCAACATCGGGAACATGTTTCCTACCTCTAGCATGTCTAATCCCTTAATAATCTTATATGTTTCAATCAGATCCCCTCTCGTCCGTCTAAATTCCAGTGTATACAAGCCTAACCCTCCTGACGAAGGGTCTCGGCCTGAAACGTCGACTGTACCTCTTCCTAGAGATGCTGCCTGGCCTGCTGCGTTCACCAGCAACTTTGATGTGTGTTGCTTGTATACAAGCCTAGTCGCTCCAATATTTCAACATATGACAATCCTGCCATCCCTGGAATTAACCCAGTGAACCTACACTGCACTCCCTCCATAGCAAGAATGTCCTTCCTCAAATTTGGAGATCAAATCTGCACACAATACTCCAGTTGTGGTCTCACCAGGGCCTTGCACAACTGCAGAAGGACCTCTTTGCTCCTATTCTCAACAACCCTTGTTATGAAGGCCAACATGCCATTGGCTTTCTTCACTGCCTGCTGTACCTGCATGCTTACTTTCAGTGACTGATGAACAAGGACACCCAGATCTCATTGTACTTCCCCTGTTCCTAACTTGACACCATTCAGATAGTAATCTGCCTGCCTGTTCTTGCCACCAAAGTAAATAACCTCACATTTATCCACATTAAACTACATCTGCCATGCATCTACCTACTCAACCAACCTGTCCAAGTCACCCTGCATTCTCATAACATCCTCCTCACATTTCACACTGTCACCCAGCTTTGTGTCATCTGCAAATTTGCTAATATTACTTTTAATCCCTTCATCTAAATCATTAATGTATATTGTAAATAGCTGCGGTCCCAGCACTGAGTCTTGCGGTACCCGCCTGCCTGCCATTCTGAAAAGGACACGTTAATCCCTACTCTTTGTTTCCTGTCTGCCAACCAATTTTCTATCCATATCAATACCCTGCTCCCAATACCATGTGCTCTAATTTTGCCCACTAACCTCCTATGTGGGACCTTATCAAAGGCTTTCTAAAAGTCCAGGTACACTACATCCACTGGCTTTCCCATGTCCATTTTCATAGATACATCCTCAAAAAATTCCAGAAGATTAGTCGAGCATGATTTCCCCTTCGTAAATCCATGCTGACTCGGACAGATCCTGCTACTGCTATCCAAATATGCTGCTATTTCATCTTTTATAATTAACTCCAGCATCTTCCCCACCACTGATGTCAGATTAACTGGTCTATAATTGCCTGTTTTCTCTCTCCCTCCTTTCTTAAAAAGTGGGATAACATTAGCTACCCTCCAATCCGCTGGAACTGATCCTGAATCTAGAGAATATTGGAAAATGATTACCAATGCATCCATGACTTCTATAGCCACCTCCTTAAGTACCCTGGGACACAGACCATCAGGCCCTGGGGATTTATCAGCCATTAGAATAGAATAGAATTGATGAAAAACTACACACAAACCAAGACTAACAAGCAACAATGTGCAAAAGAAGACAAAATGCAAATAAAAAAAAACTAACCTGATTAAGTAAGTAAATAATACTGAGAACATGGGTTGTAGAATCCTTGAAAATGAGTTAATAAATTGTGGAACCATTTCAGTATAGAGTTCAGTGACATAATCGACTCTGGTTAGGGATGGTTGAAAGGTAATAGCTGTTCCTGAACCTGGAAGTGTGGGACCTAAGGCTCCTGTACCTCCTTCTCAATGGCAACGATGAGAAGAGAGCATGGCCTGGGTGGTGGAGCTCCTTGATGAATGATGCTGTTTTCTTGTGGCAGAGTTCCTTGTAGATATGCTCAATGCCTCAATAGTGGGAAAGGCTTTCCCTGTGAAGGATGGAATTAATCATACAGTATATTACTGTACACTGAAATGTAATATGTCATCAATATTATATCTACATAATATATAAAATCAAATTGATCGTATATGATCTTGATCAGGAGGAAGAACATGAGGAGTATTGTGAAGGAGTATAGCTTCCTTTAAAACTTCCTTCAAGGCACACATCGTACTGAGTTAGATCTATATTGTTATCCTCAGATTGATGCTGAGAGAACTGAAACCATTTCTCCCTTATGAAATTGTGAAAATTACAGATTATATCAATTATGAAAAATGGTGTATTTTGTTTGTATATCATAATATATTTGCAACATAGTCCATGTTCTCTTTATATATAGTTAAAATTTTCTGAACATGATTTTCCCTTTAAATACACTTTGTTGAACGCTACGCATTAACTGATTTTATGTGCTTGGTCTTCATTGGTTCAAAATTTGAAGGAAGGTATATGTTAGAAAGTGGGAGTTATTACTCTGCTTTTGGTGATCATATCTGTAACACTTATTGCCACAAATGGCCAAAAATATATAGTGTATAGAAATACCAATAGAATATGACTGAATAAGATTATTTTCTGTTTAAATAAGCAGATAAACCATTTTGCTTGGACCATTTTCTTAGCTAATAACCTTTGCATTTTAGTTTTACTTTGGGGGTAGAGACAATATCCAAAAGGGTGGTTGCATAAAGAGAGCAGGCTCTGTTCATGAACATTATTCTTTGCTGCTGGATATTATCTTATGGGTCTTGTACATACATCAATACGAAAAAAAATATGAACTGTTCATGAGAACAAATATTGCAGAAACGATTTAAACACAGGACTTCCATTTTGTGTGAATCTATGTCAAATGCGATTTCTCAGATTTTCTGCATGTTGTATCAGTCAGCTAGGAAGTGAAACAGTCAAAGACAGCACACTGTTTTATATGGACGTGTGATGGTTTTAACAAGATTGCACATGAGTCAGGGATCAATTGAGAAAATTAAGGTATTCTAAGAAATAGAAGAATTTCCAGCTTTGATTTCATGCCATTTTCACAATTGACTAGGTAGAATGTTTCTACCACATCAGAGTACATTTGCTAAGTATTTGGCATTGTATTGGATAATAAATTAATTTTGGTCTTTTATATACCATGCAACAATACAACCCAGAGACCTGCAATGATCCCCTGTGTTATATTATTCTGATAATGTAATGTTAAATATTTCTGTGCATAGTTCATCAACCTTTTACAATAAAAGTAGGCATACTTAGATCACCCTGTAGATTAACATTTATGAGGAGAATGAAACAAAATTAATGTCCTTCATAGTAATTTGTTTTAAATATGAAGTTTGGGGCTGTGTTTTTAGTGATTACTTTTAAGTTTTCTTTCTAATTCTTTAAATTTATTTGAAGATTTTTCAAAACCTCTACCATATAAACACATTTGAAAATCATTGAAGAGTGCAGTCATTGATTTAACTTTCACTGACAGGCAGACTAGCGACAGTGGTGGTGGGGGATGTTTTTGTTGTTTTACGTTTTCCCCATGTATTTTAGAATCTTTAATATCATTGTAATTGTGTGCTTGACTTAGGTGCTCTGTCTGGTTATTTTCTGATTGCATTCATGTATATTTTATGGGGTTTGGGGTGGAATTTCTTCTTTCTCCAGCAGCACTAAAATATGGACCATCGAGATCTTCAAAATGACCGTTGCACTCTTCCATTTTATTTCTGATTGATAGTAACTGAACTAAAATAAGCTGGGACTTCTACATTAAACGTGATGGAACTCTTGAGGATTTTACAAGGATCTTGACCTTTCCTTTTTGCAACTGAGGACTGACCACTATGATTCCGGCTTGTGTCAGTATGCTGATTACTCTCAACCTGCATTTTTCGGTAATGATTTGACTGAAATTTTGAAACCCATTCAGAAGAACATTATCAGTAGTATTTAAAATAATATTTTTAGTTTGAATATTCAGATTATAAAAATTGTCTCTAGTGATAGTCACAGAGAAAGGAAAGACATTCACCTACATCTGCAAGTGAAGTTGGAACTGCAAGAGCTGGAACTCTTTGCATGTAGTTGGACAGAGAGATTTTGAACATTCTTGTCCAAAAAAAGGAAATAGCTAAGATGGTCTTACAGAGGAACTTACAAGGATATACAAATGAAATTCTAATAAAACAACGCAGGTGAAATAGCATAATTCAGAATCAGATTTATTATCACTATTTTATAAGACATGAGATTTGTTGTTTTGTGGTAGCAGTACAGTGCAAAGACATAAAATTACTATAAACTATAAAATAAATTAATAGTGTATAAAGTGTAATAATGAGATAGTGTTCATAGACCATTTGGAACTCTGAGGGTAAAGGGGAAGAAGCTGTTAGTGAACGGTTAGGTATGGGTCTTCAGGCTCCTGTACTGTGTCCCTCATGGTAGTTATGAGAAGAGGGCATGTCCCAAATGGGCACTGCCTACCTGACGCACTGCTTTTTGAAGTAGTTCTTGATGATGGAGAGGTTTGTGCCCATGATGGAGCAGGCTGAGACAGCTACTTCTCTGCAGTCTCCTGAAATCCTGAGCATTGGAGCCTCTATACATAGAAACATAGAAAATAGGTGCAGGAGTAGGCCATTCGGCCCTTCAAGCCTGCACCGCCATTCAGTACGATCATGGCTGACCAGGCTGTTTTGCAACCAGTTAGAAAACTCTCCACGATATATCTATCAAAATTTGCAAGAGTTTTTGGTGACGATGCAAATCTCCTCAAACTCCTAATGAAGTGGAGCCCTCGGCATGACTACTTTGTGATTGTATTGTTCTGCTGAGCTCAGGATAGGCATTCCGAAATGTCGACACCCGGGAACTTAAAGCTGCTCACCCTTTCCAACACTGACCCCTCGATGAGGATTGTTACATGTCCTCCTAACATGTCCTTCCTTGGTCTTGCTGATGTTGAGCCTCCTCATCGCTACCTGCCATTTTACCAACAACAATGGTGTCATCTGGGAATTGATGAATGGCGTTTGTGTCAGTCATGAGTGTAGAGTGTAGAGCAGTGGGCTAAGCACTGAATTAATTGAATGAATTAAAATAACTACCTTGTAGCCGATTATTTCATGATCTTGCTCATGTACTGACTGCCAGATTGCTGTTTTTGTGCAATTTGTCACTGATAGCTTCATTCAGCTGGTTTTTGTCTTTGGTCTCTCATTATTAGTTTCAGCATTGATTATTTCTTTCACTCATTAAAAGGCAAACTTCCCCTTAAAAGGTATTAAATACTAAATTTAAGCAATTTTCAAACTTGAGAAAATCTACAGATGCTGGAAATCCAAGCAACGCACACAAAATGCTGGAGGAGCTCAGCAGGCCAGGCAGCATCTATGGAAAAGAGTAAACAGTCGATGTTTTGGGCCGAGGCCCTTCATCAGGACCGGAAAAAGAGATGAGAAGTCAGAGTAAGAAGGTTGGGGAGGGGAGCAAGAAGTACAAGGTGGTAGCTGATAGGCGAAATCAGGAGAGGGGGAGAGATGAAATTAAGAGCTCCCCCCACCTACCTAGTTTCAGCTATTACCTTCAAGCTTGTACTCCTTCCTCTCACCCCTAACTTTTTCTGGCTTCTTTCCCCTTCCTTTACAGTCCTGATGAACGGTCCTGGCTTGCAATGTCAACTTTTTCCATAGATGCCAGCCTATCCTGCTGAGTTCCTCCAGCGTTCTGTGCGTGATGCAATGTTTCAGACTTGTTCACCGCCTTTTCAATAGTGCTGCTTTAGTTATTAAATATTAAGTTGTTGTGTGCAACACAGGAATTTGTGTTCATATTCATTTATTGTGAACTCATTATGCAATTTTTAGATATCTCAGGCCAAAAAAAAAGTAATTGCTGAAAACTGCAAAATCTTTAACACCTTTGGAATAAAGACTTTTCAGCCTTTCTCGCCTATTCTACTTTAGTTAGAACCTGTTTTGATAGAGACCCATATGTGTTCATTCTTTCATGTGTGTTTCTAATACCAGGCCTGGATCATGAGGCTCAATGAATTTGCTATTAATGTACTCTGGATGCTAATTGGTGTGATGTGGATTTCTGAGCATTTCTGGTATCATAGTGTGTCTAACATTGGTTTTGGGAAGTCAGCAGTAAGTGTTTTGCTTTTGTAAACCGACAGAAGGGAAGAAGGATATTGTCATATCAATACTTGTGAATCACTAATTTGATACCAGAATTTATTAATGCCATGTATTTAGAATCCAATATTAAGACCCACTCTACTCACTCCCTTCCTCATCCTATCTGTAGTATTTGAAAGGATCAGTTGCTTTCAGATTTGTTGATTGATTTGAAACAGACTTAGTTGTGAAGTCCTGTGGAACACTGATTTCTCTACTGTGAGTGGAGTTTTCACTAGGTTTCAGTGGAGCTTGAGATGTTTTTAGGATTACTGTGATTGCAGGCATACTTTAGCTTACAACTGTTTGAGCCAAATCATGAGGATGTCATGATGACAAGGACAAATACATGTTGTATTTAACTAGTGAGTTCTGAATCTTAGTGGTATTTGACTGGTGAGAGATAAAGTTGTATTACATTGTACAGTTTGCAAGGCCCTTAGTACGGTTGATGGGAGATGGGATTTGACAATGTATTGACTAACCTTGACCTTGCCTGTCAGACCATCGAACTTTATGTGGCAGTGTGAAGTCTTTGGGTCATAACTCCTCTCATTCTTCTTCTTTACCCACCCCTGCCTTTGTGATTGAGCTGTCCCTAACCTTTGTATTACATTCCATCTGATCTACTTGGGCCTTCTATATCATAACATTGTGGTCAGTGACTGCATACAAATAACTTTGTAGTGATTACAAAGAATAGAATCTTTCCCTTTAAAAGTTGCAGAACTTAATGGAAAGAATTGTTACCATGTGATTTGATCCCATAATCATCTCCCTGATTTGCATTTTGGTTTCTGATCATGCTGAATTATACAGTTACCTGCTGCGACATTCCCTGGATAGATTGTGCTAAATGCCTCCATTCTGTGACCCTTCCTAGAAGGTGGGAGGGTCCCAAGTAGCAACTGGACTTGAAGTCTGTCTCCACCTGCTCCCCTTCTGTCAAAGGCATTTTTTTTACTGTATTAACTGCCTGTGATAATCAGAGATATTTAAGAACAATGGAAATGGATCAGAATAAAATAATTGAAAGTGAATTATTTAATTGCAACATAAATTTATAGTGATGTAAAGAAACTAACAAAATGCTCAACTAAACAATGAAGGGTGCTTGACCTTATTCCACGTTTAGGGTTAATTGGCTGGTACAGTTGAAGTGAGCAATGTGAAATTTATCCAAGTCCTTTAGTTCATGATGTTGTGGAGCCATGGCTGCACTTGGTAGTGAGTCCATTCTCAGAGTGGGAATTGGCATCTGCTCCTGTCTCTTCTTTACTTCTGTTCTGTAGCGGCAGTCACTTTAAGGAGTGGAGGGTGAATGGATCAACCATATTCTCTCCATCCTGTGTGAACTAATTTCAACAAATGCCAGCCTGTTATAATACTTGGTACCATGGGTATGTGGTGAGTTGAGTAATAGCGTGTTTAATAGTTCTTGATAGCATGCATGGGTTAATTAGAGATCCTGACTCTGATTATTTGTCATTGTTATCCAACTTCATTCTCCATTTTTGGACCATTGTTGTTTTTTTCAGTCTCACTTATATAGTTAATAATCAATTTGTTTGATTGAATTTGCTGGAAAATAGATAAAGATGTCTGGGAATGTGGATGGGATGTTTTTTCTTACAATGATTGATGATCATGCTGAATTATGTTATTGCCCTGGCAGTAAAGTCTTGAGGTTTTGAAAAGCACAATAAAAATGCTTTTAAATGTTTTTAAATAAAAATGCAAGTCTTTTTCTTTTTTTTATTGTCCTGGCTATTCTTTCAACAAGGCAGCAACACTTTTTTTCATTAAAAAGGCAAATCAGGTGGCTGTATCATAGACATCAACCTGTACCTCATGCTTTTTGCGCAGTAGTTAAGTTGAAATCTATACATAGATGCTAAAGAGACTATGGTATTTGATGCAATAAATGTTCAGTTCTTTGCATTTTAGTTCTTTGTAGAATGGCACAGGGTTTAAGAAGTAAAATATTCAAACAAAAAGATTATTGTAAGAAGTTATGTTTTTCTTGTGTATATGATTCTATATGCCTGTGATGCTGCTCCAAGTAATAGTTTCACTTCACCTTTGCATACATATTTTCTTGCTTAATTTTAACAGAGTCAAAATTAAAATCTCATTGTAAATCATGAAACCAGTTGGCAGCTCTTTGAGAGAGATAACCATAATATTAAAGTAGAAAATTTCCTTAAATCTTCTGTTTATGTAAAGATGAGCACATGTTACTTCTGTGTTCAGATTTGTTAGAGGAATATCCATTCCTTCCAGGGTTGCTTGAAAATCATTGGGTTTAATTGTTGGATCCATGGTGGGATATTAGTTTTGAGTGACTGTTTTGCTTCAGTTTCTTTGAATTTGAAATGGGGAAGTATAGCTTGAAATAGAGTGTGTTCTGAACAATGTGCCCTTTGATTATAAATTACAGGATGATATTGGTAAGTTGGTAAAATGGGCAGAGCAGTGGCAGATGGAACTTAATCCTGATAAATGTAATGTAGTGCACTTGGAGGAATGAGTAAGGGTAGGGCATACACAAAGAATGGAGGATACAGTGAATATTGAGGAAAAAAGGATTCTTGATGGACAAGCCCAAGGATTCACAAATGTGGCAGCAAAAACATGCAGTTGGGAAGTAAATCTCATTAGCCGGGGTATGGAATTTGAGAGAGGGTAGGCTACTCACCACACAATAGAAAGGATCCAAAATATCAAAAGTTCTGATGCATAGTTTGACCTGAGACATTAACTCCATTTTTATTCCCAGTACAATACATAATAATAAAAATAACATTTCAGGTTGAAGTCTTTTTGTTGGAACTAGGCAAGGGGTATTTAAAAAGTCAAATAAAAATTCCCTTTCTTCATTGTTGTTCTGATAATGGGTCAGAACTGACATGCTGAGTTTGTCGAGCATTTCCTGTTTTGATTCTATCTACTTTTCTGTACTTCTTTGTGTTTAATATTTTCATGTTTTGTATAGAGAAAGAAAGGCAATAGAATTAAAAGACTGTAAAAGATTTTTTGTTTTTCATGGTTGGAGAACTTACTTCTCAACTGGTTCCAGATCTGTAACCAAGAGAGTAGACAAGTGATATAAATTGCATCTGTTCTCAGAATTCTTGAGTTGTTACCCTGTTTGTAGAGATGTACTTGGGTTTGTCTGTATTTTGTCCATTCTTTGCTTCTTAGAAATGATGTTTCATAGAAGTGATTAACATTACTAAAGGTCAGGACCATCTTTTCTAATTCCAAAAAAAAGCTTAATTACTTACGTTTTCAAGGTTAGAAGAAGCAGTAGATTACCTTAGCAGCACTAAGATACATTGGTATCAGCAATGACACACTAGAGTCTCAGAGCAATTACTTGCAACCACAAAGCAGTTTCAAAGAACCAAAGGATATTCACTATCTAAAACCTTCTGTCGTATTACTTGAAACAGAACTTTCAGATCTGTAATTGTTGTTGATTCTTTTCATGTCTTGTGATACAAATGATGGCAACCTTGTCATTTCTTTAGCATTCATCTGTTTTTTTACGAGGCTGAGTTGCTAGCTCGACATTCAACGCAGCACGGATGAAAAGTGCGCAAGGAGCCAGCCAGATTTGAACCTGAGGCCACTCACCTTGAAGTCCAGTGCAGATACCTCAACACCACCAGCTCTACACTACAGACCATGCATTCATAGTAGAAAATATTAATAAATTGTCAGATTAGGGTATGATTTTACTTGTAAGTATATGAGCGGCAGTGTAGAAAGTTACTTGCTTTTTCATACATGCAGATTTTATGTATTTTAGATGAATGCTTTCTACAAAATGTCAACTTGTAGAAAGGTTTGATTTAGAATAGAAATCTGAGTTTTATGAAAGAAATAAATACTTAAATAGTGTAAAAATTCACTGACACACCCTTTTGAACTTGTTAGGGATATAATTCATTATTTTAATCATTGGTCTACTGTAGAAAGAAATAATACAAAAATTAAGGTTTTATCCTAACCTTCAGAGACATTTCTGGAATACTAAGGGTTTACCAGGTACTAAAGAATAGATTGAGAGGTTTCAGCAGGCGCATCTGTTTGTTCCTATACTGAAGAAGGGTAACATTTGCTTGCTTCCAGTTCACACAAGGGAGCCTTGGCAATCTGTTTCTGTTGTATTCAATCCTGTGAGTATTTATTAGAAGTTCTTGGAGAAATGAAATGTTTCTGTAAATAAACAATTGACAGTTAAGGTGGCTTCAATATCCTTACTACTTAAAGCTTCAGAGCTCTCAGTTTGTGAATAGTTAATTGATATTTACTGTTGTGTTCAAAATGTTATAATTCAGTTTTCTTTATGTGCTCCATGAATGATAGCATTGAACAACATCCCCATGGAGAAGATATTTTAATATACATTGCCTATGTGGCACTCTTGGGCATGCTGGAGATTATTTGTAAGATAAGAATAATGAGCAGGTGAAGGTATTGTTAAACTGGTTCAATAGCAATGAATGTAATTAAAAAAAGCTAAATCCATTATGATAGGATTGTTGTGTTATGTCAGTCTAATTGAAATGGTTCAATCTGTAACTTCAGCAGGAAATGAAGAGTACAAGAAAATATTCAGATGAAATTCGAAATGACGCAAAATCTATGGAGAGATTATGGGAATATTTGGCTGAAATTAGCACCATATCAATAAAGCAAATTTTGGAGATACAAGATAGTGTGCATTTGTTGATGTGTCATATGGAATTGCTCTCCTTCATTTCTGCTTGACAGGAGCATCAAATCCAAACTCTTATTTATCACAAGAATCCATCATTATCTTATGAAGCAGACAACAGAACTGAGTTTAACTCAGAAAGACAACAATTTTGTCAATTGGAATTACAATTGGATCAATCAGTCAGGTGGGGGCACAGCTTTTACAAGGTGGAATCTTGTGCAGTTATTTGATTGAACCAAAATGCTTGCTATTTTATGCATGTGTTCTGCTGCATTACAGTTTGACTCAGATATAAAATCTAATTAAATATATATAACTAAAGCACAGCAGAACATTTAGTTTGATATGGTATTTTGTGAAATTCTTCAGCTTGGCAGTCTTTGAAACTCAAGGAAGTTTGGTTTGCAGAATGATTCATCTCTGCACCAAATGAAACTATAATGTCATATTATGAGGTCACTTTTGTTACATACTGAGTTATTACTGTTTGTTTTATTCATTACAGTTGACATATTAAGCTCCTGTATTTTGCATAAAGGACACAATATTGCAGCATATTGGCAAGCTGCTTTGCTTTTCACAGCTAATGTTATGTCCTAATATCAACCCCTAGGGATAAACACACGTATAAAGACTGGAAGCAAATGAGGCCTACAGCAGGTGGCCTTTTGCAGCCTAATGAATGTGGCAATCTGTTACTATCACTCCAGTGCTTTTTACCAGACAATTAGTCAACTAAGCGTGTAATTATTCCAGGCCAACAAGAGAGGCTCTTCTCTAATTTCATCTTTTCATTGCTGTTTACTCACCCACACTCCCCTCATTAATGAGAGATTTTCCAGTCCACATTAATTGGTTTCAATAACATTCATTTTAGTTGAAAGGGAATGATTCTGTTAATTGGGAAGTGGAAGCATCTTTTCATTTCAAGTGCATCTCACTACAGTGCTTGAATAGACTCAACAGGTTACATAGCAACTGCATAACTGAATTAAAATTATCTATTTTAAAGCACATCACCTGAAAATATACCAAAAAGATATGCAAATAAAATACACCTGACCAGCTAAAGCATTATTGTTCAGAGCTTGTTGGCAGCATAATTAACACTTGGCCATTCTTTCTGGTTATCTTCAATCAATAGGCTTTTAACTGCTAAATAAATTGATCTTACTCTTACACTCCAGGTTAAGTGTGTTTAGGTTCCATTAAAATCATGTATGTTGGAACTTTAATCAAGCTTATTAGTGTTTTCAAGCCATGATAGGCATGAATTAGGCCTTGTGGCATTTACTTTAGAGATCTGTGTGTACTTAGTCTGGAAAAAGTGCATTTAAGTCATTCCTCTTGGCTGACTGGTAGCTCACAAGTGAACAGCATCTCAATCATTTTAATTTGGTTCCTGGTGGACATAAATCTGCCAGACAGATATGGCTTTGGAACTAACTGTCACTGATTTGGAGACATTACTGTGGAAAATAATAAAAACAAATGTGAGAAATAGAACAGCCACATTGGCAGAAATTGCCGCAAGAGTTGAGCTCCTGGGATTACAACAACGCGTTGGGCTTGAAGTATGTGATTGCTAAATAATTGTTTGGATTGAACTCGGTGTCCATATTCTGTGTCTTCTGAAATGTTTGATACCTATCACAAAATGAAAAATGTAACAATTCAGGATCATCAGAATTCAAATGGCTCCCTTTGATTATTTTAAAAAAAGTATATGCATGTATATTATACACACAACAAACAACAATCGTAGACCCTTCCCTCCTGCTCTGCTGCCCCCCCCCACCATCCTCAAACACTTCATTGGGCTATTTGCATTTCTTAAGCAAGTCTTAAATATCTCATTGCCTTTAGAGACAGGGAATACGTTGCTTTCTCGCTTACTGTTTAAAGCTAATCTGCCTGACTCTCTTTCAGTTTATTTTTATAAACTAATATATGAACCCACATCACATAAATTCGGTACATCAGAAAACAATGGGTTTAACAGTACCAAAAGTAGCTCACTAATATTTAACTTCTGATGAAATTACAGTTCTGTGATTGAATTTGCTTGTATACTGTAGGATTTTTTTTCATTTTTGCTCTTGCTTTAAAGGTTTTTAAATACTGAAACCCTTTAGTTTCTTTTTTTTAATGACATGATTACTGTCAGTTTCATCTGAGGGCATAAACTTATTGAAATTTGGTTAACCAAGCAGGAGCTACTTTGTATTCCATGTTGAATTTACCATTGTTCATGGGTGAGCTGCAAGTGCAAGTAGCTTTTTCAGTGGATATGGCCCTGTCCATCTCCACTATTGAGGAAAGCAGCATCCGTCACCAGGGATCCCTACCACTCAGACCATGCTCTCTTCTCACTGCTGCCATCTGGAAGAAAGAACAGGAGCCTCAGGGTGCACACTACCAGTTTCAGGAACAGTTCATCAGCCATCAGGCTCTTGAATTAAAGAGTATAACTTCACTCAACTTCATTTGCCCCATCACTGAAATGTTCCCACAACCTATGACCTTACTTTCAAGGATATTCATTGCTTATTTATTTATTACTATTCTTTCTTTCTTTTTGCATTTTCACAGTTTGTTGTATTTTGCACACTGATTGAATGCCCAGTTGGTGCAGTCTTTTGTTGATTCTATAATGGTTATTGCTCTATTATGGATTTATTGAGTATGCCCACATGAAAATAAATCTCAGGGTTGTATATGGTGACATATACAGTATGTACTTTGTTAATAAAGTTACTTTGATCAGTGTTGTTGAGGCAGTAAAGCCAAAGCCTGATTTTTGCCTATATATCACATCCAACTAAGATTACGGATTACGCACACACAATGCTGGAAGAACTCGTCAAGCCAGGCAGCATCTGTGGAAGCAAGTAAATCTCTGCCTGACCTGCTGAGTTCCTCCAACATTTTGTGTGTGCTGCTTGGATTACCAGCACCTGCAGATTTTATCATGTTAGGATTACTGGTTAGTGGGAGTTGAATGGAAATGCCAACTAATCTTCCCTCCCTCCCCTAGTCATGCTTTTCAGGGTAATCCTAGCACCTTAACACAGTTATATAGTCAACGAGTCATAGAACACTTCAGCACAGAAATAGGTCCTTCAGCCCATCTAGTCTATGCCAAACTATCATGTTGCCCAGTTTATTCGGACTGCACCCAAACCATCTCTCTCCCTACCACGTCAGTCCATCCAAATTGTTGAAATTTGACCCATATCAACACTACCGCAGGCAGTTCTCACCACCCTCTTAGTGAAGAACCTCCACCTTATGTTCCCTTAAACATTCCACTTTTCACCCTTAAACCATGACCTCTCATTATACTCTCACCTGACCGCAGTGGAAAAAGACTGGCTTGCCCTATCAATATCCCTCATAATTTTGTATACCACTATCAAATTTCCCCTCATTCTCCAACGCTCCAGGGAATGACCCCCTAACCTATTCAACCTTTCCTGATAACTTAGGTCCTCAAGTCCCAGCAATATCCTTGTAAATTTCTCTGCACTCTTTTCAGTCTTATTAATATCTTTCCTGTAGGTACAGTAAGTGACCTGAACTGTACACAATACTCCAAATTAGGACTCACTAATGTCTTACACCAGGGGTCCCCAACCTTTTTGGCACTGTGGAGCAGTTTAATATTGACAATATTCTTGCGGACCGGCCAACCGGGGTGTGTGGGGGGGGGGTATTCAAGTAGAGTTAAACTCACCTCAACATGTCTTTTACAGTTAGGGTCGCCAACTTTCTCACTCCCAAATAAGGGACAAAAGTAGCAGCCAAATCCTGGGACACTTTACCCCAGGAAAGACTACCATGACCATGAAGCCTTGCGTGGGCACCTGTGTGTGCACATGCGTGACGTGGGCATGTGCGTACGTGCTGACTTTTCCCCCCACAAATCGGTTGTGCCTTCATCTTCCTGACTATACTGTAATACATTATTTCTACTTTATATAGGCTGTGTCCTTATCATATCATTCCTGCTTTTACTATATGTTGGTGTTATTTATTTTCGGTTTTATGTGTTATTTGGTATGATTTGTTAGGTTATTTTTTGGGTCTGGGAACGCTTAAAAATTGTTCCCATATAAATTAATGGTAATTGCTTCTTCGCTTTACGGCATTTCGGCTTACAAACGGTTTCATAGGAACACTCTACCTTAGCGGGGGAAATACGGGACAAGGGCGATCCCGTATGGGACAAACCAATTTAGCCCAATATACCGGACAGTTGGCAATCCTATGTTCAAGTTCAACAATGCGTGACAGGGAATGAGGAAAGGTGCAGCTGACTCATATCGTTTCCTCAAAGCCTCGTAGCATATGCTTTGGTTGGGGACGACTGTCTTACACAACTTCAACATAACATCCCATCTCCTGTACTTAAAACTTTGATTTATGAAGGCCGATGTGCCAAAAGATCTCTTTATGACCGTTTACCTGTGATACCACTTTCAAGGAGTTATAGATCAATATTCCCAGATCTCTCTGTTCTACACACTCCTTAGTGTCCAATTGCTCACCATGTCCATCCTACCCTGGTTAAACCTCCTAAAAGCGCAACACTTCACACTTGTCTGCATTAAATTCCATCTGCCATTTTTCAGCCTATTTTTTCCAGCTGGTCAAGATCATCTTACAAGCTTTGATAGCCTTTCTCGTTGTCACAATGCCCCTAATCTTGGTGACAATTGCAAATTTGCTGATCCAGTTTATCACATTAGTGTTCAGATGATTGATATAGATGACAAACAACAATGGACGGAGCACTGATCCCTGTGGCACACCACTAGTTACAGGATTCCAGTCAGAGAGGCAACTATCTACTATGAGTCCTGACTTATAATGCACTGGTTGGAATGTATGACATTCATTGACTAAAAACCATTGCGTGTTTAGGAAATGCTTCTGTTCTTCAAGTATGCCAAAGTCTTAAGGTCAGTTATTTCTTTTTCTATTTCACATCGCAAAAATTCAACAATTATATGTTAAATAACAATCAAAGTATATAGATTATCTAAATTTGTTTATAAGTTCAACAGTCATTGCACTTTTTAGTGCAGGTGAAACTGTCATTCATGATATTCACCGTCCTCTTCATTTAAATCTCTTAATTTTGTTTTCTAATCAGTATTTTGCATTTTCAAGAGTTAAATTGCCGAAGAAATTACAGAAACCACACTCAGCTTGGAGGAACAACACCTTATATTCCGTCTGGGTAGCCTCCAACCTGATGGCATGAACATCGACTTCTCTAACTTCCCACCTCCCCCTCGTACCCCATCTGTTACTTATTTTTATACACACATTCTTTCTCTTACTCTCCTTTTTCTCCCTCTGTCCCTCTGAATATACTCCTTGCCCATCCTCTGGGTCCCCCCCCACCCTTTGTCTTTCTTCCCGGACCTCCTGTCCCATGATCCTCTCGTCTCCCTTTTGCCTATCACCTGTCCAGCTCTTGGCTCCATCCCTCCCACTCCTGTCTTCTCCTATCATTTTGGATCTCCCCCTCCCCTTCCAACTTTCAAATCCCTTACTCACTCTTCCTTCAGTTAGTCCTGACAAAGGGTCTCGGCCTGAAACGTCGACTGCACCTCTTCCTACAGATGCTGCCTGGCCTGCTGCGTTCACCAGCAACTTTTATGTGTGTTGCTTCAAGAGTTAAATGTTTGTTTTCTTTCTTTTGTCCAAATAAATTTCTTTTGGAATTTAGTTTCATATCATAGAATTTAGCCACAACCATATTCAATTTGCATTAAATCTTATTTCCACTTTGGATTTTCTAACTGCTTTTTCTTTGGAAATATGAAACATAAATCAATATAGATTTAAAAAGAATTCTAGTTTGTTTTTCAACAATCACTTCTGCAATTAAGAAGATAGCACCTCTCAGCTGCCAGAAGGGCAGAGTGTGAATAGGAACTCCATCACATTCAAGTTCTTCACATTATTGATCATCCTGACTTAGAAATATATTGCTGTTTCTTGAAATTGCTTTTTCTGTGTCCCAGAATTTCCTGCCTCCTGGTACTATTACAGTACACTCACTATACACACTCAGTAGGCAGAATCAGGTTTAATATCACTGGTATATGTTGTGACATTTGATTTGGGGCAGCAGACATTATAATACATAGTAATAAAACTATACATCACAATAAGCATATATTTAAAAAATGAATGGAATAGCTAGTGGAAACAGAGAGGGGGAAAATGTACTGAGGTAGTGTCATGGGTTCATTGTCCATTTAGACATCTGATGGCAGAGGGGAAACAGCTGTTCCCGACATGTTGAGTGTGTGCCTTTGGGCTCCTTTCCCCCACTAGTTGCATTGAGAAGAGGGAATGTCCTGGTTGTTGGGGGTCCTTAATGATGGATGCTGCCTTTTTGAAGCATCGCCATTTGAAGGTGTCTTCAATGCTGGGGAAGCTAGTGCCCATGATGGAGCTGGCTGAGTTTACAACCTTCTGCAGCTTTTTCTGATCCTGTGCAGTCACTCTTCCAAACTTCACAATGATGCAACCAGTCAGAATGCTCCCCATGGTACATCTGTAGAAATTTGAGAGAGTCTTTGGTAACTTACCAAATCTCAAAATCCCAAAGAAATTTAGCAGCTAGCTGTTGTGCCTTCTTTGTAATTTCATCAAGATGTTGGACGTAGGATAGATGATGATAGATCATGATGTTGACATCCAGGGACTTGAAACTACTCTCCCTTTCCACAGCTGATGCCTCTGAGGATTGGTGTGGATTCCTTCGATGTCCCCTTCCTGAAGTCCACAATCAATTCCTTGGTCTTACTGACATTGAGTACAAGGTTGTTGTTGTGACACCACTCAACCAGTGGATCAATCTCGCTCCTGTACAACACCTTGTTGCCAGTTGAAATTCTGCCAGTTACATTATTGGCAAATTTACAGATGGCACTTGAGCTGTTCCTAGCCACACAATCGTAGGTATAGAGAAAGTAGAGCAGTGGGTTGAGCGTGCATCCTTGAAATGCCCCAGTGTTGATTATCAGTAAGGATGAGATGTTATTTCTGATCTGCATTAATTGTAGTCTCCCATTCAGAAAGTCAAGGATCGAGCTGCAGTGGAAGGTACAGGGATAGTGGTTTTGGAGCTTGCTGAGGATATGATTAGGTTGAAAGCTGAGCTGCAATCAATAAACAGCAGCCTGATGTAGGTATTGCTATTGTCCAGGTGATTCAAGGCTGAGTGGAGAGCCAGTGAGGTTGCATCCACTTTAGACGTATTGCAGCGACAGGCAAATTGCTGTGGGTCCAGGAGCTTGCTTAGGCAGGGGTATATTCTGGTCATGACCAAACTCCCTAAAGCACTGCATCAGAGTAGGTGTCAGTGCAGCTGGGTGATTGACATTGAGGCAGCTCAGTCTGCTGCTCTTGGACACTGGGATGTCACTCTTATGAAGCATGTGGGAACCTCTGACTACAGCAGTGTGAGATAGAAGATGTCCTTGAACACTCCCACTAGTTGTTTGAGACAGGTTTTTTGTGCCCTGCCAGGTACACCATCAGGGCCTGATGCCTTACAAGTATTCACCCTCTTGAAAGATGTTCTGACGTTGGTCTCTGAGACTGAGATCACAGGGTCACCAGATTCCGCAGGATTTGCTGAGGTGTAGTTTTATTCTCCCTTTTAAAGCGATATAAAAGGTGTTGAGCTTATCAGGGCTTGGAGCAGCTCAGCCATTCATGATGTTCGGTTTTGTTTCCTAGGAGGTAATGGCCTGCAAATCCTGCCAGAGTTGACGTCATCTGATTCCTTCTCTAACTTCAATCCGAATTGTTTTCTCACCCTTAAAATGGCTTTCTGCAGGTCATACCTGGACTTCTTGTAAAGTTCTGGATCACTGGTCTGGAATGCCACTGATCTAGCCCTCAGCAGACTATGAATTTCCTGGTTCATCCACGAATTTTGGCTTGGGTATGACTGGTATGCTCTCAAAGGCACACACTCATTCACACACACCTTGATGAAGATGGTGACAACTGTGGCGTATTCATTCAGATTCACAGATGAATCCTTGAACGTTGTCCTGTCCACTAACTCAGAGCAATCCTGTAAGCGCTCCTCCTTGATCATACCTGTTTGATCCTCACCACTGGTTCTGCAGTCTTCCACCTCTGCCTGTGTGCTGGGAGTAGAAGTGCAGCCTGGTGATTAGACCTTCCAAAGTGCAGGCGCGGGATGACACAGTAAGTACTCTTGATGATGGTTTAACAGCAGTCAAGTGTGTTGGCTCCTCAGGTTCCACAGGTGATATGTTGGTGGTAGTTGTTCAGAGACTTCTTCAAACTGGCCTGGTTGAAATCCCCTGCAAGAATAAGAAAGGCACTTAGGTTATATCTCAAATGCCATTGATATGGAAAGGCATCCGTATCAAAGCTGTTTGATGACTTCTGATCATGGTGCTCTGCTCCTCCAGTGTCTGCCTGACGCTGGCCTGAGGCGGAATGCATGCCCTGCTACCAGGATGATGGCGGAAAGCTCCCTAGGGAGTTAAAACGCACAATATTTGACTGGTCGGGTGCGCAGGATTGAGGTGCACAATGATGAATTAATTACGAAGTGTATTCCACCTCTAGCTTTAGAAGACTGAACTGTCCTGTCCTTGCAAGAAAATGGTAAAGCCATCGGGCGGCAGCGCTGTATCCGAAATGGCGGTTAGTAATGTTTCCATGAAACAAAATACTCAGGAGTCCCCAATGTCCCTCTGGTACTGCACTCCTGCTCCGAGGACTGAAGTTTTATTTCCCGGACACAGTACATTCATCAGCAGGAGAGTCGGGAGTTTGGGGGTGGGGTCTAAGGCCTCAGCATTTCAATCGTACCTGTGGACTGGGAACCTTCCCTGAATCCTTTTCCTAACAGGGAACTGCACTCACAATCTGAGTCTGCGGTTTAGAGTATCTGGGCATTTTTTTTTAAATGACTTAAAACGTTATTGCTGACTGAAGTACCGTTGGCTGTGATTGGATTTCAGCTGTATTCATCCTAAATGAGAAAATTTGATGATCCCCATCGGCGTTGCATGCAAAGAGTTCACTTTATCGGCACAACCTAAGTAAGGACTGATTTATACTTGTGCATCAAATGTACGCCGTAGGTACAGCGTAGCAGCGTACCCTACGCTGTATTCTACGCCAACCCTACACTGTAGTCTAACGCGCACCTCTCTCAAAATGTAACTACGCATCGCGGCGTCGCAGACTGCAACAACTGTGATTGGTCTGCTTGGTAGCATCGCATTTCCACCTACGCTGCAATAGCTTCCCATTGGGCGACTGAAGAGCAGGGAAGGAACTCTGGCTGCAATGCTTTCCATAAAGCTTTACAGACCTCCGAAATTATGGAGGACCCTGTGCTTGACGCCAGTTTGTAGCTAGCTGCTACAGCCTGTTGACTTCCACCTGAAGCTAAAACTGAATGGTGATTGCCAATCTCAGAGTATACTGTGCATACACTGATGTGAAATAAATGGTTGGAGATGATGAACCAAATCGTCAAATCTACCTGTTGACATCCGAAAATATTGAAATGCATTTCCTCGTCCGTGTCTCTCACCCTCCTTCAGTTTCAGTCGCCATTGTTTGAAGTTTGAGTTTCTTTGTGTTGAGTTTCAACATGAAGAAACTCAACACATTGGCATAGAAACCTCACCGCCAACTAGCGTTTTGGTGGTGATTTGTAGAGCGACGCAGACACACCAACGCACAAGTATAAATGCTCACAACGGTGTAGCCCACTTGCGTAGGCTACAGCGGGAGCTAGTACGCACAAGTATAAATCAGCCTTAAGGAGTGTTCACTGTAATGGAACCCGACGTGGTCTTTTGCTGCTGTAGCCTGTCCACTTGAAGGTTCTACGTGTTGTGAGTTCAGAGATGCTGTGGCTTTGTAGGGCAAGACCACACCTGGAGTCTTGTAAGCTTTTTTTGGGCTCTGTATCTAAGAAAAGATGTGCTGACATTTAATAGAGTCCAGAGGAGGTTCATGAGAATGATTCTGGATTTAAAAGGGTTAACATAGGAGGAGTGTTTGATGGCTCTGGGTTTGTAGTTGCTGGAGTTTAGAAGAATGAGAGGGCATCTTATCGCAACTGAAGGCTTAGATACTGTGGATGTGGAGAGGATGTTTTCTATAGTGGGGTAGCCTAGAACCAGAGGACAGCCTCAGAATAGAAAGACATCCATTTGGAACATAAAGTGAGGAGGAATTTCTTTAGTCAGAGGGTGGTGAATCTGTGGAATTCATTGTCAAAGGTTATGGGGAGAAAGCAGGTGAATGGGGTTGACAGGGATAATATAGCCATGATAGAATGGCAGACAGATAAACAAGGCTTTGTTTTTCATTTAAGTTACGAGAAAATGGAATGCAATATGAAGTAATATGAATGCACAATAAAATCTGATGGAATATGAAAGTAGTTTTTGATACTTATTGAGTACAATTCCCTCATCTACTCCTGTCAAGAGATGAACAAAGCAACCATTACAATGAGAAACTTAAAAAAAAAATGTAATCATTTTTGATAATGAGGAGTGAAAGGAATGGTAATCCTCTTAGGCTTGAAGAGAATATTTTATATTTAATGCAGTAAATATGATCAAGTTGGGATGGAAAGAACCAGACAATCTCTCAAGACCTCAGATATGATATGGATGCTTAAATTGTGCAATTCATGTATTGTTTGACTTCTAAGCATCTAAATTGGACAGCATAATTGATTGGTTTGACTTTTCTGCAGTGCCTCTAATTTTCCTGCTTATTTAAATAATATTTTCCCTGGTGTTCTTTGGGCCTAATCATTTTATCTTTCTTCCCACAACTATGTGTTTTTTTTCAGTGTTTTATCTGTGTCATATAGAATCTTGACAGCTGGTTTACAGTTGAGCATGTGCACCTGTGGTTGTCAAGGTTACTCAGTTTTATCCGCCCACAGATTTCTTTGATTTGCATAATTCTATCATATCAGTTTATTGCATTCCAGAATGAAGTTGATAAATGGCACATTCTGAAACTGATATCTTCTCCTAGGATTTTATCAGGGAATGTATTGTATTTTTCCTAAGTAATGGGTTTCTGAGATTGACCAAACTTTGTAGCAATGATTGCGAAGGAAAAGAAAAAAAGGAAAAAAAAAATCCATGGCACACACAAAAAAACTTCTCTTACATCGTCCTGGAGTGTACTTGATATATATTTGATATTGTAGCACTCCCAGTTGTAAAAGAGCAATGTTTAAATCTTAATTGTGTTGGAGGATTAGCTAAACAATATTTTAAAACCTTTTCATCAATGAAAATATGCATAATTTTCTTTCATTTATGTAGTTCTCTTTAATAACTAGGTTTCTGAAATATAATATAATACTAATGATGATGCAAACTAAGAAACATTGTTAGAATTAATGAAGCTTACCTTCAATGTGATGAGTGTACTAGCTATAGCTCAATTGGTAGTATTCTTACTTGTGTATCAGGCAGAGTGTTGGTTCAAGTCTCACTCCAGAAACTCCTTGCCCAACAAAAAGATGTAGGCAGGCATTTTAGTGCAATACTGAGAGAGTGCTGCAGCACTGGAGATGCCATCTCTTGGATGAGATGTTAAAACCATGCCCATCTGTCCTTTAATCAACATTAGTGACACAGATCACACATTCATTATCACATTAGTTTTTTGGGAATTTGGTATGGACAAGTTGCTGCTTTTCCTAATTTAAACAGCAGTGCCTGTTCAGAAAAATACTTCCATGACTGTAATGTGTTTTAGAGTAAACTAAGAGTGTAAAAAAAACATGAAAAAGCAGGTTGATTTAGAAGTGAATATCAATAGAATAAATGGATTCTTTAATAAAATTGTTACAGATATCATAAATAAAATTCAAAAATAATACCTTTGTATGATTTTAGAAAAGTTGAATGATGATTTATCTCAATGTCTGTCAACATAATCTCAAATCACACATATTAAATTAAACTTTCAGCAAATATTAAAAGAGGTAAATTAGGAATGGGGTGATATTTTGGCAAATTAAAATGTTAGAAATGAATGATATATTGGGTTGGAAGATCTAGATTAATGACTGAAAGCCAGTCAATAATGTATGGAACAATACTGGTTGCATTCTGTATTTATTGTGAAATATGATTCTCCAATATCTGTAAGAATACCTGCTTTGTAGTCCTTTCCTACCTCTGCTAAGTTTGGTGGGCTCTCATTAGCTGTAATATATGAGCAAAGAAAGTTTGAGCGGTGAACACTTTCTTTTGTTTATAGAGACTTTTCATGAGTACAATCCTCCATATCAGTTGTGTACATCAGAATGCAATTTTGCTGCATTTCCATAATGCAGACAGAGTTAATATGCTGATAATAGTTTTCAAGATTTTTTTTCTGATAGGATTTAGATATTTTAAATTATTGACTGGTGACATTATCAGTAATTACATGTGAAGTGAACATGGTTAAATGAAGATTGTGCAATACTAAACCGTCTTTAATTTTGACCTATTACAGAGCTTCTTAATTCCCAATCATTTAATATAAAAATAAGGTTCAGTAAATCAAAGTTCAAAGTAAATTCATCATCAAAGTACATATACACTATGTCACCATATGCAACCCTGAGATTCATTTTTTTGTATGGGTAATCACAGTAAACACGATAGAATCAATGAAAGACCACACTTAACAGGGTGGACAACAGCCAATGAGAGAGAAAAAAAACAAACTGTAAATACAAAAAGAAAGGAAAAAAGAAATTATAATAATAAATAAGGAATAAATAGATGAAGAGTCTTTGAAAGTGAATCCATTTCAATGGTAATACTTCAGTGAAGGGAGGGGTGAGTGAATTTGTGTGAAGTTATCCTCCTTTGTTCAGGAGCTTGATGTTTGAGGGATAAAAACTGTTCCTGAACCTGGTGGTGTAGGTCCTGAGGCTCCTGTTCTGACAGCAGCAGCAGAGAAGAACATGGCTTGGATGGCAGGTGTCCTTGATGGATGCTGCTTTCCTGTGAAAGTGCTCTGTGTAGATGTGCTTAATGGTATGGAGGGCTTTACCTGTGATGGTCTGGGCTGTATCCACTACCTTTTGTAGGCTTTTCCATACAAGCCTTCAGGTCCTTCTAAAATACAATAAACATGCAAAAACCTCAAATGCACATAGTTATATTCCTGCTGAATATAAAATATTAAATCATTTTCTTTTCAGCAGTCAACTACTAAATATGTAATAATCAGAAGCAAATACAACATAAGATTCATGCCTGGTAAAAATTCCTTTTAGTGCATCATCAAGATTTACTTAAATTCTTAGATTTAGAATGGTACCTCCTATCTTATCAATATGATTAACTCCACTTTCTATAGCAAACATTCTTAAGATCTTTCTGAGCAAGATTACCAAAGTGTGCTGGGTTGTGTGTGGTTTTATGTGACAGGCTTCTGTCCACGGGAAAGAAGATTGATACTTCAAAAAATTTGTTTCACTTGCAGCAGAGTGAAGAGGCTTTCAGATATTATTTTGAAATAGGTTTCCTATCCATCTAAACACTTATTCCCAATACCCTTATTTTATTATCAAGATATCATAATTGCATCTAGTTTATCAATATTTGCTAATTTGTCTAATTCATACATAATATTTTGACTTTTCTCACATTTGTTTTTATCATGGAGTGAACACTTTTTCCATGTTGAACTGATAATCTCCTTGCTCAGTGGTGATATACTCTTACATTCTCTGAGCCTGTGTACTTATGCCACAACAAGGTTTGTAACTAACTGTTTCTTGGTTTATCCACATCAATTTACTTTGCTGCCTGATGAATTCTGCACCTATGTCCTATGGAACAGTCCTAATATATGTGCTGTTTCTGAAAAGGAGCCGGTACCTGTAGAGTACTGACATTTTGCCTTAGCTCCTGGGCACCTGTACTTAGCGGATCATCATGCACAGATTTACCTTTAGGTTACTTCTAGAATACTCAATGAGTTAGTCTCTCTGCTGATGTTGTAATTTGACCAATTAATTGCATTTACGGGAATCCAGCCATTCCTTCCAAAAGTCATGGATGAAAATCCACAACTACAAATAATTCAGGGACACTTGCAAATGGAGGTTCTCATCTATAACTTCAATAAATGTGTTAAAGAAGATTGTTGGTGAAAAAAATAAATTTGGCATTCAGCAGCTAAAAGAGAAATATGAGGATGGGGAATGGCGATGGGGAGAAAAAAAGAATAACACAGCAGAACAGCATCTCCATGGCTGCAATCCCTATAGCTATGACTCTGTCATGATGGCTGGAATATCATCTTGAGAATGAGCATGTAGGCTACACCTCTGGCGGCCATGGTCTCTGCCACATGCTGGATTATTTCTTCCTCCAATATAAAGTACTTGTGGCATACTTGTGAGGATCTTTTGTAGAGAACCATGTCATGGTGGAATGGTTCTTATGTTACTCATGTGAGCTATGGGGAAGCAGTAGCTGGAATGGTAGTGAGAGCAGAAGATGAAGAACGTGTTGAAGAAAAGGAAGCGCAGGAAATCTAGAGTGAATGATTAGCCTGTAGATGATATTGTGATGCAAGGAGAACCTTATCTGAATACTTTGAAAATACCATTTTGATTCCCTGTTAACGGTCAGGGTCGAGATAATTTGTATTCCTTCCCAAATACACTGAAATAGAAAACCACATGAAGTAACTATCATCCTCAAAAGGCTAAAATATATTGAAATGTTATTCTCACATGTTTAAATCTCTTTTAACATAATCCTAAAAATTAGAATCCAGTTACCCTGCCAGTAGTAATTAAAACATTAGAATCCATTTTGAAGGAGGAAAGAAATAGGAATAGCTAGGGGGTTGACATGGCTTTGTGAGGAAAAAAAATATGTTGGATCTATTTAACAAGATAGTGAACCTAATGGAGTTTAGTGATGCTGCTAAGTTTTAAGGATACGTTTCACAAGGGAGAATGTCCACATGGCAGAAGGTATTGAATAGAAGGGGCCATTGTGAATATCTTTAGGATTGGATAAAAAATCATTTGAAACAGAAGCAAAACTGAAGAAAGAAAGAAGAAACAAATAGCTTTTTGAAAAAGGTGTGTAAAACCAAGCAATTGAAGCCACTGTGCTTTGGTTGGAGAGCTGGATGGTTTTGAGCGACAGCTGGCCGCAGGTAGTAAAGAAACCACAGGGAAAAAAAGATCATGAAACCATAAGACATATTAGCAGAATTAGGCTGTTTGTCCAATTGGGTCTGCTCTGCCATTCAGTCATGGCTGATTTATATTCCCTCTCAGCCTCATTCTCCAGCCATCTCCCCATAACCTTTTACACTCTTGCCAATCAAGAATCTATCAACTTAATAACTAGTCCTCCACAGCTATCTATGGCAATGGTTTCGATACTTTCGGGCTAAAGAAATTCCTCCCTATCCCTTTTCTAAAGGAGCTTCCTTTTCAATCGGAGGCTGTGCCCTCTGGTCCTTTTCTCTCTTACTTATGTCCTCTCTATGCAGGCCTTACAATATTCAGTACGTTTCAATGAGATTCTCCTCATTCTTCTTAATTCTAGTGAGTACAGGCCCAGAGCCATCAAGTGCTCCTCAGACATGAACCCTTTCATCCCCAGAATAATTCTCATACATCTCCTCTGGACTCTCTCCGATGCCAGCACAAAGATATGGGGTCCAAAACTGCTCTCAGTAATCCAAGTGTGGTCTGAGTGCCTTATAAAGCCCCAGTGTTAGCCCATTTGAAGGGAATGCTAACATAGCATTGCTTTCCTTACTACCAACTCAATCTGCAAGTTAATCTTTAGGGACTCCTGCTTGAGGATTCGCAATCCCCTTTGCGCTTCTGAACTCACTTCCATTTAGAAAATAGTCTACACCTTTGTTTCTGCTGCCGAAGTGCATGCCAACACAATTCCATCTGTCACTTCTTTGCTCATTCTTCAAATAAAGGGCTTGTGTAGATTAGACACTGGTTGACAAAAAAAGAGATGCTGAATCTCACCAAATATAAGATAATCAAACTGAAGTTAGTTGATTAACCATGAGATAATGGGACAAATGGAGACCACAGAAGACAACGATCCAATGAAATAGTCTGTAATTTGTTAGAGCTAACAATCCATTAGTACCATCTGATAGTGGTAATATACATAGGCATAAGATTTTATGGTACTTTACTTGAATTTAAAAAATATAAATATCTACCCTGTAGTGTAAACAGGAAGGTTGAAACCTTTACAGAGAAGTAAAGTCACTTGGAGAAACATGTAACTGAGGTTTTCAAGTCTCCAAGTGGCTGGCTAAACAGCAGCCTGATTAGTTGGTTGATACCAAATTAATATTTTCATTCAATTCTGAAAAGAGGAGATGAACAGTTTCGATATAACAATTTTGTGCTGGAATTGGTGAATTATGAATTAGATTACTGAGTGAATACAAACAAATAAATATGAGAAATAATTCAAGATGAATGCATTTTTGTTTGAAGAAAGGTTAAACTAATTTAGGAAAGCACCTTGGTTGGCATGGAAAGTGAGGCTGAAAATACTATTGCTATGTTGCATACCTCTATTCCATGACATCTTGTGATTTTTATTAAATTCTCTGTATTTCTATGTTACTGTATTCGTGTTGCTTTTCTTAATAAATATAATTAAATATCATGTTTGATTTGTGCTAGAGTGATTTTTAGTTTTCCTTTTTAAAGTACAAGTGATAAGATGAAATCTTCCATTTGCTACTGAGATGCAATTTCTTCTGCTTGCAATGCGTCAATTCTTTCTTTTGAAGGTCTACATAATTAGTTTTGGAGCCTCATTGCCACAAGTGATGTAGGACCCCTACAGTTTAAATGTTTGTAAACTGCAAAGTGTTTTGTGAATTGTGTTGTTTATAGTCAAAATTAAGATAGTAAGATACTTAAACACGAGATTCTGCAGGTGCTGGAAATCTAGAGCAACACACTCAAAATGCTAACGAGACATTGGATTGATTTGCTATTTTTTTGTATAGAATTTGTGTGTGCTATTTTTCTATGAACTTTCTCTTTGAAGTGAGCAAGATATTAATTGAAAATCCTTGTTATAAAACTTATAATTTTAAGGCAGTATTTGTGCATTTTCACTCAAGCCAGGAAGGCAAATATTAATATCTGTAAGAGATCAGGGAATGTATGTAAAAGCAATGAAGCAATGTCTATTTTTCAGATTTTATCTTCTTGGAATCTAACAATAAAACCAAAGCTCTTGATTGTGTGTTGCAATAAAAAAATAGTTCAGTATCTGTGAAGCCCTTAAGGGAAAACACTGGCAGAACCTCTAAAATGGTATTGCTATCTTATTCCTTTGTTTTCGTTTGACAGTGATCTGCGATCGGGCTACTGTTCATATCTTTGAACTGTTCAAGTAACTTAGGCTTCCATTGTTGTAACAACACGAAAAACTTTAACAGTTATGTTGAATGTAGTCTGCATACTTATGAGGTGCTATGCAAAATAGATTGTGTTGCAAGGCCATTACTATTGTATAACGAAAGCAGTTTGATCTAATGTTGTCATAGTGAAGTTCTAAGAATGTCTTGAAGAAAAAACACTGAATCTAATAAAACCTGCATAAAGAGATCTGCTGTCCCAGTTGTTTATATACCATTGTATGTTTTGGAAGTCTGAAGAAAAGCAAGTCAGAAAGACAATGACAAAAAAGATGTCCCAAATATATTTTAAGACTCTAGTTTTCATTTCTAATGTATAGTGACTTCAGTAGTGTGGCATATTTCCATTTTAAAAATCATTTTCATGCCAGCTTCATTGAAGCAGGTTTATGACATGTTGTGTTATGAATGAAAAGTATAACTGAATTGCAAATAGATATACCTGTGGAAAAAAAAACAATTCTGAACCTGAAATTATTTGCAAATCATTGGCAACATATTCCACTTTTAAGGAAGGTTCGAATCAATCAAGCAAATATTTCATTACTTTTCCTGCAGCTTGGAAGCTTCTCAAGAACCATCAAATTTAAACCTGTTTTAAGACTGCATTATTTAATTTAGTTGTCAGTGTTGGTTACAATATTTTCTTTCTTGGAAGATATTATTCTTGGTTTCATGGTATTTTCACAATTAAGCTAAAATTTACAACTTATTAATATAATATTTTGCAGATAATTATGCAAAAATACATCTGTATGCATAATTACATCTGTTTATTTGAATTTTACAATGATATTCTGTAATGTAATACAATATCCTTTCTATTTCTTCAGCATACCCAATCAACTCTGCAAACATTATATTCCCACACACATTTCTGTTCGATTTTATAATTGAATTTAATGAAAACATTTCATTCAGTGAGTGATTACATTTAGTGCTAAATTAGATTGTGCTTGTTATTATTAATGCCTGTAATAAGAAAAGAGTCAGGTATGGCTGGTAATAATTAATGAGCTAGTTTTAATCCATTTTCACTGCTGCATCGTTAGTATCTAATACTAAGGAGCTATCAACATATTTTTCCTTTTATATGCTGACATATTGGTTGCAACGGAGGAAAAAAAGATGACAGAATCAATAGCATTCTATTCATTTAACATTTTATGGAAAAGAAAACACATGAGGTGCAACAGTGGTCACTGGCAGGTTTATAGGCTGCTAATATTGTTCAGAATGAATATTACATTCAGACAGGCATATCAATGTGAGGAAAATGGAGGGATATGATTATGTAGGCAGAGGGAATTGGTTAGGTTGACCATTTAAAAGCTGGTTTAACTGGATCGGCACAATATTGTGAGCTGTAGGTCCTGTTCCTATGGTGTTCTGTTATATGTTCTATTTACCAGGTAATATATCATGTAAATGTTCTATTGAAAATATACCGATTATGTTGTGCTGTTTTATAGATCCTACTATTATTGTGGTAATTTTTGAACTCATAAATTAAAAAATATATAAATGCAGAAAATGAATTGTAGGTACTAAGTAGCTTATATTTCAATATCTTTTCCCTTGGAGGAAGCAAAAAAAAAGATTGGGGGAATTGAACATTCTCAAGTGAAACTGTTGTTAAATGACCAAATGTCCAAAATCTAAATTGCTTAGAATTTGTAATTGATCATTGATACGAGAATTTTGTATGTCTTGTTTGCAGAGAATGAAGAAACAGGAACCATTCAGTACCCAATGTAACACTAATAGTAACTGACACAAACAATATCAGTTCTGCCACACACAAGATCAACTCTACTCCATTTGCTGCCACCACTGGGACACCATGTTTCCCGCTGATGCAGTTATGAAATATAAAATGTAATTTGACACTAGTTTTTTTGCTAGTTCTGCTACTCTTGCTTCTGATATGGAATTTGATATGGTTAAATATGTGGTCTCAAAACCAAGCTACGTTTGCACTGGCCAAACAAGTTCTGTGCTTTGTTTTAATTCTGTTTTCAAAAATTCCTTAATTACTGATAGTTTTGTTAGGATGCTGTTTCAAAAAATTATGTCCAGGAATACTGTTCTTATGTCATGATCATTTATACATTTTTTATGTGTTCCAAGCAATATTTTACCTGGTTTTAAAATATTGGTATCAGCAATTTCACAAGCACACTTGTGCTTGAATTTTCTTCTGAAAACCTACCTGTTTTCAGTTTAGAAATGACAGAATGAAGACCAGTATTTTGATTTTTTTTTGTCAGAGTAATACTTCAAAAAGTCTAGCAAAATAGTTAGTGACGAACAAGACTGTATTGCTAGCTGAATGGAAATCTAAAATCTGGCTTGCTACATATGAATCACAAATACAAGAAAATCTGCAGGTGCTGGAAACCCAAGGCAAACACACAAAATGCTGGAGGTACTCAGCAGGCCAGGCAGCATCTATCTTTGCCAGGACAGGATGCTTTGGAGGTGTTGCATTTGTTGGAAGGTGGATGTACCTGATAACGCATAGGAACAGAATTAGGCCTGTTGGCCTAGTGACTCTGCTGTGCCATTCCATCACGGCTGATTTATTATTCCTCCCAAAACCATTCTTCTCCCTTCTCCCTGTAACCTTTGACACTCTAACTAATCAGGAACCTATCAACCTCCACTTTAAATATACACAGTGACTTGGCCTCCATAGCCATCCGTAACAATGAATTCAACAGATTCACTACCCTCTGGCTAAAGAAATTCCTTTTCATCTTGGTTCTAAATGGACATCCCCCTATTCTGAGGCTGTGCCTTTTGGTCCTAGACTCACCCGCTATAGGAAACATCTTCTCTATATCCACTCTATCAAGGCCTTTTAATATTCAATAGTTTTCAATGAGATCCCCCCCACCACTCTTCTAAGCTCCAGTGAGTACAGGCCCAGAACCATCAGTTGCTCCTCTTATGCAGACATCCCACCCTGCAAAAACTCATTTCAGGGAGTTAGCACCATCAGTTTGCGGGAGACTCCCAGAACTTCCGGGAGAGGTGGGATGTCTGCAATATACAATAGACAATAGACAATAGGTGCAGGAGTAGGCCATTCGGCCCTTCGAGCCAGCACCACCATTCACTGTGATCATGGCTGATCATCCACTATCAGTATCCAGTTCCTGCCTTATCCCCATAACCTTTGATTCCACTATCTGTAAGAGCTCTATTCATCTCTTTCTTGAAAGCATCCAGAGACTTGGCCTCCACAGCCTTCTGGGGCAGAGCATTCCATATATCCACCACTCTCTGGGTGAAAAAGTTTTTCCTCAACTCCATTCTAAATGGCCTACCCCTAATTCTTAAACTGTGGCCTCTGGTTCTGGACTCACCCATCAGCGAGAACATGCTTCCTGCCTGCAGCATGTCCAATCCCTTAATAATCTTATATGTTTCAATAAGATCCCCTCTCAGCCTTTTAAATTCCGGAGTATACAAGCCCAGTTGCTCCAATCTTTCGACATATGACAGTCCCGCCATCCCGGGAATTAACCTTGTGAGCCTACGTTGCACTCCCTCAATAGCAAGAATATCCTTCCTCAAATTTGGAGACCAAAACTGCACACAGTACTGCAGGTGTGGTCTCACCAGGGCCCTGTACAGCTGCAGAAGGACCTCTTTGCTCTTATACTCAATTCCCCTTGTTATGAAGGCCAGCATGCCATTAGCTTTCTTCACTGCCTGCTGTACTTGCATGCTTGCTTTCAGCGACTGATGTACAAGAACAACTAGATCTCGTAGAGTAACTCCTTAGCAGCTAGCCAGCTAGTTTAAATATCGTTAGCTCTGCTAATGAATGAATAACACCTGTTAAACTCACCTCAACATGTCTTTTACAGTCTTAACCCACCATGGGCAATAGAAAAGTCACTGTTGCAGACAGAGCAGTGAGCAGCACTGTCATTATTTTTGACCCCTATTAGGCAGGGGCACACTTTGGGGTAGTCTAGGGAGACGTACGTTTTATATTTTCTTTTGTTTTTTGGAATACTGCCATGGCGCGCTCGTGCTCTCTCTCTCTTGTGGTCGTTCTCGTGATCTCTCTTGCTTTCTCTCACTCGCTCTCAAAAATTGATTTCCGTGATATTGTATATAATTTGCAGGCATCAGGGAGCCACTATTAATATGCGGGAGACTCCCAGAACTTCCGGGAGAGGTGGGATGGCTGCATATGTTAACCCTTTCATTCCTGGAATAATTCTCGTGAACCTCCTCTGGACCCTCTTCAATTCCAGCACATCTGTCTTGGATAAGACAAAACTGCTAACAATACTCACAAAGTACATTCTGATCTTATGAAGCCGCAGCATTACATCCTTGCCCTTATATTCTCATCCACTTGAAATGAATGCTAACATTGCATTTGCCTTTCTTACCACTGACTCAACTTGTAAGTCAACCTGTAGGGAATCCTGCACAAGGACTCTCAAGTTCTTTTGCACCTCTGATATTTTGAATTTTCTCTCCATATAGAAAATAGTTTATGCCTTTATTCTTTCTACCAAATCGCATAACCATGCACATCCTACACTATATTCCATCTGTCATTTCTTTGCCCATTCTCCCAATCTATCTAAGTCCTTCTGCAGAATCTCTGCTTCCTCAATGCTACCTGCCCCTCCACTTACTTTTGTATGGTCTGCTAACTTGCCCACAAAACCATCAATTCTAACATCCAAATTATTGACATGTAACGTGAAAAGAAGCAGTCCCAAAACCGACCTCTGTGAAACACCACTGCAGCTAACCAGAAAGGGCTCCCTTCATTCCCACTTTGGTCTCCTGCCAGTCAGCCAATCTTCTATCCATGCTAGTATATTTTTCTGTAACACTATGGTCTCCTATCTCGTTTAGCAGTATCTTATGCAGTACCTTGTCAATGGCTTCTGAAAACCCAAGTAAGTAATATCCACTAACTCTCCTTTGTCTACCCTGCCTATTATTTCCTTTAAGAATTCCATCAGATTTATCGGTCAAGATTTCTCCTTAAGGAAACCATGCTGACTTTGGCCTATTTTATCATGTGTCTCCAAGTACCCAGAAACCCCTTCCTTCATAATGGACTCTACCATCTTGCCAACCACTGAAGTCAGGCTAACTGGCCTATGATTTCCATTCTTCTGCCTCCATTCCTTCTTAAGGAGTGGAGGGGCATTTGATATTTTCTAGTCCTCTAGAACTATTCCAGAATTATTGATTCTTGAAAGATCATGACTAATGACTCCACAATCACTTCAGTTATCTCTTTCAGAACCCTGGGGTGTAGTCCATCTGGTCCAGGTGATTTATCTACCTTCAGACCCTTTGGCTTCCCAAGCATCTTCTCCTTATTAATAGCAACAATACTCACTTCTGCTCCCTGACGTTCTCCAATTTCTGGCAGACTGCTAGTGTCTTCCACAGTGAAGACTGCTGCAAAATGCTTCTTAAGTTCATCTGCTATTTCTTTGTCTTCCATTACTATCCCTCCAGTGTCATTTTTCAGCAGTCTGATATCCACTCTTGCCTCTCTTATACATCTGAAAAAAACTTCTGGTATTCTCTTTTATTTTATTGGCTAGCTCTCCCTCATATTTCATCTTTTCTCTGCTGATGGCTTTTTTAGTTGCCTTCTGTTGGTTTTTAAAATATTACCAATCTTCTAACTTCACACTATTTTTTTGCTATATTATATGCCCTCTCTTTTCCCTATGCTGTCATTGACTTCCCTTGTCAGCCATGGCTGTGTCATCCTCCCTTTAGAATACTTCAGCATCTTTGGGATGTATTCATCTCATGCCTCCTGATTTCCCCCAGAGACTCCAGCCATTGCTGCTCTAAAATTATCCCTGCTAGCGTCCCTTTCCAATCAACCTTGGCGAACTCCTCCCTCGTGCCTCTGAAATTCCCTTTTATTCCACTGTAATACCGATACGTTTGACTTTATCTTCTCCCTCTCAAACTGCAGGGTGTATTCTATCATATTATGATCACTGCTTCCTAAGGGCTTCTTTACCCTAAGCTCCTTAATCAAATCTGGCTCAATACACAACACCCAATCCGGAACAGCTTATCCTCTTGTGGGCTCAACCATAAGCTGCTCTAGAAAGCCATCTCATAGATATTCTACAAATTCCCTACCTTGGGATCCAGCACCAACCCAATTTTACAAATATACATGCATATTGAAATTCCCCATGACTGTCGTAACACTGCCCTCTTTAGATGACTTTTCTATCTCCCATTGTAATTTGTATCCAACATCTTGGCTACTGTTCAGAGGCCTGTTTATAACTCCCATCAGGGTGTTTTTACCCTTGCAATTTCATAACCCTACCCACAAGTATTCTGTATCTTCATTTCATCTTCATTTTTTTTAACCAACAGAGCCTCCCCACCCCCTCTGCCTGATTGCCTGTCCTCTTCATACAAGGTGTATGTTTGGATGTTAAACTCCCAGCTGTGAGTTCTTTCAGCCACGACTCAGTCATGCACAATGTTGTACCTGGCAAACTCTAACTGTGCTACAAGACCGTTATCCAAGGGCGCATGCCTCTGTCTCTGTGATCTTCCCATACAGTGTCTGGGAACTGACAAGTCTTCTCACCTCACCCCAACTATCCCACTACACGCAGCAGCTGCTCCACGTGAAAAGTACCACTTCCACGTGTCAAGCCATGCTGCTACATTTTGTAGAATAATTCATGAGTCACATGAAACTTGAGGGCGTTTTAGTTTGTGTTTGAATCATGCAGGAATTTCACCATCAATTTCCATTTTCCAAGGTTGCTTGCCACTGATATTATGCATGCAAGGGAGTGCTTTGGTGCACAAAGTCCCCCTTTATATGCTTGCATGAAAATTACACCCAGTGGTTTCAACTAGACGTGGCATGAATCCCCTTTGGAATGCCATTCTGGTGTGGCATTGATTTCTTTTTATGCTCTGGACTTTTTATGCTTCTACAATTAAGTTGTTAGTTGTAAACTTTACAACTTTATTGAGTTGCTTCATCAACAGACAACCTTGGAAATTTTTTGGTAAATTGGTTTATTATTGTCATATACCTGTACCAATGTATATGGCAAGTTGGTCAGATGGCGCTCAGCTGTGATCTGAGTTAGTAGGTCAGACTTACAGTGGATGTTTTTTAAGTTCATGAGGGGACTCTGGTTTTAGGGACAGAGAGGGGAATTAGGAGTCAGATTAGTATTTAGGGACAGAGATATAGGGGAGATAGAGCTCATGCTGGGGTATAGGTGTTCAGTGTTCTAAGGTCATCCACATGGGACTTCTGTGAACGGACGTCAGTCTGACAAACGCTGTGGACATAGACCAATGAGGGTGAAGGCCAGTGGACATAGACCAATGAGGGTGAAGGCCAGTGGCCCTCCACTTCAGTGACTGCCCCTCCGCCCCCCCCCAGGATGGCAGTTCACAGGATCAGAGGTCCATGCAGGCAGGAGACATGAGTCTGGGTTTCAAGGTCTGAAGTTCAGGGGACCCGTCATCAATGAGTTCTTGCATTGATACTAAAGATCGAAATCCAGGGGTCGAAGAGTGTAGTCAGTGAGTCCAGACCTTGAGGCCCAATGGCTGAAGCTCTGAGTTTGCAAGTCCATTAGGGAAGTTGGAGGCCTGATGTTTGGGAGCCCATTGGAGGCATAGAGGCAGCCTGTCTTGAGAATGGAGGACTGGCTAAGTGAGTGGGTGGGAGGGAGAAAAAGGACTTGTTTTACTGTTATTGTTTTGATGCTGTTGTTTTCTTGCTTTGCTGGATGTTTTGGACATGATATGTTGGTGCCAGAATGTGCAGTGGTGCTTGTGGGCTGTCTCCAGGAGAACCTTTGGTTGTGTTGTTTGTTCATGCAAACAATGCATTCAGTTTTTGTTTCAATGTCCATGTGATAAATAAATGAAGTACATTAGTCTTACATCATTTTGGATGACAGTTTGCACATTTGTCAGTCAATGATACAGGCTTTGGTAAACTGCTCACAAAAATCAGTTGAATGGCTTGCTTCCATGGATTAGATGGTCTTATGATGAGGGATACATACAATTAGATGACATGTTGGCAATAGACTGTACAAGGTATTACTGTCTATTGGAGGACTGTAATGGTATTAACACAGCTAGAGATAGAAACATAGAAACATAGAAAATAGGTGCAGGAGTAGGCCATTCGGCCCTTCGAGCCTGCACTGCCATTCAGTATGATTATGGCTGATCATCCAACTCAGAACCCTGTACCTGCTTTCTCTCTATACCCTCTGATCCTTTTAATCACAAGGACCATATCTAACTCCCTCTAAAATATAGCCAATGAACTGGCCTCAACTGTTTCCTGTGGCAGAGAATTCCACAGATTCACCACTCTCTGTGTGAAGAAGTTTTCCCTCATCTCGGTCCTAAAAAGCTTCCCCTTTATCCTTAAACTGTGATCCCTTGTTCTGGACTTCCCCAACATCGGGAACAATCTTCCTGCATCTAGCCTGTCCAATCCTTTTAGAATTTTATACATTTCAATAAGATCCCCCCTCAATCTTCTAAATTCCAGCGAGTATAAGCCTAGTCGATCCAGTCTTTTATCATATGAAAGTCCTGCCATCCCAGGAATCAATCTGGTGAACCTTCCTTATACTCCCTCTATGGCAAGAATATCTTTGCTCAGATCAGGGGACCAAAACTGCACACAATACTCCAGGTATGGTCTCACCAAGGCCTTATATAACTGTAGTAGAACCTCCCTGCTCCTGTACTCAAATCCTCTTGCTATGAATGCCAGCATACCATTCGCCTTTTTCACCGCCTGCTGTACCTGCATGCTCACTTTCAATGACTGGTGTATAATGACACCCAGGTCTCGTTGCACCTCCCCTTTTCCTAATCGGCCACCATTCAGATAATAATCTGTTTTCCTGTTCTTTCCACCAAAGTGGATAACCTCACATTTATCCACATTAAATTGCATCTGCCATGAATTTGCCGAATCACCTAACCTATCCAAGTCACCCTGCATCCTCTTAGCATCCTCCTTGCAGCTAACACTGCCGCCCAGCTTCGTGTCATCCGCAAACTTGGAGATGCTGCATTTAATTCCCTCGTCTAAATCATTAATATATATTGTAAACAACTGGGGTCCCAGCACTGAGCCTTGCGGTACTCCACTAGTCACTGCCTGCCATTCTGAAAAGGTTCAGTTTACTCCCACTCTTTGCTTCCTGTCTGCCACCCAATTCTCTATCCACATCAATGCCATACCCCCAATACTGTGTGCTTTAAGTTTGCACACCAATCTCCTGCCTGTGTGGGACCTTGTCAAGAGCCTTTTGAAAATCCAAATATACCACATCCACTGGTTCTCTCCTATCCACTCTACTAGTTACATCCTCAAAAAATTCTATAAGATTCGTCAGACATGATTTTCCTTTCACAAATCCATGCTGACTTTGTCCGATCATTTCACCGCTTTCCAAATGTGCTGTTATCACATCTTTGATAACTGACTCTAGCATTTTACCCAGCACCGATGTCAGGCTAACCGGTCTATAATTCCCCAGTTTCTCTCTCCCTCCTTTTTTAAAAAGCAGGGTTACATTAGCCACCCTCCAATCCTCAGGAAGTAATCCAGAATCTAAAGAGTTTTGAAAAATTATCAGTAATGCATCCACTATTTCTTGGGCTACTTCCTTAAGTACTCTGGGATGCAGACCATCTGGTCCTGGGGATTTATCTGCCTTTAATCCCTTCAATTTACCTAACACCACTTCCCTACTAACATGTATTTCCCTCAGTTCCTCCATCTCACTAGACCCTCGGTCCCCTACTATTTCCGGAAGATCATTTATGTCCTCCTTAGTGAAGACAGAACCAAAGTAGTTATTCTATCAGTCTGCCATGTCCTTGTTCCCCATGATCAATTCACCTGTTTCTGACTGTAAGGGACCTACATTTGTCGTAACCAATCTTTTTCTTTTCACATATCTATAAAAGCTTTTACAGCCAGCTTTTATGTTCCCTGCCAGCTTTCTCTCATAATCTTTTTTCCCTTTCCTAATTAAGCCCTTTGTCCTCCTCTGCTGGACTCTGAATTTCTCCCAGTCCTCAGGTGTGCCGCTTTTTCTGGCTAATTTGTATGTTTCTTCTTTGGAATTGATACTATCCCTAATTTCCCTTGTCAGTCACAGGTGCAGTACCTTCCCTGATTTATTCTTTTGCCAAAATGGGATGAACAATTGTAGTTCATCCATACGATCTTTAAATGCTTGCCATTGCATACCCACCGTCAACCCTTTAAGTATCATTTGCCAGTCTATCTTAGCTAATTCATGTCTCATACCTTCAAAGTTACCCTTCTGTAAGTCCAGAACTTTTGTTTCTGAATTAACTGTGTCACTCTCCATCTTAATGAAGAATTCCACCATATTATGGTCACTCTTACCCAAGGGGCCTCGCATGACAAGATTGCTAATTAACCCTTCCTCATTGCTCAACACCCAGTCTAGAATGGTCTGCTCTCTAGTTGGTTCCTCAACATGTTGGTTCAGAAAACCATCCCGCATACATTCCAAGAAATCCTTTTCCTCAGCACTCTTACCAATTTGGTTCACCCAATCTATATGTAGATTGAAGTCACCCATTATAACTGCTGTTCCTTTATTGCATGCATTTCTAATTTCCTGTTTAATGCCATCCCGAACCTCACTACTACTGTTAGGTGGCCTGTACACAACTCCCACCAGCGTTTTCTTCCCTTTAGTGTTATGCAGCTCTAACCAATTGGGCTGATGCGGGAATGGAGGCAAAGATTACTGGTTGTAATTAAGCAAAGGTTATATTTAAGTTTCATTTCTGGTAGGGGTTATATAATTTCCATGGAAGTATCAATCCATCGGGTGACTGTAATCCTTATAGGTCAGTAATAAAAAAGAAACAGGCCTTTTGGCTCACTTTTTATGCCAGTCCAAGTATTCATTTATGGTCATCTCATTTTCCAGAATTTGGCCTATGATCTTCTATTTCATGACATTTCAAAAATTTTGTCTAAGTGCCAAAATATTATGAGAGTACGTGTCTTCACCATCCACTCAGTCATGCCTTGCTCCCTTTAATCATTTAACCATATAGTAAGGCGTAAAATCCTCATGGCAGGCAGGGTAAGTTTTGTGATACGGCTCTCCATGAATTCATGGATGAAGCCAAACTCCACATGCTCCTGGCATTGTTGGCAATTTTTCTAAGAGGTTTCTGTACACCAGGGCTTATTTTTTGCAGATCTATCCCTTTTGCAGACAGGGTGGAAATCCAGCTTAGGCAATTGGAGCGCAGATGATGGTGTCGCTTGATCTGACATTCACCGCCACCAGCTCCAATATTGACTTTTAAGACTTGATGTAGATTAGAAATTGGTTCTGTGTGTAACTGGTCATAAGCCACATGCAGCTGGGGCAGGGAAAATGGTGCTTGAGATGCCATCTGCTTTGATTCAAAGTCAGTTCTCTTGCATAGGATTCAGATGAGGAATTTGATGGGGTATCTCACCAAAGGAGGACGATAGATGTGCACAGTGGTGTACGGTGACCTTGTAATTGTCCTTTCACTTCTTTCCTTCCCATCGTCTGGAGACTCAAACAGCCTTTCTAGGTGAAATTGCAATTTACCTGAACTTCTTCCAATCTTGTGTACTGTATTTTGTGTTCACAATGTGGCTTCATCTATACTGGAGGAAACAAACACCGACTGAGTATTTGCTTCATGAAGCAAATGGCAGCTTCCCATTGCTGCCACGTTAATTCACTATCTGACTCGCAGTCTGACATATCTGTGCTCATACTGTGAGTCCCATTGCAAGCTTGAGGAACAGCACCTTATCTTCCGTCTGGGCACATTTCAGCTTTCTAAACTTAATACTGAATTGTACAACTTCAGGTAACTTGATTTCTGTCTGTATCATTTGCATATCCATGACATCATTGGTTTAAGATTATTTGCATTTCTCCCCTTTCATTTTTTCTCTCACTCTGGCTGTGGAGGGCACAGTCTGCCTTTCTCTCCAGGCGCGGATTCCCACTCTGCATTTTACAACACCCGCATTCCTCTGTCTATGTTAGACCATGTTATAAGCTGATAAGACATAGAAACAGAGTTAGGCCGTTTGGTCTATTGAGTCTGCTCTGCCATTCAATCATGGCTGATTTATTATCTCTCTCAACCCCATTCTTTTGCCTTCTCACCATAACCTTTGATGCCCTTGATAATCAAGAACCGATCAATCTCTGCTTTAAATATATTCAATGACTTGGACTCCACAGCTATCTGTGACAATGAATTCTCTCTCTCTCTAAATGCTCCCATTCACTCATTAACTAGAAAACCTTGTTTACAGCTTACCCCTGTTCATCCAGGTCTGACCCTATCAGACACATCCCCTCTCTCCATCACCGTACAGCTTAACAAGCATCTTTATTTCCTTCCCAGATCTGACGAAGAGTCTTCAAGCTGAAACCAACTCTTTTTCTTCTTACAACATAGACTGACCTTCTGAATATTTCCAGCATTTTCTGTCTTCGTATTTCAGTGCCACATGTATGAATTTGGTTTCCCTGAATGGAATACTTCCATGATCATTTCCAAGTAATTCTGGAAAGTGGTGGCCTGGGAACTTGGTGTTTTCAATCATGATATTATTTTCATTGTCATTTGCACATACGTACATGCCAACACTGAGTCATAACTTGGATTCCCAACACTCGGTCAGGGAGGCCCCCTTTAACTGGTAGCATGCCAAACCAAGAAACACTGACTTAAAAAGTTAAAAGATTTGAGAAGGCCCAGTAGCAAACTTATTCCAGAAACCATGGAAACAAACACTCTAGTCACAGGGGAAGTGTGTGTGTGTGTGTCTTGTACAACCATGGCTTTCTCTCCCAACTCAGCCTATAATCTTCTGTCTCCCACCCGCTCCTGTGGGATGAATTTCTGCCTCCCACCCGCACTCCCCTTCCCCCAGGTTTCTGTGCAGTCCCAGTAATATTTCTTTACCTTTGCACAGTGCACAGTGCTTGAAGGCCAATAGGTCAATTCAGAAAAACCTGGTGCCTTTGCATAATGGCAGTTTCGATGCCATGCGGAGATGGATTGTGCTCATTGAATTTCTAGTCCAGTGTTTTTGTTGAGAAAGTTCTCTACTAATTGAGGTAAGTGTTGTGGGTTTCCTAATATGCTCCAGGATTGTCTGTGTTCCGAGTAATCATCGTGAGATTGATTGAAGACTGCACATAGATACCTGCGCTCCCTGCTCAACATATGTTAGAACATTCCTCTGAAATACTATGGCTACAGACTTTGAGAGCTTACCATGGATAAACAATGGAAAAGAAAACAATCTTCGCACCACTGCCAGCCTGCGTAAATAGGAAAAACACATCTTGACCCCACAAATATCGAGACAGATTCTAAAGGTTGCCTAGCAACGTAACATTCAACCAATTACTGAGGCTCTGTGCTCCCTTTCTTGCTTCGATTAAGACACAAAACTCAGTACTTTGAGGCTGTGTGTTGCACTTGCAATTGTCATTCTCAGCCAATCAAAAATAACACAATGATTTAGAAATTCTCATTGTTTTGTAATTCAGTGTTCGGTATGAAGACTGCTTGGAATTAAAGGGTTTGATGTTAATCATTTCAGCAAGATAGCTCCATAACAGATGTTTGCTGATTTAATCTGAAAGTTTAATAGTGACATAAATGTCATCTTTTATGGCTTAATATTGGCAATAAACCCTCTACTGAATGTATTCTTCAAAATAATTGCTCAATGTAATAGTTGTTGAGAATGTTTTACCGGTATATTTATCTTTTGTATCAGGGTTACACCAATAACCATTTATATTGGACCTATAACATAGCAATAATGCAGCAACTGGCTTCAGAAATATTATCATAAATAACTGATGCTAAGTCACAAGGTAACATCACAACATATAGTCAATAGTTTGGTGGGATAAATGTTTCAAGGAGTGCCTTAAGGAAGGAAAGAATGGTAGAGAGATGAAAATGTTTGGGGAGGTACTTCTGGAGCTTAAGGAAGTCAAATCAACTTCTTTTACCTTACATTGTATTACTGAAGTTTTACTTTTGAACTCCACAATACTGCTTCATAATTTTGAAAACTAAAATTGAATGTTGTAATTTTTTCTCATGGCACTTTTGAAGCTGAGTGCATGTGCCATGATGCCACAGAAACATAGAACAAAGGTAGGTCATCCAGCCCTTTGTGTCTGTGCCATCTATTAACATATTATGACTGATTATCTATTTCACTATCCTTCTCTTGATCCCTTTGGCAATAAGAAGCAAGCCTACCTCCTCCTTGAATATAGTTGGTGACTTGGTCTTCTACAGTTGAGAATTTGCAGGATGGCTACACTTTAGGTGAAGAAATATCTCCTGATGTTGGCTCTGAATGGTATATCCAATATCCTGCAGTGGCAGTCCCTGGTTCTGAGCACTCCAGACACTGGGAACTTTTTCTCCTGTATCTAGTTTGTTTAATCCTTTTAGAATTTTGTAGTTTTTCATGGGATCCCTCTTCATTGTTCCAATGAATTCGGGCCTAATCAACTCAACCTCTTTTCTTAAGTCAGAATTGCCATTCTAGTAAACCTTAATTGCTCCACCTTCATTTCAAGAATATCCTTTCTCAGATAAGGAGAGCAAATCAGCAAACAACCAGATGTTAAACAGGTTGAAGGAACAGAATGCATAGACATCAAGCAATCAAATATATAAAGCCATTTTATTAACCTAAGTCCTGGTCCTGGGAATGCCCCTAAATTTCATTGGGACCTGAATATATTTGGTTTCCCATGGTCTTGTTTGAACCATTATATTTTAAAAAAACACACTTTGTTTAGGGGAGTAGGGTGGGTCCTTTTACACTGTAGCCTAAAATCAAAGCTAAACCAATACAGCAAGTCAGATAAAAATACATAAGTAAAAATACTTAAATACTTAAATAATACTTGGTCTTGATGGATACTTTGCAAGTCTACAGAGTGTGGTGGATACAACATAATCCAACTCAGAAAAAGACCCCCCCCCCCATGCTATTGAGCACATTGGACTTGGCGGATCTTATGTGGTGCTTTCAGATTATCATAAAATTGTTGTGGGACTACTGGAATTTGACTAGTGGTCTGGTGTGATTAATTGTGGTGAGGGGTGAGGAGCAGAGGCGGAATGGTGGTGGTTCTTCTTAAGGTGTGGACTGTGTTCCTTTATCAGATGCCAGAGTGGAGGAGAAATATTGAAATGTGGTGGGTTTCTGAAGGAAGACGAAGGCCAAGGCATGGACCTACCCTGCTGACAGGAGGGGCGCTTCCATTCTGCAAGAATCTTTTTTCTGAGCCTCTGCAAAAAATAAATTTGTTATTTTCTGGATGGGTTCTGAAGGTGTGTTTCTAAGTCATTGTAAATCTGTACTCTCCTTTCTTTCTTTCACGTAATTAGTAAAATGTTATCAATTTAGTTAATATTAGGGAAATTAACACATTCATTATGACAACAGTTGTTCAGAGGTAAATAGAAGTGTTTATTTGGTGTTTAGTAGTATGTAAGCCCAGTGTTCATATTATGATATTTCTATATTATGTGGTGAGATATCATTCAGTAGCAATTAATTTTCCTGTAAATGTAAACATTTGTACTATTTATTAATATTTCCATTACAAATAGCCTGTCAGTAATTCTAAGCAATAATATAATATTTTTTGGATAATCACTGTAAGTGGTGATCTAAGTTCTCTACCAATTTAACTAATTATTGGCTAGTCTGATGATTAATTTTTGTCTTCTTTGTTGTGTTAATTTGCAATAGAAAAGCACATGGTATAGTATCACATTACCAGTCCGATTTTTCAACTTGGCTTCATTTGCTATTATAAACTAACATCAAATTTGCGGATTGAGCTAACATATATTTCTGTCCACACCTTTATAAAAGATTTTGTTATTTTTTCCTGAAAGGGAAGTCTGTTGTCTTCAGCAAGTTTTGAAAATAATTTATCTCTTTCCTGTTCTGAACTAGCTACCCAGTGAGTATTGTAATTCATCAACTGTAAGTGCTTTATTGCTTCTAAAACTAATTGCTTAAAGCCATAGAATGGGTATCAAATATGAGAGGATAATAATCCAGAAATGAAATAAAACATCAAATTTATTAGGAACATTTTATGATTTTTCTTTCAATGTTAAATGCTGACCACTAGCAGTATCTCAGACCTAATGGCGCAGCTTTCACGATAGAGGGTAGCTATCACTAATCCAGTATATGCCTTATGCACATTTCTAAAGAACTATTTGGATTCAAACATTGTTGGCTTGGTCAGTGTGCTTTTAGACAGTGTAATTAGGTCATATGAACAGGACAGAACAAGCCAATATCAAATTTTGAGAAAACCTTGGAGGGATGGCAAAACCATGTCTTGTTCGCTGTCAAAGCTGTTAAGTTTTCTTACAGTTTCTGGATGTATCTAATCTTTTGACCTGTTCAAAAATGTACAAAATAACATTTTTCATAAATAATTAAACATTTAAACATTTCTGAACAAAATTAAGCTATTTGTAATGTATCTTTAACCATGGAATATGCTGTTATTATGATGTGTGTAAAGTGACCTAATTAGACCAGCATAGTTTCATGGGAACTTCCTTCTCCACAATGTAGTAGTTTCAGACAGTCACTCTCAAAGATAACCTTAGAAATGCATACTTATAAGCAAGTCTCTATCCCATGCTGTGTCTAAATGCAAATAAAACACTCACCAGTAATTAAAAACTTCCCTGCAAACACAAATTAAATCCTGGGGAATTACAACAATTTTGTGTTCTGTTTGGAAAGGTTTGCTGATAAGAATCTGGCATGAAGTTTTAGGCTTCCCTGTTTGAATAAACTTTCATTAAAGTCCTGAGTGTATGACATTTATGGGGAACTGCTGGCAAAACTCAAAGTTTAGGCCAGTGAAACAGTAGGCATGCTATTTCATGATGAAAAGCAATGGAAATCAGTACTTTGTTTTGCACTGAAGATAAGACTTCGTGGAAATACATTGTGCATAAAATATACAAAATTTTAAATACGAGATAAAAGGCGAGCAACAGAGGATCAGCTGTTAATTTGATAAGAACAGATAATTTGAGAGAAAAGGAAGTTCTGTTCTGATAAAGGATATTGCCCTAAAGGGTTAACTCTGTTTCTCTCTCTGCAGATGCTGCTTTATCTGCTGTGTATCCGTAGCAAGTAAACTTTCACATTTCAAACATTTGCATTTTTAATTTATTCTCAAGAAAATAAGCACAAAATCCACTATCTTCCCTTCTCAAATAATGTTTAACAAAATAATTCAACCTGAAACAAAAAAGCGAAACTTGTTATCGTTGCTAATGAAAATGGATGGTGTCTATGTCAAAGTAGAAAGCCGCAGCGTGCAACTCTCTCAGTAACGTAATTATGGAGCGGGATTAGGCCATTCAGCTCCTCAAGTCTGCTCTGCTATTTAATAAAATAGCTGATCTGACTGTAACCTCAACTATTCCTGTCTACGTGTGGCAATCTTTCAACATTCCCCCCCCCTGCCCCCAATCTCTTGCTTATCAAGGGACAGATTACACTGGGCAACAACAATTATAGATTTTGGTCTGCGGATCATGAAAATCACCATGGAATTTCCCGATCATGCACCATTTTTTTTGAAATTGCCTATATTTGTTATTTCAATTCATAATTCAAGTCAGAATAACACAAAATGCTGGAGGAACTCAGCTGGCCAGGCAGCATGTTCAATATAGGCAGAATAAAGCATGAAGTCCTGAAGATAGAATGTCAGGAGCCTGGCTGAAAGCTGAAAAGCGGGATGAAAATCTCTGGATTGCTGCCTATGCCACGTGCCAGTGAGAGTAAGAATAGAATGATTTGGCAGATGAATGTGTGGCTGAAAAATTTGTGTAATTCTGGTTCCAATCACCTTATAATAGGAAGGATGCGGAAGCTTTAGATAGGATGCAGAGGAGATTTAACAGGATTGAGAGCATGTCGACAGAAGACAGGTTGAGCAAAGTGACTTGATTGAGGTGTACAAGATGTTAAGAGTCTACTGAGTTTATGCTTGTGTCTTCGGCTGCTGTAGCCCATCTACTTCAAGGCTCATTGTTGTGCATTCAGAGATGTTCTACTGCACATCACTATTTCAATGCATGGTTATTTGAATTACTGCCACCTTCCTGTCAGCATGAAGCACTTTGGCCTTTTTCCTCTGACCGCTCTCAATAACAAGGTGTTTTTGCCCACAGAACTCCCATTTACTGGATGTTTCTGTTTTTCGCACCATTCACTGTAAACCCTAGAAACTGCTGTGTGCGAAAATTTCAGGAGTTGTGCTGTTTCTGAGATATTCAAACCAACCCATTGAGCACCAACAATCATTCGAGAGTCAAAGTCACTTGATCAGATTTCCTTCCCTTTCTGATATTGAGCCTGAACAACAGCTGAACCTGTTGAAACTACCTGCATGGATTGTGTTGCTGCCACATGATTGGCTGATTTGATATTTGCATTAATAAGCAGGTTTACCTAATAAAGTGGCCACTGGGTGTAGCATGGACAGCCAGAGACTTTTCCCCAGAGTAGAAGTGGCTTAAAAAAAAAAAAAATAGGTTGGGGGTGGCATTACTTGCAGGAGTTTGGAGGAAGGTTTATTATACACAGTGGTGTGTGCATGGAATGTGTTGCCAGGTTGGTGGCAAACTAGAGACATTTTAGAGACTCTTAGATATGCATGGATGAAAGAAAAATGGAGTGCTATGAGGGAGGGAGGGGTCAGATTGAACTGAGAGTAGGTCGCTAAGCATCATGGGCCAAAGTATGGTGCTGTACTGTTCTATGTTCTGTAATCCAGGCAGCATCTTGGTAAATCTCCTCTGCGCTTTCTCTAGAGCTTCCTCATCTTGCCTATAATGAGGTGACCAGAACCAAAGTTACACCAGTTCTTCAGCCATACTTTCATCTGCCAAATCATCCTATTCTTATCCTCACTAATGCATGATAATGAGGTGACCAGAAAGGAATACAACACTCCAGGTGTGGTCTAACAAGAGTTTTATAGAGCTACAACATTACCTCATGGTTCTTGAACTCCAATCCCCCAACTAATGAAGGCCAACACACGATATGCTGCCTTAACCATCCTGTCAGCACCTGCAGCAACTCTGAAGGATCTATAGACTTGGACACTCCAAGATTCTTCTGTTCCTTCACACTGCCAAGACTCCTGCCATTAATGTAGTACTCGACCTTCAAGTTCGATCTTTGAATGTGCATCACTTCACACTTCTCGATTGAACTCTATCAGCATTTTCTCAGCCCGGCTCTGCATCCTGTTTATATCCTATTGTAACTTTTGACAAATTTCTGCACTATCCACAACTCCACCAACCTTCATGTCATCTGAAAACTTACTTACTCACCCTTCCACTTAGTTGGCTTGATTTTCCTTTGAGTGGGAAGCAAACTCAAGAGTTATCATTTACCCAGTTTAGCCTAGATATGTACCCTTGGTTTAATAAATCTGCTTAGTCCCCCTCTCTCTCCTCTCTCCTCCAGACTTACAAATCCAGACTTTTTTCTTTTAATTTTGTTTTCTTTACCCCATTTCAATTTTAATTAACTATTCTCAATTGAGACTTGGTCTGCTCAGTCCAATTAATTAATGAAACATGCCACTTTTGATGCTTCTCTGAACATCTCGGAAGCTTTTTAGAGAGTGCCAATTTATTCATTCTCATACAAACTACAGAGACGAGCAGTCGATTCAAACTCCTTAGATTTCAAGTCTGCGAGTCTGGGTTAGGGACTGGAGTCTGAGAGTTCTGGGCCAAGGACTGGAGGCCTGGCAGTGGCCTGCTCTGGAGTTGGAAGCCTGCCTTTTTATTTGTGGGGGGAGGTTGGAGGAAAAGGGTCTTGTATTGCTGTTGTATTGTTCTGTTGTTGTTGCTGCTGCTTTTTTTGTTCTGCTGAACATTGTAGGCATGTTATGTTGGTGTTGGAATATGTGGCAACAGTTGCAGGCTACCCACAGTATATCCTTGGGTGTGCTGGTTGGTAATACAAATTACACATTTCACTGTATGTTTTGATGTAGATATGATAAATAAATCTGAATCTTACAATGACTTGCACAGTTAAAGGCCATGGGACTTATGAAAGGAATTCCAACTAAGAAACAATATGTAGCATTTGTTTGCCACTGCAGTGTCCATATTGGGCTGCTCATTTTACAGTAAATCTATTTTAGAAGTTAATAAGAAATTATTAATCTGAAGGTTTGCTTATTAGCAGTAAATATTAAAATGATCATGACACAATGTACTTTACTGTGGCGCTGAATTGTAATTTGTTTTTATTGCATATTAGGCCAGTGCCCGAAGAAGTAAGAGCAAAAAGGGTTACTGAATGCAGAAACACAGTGGAGAATCACCACTGTTAACTGAACATCTGCTTTCACCCAGAAAGGTAATGATTACCAACAGGATACTTTTTCTTTACTATATTAATGGATATAATGTCATTTTAGAATGAGGGATACTTTATTGGAGATATTAGGAGCAAGGATAAAATCTGCTAGAGACGCATGTGCATAAAAAACTGCACTTGGCTCTTGCAAGGAGAGTCATTAATTAAGATATCATTGCACTCTTTAGATCACAGAAAGCTTTTACTTAGCTGTACAAAGATGATTATTTCATGAAGTAGAATCTTATTATCTTCCTCTTATAGAACTTTCTGTTGAGTTCTCAGTTGCTTTATTGTGACAGGATAATTTACTAGGATTTTAATAATTCTTTGAAATAAAATTTGCATTTTGTCTTATTTAAAACATCATAAGGAATGTATTTCCAGCCGGAAGAATGTTTCTGTATATGGGTCATGCACACAAAGACAGAAAAGAAACCCCTTTGCTTTATCTTGTGTAAGAGTTGCATACTATCTTCCAGTTACACTTTTAATACTGCCGAAATATTCTCTCAGAAACTGCACCAAAGTGTGATTTGGTTATTAAAATGTATTTTAAAATCTGTAAATTGATCCTGAATAGATGCAATTGGATTTTGCACTGAGCCTAGCCATCCAGTGAAAAGGAAAGCTCTCAGGGTGATTTAATTTTGTTTGGAAGTGATTGACATGACATTGTTATTGTTAAGAATTTAAAATTTAAGCAATAAGGAATCTATACATACTTGAATCTCAATGAAGCAAGAAAGTTGAACTAAATAAGCCACTGTTTTGGGATGTTCTAAATTTAACTCTCTGTCAGATCAATAGAATAAAATAAAGAGTGGGAAATTAAAATGGGTTGAAAAGAGAAATATGCTAACAGAAACTTGTTTTTATATTTCTCCAATATTTAAAATCTAAAGGACTAAATACATATTTGTCAAAGGCAACTTTTGATGGGAAGGAGATTAGTTGGTGTCATTGAAGATGAATCATTCCATCAGATGTTTTGCATTGGAATGAATAAGCCCTCACTGTTTCTAATTATTTAGAAATTGTTGATTTTTTTTTAGGTTCTGAAGGTTTCAATGTATTGCAATGTATGCTGAGATTCATTGGGATGTTGCAGTGGGGTAAAAACAAAGTGGGAACTGTGTGGAGAATTAGGATGGCAGAGAACTGGAAATTCATGATCTCCTTGCAGGTAGAACAAGTGTTCCCCAGTGGTGCACCACAGATTAGATGAAATTTGAAGAGCTGAATTACCTATTTCCTCTCCTAACTTCCTCCTCCATAGCATTCCTAATGACTACACCATCTTCCCCTTCCTCACATCTTCCTCCTTAATGCCTGATGACCAGCCTGTTTGTAAGCAGACAGCCAAGATGAGTTCATCGTCATCATAAATATGGTAAGCAACTAAGATGATCATTTCTGAAATGAAGTCATATTCTATTTTGTTTCTGACATTAGATATCCCATCTGATCGGAGTGCTTCCTGACATTTAGCTCAGAAGTGAACCTGGGTGATTTTCTCTGCATTTTAAGGAAATCTTGTAAGCGGAAGGGGCTCAGACTGTGGCCTACACCAATTCTAATTTTAAGGAAAACTATTTCTACCTTATGCCTTGATCAAAGTTATTAGTTACTTTAAGATGTCATTACATCAAAAACGTCAGCTTTAACTTGCATTTATTGCTTTCCAAATAGCAATATTAAAATGGATATTAAGCACTTTAATGCGGTACAATCCAAGTTCATTTGACAAAAAACCCTGAAGTATACCTACTAGCTATTTAGTTTCTCTGCAAAGTGGCCATACAGTTCCAGCTCTATTTGAGCATCATCTTATTCAATTTATGCTCCTAAGTCTCCTGAGTACTGTTTGTTGTATTCCTGGAACTGCTGGCTAATGTTGGGAGGAGATTTCTTGTATCCACGCAACATGTTACCATTGTCATTAAAATTGTGTTGTTTGCTGCAGTGTTTTATGTCTTTCCTATATCTACTGTTTCACCATCATTCTGTATTTCCTGGCTTTCATATCCATTTCTCATGCCCTGCAGAGCTTTTGGAAATAGAATTGCTAAACGGGATGTACCCCAAACTTTTAAATCTTAGCATTCCCCAGCTGTGAATGACTTGAATGAGTATGATTTTTTTCCCCCGTCTACATTCTTTTGTTCAATGGGAATATGTGCTAGACAGCTTTGAACCAATGTCTTGAAGGGCGTTATGATTTATGTATGTTAATTTTGTATAAAGTATTTCCAAAATAACAAAAACCTCAGATTCCTGTCACAGAATAACCACTACCACATGTGAAAACATAATGTAGCATATTGGCATTATAGTTGTGTTTCTTAATTCATAAGTTGTCAAGCTATTGAGTAAACCTGAAAAGTAATGTTAGTTCAGACATTTCCCAGTAGATTTAATCCAAAATACTCACATAGTCAAGCTGTGAATGACAGTGTAGAACAGCACACCATAGAAACTGTCCTCTCGGCCCACAATATTATGCCAAACTAATTAAATTAGTAATCCAGCATCAAGCTAAACTAAACTCTTCTGCCTAGACAATGTCCATATCCTTTCATTTCCTGCACATTCATGGGCCTACATAAGAACCTGTTGAAGGCCTCTATTATACTTGCCTTCATCACCTCCCCAGGCAATGTATTCTAAGCATCGTGCGGATAGTCAGAGGCTTTTTCCCAGGGCTGAAGGTTGCCGTAAGAGGGCACAGGTTTAAGGTGCTGGGGAGTAGGTACAGAAGAGATGTCAGGGGTAAGTTATTTAGTCAGAGAGTGGTGAGTGCGTGGAATGGGCTGCCGGCGACGGTGGTGGAGGTGGATACGATAGGGTCTTTTAAGACAGGGGTCCCCAACCTTTCTCGCACTGCGGACCAGTTTAATATTGACAATATTCTTGCGGACTGGCTGACCGGAGGTGGGGGGTGTTGGGTAGTGTTGCCAATGGACAAGAGGAGCAGTCAAATATGTTGTGTTTACCCCGAGAAAGACTACATTGACCATGAAGACTTGCACAGGCACTTGTACGTGCTGAATTTTTTCTACAAATCGTTTTTGGCGATTCTGTTTGGTGGGGGAGGAGTGTTAATCACGACTGGAATATAGGTGATAAGTGGCTAATACACTCAATTTAGTTTCTAAAAGGGATTATCTAATGAATTTAATATTAAACACACAGCGCATATTTTCCTCGTATGAATATAGTGATAAGTCAATTATTAGCGGAGGACAGGGGAGCTTGAAGTAAGTGTTGAACGAACTTCCAGTAGAAGTGGTAGAGGCAGGTTCGGCATTATCATTTAAAGAAAAATTGGATAGGTATATGGACAGGAAAGGAATGGAGGGTTATGGGCTGAGTGCAGGTTGGCAGGACTAGGTGAGAGTAGCATTCGGCACAGACTAGAAGGGCCGAGATGGACTTTTTCCGTGCTGTAATTGTTATATGGTTATATAAGTCACTTATAAGTCAATAACATCATAACATTTAAAGTAACGTTTGGATATTAAACACACGGCACATATTTTCCCCATATGAAAATATAAAATCATTGCAACACACCAATATCGCTGAATCAGTGGGAGCCCTGGGCTTGTTTTCCTGCAACAAGACGGTCCTATCGAGGGATGATCGGAGACAGTGATACACAAAGGGGGTTCCTTATGTCCAGTCTATTCTGCAATTTAATTTTCGTTGCATTCATTGCAGAGATATGTTGGAAATGGAAGCAACGTTTTCAGTGCTTTCGTGGCTATATCAGGATATTTAGCCTTGACTTTGATCCAGAAGGCCGGCAGAGATAATATGTCAAACATACTTTTCAGCCCGCCGTCATTTGCAAGCTCGAGGAGTTGATCTCCTTCCCGTGCTGACATGGATGACGCGCGGGTAATGACCTCGCGCGCGTTCAAGCTCAACAGTGGGCGTGACAGGGAATGAGGAAAGGTGCAGCTGACTCCTATTGGCAAATCATATCGTTTCCTCGCGGTCCGGTAACACACGCTTCGTGGCCCGGTACCGGTCCACGGCCCGGTGGTTGGGGACTGCTGTTTCATAGACTTTTAGATAGGTGCATGGAGCTTAGAAAAATAGAGGGCTATGTGTAAGCCTAGTAATTTCTAAAGCAGGGACATGTTCTGCACAACTCTGTGGGCTGAAGGGCCTGTATTGTGCTGTAAGTTTTCTATGTTTCTATGTTTCATCAACTACTCTGTACATCTCTTTTGAACTTGTATCCCATCATCTTAAATGTATGCCCTATGGTATTAGATATTTCAACTCTGGGGAGAAAGATACTGATTGCCTACTATTTATGCATCACATAAATTACACACCTCTGTCAGATCTACCCTCAGCCTCTGCTGACCTAGGGGAAGAAAAAACAACCCAAGAATATTGAATCTCTCCTTATAGCATATACCCTTTGACCAAGGCAGCATCCTGGTAAACCTCTTTTGCACCCTCTCCAAAGCCTTAACATCCTTCCCATAATATAGCAACTGAAACTGGATGCAATACTCCAGATGCGGTCTAACTAGAGCTTTATAACTTCCTGACTCTGAACTTAGTTCCTTGTCTAATAAAGGCAAACATGTCATATGCCTTCTTTAACAACACACACACACACACACACACACACACACACAGGAAGCTGGAGGAACTCAGCAAGCCAGGCAGCATCTATGAGGAAAAAAGAAAACAGTGGACATTTTGGGCTGAGATCCTTCTTTAGGACAGCACCCAGGTAAACCTTTGAGTCGAGAAGAAGAGTCTCAGCCTGAAACATCAACTGTTTACTCTTTTCCATAGATGCTGCCTGGCCTGCTGATTTCCTCCAGCTTTTTGTGTGTGTTGCTTTGGATTTCCAGCATTTTGTGTTTTCCCTCTTTAACATCTTGTCAATCTCTGTAGCCACTTTCAGGGAGATATGGACTTGGACCTCAAGATCCCTCTGCACTTCAACGCTGTTTAGTGTCTTGCCATTAATAGTGTACTGTCTCTTTGCATTTGATCTTCTAAAGTGCAGCACTTACCATTTGACTAGGTTAAACACCACCCGCCATCGTTCCACCCAACTCTCACTGTATCCTTTACCAATCTTCTGTGGTATTCAAAACACCACCAATCTTTTTATCATTTGCCATCTTACTAACCCATCTATCAACACACATAAAAGCAGGCCAGGCAGCATCTATAGGAAGAGGTACAGACGACATCTCGGCCCGAAACATCGACTGTACCTCTTCCTATAGATGCTGTCTGGCCTGCTGCGTTCACTAGTGACTTTTATGTGTGTTGCTTGAAATTCCAGCATCTGCAGATTTCCTTGTGTTTACATTTTTAACCCATCTATCTACGTTTTCATCAGGTCGTCTGCATGTCAGAACCAGTATGGACCCCTGCAGATGCCACTAATCACAGACTTTCAGCCAGAATAACTGCTATTGCCCACTACCTTCAGTATTCTATTGGCAAGCCCATCTTGAATCCAAATGGCCAGTTCTCCGTGGATACCATGCATCTACTCTTCAGGAAAAGTCTCCCATGTGAAACACATGTAGACAACATCTACAGATTTACCTTCATCAAGTACCATTGTCACCTCCTCAGAAACCTCAGTAAGATATGACTTTTCCTGCACAAAGCCATGCTGGCTATCCTTAATTAGGTCATGATTTCCAATTCTCATAAATCGAATCCTTAAGGTACCTTTGCAATAACTTCCCTACCACTAATGTGAAACTCACCAGTCTATAGTTTCCAGGATTATCCCTGTTCCCCTTGAATAATGGAACAATATTAGCTATTTGCCAGACTTGGTGATCTTCACCTGTGGTCAAAGTCCCAGCAAAATCATGTCATAAATATCTCAATAAGCTGGGACATATCCCATTGTGCCCTGGTAACATAATGTTCTTTAACAGACTCACCTCCTTTATCTTGAGATGCCCTAGCAAATTAACATGCTTCCCCACTAATCTCCCTATCCTCCATGTCCTTCTCCTTACTGAGACAAAGTAATCATTTAGGTCCTTACCCACACCCTCTGCCTCCAAGAACATGTTCCCTTCTTTATCCTTGAGATATCCTTACCTGCTCCCAGTTATCCCCAAGATGTATGTACAGAATGCCTTGCGATCCTCCTTAATCCTATTTCTCAAGAGCTTTTCCTGGTCCCTCCTAGCCCCTTTCTTGTGTTCTTTTCAGACTTCTTTATAATCCTGAAGTGCTCTATTTGATCTTAACTTCCTAAACCTTACATGAACTTCATGTTCTTCTTGATTCAATTCATCTCCCCTATTGACATCCAAGGTTCTCTTTCCTTGCCACCCTTGTCCTTTCTTCTGACTGGAGCATAACTGTCCTGTACTCTGTTGGTATTCCTCTCCACGCCTTCTGGTGCATCGGGTGGCAAGCTTGCTGTTTTGTTAGCATTGTTGTCTGTGTTTATGAGGGCAAGTTGTTAGTACAACACTCAACCCAGCACGGTGGAAAGCGTGCAAGGAGCAGGCTGGATTCAAACTCACCTCGAAGTCTGGTGCTGATGCCACTACACCACCAGCCAGCATGTATTCTGTGCAGTCGGTCTTTAAACATCCTCCACATGTCAGATGTTGACTTGCCCCCCAAAAAAGCTGTTCCCAATTAAATCTCCCTAGTTCTTGCCTAATGGTTTCATAATTTTCCCTCTCTTATTTAATATACTTCAACAAAGGCTATAATTATCCTTACTCAGACCTATCTTAAAACTTAAGGTGTTGTGATCACTATTCCCTAGCTGATCTCCCACTGAAAGGTTGGTCACCTGGCCAGACTCATTAACCAACACCAGGTCCAGTATAGCCTCTCATCTTGTTGGACTATCTACATATTGATTTAAGAAACCCTCCAGGATGCCTCTCACATGTTCTGCTCCATTTAAATGTCTTGCACTAAGGGACTTCCAGTTGAAATTTAGGAAGTTAGGTCACCTACGGCAACAACCCTGTTGTTTTCAAACCTTTCCCTGATCTGCCTGCATATCTGCTCCTCAATGTCCTAATGGCTATTAGGGGATCTGCAGTATAATCCTATCAGAATGATGGCACCTTTCTTATTGTTGAGTACTACCCATACAGGTTTAGTGGATGACCCCCCCCCCATTACACCCCCTTCAAATGCGGCAATAATATTGTCCCTGAATTAAAGCACAACTTTATTGGTCACATTATTTATACTTTAATATGGTCCACATGGTTTCACTTTGTAAGCTTAAAAATAATGAATTAAGAAGAACACCAGTGAAATAATTCCGTAGAACTAGGACATATTTTTAACCAGTTTCTTACATTTTAAAAATATTCAATAGCAAATACTTAAAAATAGCTATTGAGTTATTTGCATCCTGATGACGTTCACAAGATCTGAGGTTAAGTGCATAACCATGATCTTTTTACATCTCAAACCAAGGATCATGGATCCAAATTCATGAAAAAAGATGCCAACATAAATGTATGTAATGGTTTAACAGAGTTTGAGAGCTTTATCAGGAAAAGTGTGGTTTTAATCCACATACTTTCAATTGGTTAATACTTCAGTTATAACTGAAGGAATTGTCAAGGAACTTACATGATTCATAGCAATTGTATTTCATATCTTATGTTAAAATTCTAATGAAGGAAGTTGGAAGGCTATTGTGCTTATAACATCTTGGAACTTCAGAAAAATCTACAGAGCTACTACTTAGCAAAAAATAGTGTGTCAGCATGGACAAGGATAGATCTAGTCCTAGAGTTGAGGTTCTTAACTGGAAGAAGGCCAAATTTGAAGAAATGAGAAAGGATCTAAAAAGCGTGGATTGGGACAAGTTGTTCTCTGGCAAAGATGTGATCGGTAGGTGGGAAGCCTTCAAAGGAGAAATTTTGAGAGTGCAGAATTTGTATATTCCTGTCAGGATTAAAGGCAAAGTGAATAGGAATAAGGAACCTTGGTTCTCAAGGGATATTGCAACTCTGATAAAGAAGAAGAGGGAGTTGTATGACATGTATAGGAAACAGGGAGTAAATAAGGTGCTTGAGGAGTGTAAGAAGTGCAAGAAAATACTTAAGAAAGAAATCAGGAGGGCTAAAAGAAGACATGAGGTTGCCTTGGCAGTCAAAGTGAAGGATAATCCAAAGAGCTTTTACAGGTATACTAAGAGCAAAAGGAGTGTAAGGGATAAAATTGGTCCTCTTGAAGATCAGAGTGGTAGGCTATGTGCGGAACCAAAGGAAATGGGGGAGATCTTAAATAGGTTTTTTGCGTCTGTATTTACTAAGGAAACTGGCATGAAGTCTATGGAATTAAGGGAAACAAGTAGTGAGATCATGGAAACTGTACAGATCGAAAAGGAGGAGGTCCTTGCTGTCTTGAGGAAAATTAAAGTGGATAAATCCCCGGGACCTGACAGGGTGTTCCCTCAGACCTTGAAGGAGACTATTGTTGAAATTGCAGGGGCCCTGGCAGAAATATTTAAAATGTCGCTGTCTACAGGTGAGGTGCCGGAGGATTGGAGAGTGGCTCATGTTGTTCCGTTGTTTAAAAAAGGATCGAAAAGTAATCCGGAAAATTATAGGCCAGTAAGTTTAACGTCGGTAGTAGGTAAGTTACTGGAAGGAGTACTAAGAGACAGAATCTACAAGCATTTGGATAGACAGGGACTTATTAGGGAGCGTCAACATGGCTTTGTGCGTGGTAGGTCATGTTTGACCAATCTATTGGAGTTTTTTGAGGAGGTTACCAGGAAAGTGGATGAAGGGAAGGCAGTGGATATTGTCTACATGGACTTCAGTAAGGCCTTTGACAAGGTCCCGCATGAGAGGTTAGTTAGGAAAATTCAGTTGCTATGTATACATGAAGAGGTGGTAAATTGGATTAGACATTGGCTCAGTGGAAGAAGCCAAAGAGTGGTAGTAGAGAATTGCTTCTCCGTGTGGAGGCCTGTGACTAGTGGTGTGCCACAGGGATCAGTGCTGGGTCCATTGTTATTTGTCATCTATATCAATGATCTGAATGATAATGTGGTAAAGTGGATCAGCAAATTTGCTGATGATACAAAGATTGGAGGTGTAGTTGACAGTGAGGAAGGTTTTCAGAGCCTGCAGAGGGACTTGAACCAGCTGGAAAAATGGGCTGAAAAATGGCAGATGGAGTTTAATACAGACAAGTGTGAGGTATTGCACGTTGGAAGGACAAACCAAGGTAGAACATACAGTGTTAATGGTAAGGCACTGAGGAGTGCAGTGGAACAGAGGGATCTGGGAATACAGATACAAAATTCCCTAAAAGTGGCGTCACAGGTAGATAGGGTCGTAAAGAGAGCTTTTGGTACATTGGCCTTTATTAATCAAAGTATTGAGTATAAGAGCTGGAATGTTATGAGGTTGTATAAGGCGTTGGTGAGGCCGAATCTGGAGTATTGTGTTCAGTTTTGGTCACCAAATTACAGGAAGGATATAAATAAGGTTGAAAGAGTGCAGAGAAGGTTTACAAGGATGTTGCCGGGACTTGAGAAACTCAGTTACAGAGAAAGGTTGAATAGGTTAGGACTTTATTCCCTGGAGCGTAGAAGAATGAGGGGAGATTTGATAGAGGTGTATAAAATTATGATGGGTATAGATAGAGTGAATGCAAGCAGGCTTTTTCCACTGAGGCAAGGGGAGAAAAAAACCAGAGGACATGGGTTAAGGGTGAGGGGGGAAAAGTTTAAAGGGAACATTGCGGGGGCTTCTTTACACAGAGAGTGGTGGGAGTATGGAATGAGCTGCCAGACGAGGTGGTAAATGCGGGTTCTTTTTTAACATTTAAGAATAAATTGGACAGATACATGGATGGGAGGTGTATGGAGGGATATGGTCCATGTGCAGGTCAGTGGGACTAGGCAGAAAATGGTTCGGCACAGCCAAGAAGGGCCAAAAGGCCTGTTTCTGTGCTGTGGTTTCTATGGTTTCTATTCCTTCAAACGGGAAATGTCAGTTTTGATTTAGGATTTTAAATATGTTTAAAGTTCATAAAATATCTATTAGCTGCTTAAGAAACATGAATAGGAGGAGAAGACCAAATAATCTCTTGCGTCAACTCCACCATTCATTAAGATTAGGACTAAATTTACATCAACTCCATCTTGACACTAGAATCCCAAACTAGAAAACAGAAGACCCAGTGTTATTGATGAATAGGTAAGCGATAAGTTATTCCAATTTGCAAACTGGACTTTGGACTTTCCATATGTCCTGTGGAAATAAGCAGCAGTGCTAAAGCCATAGTGAAAATTCAGGATTAAATCCTCAATGTTGTACTCCTTGGATGTATGTAGCTCTGTTGTAGTGTTTTGTTTCATGGTTTTCATTTATTTTAAATCTCTTTAGCTTTTAAATTCCTTCATCACACTTCAACAGGTTGGCTGTCTTCTGAGTGAGAGATTCTGTCGCAAGAGTTTGCAGCCATGGATAACTGAGGATGGGGTAGGCAGGAAGACATTGTGGTCTGTGGGGGAAGTCTTACTTCAGGTTGGGGGAAAAATGTCACTGTGAAGGTTGTGGTTTGGAAATAATTTACAATCAGGAAAGATTTGATGGCTTTGATGGGATCTTTCACTGGGGGTCCTGATTTGGGACAAGATCATAACTGGGATATGTATCTTTTGGAAGATGTGCATCTAGATGGAGCATGTACATTAATTGTGAGCTAGCAGTAGCTAGTTTGACATAATAGAGAAACAATGTCTTAGTTTTACTGAGTGACAATATGCGTGCTTAATTATTGATGTTGGGTTAATTTATTTACAGGAGGGTGAGATCATAGTTGGAAGATCATTGGTAAGGAGACTGTGCTTTGTAAACAAAGATTTTGGTTAGCAACTACATCATGATTGAACTGGGGTGGGAGGAAGGAAGAGTTGGTGACATGACAGCATGATCAGGGAACAAAGTTAATTGTCAAGGGGCAACATTGTTATAAGTAGTGAGATATGGTCAGAGGCTATCTATGAAATCATGACGTCAAAGTTAATGATGCTAGGTGGGGTGAGAGTGTGCAAGTGCATGAATAATATTGGGTATTGGGGCTGGAGAAATATTTTAATTGCAAACATATTTAAAGTCGAAGGAATATTGTCAGATTGACGGAGGAATACTGAAATAAGATAGAGATTTATTGTGGCCAGACATTACCATGAGGATATAAAGAATGAGATTTGAGTTCAGATATGCTGTGTTGGGAACTGGTGGGGTTGATTGTGGTGGAATTTGAAGTGGATGTAAATGGATGCTGGACATGGGGAGGAAAGTGGAAACTTGCTGGATGTGGCAGAAAATAGTCTTGCTCCTCTCAACCCAATAGCAATCCTCAACAATGAATTGCCCCTTCTTGCTTCCTACTGGCTGTTGAGCTTCCCAAGGCCAAATAAACCAGCAAAATTGAGTCTCTAACAATTTAAAAACATTAGGCTTTAAGGATTTCGCTGATGGATATTCCTCCCCGGCTCAGATTATCTGTGCATCTCCCTCACCCCTTTTGTTCAAACTGAAAGTAGGTGGCTGGGGCAAGGGGGGTGTTTTCAGATTTAATTTTAATAATCACAATTCAAAAATTTTTCCCATTGCTGGAAACAAAACTTTCACCTATACAAGTATAAATCATAATTTTGCACCTGTAAGTCAAATGTATTTTTCTGATAATCCTGATCGGGGTATAAAGGTAAATTGTGAAATTGTTCCTAAATTTTATGACTTTGTAACAATTTCAGAAATGTTTTGAAGATGGTCAAGCAATGCCACTTCCCAATATTATTTCCATTTTTTTTTGTTAAATGGGGATTAAGCACATTGTGTTAAGACTCCTGGACATCACTGGCACAAATATTGCTGAATTAGAGACTTTTAAAATACTTTTGCAAAATTCCAAATTTGGTGTTTCTTATCTTTACCATTTAACTGATGCCACTTTGTTCAAGTGAAACTATAGATAATTAATGCACTTGTGTTTTATTTTGTACATTAATTTTGTATTCACATCTGTTACATTCCTGGATTTACAAGCTAACCTTGTAGAAGTTAAGTTCAGTGCCTGTTTTATTTTTCAAGTTTTGCTGAAATCTTAGGGAAAGTAATATGATCATAAATTTATGGTGCCTTTCTACAGTGTTTCTGCTCTGACTTTTCCGCTGGAAAAAAAATCATTAGGTCAAATAATTAACAGCCTGGCAGACAATAACTTTATCATGTGGCTGCAGTGGCTCTAGGCAGCAATTAGAGGCTATCACATGTTCATACCTCACGATTTATTGAAGTATAACCCAAAATAATTTTGGTGCAGTCTGTGGGCAAATCCAGTGGGACAAGGCATCACAGCTGTTACTCTGATGTAATCCATCAGTAGGCGGAGCAATCTGTTCCATCAATTAAAGAACAAGCAATCAACTGATTTGCTATTGACAGACTAATAGGGATAATGGGCTTTATTGGCCAGACTTGGTACAACATAGGGTAATAGTAACATAAGATAATTTTAAAATAACAATTTGTTAAAATGTCATGATTGTCATCACAAAGAAATCTTAGCATGCAGAAAATGTGGAGAAAATGGCACCACTGAGTCTAGAAACAACTATGATTTTGATTTAACTGTTTTATGATTAACATTATTCCAATATTTGTGTTAGTTATGCAATATGCATAATTAACATGCAAATAAGTGCTAAACTATAACCAGGCATTGGCTTGGAAAATGGAACATAATTCAGTTAGTTTGTCTTTTCATTGTTTCAGAACTTCTTGAAAGGTTTTTGCACTCTATAACATCTGAGGTATGTATCTCATGGATGTTGTGAAAATGAAGGCTTAACATTTTCAGGGGATTCATAAGATAATTTATCATCTCAAATTTGAATTAATCTCATGTCCTTTAAGTTATGGCTACTTTTTCATATTGTAAGGTCTAATGTATTATTTACATGTAACAACTATATTTGCTACTTATTTTTTATGTGAATTGAATGTTCTGTTCTTCATATATTCTTGATTTCTAATCTTTTTCTCCTCTCTTTTGCATTCTGCTGTTACTTTTAGCGTTTTATTTTTGTTCCTGAGGTTTAAATACTAAGGTGATGAACAGTGGACAAAGAAAGCAAAAGATTACCCTGTAATATAGGAGGAATACATTTGCAATAGGTAGGTTGGAATTAAAGGTAATGTTGTTTTAAAACTTAAATGGATGGTGCTTAAAATATTAAGGGATTTTGACCAGTTGCTGAATGAATTCAGAGATCCATTAGAATAGCCTTCATGGGCGTGGAGAATTGTGCGTTCTGATCACAGTTCAAATCCAAAAATTATATAGAAGTCATTTCCTAGGTCATTTTCAAAAGTCTTTTTGTGAAATTTTTATTTGGAGTTGGGTAGGGATTCCTCTAGAGCAGCATTTCTTGGGCCACTGGGAGAGTCATAATGCTAAATGCACATATGAGAATCTGAAGGGGGTTATCAACTGAGAAATGATTCAGTATTTGTAACTTTCAATGGCAGTGTATTTGTTTTGGCATTGTAAAATGATTTTACAACAACCAGGAGAAAATTACTCTTTGATATAACTGGAGCTTTTTTTGGCATAATTGCTATTGACCTTGCAGAAAGAGTGCAAGCAAAACTCAGTGTTATCAATTACACTATGTCAGTACGCAGCTGACTGAAATGGCTGAAACTACTTTTAAAAACTTGTGTGATTTATCCCCAGTTGCAATTTGTTCACAAATGAGGATTAATTGGATGCAGCAGTTGCTTCCACAGCCAAGTGCAAAGTGTTTCCATGTGCAAGAACCAGTCTGTTCAGACGGACAGAGTTATTTAAAAAAGAAAAGAGTAGTTCTCCCCAATATTTACCCCTAGCCCAACACCAGGAGAATAGATTACCTGGCTGTTGTCTTACAGTGTGCAAATTGGTTGTTATGTTTTTGACATCACAGTATTTGGCAGTATTCCATTAGCTTCAGATGTTCATTATTGCCATATAAAAGCATTTTTTCTTATAAATTTGCTGTGTCTTGATCATTCAATTTTCATAATGACCCTCATTATGCATCAGTAGCATAGAACATAATTTTAGTTTCTTAAGTAAAAGGCAGCTAAAATCAAAATAAACTCTATCTATGGTGGAAATAAGAGGAGACACTGGAGAGTCATTTCAAATTGGTGATTTTATCTTGGGGACCAGATGATGTTTAGAGGCACTTGAGCCTTGTTCTCTTGGCTGAGATGACATACGATTCCTCAAGATTGTATTTCTGCATTGCAATCTCTCTCTGTTATCATTGATTTGCTACATAATTTAAGATCATGTATTTTCTATCATGTTGAGTAGGAAATTGACATTTGTGCTCTTTGAAAAAAGCTTTTAATATTTTAATGATAACTTGGTTCATATTTAGTTTACTTTTGAAAAATGACTGCTTCAGTAAAGGGAAACTTCTTATTTGCAAAACAGATCATCTATTGACATTGTTAATAAGAAACCTCAGTGAATCATATTTTGCCATTTTAAAATATGAAAGAAAGGAATTTCTGAATTTTATGTACTGTATGTGTAGATTCCTGCTTTATTTATATTTAGTGAGGAAGTGTTACATCTTCTGTTCTTGAGTCTCAATACGCTTTGCTTGGCATCAGTTGAACAGATGACCTGCATTGAACCCCTTGCCAGGTTGTACGGATATTGACACCTGGGAGGTCATTTGAATAGTACGATATGAGCCAACCTGTTCTCCGTTCAGTGCCTCTCCATAGCAAGACAGCTGAGGACTAGCCAGATGGAGCACTAACCATTCCATCAGTAGTTTGGCTTCATTGTATTGCATTCTTATTAGATAATTATGAATGTGTATTGATAAATCAGTGCACAATTAAATGACTAATGTGGTAGGAAATGTTTAAATTAAAGATCTTTTGTAATGTAAATAGAAATGAATTATTCATAGCTTACCAAATTAACTGTTTCTTTAGCCTTTCTAATTCAATGGCGTTTTGTAGAATAGTTGTTTATTCATATAAGCAAAAATGCATCACATTCAGAGCCTGGCATTCAGCTTTTGGCGTTATACCTTTAATGGAGATTAGTTCTAATTTAGTGAAAGGAGACAATAGTGCAAATAACATCGATCACCATAATAGTAGACTTAATGAACAGTTGCTGGAAATCTTCAAGTTTTCGTAGTACTCAGACTATGACACAGTCAGCATCATTCATCCATGTTGCTAAACTGTAACCTATTGCCCCAATTAATACTTTCTTTCAACCTCACAACTGAATAAACATTCAATAGCAGAAAATTCTCCCTCACTTCAACTTCCCTGAAACCCCTCAATCTGGAGGTTAAAGCTAGTCTCCAAGATGCAGAGGGTCAAGTATTTTGCCGTTGGTCTTCATTGAAGCTTGTGCATCCAGCAACTGGTCACAGATAAGACTGTGGTAGAAGGCACACAGAGCAGGAGCAACTAGGAAAGGAGGAAGAAGAATGGAAGAGGGACTCGCAGCAAAGGCTAAATCTACCCTGAATCTTCAGGGAGCTACATCATCAAGAAGCAGTGTGTAAGATTTTTCTCACTGAAGCCTGCTATCTTCTGTAGCCACAGCTCCAACTGCAGCGACACAGAGACTCTTTGCCAGGGTGTGTGGCCGTGAACTAGAGTCACTTGGTCTTATCCCAGGCTGGATTTGGAGGCACTGGCAGTGTCTCACTATTTGCTGACCATAATTTATTGGTTCCTGGCACACTCTGTTTCAAGAAACCTGAATTAATTTCCTTCTGTTTTGTCAGAATAATCACAAGAACCTGTGATGGTTTGAACTCTCCTAGTACAAGATGCTGTTGACTATATATGTACTTCATTTTGTGGTCACCTCATGTCTTGCATGACTTGCAAAGTGCAGCGTGTAGCTTGGTGCCCTATTTACTTGCAGCAGTATTGATGCTTTGATTTTGTGGTATATGCAATGACTCACCACAGTAAATCAAAGGATAACTCATAGACAAAAAGAGATTGCCAGCTGATGATGTGCATCTTGAATCTGTGTCCAATCTGTACATACAGTATAAAGAATGCTGTTCTACCACATCAGATACGTAGGTCATATGAACTAATGATTCGACTGCTTAGCCTGCCCTGGAAGAAATCCATGACGATGCAGGTCAAGGCTTATGGTTCATAGTTGTCATGACCCCCGTGGGCTTCCGCGGCGTGCCGTGGAGCGTTGGGCTTCGAGCTTTCTTGAGCACTTGTAACAACTAATTGTTGTCTTAAAAAGAACTGTTAAGCCCTTGTGCTTTCTGGTTAACCTTATCAAGCTAATTTTGAGCTGCCACCGGTTTTCTGCATTCTTTAATTATGTAACGCGGACTCCCACTAAGTGCTCTTTGTGGAGTCTTTGTGTTGAGAATGACTTGTCTCATGGTGTGGCTTGGTCGTGGTACCGATGCTCTGCTGGTGTTCCTATTTATAACCTCTTGTTTCTGTCTCTACGTGGGAGTCTATCATCACTCCGCACCTGGCTTCAGTCAGTGGCAGTGATCATCATGACAGAGTCCGCAGTTCCCCTGAACCTGGAGTCAGTCATTGCTAGCGCGCACCATGACAGAGGGATTCTGCCATCAGTGGACCCAGCAGAGGTACAAAAGCAGCTTGAGCATTGGTCGGCTGGAGACGAGGATGCCTTCTTTATTCAGTCATGACCCTAGTCTACACTTTGAGTGCCCCAAGTCCACATTCCAAGCTTCTTGAGTGTACATTCAATTCAAAATTTTTCCAAGGTTCTCTGGATTGACAAGGTTCATAAGGTCTCTCATGGTATTCAATGTTCCTGAGCTATATACACTGTTACAAATTCCCCAGCCTTGTCTCGAGAGCATCAGGCATGTGGAGGTAAAGGAATGGTTAAGGTTTTGGGTCAAGATCCTGCACTCTAATCTTTATTTTGCAATCTACAAACAAGGTGGAGGTAGGATGGGTAGAAAAACTAATTTTCTGTCTGGGCATGTTGCAGCCTTCCAGACTCTACCAAATTCTCCAGCTTTGGATCATTTCCTCTTTCTTTCTATCTGCATTATAATGGATCATCTTTGACAGTCATCTACCTGTGATTTTTAACTCCACTTATCTCTCCCTACTAGTACAGGAGGCTCTGCTAGGCTTGTCCTACATCTCTGCTTTTAGCAACACTCAACACAGTAAAAGCAGGATAATCTTTGTTTAACTACACTATTTACTTTTTAGACCTCACCCTACCAGAGAAATTCCCTATGTTCTACCCTTTCCCTCCCCCACCTTCTCTGCAATTGAAATTAACCTATTTTCTTTCTTTCCTAGTTTAAGGGGTTTCTTTTTTTTAATGTCACTGCGTAGTCTAATTAAAATGGCTTCTTTGTTATGTTATAATTGAAAGGGCTTCTTTGTTATGTTAACTGCTGAGAAAGTCCTTCCCGCTAGTGGTTTGTTAGAATCATGTTACTGATAAGAAGATGTTATGAACCAATTGTGATAGTTGTTATGTTTTTGGTGTATGTGTAAGATATAGTATGTGCGGGGTTTGGGGGCAGAAGGTGGGAGAGCGAGACAGAGGATGGACCAAGTGCTGTGAGTCCGTTAACGGGGTCAGACCCCGAGTGGGGCGTTTGGCGAGGAGATGAGATGGACTCCTGTGGAGCGTCTGGTCGAACACCGTTGTTGGTCCCAGGCAGCCGGTTGAGGTGGTCCGAGGGGTCGCAGGGTGAAGAAGGGTCCTGAGCTCCAACTGTTGGTGCACGAAGAGATTGAAATTTGATAAGTGTGGCGCCTTTTATCTTCCTTTTATATTTTATTCTCTATTAATTATATAGTTCCAGTAATATCTATAAACTGTAAATCATTTAATCGTATCTGGTGTATTGTCTGTTATTTGGGCGGCGTGGGGTACATCACACAGCATCCACACAAACTAATTACCCAGTTTGCCGGGGCCGAGGGCTGTTTCCCTAGACGACAGCGAGCTGAGCGACCCTAAGGCTGGCCGGGGGGCTATGCTAGTTCTGATGAAGATCTCTGATCTGATACATTAACTTTCCTCTTTCCATGGACACTATCTGACTTGCTTTTCATCAGTTTTTCTGTTATTATTTCACATTTCTAATTTCTGTATTTTTGTTTTCCAGGGTGCTGGGCTATTTTATGCTCCTTAACATTGGTAAGCCTGGTAGAAAGATCTTGTACAATGTATTAAATTTCTTCATTAGCGACATATTTTGCCTCTTTCCGTAGCTTCACAAATGAAGTATCTTTCTGTATCACTGCAACAGAACTCTTGAGCAACATATCTGGTTATTCTTTTCCTTTGAAAAATTGAAAATCAAAGAAGATGCTGCAGATACTGGAAATCTAAAATTACAACCAAAAATGCTAAAATTACTCAGTAGAACAGGCTGCATCTGTGGAACGGGAAACCGAGCCAACATTTCAGGCTGACGATCCTTTGGCAAAACTGTGAATGAGATATTAAAAAAAGCTTGTTAAGATGCAGGAAAGATGGGGGAGGGGCTATAGGTCTGAAATATAACAGAAGGGTGACCAAGGGGATTGTTGTGACTGACTAAACTGCGCCACATGGAAGCTGTAACTGGGAGATATAAAAGGCTTTATTCAATAGAGCACATCTTCAGAAGAAAACCTAGTTTGCATCTCCTGATACATTGGCTTATACTTTATAAATACAAAGGTAATAAGCAATCAACTGCAGATTCATTAGCTGTAATCACCTATTAACATAACATTTGACAATTGTCAAATAACTTGAACAGAATTACATAATTACAACGGTAGTACATCTGAACTAGCAGAACCCTTTTGAATATTCACTACTAGTGGCTAGTTTGAAAAATACTAAGCACACACTCCAGACTCCCAAAATATATACTTTGTTATTGTGTTGAAGGATAGATCCCTGAATATACAACTAACCAGAAAATTAATTGACGAAACAGACCTGTCCTGAACTCTGCATTAATTGGTAAGGTCATGCCTTTATCAATTGAACTGAATTGACTTTATTACTTACATCCTTCACGTGCATGAAGAGTAGAAATCTTTACATTACGTCTCCGTCTAATATGCAATATGCAGTTTATAGTAATTTATAATAAATAGTATGTACAACAGGACAGTCAATATAACAATGAAATACGGTTGTGTCAGCATGAATTACTCAGTCTCATGGCCTGGTGGAAGAATCTGTCCTGGAGCCTGTTGGTCCTGCTTTTACGCTGCGGTATCATTTCCCGGTTGGTAGCAGCTGGAACAGTTCGTGGTTGGGGTGACTCAGGTCCCCAATGATTCTTCGGGCCCTTTTTACACACTTGTCTGAATACTGGGAAGCTCACATCCATGGATGTGCTGGGCTGTCTGCACCACTCTCTGCAGAGTCCTGTGGTTGAGGGAAGTACAGTTCCCATACCAGGCAATGTGTTAATACAGGCGATGCCATCAATATGAACTTTTTAATGACCACTGATCAATCTGAACATTCATCTATGTCTTCCCTTGCATTGTTTCAATGATACAGATTCAGAATGCCCCATGCCCACTGATCGGTTTTTGATGACCCCGGTTAAAGTTAAGTTGTGAACAGGCTTTACTATCTGAAGACTGGATCTCAGTTCAATTGATATGTCAAGCTGGTAAATCAGAGCAATAGTGTGATCAAATTTAAGATGGTAGGTCAGGGCCTCTGCATACTGAATGCAAATGTTCCACAAAGTGACCACCTTGATGTGGTCTCCTCGGTACTAGAGAAGACAAATGGAGCATTTGTTCATTTGGTTTTGCCTATCAGAACTATTCCCTTTGTTTTTCCTGTCTAGTCCCATCTTCTCTGTTTCTGAAAACTAATTTATTTTTTTTTCTTTCCCTTAGAACCAGAAAGATGAATTGTTTTTATTTCCTAAATTGCTGCCCTGTCCACTGGGTGTTTCCAGCATTTTCTGATTTTTATGCACTTGGGGTTCTCGCTCCTTTCATCTCAAAGTTAAAGATGTTCATGATATTCAATAATCCTTGCTCTTCCTAAAGTTCCTTCTCACCTCCCTCTTAAATGGCTGATCCCAAAGGGTACTGAATTGTGTAAATATCTACTTAATTTTACACCAGTAGTGCTTAAGTTTACAATCTTGCCCCATTGCAGCACAATGCTAAAATAGATAATGGACAGTGTTAACCCCTTGTTCTAAGTATTTGGTAAGACAATATTTGAAGTATCATTATGATATATTGAACAATTATATTTCAATTTATTCCTTACCTACTAAATTTTAAATGTGAATAAAATTATATAAATTATATGAATTAGTTAGAGTAAATACCAGCAATTGCCCTTTAATTTTGTTACAGCTATAATAACGAGGATCCTAATGAAAACCTTGGAACTGTGCCTAACTATTAATCTTTGGACTGAAGCCAAATGGCAAGTGCTTTAAACATCACAGGAAATTAAATGTGAGGATTCCAATTTTGTATAAAGTTTGTAACATAATGAAAATGCCACCTGTTTGATATGAACTCAAAATAATTTTTTTCATCTGGTTTTTATAGAAAGCATTAACCATAAATGACATTGGTACACTTGCATTCATTTTTACCTGTGTATTTTATTACACAAAATTAAATGCAAAAGAAAGTTAACAATAAACAATGGCATGATAAAAGATATGTCCTCAAACAACCTATTTTCTCTTTCATTATGTTCCTCTCCTTGAAGTTGAGACTTTTTAATGGTGTACATTATTTTAAAATATACATTTATATTTAATGTTTTCTTTTGATCTTCCAAGGCCTTTTACAAATTTTCCACTTAAAATGTTTGGTAACCTGCTCGTTTATCACTTTTTTTTGATTTCTTCTCTTTAACCCCTCTCCTTGGGGCAGGTCTGAAATTAGCATCTTGCATCAGAAGTTGAAACCTATGTTCACATTTTCAACAAGAATATGTTAGAGAGTGTGCATAGTATTATTCCTGTGAATTGTATTTAAAGGATCAATTAGCTTTTTCTACATTTACTTTTATATTTTTGAAGTTTATCTATTTTGTCATACATTTATTAAAATGTATGATTAAGCACGGTTCTAATATCCATATATACCAACCATATTAGATTATATTATGATTGCTATTATTCATTTATTATTGTCACATGTACCAAAATAGCAAAAAATTTGTCTTGCATACTGTTCTTACAGATTAAATCATTACACAGTGGTTAAATAAGGTGAAACAACAACAATGCAGAATGAAATATAAAAGTTGCAGAAGAAGTGCCATACAGATAAGCAATAAAGTGAAAGATCATGCAACACACATCAAAGTTGCTGGTGAACGCAGCAGGCCAGGCAGCATCTCTAGGAAGAGGTACAGTCGACGTTTCAGGCCGAGACCCTTCGTCAGGACTCGAGATCATAATGAGTGACATTGTGAAGTCAAGAGTCCACCTTATTGTACAGGAAGTCTGTGCAAGAGTCTGAGAGCAGCAGGGTAAAACACATACCTTGACCCTCGTGATATGTGCTTTCAGGCTTTTGTATCTTCTGCCTAATGGGAGAGGGGAGAAGGGGACTGCCTAGGTTCACTGAACAGTGTGGATGTGAGGATTTCCTAACCACAGGTGGTTTTTAAGCCATCATGTCTTTGGGTATGTCAAAGATATGGATGATATTGCAGCTATCTCTATTGTTAAGCCTCAATTGCTATTTTCATCACCTGATCATGCTCAAGTATCTAGGTTCCTTGTGGATAGATTCTCATTACTTGTCCATTGCCAACAGAAACAATGAAAATTTTATTTTTCACTTTTCTTATGAATGGGGTTTGTTTTTTCTCACAAAGCTCTGTGCACAGTGCATAGGTGTTTTTCAGGATATGTAGACAGTGCTGCTGTGTTATCATTTCTTTGAGGAGCTAGCAGACATTGGGAAAAGATGAAGTGGAATATTGGGTGGTACTTCAAGTGAAAAGGAGGGTGATGGGGTTTCATTGCCACAACTGTCAAACTATCTTTTCTCCTGTCCTAAATAAATTCTCTTTATTTTTATAAATTCATTTTGTATTTTAACTGCTGCAGTTTTGAAGAAGATATCTTTAAATGATTACAGTTTTACCTTTTGAATATAATTAAAATCCAATAAGTCCTTTGTCATTGCATATATAGATATTGAATTTTTATGGTCATTATTTGCTCATTATTTATTTGGGAAGATTAAACAAATTCATTCTGATTATGTGTTTAAGAAAACAAGGAAATAAAAAGAGCTGCAATTTGTTTACTATTAATCCATAGCATCTGAAACAAGCATTAAAGGAAATCTAAGAAAGTAGAAAATGCTGGAATTACCCAGCAAGTCAGACAGCATCTGTGGAGAGAGAAAGACAGGGTTAATTTTAGGTTGATGACTTTTTAAGCGATGAAAAGTAAGTGCCTCTCCATGTCTACACATCTGGATTATTCTAATTCCTCCACCCATCAGTGGATGATTTAGATGGCCTTGACCCCAGCCCAACTGCAGGGATTAATGTGGTATAATGATTGCTGAGGCTATCATTGCAGCAGGCATCATTAATTATCCTTATTGATTGCAGCTTTCAAAGATAAAGCATATTGCTGACTGGAAAATACCCTCTTTCTGCAAGGTCAAGGCTAAAAAAAAAATGACATTAAATAACAACATTCAAACAAAGAAATGATGTAACCTTTCACAAAATTGACTAATTAAGATCCAATTACAACATTAATCCATGTTTATAAAATGACAGAGTTCTGCTTGTAAAGTCATTTTCCTAAAATTGCTTTGTACATGATAATTGCATTAGAGCAGGTAACTGTAACAGCACATTAAAAGGGGATCAGTTTCCCTGAGTGTCTGCTACTTGCTCTGTAGGCTGACTTACTCACCTACAAAAGTGCAGTGGCCTAGTGGGACCTGTCTAAAAATACTAATGATATGATAAATGAAATGGGTAGATGGAGGAAGTAATAATGAGGCTCAAATCCGATTATATTTCCTGGGATGATATAATCGAGCTGTAAGGCATCCTGAAGATGTAATGGCTTATATATACACATCCTTGCATTACTAACAGCATTATGTTGTCTGGTATCATGCTGTAATTATTTGAAGCCTGTTTAAGTTGTACATTTCTGTGTGAAATTCTCTTTGAACATGATTCTTCATTAGTTGGCACTGATAAATTAGGGAAACATGACACATGCTGCTTTTTGACTTAGTAGTTTTAAATATGGTAATATTTTGTGTTGCTACATAACAACATAAATAGCAGAGGACTAAGTAATTAGGCCAGTTACCTTGGTTGCAAATAGAAAACTGTTTTATTGACTTGCAAATCTATTTTAATTAGGATTTGGAGAAATCCAAGGAAAGGAAATAAAAATATTTCAAGTTTGATAAGGCTAAATATTGCATCAATTTCTATTGTCTTGAGAAAATCAGTTTATACGTGCTCTGTGAATTCCATGCCTTTTATTATGCTTTTTTAAAAAATACCTGTATGCTGATTAATATGAAGTATGAATGCAGGTAAGCAAATGAACTATTGGTAAAGAGATCGATTAGGTAATCCTGTAAACACAATTCTACTTATTTTTCATTAGAAAACCACTATTTTAGAATTAGGGGTTAATTACAAAATAATTTTCTGCTTACAGTTTTCCATGATTGGGACAAATAAATGACTAATGTTTCTCATGTTATTAGTTTTCATCACATGTGAAGACTGAGAGAAAGGCTTTGAAATCTGAGGCCATGTCTCCCAGTGTTTTAAACGCCAGATGTCCCATGGAATTCACATGTCACTGAAGCTTAGACTGTAGCCTGGTGAGAGAGAACTGGTGTAGATTTGGCGAATTGTATCATTCCTAAAACTTAATATCAATAGTTGCAAATAAACATCAGGAACTTAGTTCTGATATATATCATGTTAATAGAAGTGACTTTCAGAAAAATCTAGAAACGAAGAGCCTAAACTCAGTTTATCTCACTTCATTGGAAAATTAAAAATACGAGATTGTATGTTTAAAAATAGCAGTTTTCTAAAGTAAAATTACCTTATTGGAATATGAAAATTCCAGACTCAGAAATCAGAGTCATTCATCATGTGCTGATTAATTCAGCATTAAGTTTTCAAAAGAAGAAGATTTTTTTTTGAAAATAGTTATGGTGTTGGTACGTGTTTCAAGGATGAACCCATGTGGCAATCTTTAGAACTCAAATTTATGTTCAGTTTGTGTAACTGAGGTATACTTGTTTAACATGGATAGGCATCCAATAAGTAGCCGTGGTGAACTTGCTGAATAACTGAAGCTTGAATTAGATATCAAGTTAATATTAAGCATTGACACTGACACTAACAAAAGTAAGGATCCTCATATAGGATAATTACAGCATTAACCATTATGCTACGAGCAATCTCAGTTCTGCCCTCTGGGGAATAATATATATTCTGCTTGATTGCTGGGGAATCGGATAAATACCCATCAACATCACTGTCGGGGAAGGGAAAAGGAATATGTAAGACGATGGAAAATATTATATTTTGACATTAGCTGGCATATAAAACAATATGTCATCAGATCCAACTTCAAACAAAATGACATTGATACTGGGTTTAGAAAATTTTTATCTGTTCACAATATGGATAAGTTAAGATTACTTGCAAGTGTTGTATTATGAACACTGCTGGTTCTGTCTGAGTTAAATTCAGCGCAATGATTTTTATGGTATTGTGAATATTGAAGATTAAATGAATTGACCTGCATGAAGATGCAATAAGTCCGTGTCCATTCACTTGTGGTACAGTCAGCATGTTAAAGGGCAAGAACAGCAGGTAAACAAGAATTCAATCACCTGCAAGTTCCGCTCCATATCATCCTGACTTCATAATTTATCACTAATCTTTCATCGCGAAGCCTTAATCCTGTAACTACCTCTCCAGCAGCACTGTTGAAGTACCTTCACCACAAGAAAATTTAAGACGGTGGCTTACCGCTACTTTCCCAAAGTTGTGCAGAGGGATCTCGGAATGCACGTTCAGCTGGTGGAGCTGGCAGGAGTAGTTAAGAACATCAGAAACCAGAGTAGGAGTAGGACAATCAAGCCAATAGGGTGGTTTTTCATATTGATTGAGGCACAGAACATTAGGGTAGGGATATTATACTGGAACTGCATTTTACATTACTCCATCTGCAGCTAAAATATTGCTTACATGTCCCACCATCAGGATGATGTAATAAAACTAGAGAGGATACAGAGGATATCTATGAGGTTGTTCCAAAGACTAGAGAAGTTTAAACATTTGGGTAGTTGGGGTTGTTTTCTTTGAGAAGAGATTATGTATTGATTTAATTATAATATATAAAATTATATCACCCCTGGTGCACAAATCCCTGATTGTAAATAACACTGAGTGTGCAGAAATTGAGCCCAGTCATTCCAGTGTAGAATGGCTAACTAATCCGATTAGCACCAGGTTGGATCTTGCAGTGTCTGTGGTGATGACATTTACCAAATTCACTCTCATTCTAGTGTCAGGCTGGTCCAAGTAAGCATTTCAAAAGAGTAGGTTTTTACCTTGCTGCCCATATTGATCTGGATGCTAGTATTCAAAGTGCTGCCAGGATATTGTTTGGAACACCGTTCCAGTTCAGTCCAAAGTGATTCTTTCTGAAATCAGGCACTGTCTATCCAAAGCTTTTTGGAGTCTCTCTAAAGCTGACCTCAGTCTGCTGAATTCATGTTGCAACAACCCACAAAACATTTTGTGGGGCATCAGGGTATGCAAAGGCACTTGGAGATAAACATTTCGTAAAAGCACTAAGAGCCACTGCTTCATTATAGGAGGCATTACGGGATGACTTAATTCATGAAATTAGATGAGGTTTGCTTTTTGAGTCTTGTTTTTAATGTTTGTTTTGTTTATAGGAGGTGATTGATGCATGAAAGGGCATTTGTGTGGGAGAGTTGATGAATGGGAAAGCATGACTAAGGTTCCGATTATTGCTCAAGAATATTTAATCATGCATAGCCCATGCAGAAGGTGGTTACCTACCTTCCTTTGGCCTTTTTTCACTTTTTGCAGTTCTTACTCTGCCAGATTGTATCACTGATCTTTTTTGTTCTTTAACCTCTTCATGGAAATATGGTGACATCTCATGCCATGGTCCTCATTTAAACTGAGGTAGGAGATTTGTACCCTAAGAATCCATGACAGATATAATCTTCTGCTAAGTCTTTCCGTACCTTCTCCTTCTCCGTCCTCATCCAACTTGTTAAGCTCAGGTGTCTAGCTGCCCTTGTGCAAAGACAAAGGTGTGCATAGGGAAATCAGAACAAGATATTGCTGGAAATCAGAATAATGGTGAACATATGGAATTTATTTGCACAGAGGGCTGTGGAGGTGAAGTCATAGGGTATATTTAAAGCAGAGGTTACTAGATTCTTATAAGCAAGGGTGTCAAACGCATGAGGAGAAGGCAGGAGAATGGGATTGAAAGGGCTAATAAATCAGCCATGATGGAATGGTGGAGCAGACTCAATGGGCCGAATGGCCTAATTCTGCTCCTATGTCTTATGGTCTTATTACTATGAAGAAAAGTAAATGCTTTTGGTTGGGGGATGAGACGTGACATGTTCTAAGCAAATGCTGATATAGAAATCATAAGTTTAAAAAAATACCTTGAGGTAAGTGATTGGGTGGAAAATAGAGGTTCAAATGACCAAAGGCTAGGATGGTGCAAGGCCATGGGCAATGTTATTTGGACTCCAGAAGCATGACTGAAGGAGATGTAAATGATAGTTGTACAGTCACTGATTATTATCTGAAATAGTTAAGTTTGATTTTAGAGGTAAAAATGTCCCTGGCACAAAACTAATTTGCTGCATATTAACAGATGAACATGCTGTTGAGTTCCTGAATTCCTGAATCAATGAAAGTATCAATGGTTGAAGGATAATAACTGTTCCTGAACATGGTGGTGTGGAACCTAAGGCTCCTGTGCCTCCTTCCCGATGGCACCATGAGAGGCGAGCATCACCTGGCGGGTGGGTGGTCCTTGATGACAGATTCTGCTTTCTGTGGCAGTGTTCCTTGTAGATACGCTCAATGGTGTGGAGGGCTTTGCCTGTGATGGACTGGGCTGTGTCCATTACCTTTTGTAGATCCATATCACTCCTCAGTGCAGTAACCTCTAAGCCAGAAACTTGAAGAAATAATTTGGTATTTAATTTCTAAATAGTTCAAGATTAATTTAAATAGCAACTGTTGTAGGTGCTTTGATTTTGTTTAACTTATTAGGCTGTATTAGGTTAACACTGGGTAATGGCTGGAGTGTAGTGTTCAATAATGGGAATCTTGGCACCACGTGAATTTTGCACACTGATCAACTTCATAACTTGTTTGTTCTGCATTCTTGCATGCTCCTTTACCAGCACAGTTTTCAGATCAGAATTTTTTACCCATCTCAAATTCCATTTTTAAGTATTTATTTGCCCTACTGTGCTCAAAAGAACAGGTGCTTCACAACCCAAATTAGAGCTCAGAGTTTTATATGACAGCACTGTAAATCCACTTGATGATGGACTGCAAAAGTTAACAACATCTGAGGAACTGAGACATTTCAACAGGCCTTAGTAAACTGTTGAATCAAAGTGGAATTCTTTTGAAGGCTGACTTCTTTTCCTTTTGCCTCTTAATCTTGCACTTCTGTCATGTTTATTTTATTGTTTACTTTGCATACACACAAGTTATGTATAGTTCATGTTAATTTAAATTCGTGTTAACTTATGTTTGTAAGCAAAGGCCAATTTTCTTGGCAGTTATGCCCTGTGTATGCATGCTTTGGGCCGGCAGGTGATGTAGTGGCATCAGCACTAGACTTTGAGGCGGTTGGTTCTGAATTCAAATCCGGCCGGGTCCCAACCTAGGCAGCAGCAGTATCTGCGTGGAAGAAAGGCCTGGCAACCTTCTGGATCTTGCCATGAAAACCCTATGGACCACTACACTATTCATTGGGTTGTCATGAGTTAACAATAACATGCATGCTTATGACAGCAATGAACTTGAACAATGATTTCTCTTGCTGTATGAAAGACACTGAGATAAACTTAGATGTTTTTAAATTCACTTTCTACACTTGTTTCGTAGAAAACTCACTGGTATTTGTCTTTTACACTGAAATTCTCTTGTCCTTTTTTGCATTTTTAAGGTGATTTATTTTAGTACTTTTTATTATTAGAGAGCTTTCTAGTCTTCTCAGTGCTGTGCAACTATTAGAACTTCAGAGTTCATGTTTTTGAAAAAAAATTGTAAAGTTACAAGACAATTAACCCAGATGCGTAAATGAACTATGAAATAATTTAAATATTCAAAAAAATTAAGAGCTCAGTAAATGTAATTATAAAACTGCTGGACCAGTGGAAGGTAATGTACAATCCTTACCTTGTCTGGTTTCTACAAGAATCCAGACCTACAGCAATGTAATTGATTGTAACTGATAACAGACCTCTTAAAATCCTCACCAAGTTCTTGCTTTTGTCATGATGGCTATGGTTAAAAATGGATAAAACCAACCACTTCAATTGTGCTTGGTGTCTATATTGGGAAGGTTATTCCATAATATCATAAGACATAGGAGCAGAATTAGGCCATTTGGCCCATTGAGTCTGCTTCTCCATTCCATCATGGTGATTTATTATTCTTCTCAACCCCATTCTCCTGCCTTCTCCCCGTAACCTTTGATGCACTGACTTATAAAGAACTTATCAGCCTCCACTTCAAATATATCCAATGACTTGACCTCCACAGCTATCTGAATTACACAAATTCACTACCTTCCAGCTAAAGTAGTTCTTCCTCATCTCTCTGTTCTAAATGGATGTCCTTCTATTCTGAGGCTGTGTCCTTTGGACTTAGACTCGCCTACTTTTGGAAACATCCTTTCCACATACATCCATTCTATTGTTATTTTTCAATATTTGATATGTTTCAAAGGGATTCCCCCCCTCCCCCCCATTCTTCTAACCTCCAGTGAGAACAGGCCCAGAGCTATCAAACACTTCTCATACATTCACCACTTTATTACCAGAATTATTCTTGTGAACCTCCTCTGGACCTTCTCCAATGCCAGCACATCTTCTCTTAGGTAAGGGGCCCAAATCTGCTTCACAATACTCCAAGTGCAGACTGACCAATGCCTTATAAGGCCTCAGCATTACATCCTTGTTTTTATATCCTAGTCCTCTCAAAATGAATGTGAACATTGCATTTGCCACTGACTCAACCTGCAGGTTAATCTTTAGTGAGTCCTACATGAGGACTACCAAGACACTTTGCAACTCTAGTTTTTGAAATTTCTTCCCATTTGCCATTATTCCTTCCACCAAAGTGCATGACCATACACTTCCCTACATTATAGTTCATCTGCTATGTCTTTGCCCATTCTCTTAATCTGTCTACGTCCTTCTGTAGACTCCCTACTTCCTCAACCCTATCTGCCCCTCCACCTATTAACATATTTTCCATAAAACTGGTAACAAAGCCATCATTCTGACATCCAAATCATTGACATATAATGGCTTAACTGGTACATGACAGGATAGACAAAGGAGAGTCAGTGGATATTGTTTACCTGGCTTTTCAGAAAGCCTTTGACAAGGTGCTGCACATTAAGCTGCTTTACAATATAAGAGCCCATAGCAATAGCTTAACTGATACGTAGCCAATTGAGCTCACGTACCATTTAAGTAACAGCCTGGTCCTGCTCTCGGGGGAAAAAAACACTTGCTGATATTGTAGTGGGCAATTCTATTGCAGTCCTTGGTTATGTCTTGTCCACTGACAGAACAGAATGATCTGGGGTGATGGTACACTGATATAGAGGCTTTATGGTATTAGATCAAACATGGGAAAGGAAACCTCCTCCTGATTAATACCCACTGGCTTTCCTCAACACCCGAATCAGTGGCCCCTTTGTATTTGATAACACCGGAAAGAAATACTAAAAGGAACAAGGACAAAGAATGTGTTCTGGGTGAGGGATTTCTATATCCCTCTCTGGGAATGGCTTGATGAAGCTACCACTGACTGAACCAGAAAACTTGTGAAGAACATCACTGTGCCTATTATGAGTGAAGTCAACATTGGGACAAACCTACTGAATCTTGTGCTCCCTGATCTTTATGTGCTAGATGCATCTATGAAATAATTGACGAAGTCACCACAAAAAGTCCTTATGGAGACACCCTCCATTGTGTTATGTGGTATTAATATCATGAAAATGGGTTAGACTCAGAAAAGTTCTGGCATCTCAGAATGAGACATCGCTAAGCTGTTGTTGACCATCAGCAACAGCAGAGTTGTATCCCACCACAATCAGTACCTCATGATAAGTATGGTCCTTACTTTACCATTGCAGTCAAGTCAGGAGATCAACCCAGGTTCACTGGAAGGGCAAAAAGATATGAAAAGAAGCAGCTTGATGCATAAGTAAAACAAACTGTCACACATTATATACTGTATACATGTTAACCAGCAAAATTACATTCAGTAGACAAAAGCTAAGCATACTTGTAATAGATCAAATCAAAACTCAACAGTCCCACTGCATCTTGTCGTGAACAGCAGGGGGCAATTAAATGGCTAATGGGTTGAGAAGGCTGCAAAACTATCTACATGTTTGACAATGATGGGGCCCAGCATGTGAGTGCTAATGACAGCAGAAATACAGAGAGGATGATCCACTTCCTGAGAGTCCCAGCGTCAGAGTAGCCAGTCTTCAGCCAGTTCAGTTCTTTCCGTATGATTTCAAGAATTGAATAATTAGCACTGTTGTAGGAAAGACAATGGAACCAGAAAACGCCTCATTTTTAGTACCAAAGGTTTTAGCACCAGAGCCAACCATGCCTCTCACCAAGATGTTTTAGTATTGTTACCACACTGGTATCAGCCCAACAAAGTAACTGTCCACAGAAAACAGGACACTATCTGTTTCGTTACTTGCCATCCAACCTACTCTTGCTTATGAACTGATTGATGGAAGTTGTCACTGGCATGCTTTAATATTTTTACTTCAGAAACTTTTTAAATATTAAAAAGTTAATATTTTTACTTCAAATACTTTCATAGGAACTTACGGCATTGCTTCTATAAAGTTTCTTTGTGGGTAAACACGGAGCTCCTCATGATCACGCTGCACGCATGGCACCCACCTTCACACCTTCCCGACCCAGATGTTACACATAAGACGCGGCGAATGTAAGTATTACCAAGTCACTGACTTCATCAAGATCTGTGTGGATGAGTGTATGCCTTCAGAAATGTACCAGACATACCAGAAGCCATGTATGAAACATAAGATTTGCAGTCTGCTAAGGACTAGATCTGTGGCATTCAAGCCCAGTGATCCAGAACTCCAAGATACCCAGATTCAACCTATAGAATGCTATTTTACGAGCATAAAAACAGTTCCAAATGAATCTAGAGACAGAATTGGATGCATGAGATCTCTGACAGGATCTGCAGACCATCACTTCCTACAAAGCTAAACCCAACATTTGAATGGCTGTGATGCTTCACTCCTAGATGAGCTCAACACCTTTCATGCTCACTTTGAAAGGGAGAATAAAACTTCACCTCTGTGAATCCCTGCAGCATCTGGGGACCCTATAATATCTATATCAGAGACTGATGCAGAACTTCCTTCAAGAGGGTGAAACCTCGCAAGGTGTCAGATCCCGATGGTGTACCTGGTAGTTCACTGAAAGCCCGTGCCAACCAGCTGGCTCACTGCTATAGTTGGAGATTCCCATCTGCTTCAAACCAGCTTCAATTATACCAGTGACCAAGAAATAAGCAAGAACCTGAATGTGTTGCAATTTGCCTGCAACCACAATAGGTCTACAGAGGATTCAGTCTCACTTCCTCTCTGCTTGGCCTTGGACCACTTGGTAATACTTACATTAGGCTGCTGTTTATTGATTACAACTCAGTGTTTACCATCATCATCTCCTCAGTACTAATTAACAAGCTTCAAAATTTGGGCCTCTGTACCCCTCTCTGCAATTGGATCAGCTTCCTCATCAGACCACCACAGATGGTATAGATCAGAAACAACATCTCCTCCCTGCTGACAATCAACACAGGTGCATCTCAAGAATGTGTGCTGAGCCTTTGCTCTGCTTTCTCTGTACCCACAACTGTGTGGCTAGGCACAGCATAAATACCATCTATAAATTCGCTGATGACACAACTGTCGTAGGCAGAATCTCAGATGGAGGAGGCCCACAGGAATGAGATAGATTGGTTAGTTAAGTGGGCTCGCAACAACGACCTTGCATTTAATGTCAGTAAAACCACATAGTTCATTGGGGACTTCAGAAGGGGAATCCAAGGGACCACTCCACACACCACTCCATATTGGTGGGTCAGAAATGAAAGAGTGTGGGGTTTTAAGTTCCTGGGTGTCAATATCTCAGAAAATTGATCTTGGGCCTAACATATTGATGCAATTATGAAGAGGGCTTCCCAGAGGCTATATTTCACTTGGAGTTTAAGGAGATTTGATATATTACCAAAGACACTGGCACTTTTTACAATTGTATGGTGGAGTTGCATTGCTATCTGGTATGGAATGGCCATTGTATCAAATTAGAAAAAGCTACAGAAGGATGTAAAGTCTGTTAGCTCCATTGTGGGCAGTAATCCCCCTATCATTGAGGACATCCTTGAAAGCCGACGCCTAAAAATAAAAGACAGCATCCATCATTAAGAACCTTGAGCACCCAGGACATGCCGCCTGTTTCCTTGCTACCATTAGAATATTTCAAAGCAGCATCAATTATATCAGTGACCGTAAATGTATTATATATATTTCACAACATATGTCAGTGTTAATAAATGCTTTCAATCCAAATTCTGATTCTACAGTGTTCTGTTTCTTTGGCAGATTTTCAAAAATTAAGGAGATAGACTGGTTGGTCTCACATACCTTGTTGCATACTGCAATCCATTCAAAATATACTCAAATTTCTTTTCACTCTGAGGGTCAATAGACATAGTTTATCCAAATGGTGGAATGGTTAGGTAAATGGACTAGCATTCAAATGCCTGATCTACTTATTCTGAGACAGAACATTGAATCCTGTTATAGCAGCTGAGAAATTTTAAACTGAAGCATTAAATAAATCTGAAATATTAATCTGTTATCAGGTATGGTGGCCATGAATTTACTGGATCATTGTAAACCCACTTTTTTTACTAAGGCTCCTTATGGAAACAAATCCATTCGTTTACCTGCATTGTCCCCTATCTGATAGCATACCCACAGAAAAACGGTTATCTTTTTACTGCCCTATAAAATGACCACGCAAAGCCCTCAGTTTTTGGGAAGGTAGGGATGGTTCATGAAAGGAAAGGCGTAGCAGTAAATGCTGAGCCCTAATTTTTCTCTTGGTGCATGTGCTCTTTTCTCCATTCCACAATGGAATTGGCCACTATTGAGATAGTTGGTAATCAAATAAATGTTGCCCGAGTCAATTTATAATAAACTGACCCTCAATACTTTAAAAGAAAACTACTGGCTGACAATTGAGCCATCTGATTCATGCTGAGCTTTTTTTTAATCCTTTATCTTCCTGGTAAGTCTGAATCACTTTGAAGCCAGTATCTGGCAGTGCAGAGGTTAACAAGTATCCAGGCCCACTAGTTAGTTTTAGTGCATAGTCTCTGACAGCTCTTGGAAACCAGGTTGGATGTGGATCTGCTCTTTAACTCTGTGCCATTTCTGACTTTTCCGTCACACTGATGATATTTTTGGTTGATCTTAGGTCAGGAAATTACTCAGGAATGCAGTCCCTCTGCTACCCCCCCCCCCCCCCACATCCATCAGATTTCCATCCATGATCAACGTAAAGGGTTTGGGGTAGGCTTATATCTCGTTGATTTTTCCCCTGTTGGAACATAATCCTGTTACTTGCATCCTTTGAATGCTGGGTGCAAAGGTTGAGAGTGAGATCTGTGGTGGCCATAGAATTTGGGCTTGTATAGGCCAAAGAAAATGCTAGAAATGACGAAATATTTCAAATAGTTTTGTTAGCTCATATAGTCAGCAAATGCTGAGGCAGAATAATTGACTAGGATGAAAGTCGCATGCCTGTGGTGGGTGGCAATCCAGTTCATGCCCTTTCCCCTGGAAATGTACCTCATTTATCAAAGCCTGGAACATGCAAGATCCAACCTTTAGGGCCAGTGCAGTTTAATTTTCCCTTTAAAAACGCTGCATTTACTAGTTTGCATTCAAATAACAATCATTTTGATAAACATATTTATTAAGTTATATTTATTTACATATTTCAGAAAATTTGGACAGTGTATAAATTATTTGCCCCCAACATAATTTACTATTTATTGACAACAGCAATCCAGTTAAACTAGTTGGGGATTGCAGAAAGATATTTTTCAGCACTTGAAAATAATTGTTTTCTTGCCAAATTGCATTTTTTATACTGTATATTAGATATTAGAGCATCACGTATTTCTGGTGGAGAAGAAAATACATTTTTAATGAAAACATCTATTTGGCATAAAATTTATTGTGTTCCAAACTATTATGTAATATGGTTTTATTTCAAAGCAGCATGAATATCCTGAGAGAATTTACATCTTTGATAATGTGAAGTAAGTGTTTCCTAGTTCAAGGAAAACAGGATTAAATTTATTGATGTCCATTTGAGATTATACAAATACAGTGGATTCTGGTTAATTGAGACACCAGCATATTTTGGCTTAATTAGCTGAAAGTTCATGGAAATAGTTAAAAAGGTGTATTTAAAAAAAAGACAAACTGAGTAACATATTATGTACTTAAATGAAATACTGAACAAATTCAAACACTGTCAATGGTACTACAGTACTATAAAACTGCATATTAGTTCCTAATAGTTATTGATGGAGTGTACACTGCTGTGTTCTTTTGATTGTAAACTAACAAGATCTGCACAGACACTTAGTGCAGATAATGGACTGCCTTTATACAATGTTATCGACAATTGCATCCTACAGTACCTTCAAATTCTTTGTAGATCCTAACTTGCTGAATGAGTGAAATTGTTTAATTTTCATACCCGGCCATTTCTGGCATCTCCAAGCCTGAATGCTTGAAACTGCAGTGAGCAAAACAGTTCTGAATTGTCTTACTGCTTATTTCTCACCCACTATCAGTAACAAAAATCATTGTTTTTTGAACACAAGCACACATAATTGATGCTATTCAAAACTTTTTGCCCTAAGCGTGGTGTAGCATCTAATGGCTACACAAGTGTACATGACTGATGCTATTTGGAATCTGTTTGACAACATTCTCCTGCCCTAATTAAGCAGCATAGTGTCCCAAATAAACAGATGGAGTACCAGCAATTTTTTGGATTAGTTTTTGTTCTTTAAGAGTTGTCTCAAAAAAGTGTCTACCCGATAAACAATGGCCCAATTAACCAGAATTCACTGTATATGCAGAAAGGTCATGGAAATAGATGAAATATTTCCCAATAATCATGTAAATTATGTAGTTTTTTCTCCATGCAGCTGAGTTAAAAATGGCAATAAAGTGTACCACTGTTTTCATTTTTAAAGCCTTCATTTTAAGTGGATGTTTCATGAAGTGGCAGATTTTTTTTAGAAATTGTAATTTGAATTGCAATTAGTTCCAATTTATATTAATTGAAACCGTGCCTCCCTTAATTGATTTAAATACAGTGAAATAAATATCAAGACCAGAATATACAGTAGTTTTACAGGGACGTATCTTTATGCACCAGACATTAGTCATGCTTTCTTGAGCAGATAAGGTGAACCGTGGTAATTCATGTCCTCTGAAGGAAATCTGTTTAAGCCTTTTTCATTTACCATTGCTACACAACAAACCAAAGTGAATAGATGAGGTCAGTGTGAAATGTACAATTTTGCACTATTATGAAAGAGAAACATACTGGTGCATGGATCAAGGCTATCATAAACTGCACATAAATAGTCAGGATATAACTGCACTCTGCAAACATGAAAATGCAAATATGTCAGACAAATGTTTAGCACATACACAGAGTAATTGCCTTCATTCATATTGACAGATGCACGAATCAGGACCTTTTACTTAAAAGCAAGGGATGAAGTTTCAGTTAGCTAGCAGCTGATATTTCTGGTGTAATTCACTGAAGATCAACCATCAAGGTGAATTTCCTCTCATTATCCCCATTAAATCCTGGCTGGATTTAGGAGTTTCCTTTGACATAACTCCTAAAGTAAAACTTTGTTTTAATGTTACAAGACACCTATAGGCACTCTTTAAAATGTTCAAATGTTAAATATTATCTATGAAGAATTAATGTACATAAAAAGAAACAAATACATTGTTCAAAAACAGCATACCCAAAATTCTGGAGGAAATCAGCAAGTCAGGCAGCATCCATGGAAAAGAGTAAATAGTTGACGTTTCAGACCGAGACCCTTCTCCAGGGGCTTGTAAGACTATTGAATGATTGAGAGATGGACTCTCAACCTCACAGTTCACCTCTTTATCATCTTTCATCTTATTGTCTGCCTGTAAATGTTATGCTTTATTTTGCATTCTGTTATTGTTTTACCTTGTACTGCCTCAATACACAATAAGAGTCTGGCCCTGTGGCTCAGAAGGGTAGGGAAAGGAAGAGGAAGGCAGTAGTGATAGGGGACTCTATAGTTAAGGGGTCAGAGAGGGCGATTCTGTGGACGCAGGAAAGAAACTCGGATGGTAGTTTGCCTCCCAGGTGCCAGGGTCTGGGATGTTTCAGATCGCGTCCAAGATATCCTGCAGTGGGAGGGAGAACAGCCAGAGGTCGTGGTACATATTGGCACCAATGACATAGGTAGGAAAAGGGAAGAGGTCCTGAAAAAAAGATGACTGGGAGTTAGGAAGGAAGTTGAGAAGCAGGACCGCAAAGGTAGTAATCTCTGGATTACCGCCTGTGCCACGTGACAAGTGAGTACAGGAAAAGAATGAGGTGGAGGATAAATGGCGTGAACATGGACTTCTCTAACTTCTGCTAATGCCCCACCTCCCCCTCGTACCCCATCTGTTACTTATTTTTATACACACATTCTTTCTCTCATGCTCCTTTTCCTCCCTCTGTAGTTCTGAATATACCCCTTGCCCATCCTCTGGGTCCCCCCCCGCCTTGCCTTTCTTCCCTGGGCCTCCTGTCCCATGATCCTCTTGTATCCTCTTTTGCCTATCACCTGTCCAGCTCTTGGCTCTATCCCTGCCCCTCCTGTCTTCTCTTATCATTTTGGATCTCCCCCTCCCCCTCCAACTTTCAAATCCCTTACTCACTCTTCCTTCAGTTAGTCCTGACGAAGGATCTCGGCCTGAAATGTCGACTGCACCTCTTCCTAGAGATGCTGCCTGGCCTGCTGTGTTCACCAGCAACTTTTATGTGTGTTGTTGTTTGGAGGATAAATGCGTGGCTGAGGGATCGGAGCAGAAGGCAGGGATTCAGATTTCTGGATCATTGGGACCTCTTTTGGGGCAGATGTGACCTGTCCAAAAAGGACGAGTTGCACTTGAATCCTGGGGGGACCAATCCTGGCGGGGAGGTTTGCTAAGGCTACTGGGGAGAGTTTAAGCTAGAATTGCTGGGGGGTGGGAACCGGACTGAAGAGACTGGGGAAGAGGTGGTTGGCTCACAAATAGAGAAAACTAGGAGACGGTGTGTGACGGACGATAAGCAGGTGATAGAGAAGGGACGCGCTCAGACGGACAGTTTGAGATGTGTCTATTTTAATGCAAGGGGTATTGTGAACAAAGCAGATGAGTTTAGAGTGTGGATCAGAACTTGGAGATATGATGTGGTGGCCATTCAGAGACTTGGATGGCTCAAGGACAGGAATGGTTACTTCAAGTGCTGGGTTTAGATGTTTCAGAAAGGACAGTGGGAGAGGCAAAAGAGGTGGGGGCATGGCACTGTTGATCAGAGATAGTGTCACGGCTGCAGAAAAGGTGGACATCATGGAGGATTGTCTATAGAGTCTCTGTGGGTGGAGGTTAGGAACAGGAAAGGGTCAATAACTTTACTGGGTGTTTTTTATAGGCTGCCCAATAGTGACAGGGATATTGAGGAGCAGATAGGGAAACAGATCCTGGAAAGGTGTAATAATAACAGAGTTGTCGTGTTGGGAGATTTTAATTTCCCAAATATCGATTGGCATCTCCCTAGAGCAAGGGATTTAGATGGGGTGGAGTTTGTTAGGTCTGTTCAGGAAGGTTTCTTGACACAATATGTAGATAAGCCTACAAGAGGAGAGACTGTACTTGATCTGGTATTGGGAAATGAACCTGGTCAGGTGTCAGGTCTCTCAGTGAGAGAGCATTTTGGAGATAGTGATCATAATTCTATCACCTTTATAATAGCATTGGAGAGAGATAGGACCAGACAAGTTAGAAAAGTGTTTAATTGGAGTAAAGGGAATGATGAGGCTATCAGCAAAGGAAATTGGGAGCAGATGTTCTCAGGGAAAAGTATGGAAGAAATAGACAATAGGTGCAGGAGCAGGCCATTCGGCCCTTCAAGCCAGCTCCACCATTTACTGTGATCATGGCTGATCATCCACAGTCAGTACCCCGTTCCTGCCTTCTCCCCATATCCCCTCACTCTGCTATCTTTAAGAGCTCCATCTAACTCTTTCTTGAAAGAATCCAGAGAATTCGCTTCCACTGCCTTCTGAATTGGTTGCCACAAGTGGACACAGGTTTAAAGTGCTGTGGAGTAGGTACAGAGGAGATGTCGGGTACGTTTTTTACGCAGAGAGTGGTGAGTGCGTGGAATGGGCTGCCGGCAACGGTGGTGGAGGCGGATACGATAGGGTCTTTTAAGAGTCTTTTGGATAGGTACATGGAGCTTAGAAAAATAGAGGGCTATGGGTATGCCTAGTAATTTCTAAGGTAGGGACATGTTCTGCACAACTTTGAGGGCCGAAGGTCCTGTATTGTGCTGTAGGTTTTCTATGTTTCTATAACCTTGTGCATTTTCTTTGCCACGTCTAACTCATGAGTGGTATAGGTCACTTAAAGCAGAGAAAGGCCTTCCTTGATGTATGTGTAGCTTGGGTTAATATAAGTCATAGAGCACTTACATGAGCAGGTGGCAATCAGATCTATCATTCAAAATCTATTTCAAGTGGGGTTTCTTTTAATCATCATAGAGTGGCACCTACTTGTTCCCCCAAATCCTTGTCCAGTTTATAGTCTATCATGACCCTGACTTCCCCTGGCAACTGAGTGTGATCAACCTACCTCAATGCCTTGATATCAGATTATTCTCTTCATATCCTCTGGCTATATCCCAACCCTGGTCTCTCTGCCCTGAATTTCTGAGTCAGACTCACAACCTAATTGTTTCCCTTTGTAGAAACAGCAAATGAAAGACCCGGCTGCATCAATCATGCAGTTGTGTCCAGGTATAGTGGCAGGCATTTGAGAAAATCTTTTGTTTGCCCAGCGTGGATGAAAGAATTTTAATACCTTTTTTTCAAGGAGCTGTTCAATTGTACTCAATCTTGTGCGCATTAATATTTGTGTTTGTGTAAATGAACTTAACTGGAATATTGAATTATCAAATTGCAGTATTGAATACAGATTTTGACTGGGTTGCTGGTTGTGCCCAAATGGAAACTTTACCCTAAATAAATTAATTTCTGCACAGGGTTATGTGTTTGTCTGTAATTTTCTTATTTGTCCACCATTCTCATGAAATTATAATTTTTTCTTTGACTGATAATAACATTCAAATAATGAATGGAGGAAACTTGGCAGAATTTTAATCTAGATTATTAGATGCTTTCTGGTTATTTTAATCAATGTTGTACTTCTATCTGCTATATCATTCAGTTTCCATTCTCTGCTACGTTTACATTATCTCTTCCCTGACAGTTGCCTATTAACAGTATGGTAGCTGGGAAATCTGGGTAATTTGCAATGATGACAATGTCTGACATTTTTAGGATGCTACAATTTGGCAGATAGTTACAGAACAGAGCTGATAACTCTATCTTGCTTTTGGTGTGGCTAGATATTTTCCTTACAATGAGTCTGTTAGGCTCTGCAATTATTGTATTGGGTTAATCCTATAAATGCTCTGCTAAAAACATTTTATGTTTGGGGTATTGATTAAGCATTATTATTATCCCTGAATTAGAATATGAAAATCTCATTATTTGATTATACTTACAAAAGCAAATGACTTTGGGCGATTTTACAGTAGAAAATTACCTGCTGTAACCGACTCTTATTCTTCAAAAACTATGACCTGGGATCTTGGCTTTAATAGAGATATAGATAACAAATATGCATTCTGCTCTGCTGAATGCCAATAGGAGCCAAACAAGAATTTAAGCATCAATGTGCAGTGTACATGCACAATAATACAGAACAGTCATGGGTTTTGTTGTACATAAGGTTATCTCAATATTGTTTTAGCCTTTGCATTTAAAGTGATAATTGTCACAATTAAGGGGCAGAAGGATATGTGATTCTATAATTATTCTTGCTACATAGCTGTGCTGAAGTAATTCATTATGAGCATGCCCTTATCTTGTCACAGCTTTATGTCATTGGCAATGTTTTAGTGCATTAGTGACCAGCGTCAGGTTGCATGAACAATGATTAGAGCTGTGTCAGTGGCGGCAGACTGAGTGATGTTTGAAATATCAAAATTGTTGTGCTAATTTCTTTTTGTATATGTGTCTGAGATGTCAAGAGAAGGAACTATTTTTGCTTCAAAGGATTCCATCTTTGAACAATTTATCTCTGTGTTATACAAATAACCTTCACCATAGACATAGTGGCTAATTCCAAATGCCACAGAATAATTTTTGAGTGAGCTTATGGTAATATATAACAAATATAGTTGAGTGCTTATTTTCATTATTGCTATATTGATTTTTTGGTTGTTTGATAATAAACCTACAATTAATATTTTTCATAAAGAGATTCATATCATAATATTTGTTGTGATCTAATAAAAGTAGATTAAGGAAGTTCTGGGACTTAATATTACATTTCTACCAGCAGTGAAAGATCAATATTAATTTAATATGAGACCACAAAAAACAGTTAGACTTTCCACTATTACAGACTGCATGTTCCATAGGATCATAAATCCGTTTTTATCTCGCTATATTATCGCTGTCATTTTTGTGAAAACAAAATGATGTGATCAGTTTGCATATAAATGTTAGCCAGACATATGTGAACAATTAAAGTTACACCAGTGACCATCACTTTACTCATTACTTGCCCTTCCCCACATGGAACAACCATTGGACTGAAGTCTTTGGGATAATTTTCAGGCAAGTGTTCCCACTGTCTGTAGTTATCCAATGCTACAGTAGACTCTGCCCTTAGTTTCCTTTGAATGCAATGTTGAGGATATCTTTAAGTTAGTGCTAAAGTCTACTGACTGCTGTAGATTTCAGTTCCAAAGTTTAATGTTGATCTAATAATCCTTCTCGGTTGACTGATTTTTAACCATCGCACAAGTATGCAAAAGCAGTACATCTAATATTAATATTTCATCATCCCAGTTGTACTAAATCTGTTGAACTTAAATGATCCACAGTTTTAGCTGTAGATATGTTGTGGTTTCCAAATATGTTTGCATCTAATAAATTATTGTGATATAGCACAAATAAATATTCTGCAATACCTGTCTTTTCTGCAAAATCAGAGCATATCTTTAATTATTTTGTTCAATTAATTATTGAATGTTAAAACAAGTATGGGTTAATCGTAGCAAATCTTTAATGTAACAAGCTCTGGGTGGTATTCCTTTTTTTTGAAGGAACATGGTGTACGTGTTACGGCAATACTGTCTTTGGAGAGGAAAACGCCTGTGGGTTTTGGGGCGAGATCCATTGTCTTACATTAATAGAGAATTGGAGGAGCTGTCACTACTATGTCAGCTTCCTTAGGCTTCATTCTGCTCTTCACTTATCTATTGTCTCATAGAAATAATTGTGTCTTAATTATTTTCTTGCACCATCAAAACACTGGTCATCCTTTCATTTTTAGCTGTGACATTTTTCAGAATGGACAAAGGTATTATCTGTAGTTTTCTTTCTCAATTGATGCTGGCTGTCCTTCTGAGTCTTTCCCATACTTTTTAAAAATCCATTTTAAACAATATTTTCAACTATTTGAAACAGGCTGCTGATGAACCAACAATAAACAAAATAATATTGATTTTGCACAAACTATGTTGAATATCCGAAGGGATGAAAGGAAAGAAAGAAAATGCCTTTATGTATTGAAAGCAGAAAATATAACCTTCCTAATGATGAGAAAGACAAATTGGAGCATAATCACTGTTTATCCCCGGCAAACACAGCAGCTGATAGCACACTGTTTTTCAAATATTGTCTGATCCTTTGTTTTGTATGTGCTTCACTTAATCTATTCTGGTAGAAACCAGATAAACAAGAGAATGAGAGAATATTTGGAAAAGAGTGATGATAACATAGTTGTAATGAAGAAGTAAGAAGCTTATGCTTGTGGAGCCCCTGTGCAATATAGCTTGTGGTTATTTATAAATTTGATTTATAATACTTATGATATATTCACTCTTATTTTTACAATGAAGTCACGAAGATACAATGATAGTAGTAAATAAAGGGACGACAAGATGTGAAATTGATGCTGAATGGGGCACTGTAGTTGCTTTCTCTTTTGCTTTCGCTGAAAAATATGTTTCTAAATGGAGAGGGTCATTTTGTTTCACTTCCATTTTTCCATTTTCTTTTTTTTGTCTTCCGCATCCTCCCTCCAGTTGTCAGGCAAATGGGACTGTGGTCTTCCAAACGATTACTTTTTAATTATATTCGTATTTAAAAATCGAATGACATTTAAATACCTCTGTGTCTTATTTCATATTTTAAAAATATAATGTATTATGTACTATCAACTGGAGAAGCTGTAGAATTTGGAAATACGCACAAAGCGCTGGAGGAACACAACAGGTCAGGCAGCATCTATGGAAGTGAATAAACAGTCAACATTTCAGCTGAGACCCTTTGACCTTTCATCAGGGGTAGTAGCCAGAATAAGAAGATGAAGGAGTACAAGCCGGAAGGTGATAGGTGAAGCCAGGTGGGTGGTGGCGGGGAGTGGGGGGGGCTGCACCGGGGGGTGAAGTAGGAAGCTAAAAGGTGGAAAGCTAAAGGACTGGAGAAGGTCATTTGTACTGTCCTTTTTCTTCTTCAGCCCTTTACCATAACACCATAAGACTATAAGACATCGGAGTAGAATAGTACTCCGAAACTTCATCCTTAATTCAACATCTTACCAAGCACTGAAATTAGGCTAACTGGCCTATAATCTCCTGTCTTTTGCCTCCCTCCCTTCTTAAAGAGTGAAGTGACATTTGCAATTTTCCAGTCCAACAGAACCATTCCAGAATCTAGAGATTCTTGAAAGATCATTGGTAATGCCTCCACAATCTCTTCAGCTACCTCTTTCAGAACTCTAGGGTGCACACCATCTGGTCCAGGTGATTTAGTTACCTTCAGACCTTTCAGCCTCCCTGTTTACCTCTTTCACCTATCCCCTGCAGCTTTTTGCTTCATCCCCTCCCCCAGCCACCAACCTTCACCTTCGCTTGGTCTCATCTATCACCTGCTGGCTTGTACTACTTTTTCTTTCTCTTCCCCCAACCTTCTTTTTCTGGATTCTGCCCCTACCTTTCCAGTCCTGATGAAGGGCCTCAGCCTGAATCATCAACTGTTTTTTTCACTCCATAGATGCTGCCGAATTCGCCGAGTTCCTCCAGCACTTTGTGTGTGTTGCTCAAGATTTCCAGCATCAGCAGAATCTCTTGTGTTGATAACATAAAACCTTCCTGGCAGCTGTGAAACCTCCACTGAACTGATTGGACTCCTTTAAACTGGTACAGGATACGTAAGCAGAGTCCCAACATAAAGTGGGGCAAACACAGATTCAGAGGCTGGAATCCATCAGTACGATCTGCTTTAGGTTGCATATGAACTGAAGTCTCAAACTTGTTCATGTTTGCATGGGTAAATGGGAACAGTTTACTATCAAATTGCTGTCATTTACCAGCAATTACATTTGAGCTAAAATTGATATATATATTTTGGGAAGATGTAGAGTTGTTTATCATTATCTTACATTCTGTTGCTAAAAGTAAATTTCTGAAGCAATTTTCACACATGGTATGCATAAACAGTAGTCAGCGTAAACATCACTCTTCTAAATAAATTTATAAAAATGAAAAATGGAACATCTCTAGATCTCCTTATCTGCTTGATCCAGACCCCAGGGCACGATTATTTTATAATTATTTTCCCACACATTATTTCTGATCCTGAATAATGGATTGAGAATAATCATCCAACCTTTTTCCACATTTTATGTTGGCTGCAAGAACAGAGTTTCCACTTGGAAGATAACCTCAATTAATCTAGAATAACAGAGTGACATTGTAAAATGGGTCCAGTCGCATATTTGAATAGGTTTTCAATATTTTATTAAGAGCATAGAAAGCACATATTACATATTAAGATTTTAATTCTTTGATTTTGAACATATGACATTATATCAATAAGTACTATTCCATCAAGGTAATGAATTGGTCAAATTACATAGTACAAAATAATTAGCCATGATACAATGAAATTTGTTTTCAAATATTTATTTCCAATCAATTTAGATAGATTTAAGTTATTGTTCAACAAATTATTGAGAATAATTTAATTTAGAAATGCTCCATTTAAGTGCAATTTAACTAATTTCCAATTATGAAAATTCCCACTATTACTGATCAACTTAGAATGTGTGCTGTATGAAACAGTACTGAATCATGTCAAACTTACAACGTCCAGCCCTTTTCAGAATCAGAATCAGATTTAATCACAACTGCTCTAGTTCTTTGTGTGATGTATCAACTAAATGAGGAACAAAATAATTTTGCAACTCTGAGATACCTATAATAGGACAAACGAAACACTTCCCATGATAACAAATTGATGTAGAGTCTTTACTACAGCAAGACATCCCAAGGAATGTCATTGATGAAAGGCATATTAAGAATAGGAAAAGTTTGGAAGAACTAAAAAGAGTACAAAAATTACTTCTGTAAGGTCTCGACTTGAAACATTGACTGTGCCTTTACTTCCATAAATGCTGCTTGACTCACTGAGTTCTTCCAGCAATTTATTATTTTGACCCAGATTCCAGAATCTGCAGAATCATATCTTCAGAGTACTTTGAAATGATCAAGACTGGAGGGAAAGACAATACATGAGTTGCAGCAGCAAACGAGACAAAGCTGATATAGAGTTGAGCAATATTTTGGACTTGGTATTCGTGGTCTTTGTTGTGTATTTAATATTTCAGTAACATTTGAGAAATATTGTAAAAATATTGTTTGATTAACGTTCATTATTATTTATATTGTTCATTACAGGCTAGATATAAGAAGTATATGAAATGCACACATCATTATGACACCACGTCATATGTGCATAAAGTAAAAATTAAGTAGACACCATCGAGCTGGCTCCTGTGTTTTTCTTTTAATCACAGTTCTTTTAATTTTGGAGTTACAAAATATAATCGTGATGACGAGGAGTTTTAAAACAAACCTACAAACCTGATATGGCTTTCTACGTATTGAAGCACGGCATTTCTTTGCAATGGAGAGAGACAGAGAGAGACATTCAAGTTTAAATAAAAAGTACTGCACCTTTATTTCTTCAGAAGTGCAGTGAAATGTTTGAGTTTGAAAAAAAGGTAGAAAACAGATGAAACCCAAGGGTACATAAACAGTGAGTAGTGGGTGATAATAAGATAATAATAATAATAATAATAATAATATATAAATAAATATGCAGAACTGGCTGATTTCATTGGAAAGACAGATGTGTTTGATTGCACAACTGATAACTGGATTTTGTATACTGAACAAATTGAGCAGTATTTTGAAACAAATGAATTAGCCAATGAGAAACAAATGCTAGTTTTGCTGAGTACAATTGGTGGAAGAAGTATTCAGTTTGTTTAGAAGTTTAACTGCTCCAAAGAAACTAACTGAAATGTGATTTGCTGACATAATTAAAGTAATTCAGGAATGTTTAGAAGCAAAACAATTGTTGATTGCCAAACACTTTAGGTTTTATAAATGGAATCAAAAGAAAGGGGAGTCCATTTCAGCTTTGTGGTTGAACTGAAGAGATTGACTGAGCATTTTCAGTTCAGTGATAGGCTTAATGATGCATTGAGAGATCAATAAGTTTGTGTCATCTTACAAGAAATCATTCAAGAATAGCTCTTAACTGAAGCACAGCTCTCATTAAAAAGAGCAGTTGAAATTACTATATCAATAGAAACTGCAGCCAGAGACACAATTGAGTTGCAGTCTGGAATGAAAATGAGCATGAACAAAATTGCATGATCTAAACAGAAACTAGCCTGGCTGAACAAATTGTGTTATCATTGTGGCAGGACTCACATATACCAGACCAATGCTGGTTTAAAGGTGAAGCTTACAGAAAATGCAAAGAAAATTAAGACACATACAAAGATCATGTCAGGCAGACAAAAATAAATGGACTGCATAGGGAAAAATAAAAGATAAAAAGTCAATTTTAAGTTTCAAAAAGAGCACTAATGTGTGTGCTGTTATTGAAAAATCTGATAATGATAAGAGTGACACATGACTGAGTAGTAGTCTTGAGATTTACAATGTGAAAACTAACAAGAAGCAATCAAAATGGCTTGCACCAAGAGTGAATGGCAAATTGGACACTGGCTTGGCTATTTACATCATTCCAGAAAATGTGATTGAACAACATTTCAACGATGCCTGCAGATACATATCTAAGAACTTATACTGCAGTAAAGATAACTCCTGTGGGAATGACATTTGTATTAGTGAAGTACAACAAACCAACAAGCTACATTGGGCTTGTATGTGGTAAAAACAGGCTGGCCAGAATTGTGGGGCCATGATTGTCTAAGACAACTACAACCTGATTGGAGATCCATCCACTATTTGCATGCCACATCTCCTGCAATTGAGTCACCTGGAAGTGAATGAAGAAAGGTACTGGTTGATGCCACAGCAGTGTTCAAGGACGACACTGGAAAACTCAAACATATCAACATTAAAATAGTGTTGAATGAAACAGCCAAACCCCAGTTTTACCAAGACTGTTTGTTTCCTTGTATCATCTGTGATAAAGTAGCCAGTGAGTTAGATTACATGGAGGCTGAAGAAACTCTTTTGAAGGTTGGGTGGAGCCCATGAGCAATGCCAAAGGTTCCAATACCAAGAAGAATGGGTCTGTCTGGATCTGTGGTGATTTTAAGGTCACTATCAACTCAGTACTGAAAGTAGATTGATACCCTCTGCCCAGGATAGGGGATATCCTTGCAACCTTTCTGGAGGGAAACACTTCATCAAGGCTGAGGACTTAGCTGAGGTCTACCTAAGATGGTGATGGAAGAGGAGTTCAAAGTGTTTCTCACCGTAATCACTCACAAAGACTTTCCGAAGGGAAGCCAGATAAGACCATACACTGTCTCAGGTCTTCATGGCCACACAAATGGCTGGAATGTGCAGCAGAAATTCCAGTTCCCTCTTTTTAGCAGTGCTAGGGTAAACTTGCCCTTGAGGTGGGTTGCCTGATGTGGGGATTGAGATTTGTTGTACCGTCCAAGCTGGGAGCCAAAGTGGTAGAGAAGCTACATGGTCAAAATGAAAGTACTAGCTCGAGGCTTTGTCTGATGGCCTGCGTACAGAACAGTGGACCGAGCAGCTTGACATCCACTGTTCTGAGTGCCAAGCTGTCTAGAAGATGACAAGAGCAGTGCCTCTCTGTCCCTGGGAATGGTCTGCATTGCCTGCCAGAGGATTTCTGTGGATTTTGCTGGATCATTCATGGGCTCAAATTTCTTGGTAGCAGTAAATGCAGCTACAAAGTGGCCAGAAGTGTTCCCACTGCAGCTATGCACACTGTTGATGTGTTGAGAAGCCTATTCTCAAGGTCTGGTGTTCCAGAAAACTTAGTGACAGTGGACCACTGTTTGTTGTGGATCAGTTTCAGTCATCCTTGAAAGTGAATGGAATAAGACGTATTACGTCTGCACCGTACCATCCAGCGACTCATTGGTTTGGTGGAAAGGTTTGTCCAGAGTCTAAAGAACACACTGCGACCAATGTCAGTAGAACAAGCTACACTAACACGGAATCAGAAGCTTGCCAATTTTCTCCTTGCATATCGCAATGCAGTGCACTCCAGAACCAACAGCTCACCAGCTATGCTGTTCCTGGGTCATCACTTGTGTTCACACTTGGATCTCCTCAAACCCAATTTCAGAAGCAGGATGCAGGACAAACAGCTGAGACAGACTGAAGACTCCTCAAAAAAGGAGGTTCAATGTTTCCCCAAGAACAAGCAGTCCTAGCTAGTGAGTACAGAGGTGATCAAAAGTGGGAACTTGGACAGACTAATGGCATAACTGGACCACTCTCCTACACCATATGACCATAAGATATAGGAGCAGGAGTAGGAGTAGGCCATTGAGTCTGCTCTGCCATTTAATCATGGGCTGATTCAGTTCTTCCAGTCATCCCCACTCCCCTGCCTTCTCCCCATACCATTTGATTCCCTGGCTAATCAAGAGCATATCTATCTCTGCCTTAAATACACCCAATGACTTGGACTCCACAGCCACCTGTGGCAACACATTCCACAGATTTACCACCCTCTGACTAAAGTAATTTCTCCGCATCTCTGTTCCAAATGGATGTCCTTCAATCCTGAAGTCGTGTCCTCTTGTCCTCGACTCCGCTACCATGGGAAAATAACCTTGCAATATCTAATCTGTTCAGGCCTTTTAACATGCGGAATGTTTCTATGAGATCCCCCTCATTCTCCCGAACTCCAGGGAATACAGCCCACGAGCTGCCAGATGTTCCTCATACGATAACCCTTTCATTCCTGGAATCATTGTCATGAATCTTCTCTGAACCCTCTCCAATGTCATGTATCCTTTCTAAAATAAGGAGCCCAAAACTGCACACAATAGGCCCTTGTGTGGTCTCAAACCATGTTGGCTTTGGCCTATCTTGTCATGTGCCTCCAGGTACTCTGTAATCTCATCCCTAACAATCACTTCCAACAACTTCCCAATCACTGATGTCAGGCTAACAGGTCTATTGTTTCCTTTCTGCTACCTCCCACCCTTCTTAACTAGCGGAGTAACATTTGCAATTTACACGATGGAGATTGCATCTGATATCATGTGGAGACGACTTACCAATCAGTTGAGAGCAGAGTCAATTGTTAGAGATGAGAAGTGTCCAGAGCCATCAGACCCACTTCCTGCAGTCCCAGAGTCAACCTCCAGAGCCACCATGGAGGTGTCCCCTGAACCTGAGATTATTTTATAGCCACGTCTCACCTGCCAAGCAGAGTGACCCCCTCCATCCCTTGTTGGCAAAGACATTATCCCACAAGAGTAAGAAATCCTCCACAGCAATTAAATCTTTAGGCCTGAATGGGAGAATTTAATATTTACTATGCAGCTCAGCAATATTGTAAATATACTTGTTTGATTGAGTTACATAATTCATTACGGGTTATATGATAAAAATACATGAATGGCATACGTCATCATGCCACCACGTCCATATGTGAGCACCAGACTAAAGTAAAAAGTAAGGAAACACAATCATTCTGGCTCTAATGTTTGTCTTTCAATTAGTTTTGGAGTTACAACCCATAACGGTCTTCTAACAGGGTGATATAGAATTCCAGAATTTCTGATAATCTAGTGAGGGGAATGGAATCATTTGCTTGAATACTTAACTTATGATGAGGACAAAAGATAATCGGTTTAAACCTTTCCATTATTTTGCTAGAAGACACTGCTTTTCATCCAGTGTGTTAAGAGTGACAAATTGTCTGACAGTTTAGGGGCAGTAGAAGGGCCTAGAGATGTGATGATGAACAGGTGTCAAAAGCCTAAAAGGAGCAACAATGCTATAGTTAGAAATGGAAAACAGTGAGAATAGATATTTGGGAGACATAAGTATTGTAGTGCAAGCACCAGAGCAAATTTGTGGGAAGATGAAGATAGATTAAAAGGCTTTAAGGAAAGATGAATGAATGATGAAGTTCGATGATCTTTTTGTAAACACCTCATTGGCACGTTTCCTTATTAGGCATATTTCTCTCTTTGCCTCACAAGAAAATTTTCCATACTTTTTAGAAAATAATGCTGAGCAGACTGCTTTTAGCTTAATGCTACATCCATAGGTAGCTTTAAGCCCTTCTTGAGTTGCTTTTTCCCTCTTCAAAATTGCAACTGTGTAAGAATTGTGCCATTGGGCCTTGTCTTTTGGTATTTGAAGTACAGGCTGCCTGCAGTGAACAGCCATCAAAATGTGTTGGAGTTAAAATTCTTCTAACCAGAACAGCGAGGGAAAAATTGAGGAGATTTACCATGGTGTCTGCTCCATATATCAGTTCACAGGTCAATGCTGGAAAATGTGTACATGGAATTTTGGGTGCGAACAGAAGCAGCTCAGTTTCTTTATTTCTACTTGCCCTCGAATACTCATGAAGAATGACAGTCAGCGAGACTCCTAATGTTTCCTGGCATCTACACCATCATAATCTAGAAAACAGTACCACCCTTAGGAGGACATGGGATCAGAAATGTAAAATTTCGACTTCTGTCAAAAATATGGAGCCAAAATTCAACTTTATCAGTATGCTGCAAGAGGTGAAATGTTGTTAAGACCTTCTCATGCAAAAATAAATTCTTTTAAAATGAAATAATATGAACTTCTATTGGAAGTTAAGATTTAATTTAATTGACAATATCTGGGAAATTCATTGAATGAATTCCTAAAGGAATATCAGATGTTGTGACAGATGAGATCTCTTACTCACTGCCTGACATCTATAAACATTTATGATGTAAAATTAACAATGAATTTTTCTGAGACATGTTTTAATGCTGGATTGGGATATAATTTTTCAAAGGTTTTATTGTGCTTGGCTTGCAACTACCTGTATATCACTTGGCAAAGAATTATTTCCTGTAGCATGAAAGTATGCTGTGTGAAACTAATTGCAGAATAGCCCAGCGAAAATAAAATGTTGCTTTAATCAAAGCTGTTTAAAAATACTTGCAATGCCTTTGAGTTATTTAGCACAGTTAATGGATGATTATAGCTGGTTATATTATTTCTAGCCCTACCCTCATAAATTCTAATCTTTTAACCAAATCAGTGAAAACCATAAAGAGATTGGTGTATTAGCAACACTTGCCAAATTGAATCATCTTGGACAAGAGCTGATTGGAGCTGTTAACAAAGTACGTTCTTTAATATAAACTTATTGAACTATAATCCAATGGTTGTAACGCAGGTGTAGATAGTATCTTCTCTTCCTATTTTTATTTTTTTTTATCACTTCAAGGAGATTAACCACTGTTTATCTCTTACAAGGTAATAACCAGGCAGTAGACCTGATGATCCACTGCTAAATTGAGACCCCTCAAGAAATTGAAAAATAGCTAATCATCAAGATTTCAATAATGTTAGGTGATTAATACCCAGGATCAACCGCAAAGACATGAATTGCATGGTTTTTGACAGAGTAAAGCTCAACTCATACCACAGTGATCAGAAGAGAACACCAGGCCGTAAAGGTTTAGTCTCTAAGGCAGACAGCGAGACAGAAATAACATCATGGACTCTGTGGAGGAGAGAGAATCTCATGATTGACCAAGAGGGATGAAGAAGTGTTTTTCAGTGAAATATGTCAGAGTCAGGTTTATTACCACTGACATTTGTGGTGAAATTTGTTACTTTGTAGCAGTAGTACAGTGCAATACATAACACATAATCCAAGTTACAATAAGAAATATATAAAAAATAACTAAGTAGTGCAAAAAGAAAGTAAAATAGTGAGGTAATGTTCTTTGTTCATGGACCATTTAGAAACCTGATGGCAGAGGGTAAGTAGCGGTTCCTAAAATGTTGAATGTGTGTCTTCAGGCACCTGTACCTCCACTCTAATGGTAGCAAAGAGAAGAGGATCTGTCTTGGGTGGTAGGGGTCCTTAATGATGGATACTGCCTTTTAGAAGCATCGCTTTTTGAAAATGTCCTCAATACTGGGGAAGCTAGTGCCCATGATGGTGCTGCCTGGGTTTACAACCACTGCAGCTTTTTCTAATCCTGCGCATTAGCGTCTCCATACCCGACAGTAAATGCTCTCTATGATACTTCTGTAGAAATTTGCGAGTGTCTTTGCTGATGTATCAAAGCTTCTCGAGCTCCTCGTGAAATATTGCCTTTGACGTACCATCTTTGTAATTGTATCAGTATGTTGAGCCCAGGATAGATCTTCAGACATGTTGAAATCCAGCAACTTGAAACTGCCCGCCCTTTCCACTTCTGACCCCCCTGATGAGGATTGCTGTGTATTCCCTCCAATTCCCTTTCCAGAGGCTCACTCAATTGCTTGGTCATACTGACATTGAGAGCAAGGTCGTCGTTGCGACACCACTCAACCAGTTGATCTATCTCACTCCTGCGTGCCTCCTCCTCACCATCCTAGTTTCTGCTAACAACAGTAGTGTCTTGGGCAAATTTATAGATGTTGTTTGAGCTGAGCCTAGCCATACAGTCATGGGTGTAGGGAGAGTAGAGCAGCTGGCGAAGCACTCGTCCTTCAGATGTGCCAGTGTTGATTGTAAGTAAGGGGGGGATGTTATTTCTGATCTGCACTGACTGTGGCCCCCTGATTGGGAAGTCAAGGATCCTATTGCAGAGGAAAGTATGTTGACCAAGATTTTGAAACTTGTTGTTTAGCACTGATAGTGCTGAATGCTGAGCTGTAATCAATAAACAGCAGCTTGACGTCCATATTGCTGTTGACCAGGTGTCCAAAGCCGAGTGGAGAGTCAGTAAGATTGCACCCACTCTAGACAAGTTGTCGTGGTGGGCAAATTGCGGTGGGTCCAGATCTTTGTTTATGCAGGAATTAATTCTACAGCATATGCCATCAGGTAGGCCACAGGAGACCTACCAGATCACAATCACTGGAGCCTGACAGGGAGTGGCTTGGTTTGTTTCTCTATGAATGAGAATCCTTGATCAGTAGAGCAAGCCACAGAAATGATTTCAAAGACGTGTCAAAGTGAGCTATGGCTGTGCACATGTTCACTCTCACTCTCGCTCTCTCTCACTCTCTCTCACATACTCATTCTCACTCTCACACACACACACACACACACTCACACTCTCTCTTACATATTCATTCACTCACTCTCACACACACTCACTCTCTCCATCTCTCTCACTCACACACACACACACACACACACACACACACACTTGTCCTACACCATTCTCCACATTTAATCCAATATTGCCATTTTCTCTTCCTTCCATGTGCTTCAAGCCTCCAGATATAGGACAATGGAAAGAGATAATGTTTTTCATCTCTTCCCTGTTGGCTGCTGAGCAAGGAATGGGCTACCCCGATAGCAATGGGGCCCTCTTGATTGTCGCACCCATCACACTCGAGAGTGTAGAGAAACAATTTTCACAAGCTAAGGCTGTACAAAATCTGGGAAAGGGTATAATTAACAAAGTTTCATTGTGACCTCTCACCTCCTTTATATTGGGCAACAATAATCATCTCATTCGCATGTGCATTTCCCCTCTGCTTTGTTTTAGTAGACCATGAGGACAAGTCAATTGTTATATCCCATATGATTATTTGGACAGCAGCGTGGGATGAGTCTTTGGTGAGGAGGAACTGGAATTTGTTTATTATTGTCACGTATATTGAGGTAAGGTGAAAGTTTGCATACAGTTCTACCCATCAATTCATTACACTGAGGTTATACAACGTAAAACTATGCTCTAACAGAATGCAGATAAAATGTAACAGCTATAAAGAAGGTCCAATACAGGTACACAATAAGGTGCAAGATCACAGTGAGGTAGATTGTGAGGTCAAGAGACCATTTTAATGTACAATGAAACCAATGGGGTGGAAGCTAACCTTGAGCCTGGTGGTATGTGTTTTTAGGCTTTTGTATCCTTTAGCTGATGGGCAAGAATTTAGTGTCAATTCTCCTAGTTCTGATAATACTCTTCCATAATGGTGGTTGTTTGGAGTGTTTAGTTCCAGTTGACGTTCCTGTGAGCTGAAATATGTTATGTAACACTGAAAGATACTCAGTGACACTGGTAAATACTCAGGCATGTTAATGTGAATTGCAAACCCAGAAATGCCTCATCTATTCTTGTGTTGACATGATTTCAACTGGAGATGAAATCTAACACAACTTATTCTGAATAAGGTAACTTTTTTGTTTCCGTGCTATGTAATCCATTTTCTGGATATTGTTTCTTTAATGCAGTGAAATGAATGGTGATTCATTCTTGCATTTGTTCTACTTTTGCTGCACTGCCATTTTTCAGAACCAGCTCTGTAGAGATCACAGCGTGCTTTGACAAAATAGCACATTAGTCCCAGTCTCACTTAAAAATGGTCCCATTTTCTACAAAAATGTGAAGAATATGTTGGTTAAGGTGTTTAGGGTTGTCATATTATACTATTTAGTTTACTGTAGTTATTAGAGCATTTTGTGATTTCACTTAAAAAGCTGTAATTGAATCCATTATAGATGTAATAACTATCAAGCATATGTCCCTAATCATTCAGATACAAGTTATCTACCAATATTCATGTCAGTTATCTATCTACAAGTATGTATTATTTCAGCAATCATTTTGTTGAGGATATATCACTTATTGTTGAGATTTCTTGGCTCATGTTCAGTTTGATGGACATTTGAAGTGGTGGAGATGGGGCAAAGTTTGTATAACATGCAGATGAATTCCAGCTCCAATTTATACTTGGGCTACAGACTGAAAATCTGAGTTTTATAATCATTCGCACCAGAGGCATTGCAGTACCCAATTGCCCTGCCCAAAGACATTGAATTCTGATTAACTCTGCCTTCTTACACTGCACTGTCAGCAAAGCAAAGACCACTCTGTTTGGCTTTCAGCTACAATGAAGGACACCTGCTGCTGATTAACTTCTCTGGTTGCTTGTTTAGACTGGGTCCAGAGGTGCATAACCTTGAAAACCTTCGATCACATATTGTGGCAAAGAACTTATGTTCCAAGTTGTCTGCTCTCTTTACCTTCAAAGAATTTTTAATGCATATTTTACAGCTGGGCAACAGGAAGAAAATTTTAGTCAAAGAGTCGAAGATTAATACAGCATGAAACAGGTGCTTCAGCCCAAGAGGTCCACACCGACCACAGCATGCTGCTTTATATTCCCAGTTGTCTGTACTTGGCCCCTAACCATCTAAGCCACTCCTCCCCGTGTACCTATCCTAATACCACTTAAATGTTGCAATTATACCTGGCTCGGCCGTTTCCCCTTGTAGATCATTCAGGTATTGACTACACTTTGTGTGAACAAGTTATCTCTCAGGTCTCATTTAAATTTCTCCCTGTGTGGCATGCATCTGTGCTCTCCAGTTACGCACTCCTCAACCCAGGTGAAAAGATTATGAGCAGCCATCTTATCCATACCTTTCATGATTTAACTTCAGTCACCTCTCTGTTGTGACTGTGATCAAGGTCACCAGGGAGACACTGAAGCTTGTGATATGGAAGTCTTTACTATCACAACAAGCAGGCATTCTTCTGGAGATCCTCTCGGTAGAGTCTCACAAATTCACATGTACATCACGGTTTTAGACCCTTAAATATAGTTTATTGACAGTCCAATGACGACTGCAATATATTTTCAATAGCTACAATGAAATTGTTTACTTCAATACTTCAGGTTGACATTGCTTCCTTTGAATGGCATATCTACAGTGGGAGACCCTGAATATTCAAATACCTTTGCTGGACACTACCCTGAACTTATTTGCAATGGTGGAAATTACTTAAACCCATAGTTGACAGGCCAATTATAACACCATTGTCTTAACGTTTGGCCAATGCATTTGCAATCTTTTAGTTTGTGGGCCACTTCAATTTACAGCATAAGTATGGCCAGCCTTTCCCTTTAACTCAGACCCTCTAGTCCAGCTAGCACCTTTGTAAGTCTCTTTAGCACCCTCTCCATCCTATCCTGTACCAGATTCATCAAAACTGTGTGCACAATACTTCAAGTGCTTATGTTGTGCCTAGTGCTTATGAGTGACACTTGCAGTGATGAAATTAGTACTACACCACTACATATCAAGAAACCCAATCTACAATATTCCACATTGTGTGATTTTTCCTTCAGCACCCTGAAGATGTGCTTCAATGACCTCTTGATGTTAAGAGTTTTCTGTTGTATGTGGGACCCAGATAAGAGACATGGGGAGGAGATTGCATTGCCCTGAGTTAGTCTAGCCCTTTTTATGTGATGGACCAATACCACTTAGCAAGGGGGTCATGGACCCCAGTTTGGGAACCGCTGGTCCAGCATAATGGCTGAGAAGTAGAAAGCACAAGATAAAGACAGTATACACAGTCCTCGGTGAGTAACATTGGCCATTAAAACTCCTAATTCTAAATCTCCTTCTGCTTGAAGGATCTTGATTTTGATGCAGTCAATCACCTCATGGCACAATGATAATGAACCCTAGCGCATGCACTACCTGCTGCTTCATACCCAATAGGAAAGGGGATGGATTCACTTTTTTTTTTGAGTACAGTTTCAATGATCTGCCTAATGCTGCCTTGCTTTGTACACCATGAATTGTTGATGATGAGCCTGGCACCAGATCTGAGATACAGGATTGGCGAAGGGGGCACGTCTACTTCAACTGACAGACAACACAGCAGATTTTAGCTGTTATCTTGTTACTAGAGTAGATTTTCCTCAGGGATTGCTCAGGTATACATGTGATATCTGTTTTCCGATGACACATAGTGGAATGGCTCTTCGATGTCTGCCTTTCGTCTTTTCTTCCCTATTCTGTCAGATTGTCCTCTTATGTGACCCCTCTTCACATTCATCCCATGGCCCAGAGGAACATCCTCTAATGCACCCATTTCTAATAGCAAAGAGAAATGGCTAAAGATATATTGGCGGTGTTAGCTCAACGTCAGCCATACTACTCTTTGTAATATTTGGAGGGAGTAGTGCCACAATTAGTGTTTCTCTGTACAATGCATTCCGCTCCATGTAAATCCCCAACAATCAATCAGATCATTGTGGACTTTTACAGATAGGACAGTTTGCTTGTGGATGAAAAGATTGGTTCTTCTAACTAAATATCAAGTCTCACCGCATTATTGGTACATTGTATAGCTGGATGGTTGAGGACTAATTTTGAACAACTGTTGTCAAATCAATATTGCCAGAGGATTGCTGAGGCAAAATGTCTTAAGACTGTTAGACATAGGAGCAGAATTAGGCCATTCAGCCCATCAAGTCTGCTCCACCATTCCATCATGCCTGATTTATTATCCCTCTCAAGCTCATTCTCCTGCTTTCTCCCCATAACCTTTGACACCCTGACTAATCAAGAATCTATCAACCTCCACTTTAAATAGACCCAATGACTTGGCCTCCACCACAGACTGTGGCAATGGATCCCACAGATTCACCACACTCTGACAAAAAGAATTTCTCCTCATCTCTTTTCTAAAGTGACACCCTTATATTCTGAGGCTATGCCCCCTTGTCCTAGACTCACCTACTATAGGAAATAACCTCTCCACATCCACTGTATCTAGGCCTATCAATATTTAATAGGTTTCATTGAGATCCCACAACCCCCCCCCCTCACAATCCATCATTCTTCTAAACTCTAGTGAGTACAGGCCCAGAGCCATCTAATGTTCCTCATACATTAACCCTTTTATTCCTGGAATCATTCTCGTGATCCTCTTCTCTGGACCATCTCCAATACCAGCATATTTTTTATTAGATAGTGGGACCAAAACTGTTCACAAGACTCTAGTATGATCTGACCAATGCCCTATAAAGCCTCAGCATTACATCCTTGCTCTTATATTCGAGTCCTCTCAAAATGAATGCTAACATTGCATTTGTCTTTCTTACTACCTACTCACCCTGCAAGTTAACCTTCAGGGAATGCTAAACCTCTGATTTTTTAAATTTTCTCCACAATTAGAAAATAGTCCATGCCTTTATTCCTTCCACCAAAAAGCATGATCATACACTTCCCTATATTCTATCTGTCACTTCTTTGCCCATTCTCCTAATCTGTCTAGTCCTTCTGCAAACTCTCTCCTTCCTCAACACTATCTGCCTCTCCACCTTTCTCCATACCATCTGCAAACTATGCCACAGAGCCATCAATTCCGTCATCCAAATCATTGGCATATAATGCAAAAATAAGCGGTCCCAACAGCGACCCCTGTGGAACACCACTAGTCACGGCAGTCAACCAGAAAATGCCCCCTTTATTCCCAGTCTTTATCTCCTGCCTGTCAGCCAATTTTGTATCCATACCAGTATTTTTCCTGTAATACCATGGACTCTTATCTTGTTAAGCAGTTTCATGTGCAGCATTTTGTCAAAGGCCTTCTGAAATTCAAGTAAACAATATCCACCTACTCTCCTTTGTCTATCCTGCCTGTAATTTCTTCAAAGAATTCTAATAGATTTGTCAGTGAAGATTTCCCCTAAAGGAAACCGTGCTGATTTTGGCCTATTTTATCATGTGCTTCCAAATTCCCTGAAAACTCATTCTTAATCATGGACTCCAATATCTTCCCAACCACTGGAGTCAGGCTAACTGAGCCCTCAATTTCTTTTCTACTGCCTCCCTATCTTCTTGATGACAGCAGTGACATTTGCAGCTTTCCAGTCCTCCAGAACCATTCCAGAATCTAGTGATTCTTGAGAGATCACTACTAATGCCTCCACAATACTTTCAGCTACCTCTTTCAGAATCCTGTGGTGTAGTCTGCCTGGTCCAGGTGACTTAGCTACTACACTGACCTCTGCCTCCTGAGACTCCTGAATTCCTGGCATACTGCTGGTCTCTTCCACATTGAACACTGACTCAAACGGCTTATGATTTTGTTGGGCAGCCCGCAAGTATCACTATACTAATCCTAACCCTAACTGTATGTCTTTAGAATGTGGGAGGAAATTGGAGCACACGGATGAAACCCATGTGGTCACAGGAAGAAAGTACCAACTCTTTACTGACAGTGGCGGGAACTGAATCCTGAATTTACAGTTAGCACAGTAATGGCGCTGCACTCACTGCTATGCTATCATGCCGCAATTACTCCTGATTAAACAATCTTCAAGTGTAATCTTTGTGTTCTTGTAATCTATATCTCAAATGGAAGACATTCTGTATGACTTTATAACTGCGTTATTGTCTTATCTTTACATCTTTAAGAATGTGGGCACTGTCTCCAAGATTCCTCTTGTTCTTCCACTCAATATGCTCTCTCTTAAAGTGTGTTTCCTTACCATGTTGAGCCTTTCGCCAGTTTAACACCGAACTTTGTGCACATCTATATCTTTCTGTAGTTTTCATCTTCACTGTCAACCATCTGCCAACTTCTTTATTATGTCCATTACTCTTAAGTCTGAATTATTAGTACATACCGCATCCACAAAGGAATGTGTATTGAGCCTATGGAGTTCCATTCATGATGTCATTTGCGTCACAAAGGCACACTTGTTTCCTGCTACTGAACCAATTTTGGACCAAATTTGTGAGTCCCTCTTGGATCCCTGAGTGTCATGTGGAACCATTAAGCCAAAAGGCAGGGAAAAGATTTGTGCCCCTTCTGCCAGCTCTGGTCTGCCTAGAGGTCAGTGTCTAATGGTGGTCCACGGTGATCTGTTCTGAGTCGTCTTCTTTCTGATTTTTATAAACAACATGGTTGGTGATGTTGTGCAGAGTGCAGAAGGTTATGACAGGACATTGATAGGATACAGAGCTGGGCTGAGAAATGGCACATAGAGTTCAATCTGGAAAAGTGTCAAATGATACACTTTTGAAGGTCGAACTTGAAAGCAGAGTACAGGGTTAATGATGGGATTCTTAGCAATGTGGGTTTCTTGGGGTCTACATCCATAGATCCCTGAAGGTTGCTGTGCAGGTTGATAGGGTGGTAAAGAAGGCATATGGTCTGTTGGCCTTCATTAATCAGACGACAGAGTTCAAGAGGTGTGAGGAAATGTTGCACCTCTATAAAACTCTGGTTAGACTTTATTTGGAGTATGGTATTCAGTTCTGGTCTCAGTATCGGAAGAAGCTCTGGAGAGGGTGCAAAAGAGAGTTACTGGGGTGCTGCTTGGATTAGAGAGAATGTCATATGAGGAAAGGTTGAGTGAGCTTGGGCTTTTCTCTTTGAAGCAAAAGAGAATGAGAAGTGACTTCATAGAGGTGTGTAAGATGATAAGAGGCATAGGTACACTCAGTAGACACTTTATTAGGTACCTGCTGTAACCTACTCGTTAATGCAAATATCGAATCAGCCAATCATGTGGCAGCAACCCAATGCATAAAAGCATGCAGACATGGTCAAGAGGTTCAGTTGTAGTTCAGACCAAACATCAGTATGTGGAAAAAATTCCCAAGGTTTAGGGAACCTTGGTTTTCAAGAAATTGAGGCCCTGGTTAAGAAAAAAAGGGATGCATAAGCAGGTATAGGCAGGTAGGAACAAATGAGGTGTTTATTGAGTAAAAGAAATACAAGAGAACACTTAAGATAGAAATCAGGAGGGCTTAAAGAAGGCATGAGGTTGTCTTAGCAGTGAAGGTGAAGGCGAAACTTAAGGGTTTCGACAGCTATGTTAAGAGCAAAAGGATTGCAAAGGACAATATTGGTCCTCTGGAAGATCAGAATGGTAATCTATGCACAGAGCCAAAAGAGATGAGAGAGATCTTAAATGGGTTTTTTGCATCTGTATTTACTCGGGAGATGGACACAGAGTCTATAGAAGTGAGGTAAAGCAGCAGCAAGGTCAATAGACAATAGACAATAAGTGCAAGAGTAGGCCATTTGGCCCTTTGAGCCAGCACCGCCATTCACTATGATCATGGCTGATCATCCACAATCAGTACCCCATTCCTGCCTTCTCCCCATATCTCTTGACACCACTATCTTTAAGAGCTCTATCTAACTCTTGAAAGCATCCAGAGAATTAGCCTCCACTGGACCCTAAACAGATTACAGAGAAGGAGGTGTTCGTTGTCTTGAGGCAAGTTAGGGTGGATAAATCCCCAGGGTTTCCTCAGACATTGTGGGAGGCAAGTGCAGAAATTGCAGAGGCCTCAGCAGAGATAATTAAATCACCCTTAGTGTCAGGTGAGGTACCAGGGGATGGGGGATAGCTAATATAACCATATAACTATATAACAATTACAGCATGGAAACAGGCCATCTCGGCCCTTCTAGTCCGTGCCAAATGCTCACTCTCACCTAGTTCCACAGACCTGCACTCAGCCCATAACCCTCCATTCCTTTCCTGTCCCTATAGCTATCCAATTTTACTTTAAATGACAATATTGAACCTGCCTCTACCACTTCTACCGGAAGCTCGTTCCACACAGCTACCACTCTCTAAGTAAAGAAGTCCCCCGTTGTATTACCCTAAACTTTTGTCCTCTAACTCTCAACTCATGTCCTCTTGCTTGAATCAAACCCACTCTCAAAAGAACCCTTTTTAAACAATGGAACAACATGAGCACTACGCCAATCCTCCAGCACCATCCCCGTTTCTAATGACATTTGAAATTTTTCTGTCAGAGCCCCTGCTATTTCTACACTAACTTCCCTCAAGGTCCTTGGGAATATCCTGTCAGGACCCGGAGACTTATCCACTTTTGTATTCCTTAAAAGCGCCAATACTTCCTCTTCTTTAATCATCATAGTTTCCATAACTTCCCTACCTGTTTCCCTTACCTTACACAATTCAATATCCTTCTCCTTAGTGAATACCGAAGAAAAGAAATTGTTCAAAATCTCCCCCATCTCTTTTGGTTCTACACATAGTTGTCCACTCTGATTCTCTAAGGGACCAATTTTATCCCTCACTATCCTTTTGCTGTTAATACAACTGTAGAAACCATTTGGATTTATTTTCACCATACATAAAGTTTCTGTACCCTCAAAATTTCACTTTTGAATACCTCTATTTCTCTGTTACATCCTTCCTATAAAACAAATTGTCCCAACCCACTCCTTCTAAATCCTTTTGCATCTCCTTAAAGTTAGCCTTTCTCCAATCAAAAATCTCAACCCTGGGTCCAGACCTATCCTCCTCCATAATTATATTGAAACTAATGGCATTGTGATCACTGGACCAAAGTGCTCCCCAACACATACCTCCGTCACCTCACCTATCTCATTCCCTAACAGGAGATCCAACACTGCCCCTTCTCTAGTTGGTACCTCTATGTATTGCTGCAAAAAACTATCCTGCACACATTTAACAAACTCCAAACCATCCAGCCCTTTTACAGTATGGGCTTCCCAGTCTATGTGTGGAAAATTAAAATCTCCCACAATCACAGCCTTGTGCTTACTACAAATATCTGCTATCTCCTTACAAATGTGCTCCTCCAATTCTTGCTCCCCATTAGGTGGTCTGTAATACACCCCTATAAGTGTTACCACACCTTTCCCATTCCTCAATTCCACCCAAATAGCCTCCCTAGACGAGCCCTCTAATCTATCCTGACAGAGCACCACTGTAATATTTTCTCTGACAAGCAATGCAACACCTCCCCCTCTTGTCCCTCCGATTCTATCACACCTGAAGCAACGAAATCCGGGAATATTTAGTTGCCAATCACATCCCTCCTGCAACCATGTTTCACTAATAGCTACAGCATCATATTTCCAGGTATCAATCCATGCTCTAAGCTCATCCACCTTTCTTACAATGCTCCTAGCATTAAAATAAATGCATAAGAAATTTTCCACCTCTTACTCTCTGCTTATCACTAACGGTGAAAACAACTATACTATCTCCTTTTCCTTCCTTATCCCCTACATCTGTTCCTACTCTCTGGTTCCCCTCCCCCCTTGTATCCAGTTTAAATCCACTGGAGTCTCTCTAGCAAATCTACCTGCAAGAATATTTGTCCCCTCCAGTTCCGATGTAAACCGTCTGGTCGGAACAGGTCCCCCCTTCCCTGGAAAACTGCCCAATTATCTATAACTCTGAAGCCCTCCCTAATGTTGTTCCGCTGTTCAAGAAAGGCTCTAAGAATAAACCAAGAAATTTAGGCAGGTGAGCCTGACATCAGTAGTGGGAAAGTTATCGGAAAGTGCTCTAATGGACTGGATATATGAGTATTTGGATAGACATGGTCTGATTCGGGATAATCAGCATGGCTTTTTGCGTGGTAGGTCGTGTCTAACATATCTTGTAGAGTTTTTTGAGGAAGTTACGAGGAAAGTTGATGAAGGGAAGGTGGTGGATGTTTTCTCCATGGACTTCAGCAAGGCATTTGATAAGGTCCAGCATGGGAGGTTGGTCTTGGGTTCCAGTCACTTGGCCGTCAAGATGAGGTTGTAAACTAGATTAGACATTGGCTTTGTGGGAGAAGCCAGAGAGTGGAAATAGATGGTTGCCTCTTTGAGTAGAAGCTTGTGACTAGAGGAGTGCAGCAGGGATCAGTGGTAGGTCCATTGTTGTTTGACATCTGTATCAATGATCTGGATGATAATGTGGTTAATTGGATCAGCAAATCTGCGTATGACACCAGGATTGGGGTGTAGAGGACAGTGAGGATAACTATCAGAGCTTGCAATGGGATGTGGACCAGCTGGAAAAATGGCAGATGGAATTTAATGCAGACAAGTGCAAGGTGTTACACTGTGGTAGGAGCAACCAGGGTAGGTTTTACATAGTGAATGGTAGGGCACTGGGAGTGAAGTAATGCAAAGTGATCTGGGAATACAGGTCCATAATTCATCGAAAGTGGCTTCACAGGTAGATAGAGTCATAAAGAAAGCTTTTGGCACGTTGGGCTTCATAAATCAAAGTAATGAGTACCTGAGATGGGATGTTGTATTGAAGTTTTATAAGACGTTATCCAGTATCCCCTCATAGGCTCAAAGACAAACTGCTCTAAAGAAAACCATCTCATAGGAATTCAACAAATTCACTCCCTTGAGATCCATTATCAACCTGATTTTTCCAATCAACGTGCATGTTAAAATCTCCCATGACTCCCATTGCACTTTTGATATGCCTTTTCTATTTTACGTTGTAATTTGTGGTTCACATCCTTGCTACTGTTTGGAGGCCTGTACATAACTGACATCAGGGTCTTTTTGTCCTTGCAATTTCTTAACTCAACCCACAAGGTTTCAACATTTTCCAATCCTCTGTCACATCTTTCTAATGATTTGATGCCATTCTTTATCAGCAGAGCCATGTCACCCCCTCTGCCTCCCTTCCTATCCCTCTGATACGGATTGTAACCTTGGACATTCATCTCCCAACTATAACCATCCTTCAGCCACGATCCAGTGATGGCCACAGCATCATGCCCAACAATTTGTAAAAGTGCAACAGGATCATCTACCTAATTTCTTATGTTCCATGCACTGAGATATAGCACTTTGAGTACTGTATTTGCTACCCTTTTTGATTTTGCATCCCAAATGCACTTATATTTACCTTGCTGGCGGCAATATTGTCCTATCATCTGCCTACCCTTCTTGACAGTCTGCTTGCCCTTCCTGACAGTGTAACTGCACACTATCTTTGTTTTGTTTTACCATCGGTCCTATCCTGAGTCTCTTCACTCCAGTTCCCATCCCTCTGTCAAATTAGCTTAAACCCTCCGCAACAGCTCTAACAAACCTGTCCACGAGAATATTGGCCCCCTTGGGTTCAGGTGCAACCTGCCCCTTTTGAACAGGTTGTATCTCCCGCAGAAGAGATCCCAATGAGCCAGTTTAAGAGAAGCTTGGATAAGCACATGGGTCGTAGGTGGGGGGTATGGAGGACTATTGTCCGGGTGCAGTAGGCAGTTTAAATGGTTTGTCACAGACTAGATGGGCTGAAAGGCCTGTGGCTGTGCTGTATTTTTCTATGACTCCATTACTTTAAATATGATCCAAGTGACTTAGACTGTGGAATGATTTTTGGTGCCTGTAAGGGTGGTTTGAGGATCTCAGCAACTCCTGAGAATCTGGAGAATAGCCAGACTTCTTAGGGTGACAGGAAAGAGACTGTTACTCAAATAATCATGCATTGCAGCAGCGGTGTACAGAAGAGCATCTCTGAATGCACAACACAATGAACCTGAAAGTGGATAGCTACAACAACAGAAGATCTCATCAAAATCCACTCCTGCACCTAATAAAGTGGATACTGAATGTGAAGGGACTATCCAGCACAATTTTACCAGGGTGGCAATGATTAATACAAAAGGGCATGATTTTAAAATGAATGAAGGAAAGTATAAGGGGGATGTCAGAGGTACTTTGTTTACACAGAGAGTGGTAAGTGCATGAAACTCAGTGCCAGGTAGACGCAGATACATTAAGGACATTATGAGACTCCTAGATGGACATATCAATGAAAGAAAAATGGAGGACTTTGTGGGAGCGAAACGTTAGAATGATCTTGGAGTAGGTTAAAAGATTGGCACAGAATTCTGGACCAAAGGGCTTGTGCACTGTTCTATATAAATGTCTCTATTGTATTCATCTCCCCTACAACCACTAGCAGCGCATTCCAGGTGCCGACCACTGTGTGTATATAAAATAAATTGCCCCTCTCTTAAAAAGTAACTTGCCCTGGAGGTACTGTATGTCAAATTACAGCAAGTTGTATACAAGACTGACACAGAGGTAGTCATTCTCAGTACATTTAAAAAGATCATGTTAAATAATTAAATACCACTTAACCTTGTAATTCGTGGTTGGACTTGCAAGAAGGACAGTGATAAATTCCAGGGTTGAAGAGTAGCTGAAGTTGGACTTCATGCTAGTAGAATATATCAAACATACTTTTATGGAAATATAACATATGTGAATTACGCACGTGTCAGGAGCTGGACATTGCAGTTATGCGGTAATGGACTTGCATGAAAAAGGAATGTTTATTTTAAATGTTCTTATACTATTGTTATTCCTATTGAAAGTCAATGTGCTGCAGATTTTAGTTACACACATATTATACCAGTTATGCTGAATGCAGTTGTTCAATAAGGTGACCAGGGAAGATACTGTTGTTCTTTCGTTCATTGGGTCTAGATACTGGAACTTTGTCCCATTAGCTCTGTCAGACTGTCCTCACCAGAGGACTGCAGGGGTTCAAAAGAGTGGATCACCACAAGCTTCTAGAGGCCAATTAGGGATGGGTATTAACTGCTGAATTTAATAGCAAAGCCCATTAGACACATTCCATAAATGAATAAAAAAGATTGAATTGTTAAGTTTATTATGTACAAATCTACTAACTGACACGTAAATTAGCTCTTTATGTCCCAGTCAATGTTTACTTGCAAAAGAAGTTCAGAAACTTAATCTATGGCACTTAATGAAATAGTATACGTGGCCATGCCTCCATGAATCTAAAAGGTTCCTTATGTTCTCAAAGTGATTTGTACCAATTTTATGCTTATGAGATATGGATATCACTCTCAGATTAGACATAATGCTTTATTTGCTCACTGTTTTAACTGGACAGACTTCAAATAAGTAACTAGATTATTCAAAATACTACATAGTAGGCACTTAGAAAGTTATTAATATGCCCTAAGAACACAAGTTAAGCAAGGAAGTTTTGGTATGAAATCTTGCTCAAATTTCTACTTTCTTTTTTCTCCAAGATCACTAATCTTGTTTCATCAGTATTTCCCCAATGTACAGTATGTTCTTGTATTCATAGGTTATAACGGGAATGATGCATTGTCTTTCATTTCCTTAATCTTTCATCAGATCCTGAGGTTCATTTTGATATTGGTAGTACTATCATTGTGAGAATAGTTGAATAGCATACACCTGTGCTGTTCGATATGGCACATTTACCAAAAAATCCATTAAGGTCCTTCTGTGACATATTTGAGATTACTGAGTTTAATTCGCCCTTTATTTTTATTACAAACAATGTTTAATGCTTCATATTCCATGTTAATTACCAGAACTTGTGATCTTTTACATTGCAGCTGAGTGCTAAATGGATTGCACTTAAAAAGTAGCCTTTCATTCTAAGTAATGTAAGTTCTAACCTTCATAAAAATCAGAAGTTTTAAAATGCAGTATAGAGATGAAACCTCGCCAGTCATAGAAAATTATGACAATATCACTTCCAAAGGCTCCATAATTTATCAGTGGACTATGAAGGTCTTTTATACTGTGAATGAGTTTTTTGTTCAATGGGTACTGACCCTTGACAAAATCTTGGATATGAACACCAGTCTTAGTTTTTAATGTACTGATCCAGAACGAGTATGTGTTGTGAGCAAGTATGTTTATTATCTATCCCTTGTTGTGCTGAAAAATTAGTTGTGAGCTGCCACTTTGAAATGTTGAAGATATTCTTATGGTGCATTACAAAATGAAGATTCAGGATTTTTTTTTTGCCACTAATGATTAACACAGTGATCTACTTCTAAGTTATGACCATGCTTAAACTAGTAGGGGAGAAGCTGGAGGTAATGGTGTCACTGTGAGTCTGATAAACCTTGTTCTTCCATAAGACAGAACAGGAGTTTCCAGTTCACTTATCACTTGAATAAGTCCACGGGCGATGCCCTAACCTCTGGCCTCCACTTTGAAACCTGAAAAAATCAGGCCATGACACATAGCAATTAAAAAAAGTTGCCTTTCATTCTAAATAATGTAAGTTCTAAAAACACATAGTCAGGATAATGCAGCCAGGGCACAATGAGGCAGTGGAATGACACTGGAAGAGGGACTGAAAGATTTAAGTGTACTTTGGCCTGAGTAGTGGTGTGCTCCTTTAGTGTTGGTGCAGCTGGGAGAAAGTTCCTTCACACTCCTGATTCATGCCTTGTAATAGTGAACAAGGTTTTGTAGAGTGAAAAGATGTATCATTTGTAATGGATTACTTAATTTCTGACATGCTCTTGTGGCCATGGTATTTATGTGGCTTGTCTGATTACATTTTAGGCCAAATGTACTTAGATTTTCTTTTATCTTCTTGAATATGGTTCATGTAGCACACCTCTCATACAAGAACCTTCAAAAACCTGTAGTTATTGATTCATTGATAATGAGACAAACTTCATCGTCTACATTTTCCTTATCTTGCATTAGCTGTGTTGGTTCTGCCGAGCTTGTTACATGCTGAAAACTTCACATTCTTCACTGATGTTCACCTATTTCATATCATAGTATAGTATAGATATGCAGGGAAATGGCAACTAAACTAATTTTTTCAATCCAGTCTATTTGATTCTTGCAGTTGTTGGTATTGCTCACAGTTATATTCATTCAATGTCCAACGTCCCCATTTTCCCAGGGATCTAAACTGCTTTTGGTTTGAAATACACTTACCTAATTTATGCTGAATTTCAGTCAGAACAAGATGGTATCAATGTTGCCAGCTATGCAAAATGCACTCCCATTCCATCACTGTTCACCCATGCATTATATCCCTAATGGGAACTGATGTTATGTCATCATGTAAGGAACACAGCTTCAACTTTTTTTCAAAATATAATGAAGCAGATTGTGCAAAATATGCATTACTGTGGATTATTTCTTCAATTATAGTTCTTTTAATTAATCTTGACATGATCTTAATTCAATTGAATAAATGTTATGACAATACTCAAAAGGATTAATTTGCATGTTACTACCTAATGGTTGTGTAAAATTTGAATTATTGCAAGCATTAGCTAATACAATATTTCACTGTTTGAAAAATATTTAAAGTGAACACTATGTTTTCTTGGAAGTGATTTTAAGAAGTGATTTCTCCTGATTTGAAGTATTGATTCTGAATTTAATTGATTATTGAACTTCCAGTCTTGTGTTGACTATATATGAGCAATGACACTGAAACGTTAGGACATTATGCTTCCATCACAGGCAATATTATTAACATACCCCATGTATAAAAAAGTCTATTAAATAAAATGTTTAACGAGCTGCAGAATGATGTAGAAATCCATATAATCAATATGGTCTCATTTTATTTGAAATATAATTGAGAGATCATATTAATAATATTAAATTGGTAGACTTGTAAAGGATGTTCTAATTTCAAAGTGTCATTGTTCGTAAATACACTTCATTTACAGCAACATCAGCATTAATATTTAAAGTGAAAAAATGTTCATTCAAAAATCATGGTTTGATTAATTATGAATCTCAAACAGTTTTCATTCTTTCATTTTTAGGGAAACATGGGTATAAATTCTTTGCTCTGTGGATGACAAGAAGCAGCTGGGCAGAGTTCTGTACGTGGGCAAAATCCTGTTTGTTGATTATGGAAGTGATTTTTGTCATTGCTTATAATTGCAGTAACAAGATTTGTGGAAGAATTGATTCACTTTTTCATTCAATGTTGAGAATATACAAATTGAAAATTGAAGTGCTTATCATAACACCTTGTTTTTTTTCATTTTGTTCATCAATTAGCAATTGATTCTTTATAAAGTACATCCAGTGAAACTGCCTGTGAAAACATATTTCTTAGTGTTGTGGCGCAATACCATATAATAATTTGCAGTTTCATATATTTGGCAATTGTGATTTTGAACATATTGATTTCTTAGTTAGGCTATCAAGATACCAAAGTAAATGGAGACTGGACATGTCTCTATTGAGAAGGAAAAGCAATTGGCATCATCAGAAAAATTACAGCAGTAATACTTTTCTTTAATAAAACTTACTTTATAACATGTGTGTAGCCTGGAGGCAGTGGAAATATTAAAAAAAAGTATTGCTGCTGCAATTGTTGTGATAATGCCAGTTTTGGGACACTTACTTTATATTCATAGTGAGGATGGAGGGAAGCTATACCATTTTACTATCTTCTGGCTCCAGGCAGAATCTGGCCTTCACACTCTCTTCTTCTTCCATATTTCTTTAACTTTAGGAAGGCAATGGCACCTTCATATGCTATCCCGACCTCAGACCCTTTTGTATCTCTGTTGATTACTCCCTCTTGCCTCAGGTCCTTTTCTTTTCCCCTGTTTACCTTAAGGCCTTTGTTGCCTTTGAGTTAGATACAATTTTTGGCCATCTTGCTCCCCTGTGGGCATTCTTCATCCATCTACTGACTGACACCTCTAATCTTGTTTGCGCCCCCTTGCTGCAAAAGCAATTGGGAGGCAATTCAGAAATAATCGAAGCCCATAGAAGGCAGAGGATAGTCGCTGGAGGGAGTTATTCCTGCTGGAAGTCTGTGATTAGTGGTGTTCTGCAGGGATCTGTACTGCAACCTCTGCTGTTTGTGATATATATAACTGATGTGGATGAAAAAGCAGATTGGTGTGTTAGTATCTTATCAGATGATCTGAAGATTGGTGGTTTTGAGGATTGCGTAGAAGACTGGCAAACGATACAGCGGGATACTGATCACTTGCAGATATGGGCAGAAAAATGGCAGATGGAGCTTAACCCGACCAAATGTGAAGTGTTGCATCTTGATAGGTTAAATGCAAGGAGACGAGCAGAAGGATCTTGGGGTCCAAGTCATAGCCCCCTGAAAGTGGCTACACAGGCTGATACAGTGGTTGCCTTGTCTTTATTAGTTGAGGCATTGAGTTCAAAAGTCAGGAAGTTATGTGGCAGCTTTAGAAAACTCTAGTTAAGCCATATCTGGTGTTTTGCATACAGTTTTGGTTGCCCTATTATAGGAAGGATGTTGAGGCTTTGGAGAGGGTGCAGAAGAATTTTACTAGAATGCTGCTTGGAGAGGTTAGGTAATCTTCATTGCTTTTCTCTGGAGCAGCTGAGGCTGAGAGGCGATCTGATAGTGGTTTATGAGATTATGTGAGGCATGGATAGAGCAGACAGCCAGTATCTTTTTCAAATACCAAAGGAATACTTTTAAAGTAAGAAGGGGTAAGTTCAAAGGAGATAAGAGAGGCAAGATTTTATATACAGCATGGCCGGTGCATGGAATGCACTGCCTGGGGTGGTGGAAGACAGTTACATTCCAGACTTCTAAGTGATGTTTAAATAGGCCCATGAATGTGAGGGAAATGGAAGGATATGGACATTATGTAGGCAGAGGGTATAAGTTTAGTTGGTCATTTGACTGCTAATTTAATTAGCTCGGCACAACAATGTGGGCTGAAGGGCCTGTACCTGCACTATACTGTTCTATATTCTATATCCTACATAGGTATGATGGGCTAAATGGCCTCATTCTATGCTGTGAAATTTCCTGATTCTAAATAACACTCATCTGCTTCTGGTACCCGCCAGCATCAAGTGGTATTCAATTATACCGGTGCCTAGAAGAACATGGTTCCATGTCTCAATGTCTACCATCCAGTAACACTTACATCCACAGTGATGAAACATATCAATTCTTGTCTCAGAAGTGACTTGGATCTGCTCCAATTTGTCTTCCTGCCCAACAGGTCCACAACAGATACCATTTCATTGGCTCTTCACTCAACCCTGGAAAATCTGGACAGCAATGATGCATACATTAGGATGCTACTTGTTGACTACAGTTTGGCATTCAATACTGTTATCCCCTCAAAACTAATCAATAATCTTCAAGACCTTGGCCTCAATACCCCCTTGAGCAATTGGATTATCAAATTCTTCACTTGCAGATCCCTGTCAGTTCAAATTTGCAACAACATCTCCCTCACAAACTCCATCAGCACAGGTGCACCACAAAGTTGTGTACTTAGCTCCCTGTTCTACTCACAAATCAGTGAGAAATCAGTGTATAGGAGGAGATTGAGAATATGTCTGAGTGGTGCCACAACAACTTCCCACAATGTCTGCAAGACCAAGAGTTAATACTGAATTGAGGAGGAGGAATTTGGAAATCCATGAGCCAGTCCTCATCAGGGTATCAGAGTTGGAGATGACAAGAACGTTAAATTCCTCAGTGTCATTATTTCGGAGGATCTGTCCTGGGTTCAGCATGTAGGTGCAATTAACAATAAAGTGCTGCAGCACCTCTACTTCCATAGAAGTTTGTGAAGATTTGGCATGTCACCTAAAACTTTGACAAACTTCTGGATATGTGTAGTGGAGATTATATTAGAAACATAGAAAACCTACAGCATAATACAGGCCCTTCAGCCCACAAAGTTCTGCTGAACATGTCCCTACCTTAGAAATTACTAGGGTTACCCATAGTCCTCTATTTTCCTAAGCTCCATGTACCAGTCCAGGAGTCTCTTAAAAGACCCTATTGTTTCTGCTTCCACCGCTGCTGCTGGTAGCCCATTCCATGAACTCACCACGCTCTGCGTAAAAAGCTTACCCCTGACATCTCCTCTGTACCTACTCCCAAGCACCTCAAACCTGTGCCCTCTTGTGGAAGCCATTTCAGCCCTGGGAAAAAGCCTCCAACTATTCACACGCTCACTGCCTCTAATCAGCTTATACACCTCGATCAGGTCACCTCTCATCCTCTGTCGCTCCAAGGAGAAAAGGCTGAGTTCACTCAAACTGTTTTCAAAAGGCATGCTCCCCAATCCAGGCAACATCCTTGTAAATCTCCTCTGCACCCTTTCTATGGTTTCCACATCCTTCCTGTGGTGAGGTGATCAGAACTGAGCACAGTACTCCAAGTGGAGTCTGACCAGGGTCCTATATAGCTGCAACATTACCTCTCGGCTCCTAAATTCAATTCCACGATTGATGAAGGCCAATGCACTGTATGCCTTCTTAAGCACAGAGTCAACCTGTGCAGCTGCTTTGAGTATCCTATGGACTCGGACCCCAAGATCCCTGTGATCCTCCACACTGCCAAGAGTCTTACCATTAATATTATATTATTATGTAGTGGTGAGTATTATTGTGCAGTGGAGAGTATGGATGTATCACAGCCTGGTATGGAAACACCAATGCCCTTGAATGAAAAATCCTACAAAAGTAGATATGGCCTAGTCTATCACAGGTAAGGCCCTGCCCACCATTGAGCACATCAACATGAAATGCTGTTGCAGGAAATCAACATCCATCATCAAACACCTCCACCACCCAGATCATGCTTTCTTGTTGTTGATGCCTTTAGGAAGAAGGTACATGAGCCTCAGGACCCACACGGCCAGGTTCAGGAACAGTTATTACGCCTCAGCCGTCAAGCTCTTGAACTGGTGGGGATAACTTCACTCACCCCATCACCGAAATGTTCCCACAACCTGTGGACTCACTTTCAAGGACTCTTCATCTTATGTTCTCAATATTTATTGTTTTATTATTTATTATTTTTATTCCTTTTTTTTCTTTTGTATTTTCTCAGTTTGTTGTCTTTTGCTCATTGGCTGTTTGTCCATCCTGTTGGGTGCATTCTTTCATTGATTCTGTTGTGTTTCTTGGATCAGCTGAGAATACCCACAAGAAAACTAATCTCAGGATTCTATATGGTGACATATATACTTTGATAATAAATTTACTTTAAACTTTAAACATCACATATCTTAGGAAGAACAAGATCGAACACTACAGAGGAACTCATGAAACCTTTCCATTTCTTTACTCATATGACCATTTCTGCTGAAGTAAGAGTTGAGAGGAATTGGAGAATAAATGGGACACACAAAAAGGCAAAGAAAGGTCAAACCTGTTTTTTTTTATCTTTTCAGTCTGTACTTCAGTCGCTTTTTGTATTTCAGCTACAAACCTGTTTTATTTTTATGCTTGATCTCTGAGTTTTCCATGTGTGAAAAGCTTCCTTTGCTAGTCCCATTTGTAGCAGTTGTTTATTTGCTTTTAGTTCTTTAATGCATGTTCTATTTGAACGAGATAATCAGTTCACTAATAATCTTATTTCTTATTTGTTTATTGTTGATTTTTACTTGACCCGCCCCCTTCATCTTTCATCGGGTTCCTGCCCATGCGTCTATCTTTAGTTTTCAGTTCTTAAATGCTTCCACCCAAATTATCAACTATCTATTTTCTCCATAGAGACTAATTAATGTGATGAATGTTTTCAGAGATTTCTGCCTTTGTGATTTCCAATGTCTGTATGTTCGTGTCTTTCAGTCACATCTTTCACTGTCAAAATGAAATCTGATATATCTTTACTAAGCTTTACAATCTGAGTACAGGCTCTTCTGTGATACGTTCTTACCACAGACAGAAAATGAATAGAAATTTTCCTACAGCTGCTTTCTATGTGGCTGCAAAGTTAAAGAGAAATAAAAGTTATGAAGGCCTCAACTCATCTGAATTTTCACTCAATAGTTTCACCATCTGAGCCCATAACAAAGCCACAGCCCATGCCTTCTACACTCTTTGCATCTGTAAGGCACTTCTGCCTCTTTGCCTGCTTTGTGTTGGTGAATGCATGTTACTTAAGTAAAACCTTTATAGTTGCATTTTGTGTGATAATGAGGAATATTCCTTTTCATTTATTCATTTTTGTGGAACAGGGCAGTTCAAAGCAATCTTAAACAAAAGATGAAAAATTAATTGGCACTTTTGATTAGGAAAGCAGTACTCTTCATATCAGTTTTTTTTGCTGAAATTAGTAAGCAGAACTTAATTTAACCCAGGAGCCAGTGTCTAATCTATGTACAACAATACAGCACTGTAGCCCCACCAGCTGGCGAATCCTAAGATCAGAGGTCCTGCGGCTTTTATTTGTCCTCCTTTGATGTTTAATAATTATTTTATATGCATGGGGATAAATTCAAAATATCATTTATTTTGCAGCCCAAACAAGCATGCCCCACAGTGTACATTGTCTAAGCAATTCTGCATTTATATGGATGCATTTGTCTCTTGATATTAACTAACTAAAATGGCTTAATTAGCATTTTACATCTGGCGATCTCGATCTTTTCACAAGAACATTTTGATTGTCAATAAATCTAATCATGCTAATCTGGGTAACATATAAAAGATCTCTGACTTAGCTATTCAGAAGAAGCGGTGCAGATTTCTGTTAACCGCAGCACTGAATAGAGGAAAAAAATTAAGTAAGTCAGACACAATTTGCATTTAGCACAGTCCAGCCAGAAGCAGAACCGGACATGGATTCAGCTAATTTCTGTTTGTTAAAAGAAACCTGTAGTAGCAGCCTTAAACCAGTTGTTTTGTGCAGTTCATGAAAGCCCTTAAAACACTGCTATACGAAGAGCTTGTGTTTCTGATAAGGAGTGTTGTTAAAGGTTCTAATAGGTGGGGAATAGAGTGAATTTTTACCCTTGGGAACTTGTGTCCTTATGAAATACAATTGCTCTGAGAATTTCTAGTAATTTCATTGGCTTTTGCTTGCTATTCTGTTGCCATGGTTGCAAATACACTAAGGAGTCTGAAACTAAGATCATTGCTAACAAAGAGTGTTTCCTTATACAATTACATGAGAGAACATAGCCATAATTAAAAGCACCCTGATGTGGCCAAAAACATGAGGTAAAGTATGCAGGTAATGTTTTGACAGTGAGCTGACATAACAAGGGTGATACTGTCATCAAGTACAATATAAGTAAACACATCACAACATCTTGCAAACTGAAATTAATCAGGATGCTCAAGGGGGTTTTACAGTATATGCATCTCTTACATTTCTTTAGCAAATCCTCTATAACCTTCATTGTTTGTTTTTCTAAGGCATATGATTTGAATTTCCATAAATCACTTATTGGTCCTGGAGGATATCAGGTGCCATAAAGTGACAATAATGATGTCCCTGAAGGTGTTAATTGATTTTGTACTGTTAGAGGGATAATTTGGCGTCCAAAGAAGCTTTTAGTTTATGTACTACTGATTTTCTGCCTAGGTAGTATTACTACTAATGAACAGGAAACAAAGTGAACCCACGTAAAGATTTCACAGGATTGGTGATGATTAATTTCAAAAAGCACATCAGTTTTGGAATATAAAACAGACACAGTTTCAGAAAAGATTTTTTAAAAATTTGAATCTTGGATAATTTCAAACTGCTAAGTGTGAGTATCTTTATACTAAAATGAGCATCTCAGTAATGTCTGCCTTTTTTGGCTTTTTGATAGGACTTTTCCAATAAACAATATGTGATTCCACTGTTAGAAGAAAAAAACTCCTTGAAGGACTCCAAATTTGCAGTGTAACATGAACTATTTCTTATTGTGAGAATGAAAAATTACTGAAGTGGAGTTATATGGCAGCAAGTTCAAGAAAACAAGAAACGAAAGCTGGAGCAGGCCATTCAATTGGTTCATAGCCAATCCTCTAGCAAAAATTCTGCTGTAAAAAAATAAACAAAACCAAATCTCGGAAGTTCACAAAGGAGCTGCCTTTACTCAATACAGACTGAGTAAGTTTGTGTCCTGCAGGCTGATGGGTTGTCCATGATCAGAACCTCGAGAAGGAAAACAAAATATTTCCTTTTAACATGAGGGGGAAGATTCTTGTGTGATCATATGTAACTAAACTTCAATGTATTTATTTCAAAATAGCTAAAGCAATTCTCTCTACAGAATCAACTGTTATAATATTATTCACTGGAGAAAATCTGCATTGGCTTTCAAAATAATGCGAGTTTTTAAAACTTGGTGTTTCACAATCTGGTTTAAAATGTATAGTATACAATTTGTTTTAATTTGTGCTAATTTATACTATTTTTTGACAATGTTCAGTGATGATCAAATCATTACTTTCTCCCATTAAACCTTATCGTGTAAAATTTAATCTTTGCCATTCAAAATATCACTCTATAAGTGTCCAGTAAACCTTCAGAAGATTGCTCTTCATGATACTTCCATGTAATTTATATTAAAGTTAGTCGTGCACCAGTAGAATTGTAAAATGAATGATATTAACTTTCCTTCTAACCTGGAGATTGCAATGTCTGGACCTTTTCACTTTAAATATTAGGATATTGAAGTTCTTCTAGGAGGCAGTTATATTGCACATTTTCACCATTGTGAATTGTTTTAATGTCTCATTTGTGCTATTGAGCCTTTTATTTCGAATGAGCCTGATTCCTTACCCCACCACTGGCCAGTAAGAAAAAAGTCACAGCCTCATCTCAGCGGTTACACTGGATATTGTGGTTATCATTTTTGTATCCAGGGAGACAAACTATTAGAGGAGCATTTATCCCCTCCCAGTTTGGTTTTGCTAGAGTTAGTTCTGCATCACCTTCTCCAGATGCAGCAAGATACATTTACATCAGCTATTTGCTTTGCATTTTGGTTGAAATGGTGCACTAGGTGCTTGCAGGGATTGGAATGGTCATGGATTTTTGTGAACAAAATGAAATAACCAAGTATTTGGTCCTATCATTTGTAGAAAGAAGTTGTTGGTGTTTGAATCATGATTGCGCGTTGCATGGAGAAATGTGAAAGACACCATACAGACAAACCCACATTTGTATTCTTAGAGAAAGGTCCATATCCCAACGTTCTGTAACCTGAAGTCATGCCATTAGTTGTAAAAAATGTCTTTTTTCCTCAGAAATCTCATGAGAGTAAATTGTATTATGTATATCAAAATTTGGATAGTGATTTGTGATCTCTGTAAGGCTGAATTTCCATAACCTGAAGAAGGGTTTGATTATAATGCTATTCTTGGGAACTGAGTTTTCATGATACATTCTTTGACCTTGACTATAAATCTAAGATCATAAAATTTATATGGAACCATGTCCATTCCCTTGAGATTTGACTCCTGCTGCAGTGCTTCCCCCTAATACAGCTTGATGATTTGCCTACCGGATTTTGTGACCTCCTGTGGAAAAGGGATCTCATCTCATTTGTCATTTAACAATACCATATCAGAAGATCAGGGCACCCCATTCTTGTCTTTCATCAGTCCTGGCAGCAAGCTCCAAGGACATGAGGAATGGAGTCCTCCACAGAGTACAGCCTCAATGTCTCCTCTTTGAGAGATGCAGTCATTGCTTTTATCAGAACTCACTAGTCATCCACTCTTCAAATTCTGTTCCATAGCTATCTGACAAATCAATTACAAGCGTGTTTAGCTCTTTTTGGTTACTGAGATGGAAGTTGCAGCGTGAATTTTGCACGCAGTCTGCACTGAGTCAAAAGATTGCATGCTTGCAAAGTATCTTGATTCCAGTGTTCACTTTCAAATTCATGTTCAGGTTTATAGTAATTTCAGCTGTATTATCTGTATACTGCCAAGTGAAACAACGTTCTTCCAGACCAAGGTGCACAACACAGGGCATATAAGTCATAAAGTAATATTACCACAAATGATAAGGTGCATTTATGACACAAGTTAAAAAAAGTAAATAGTACAATGCTACTGGTGCTTCATATGTGGTGAGACCTGGTTATTGGCAGGGAGTTCAGTAGTCTCACAGCCTGAGGGAAGAAGCTGTTTCCCATCCTAACAGTTCTTGTCCTAATGCTATCTTACCTTCTGCCCAATGGAAGGGGGACAAAGGGATTGGTGGATGGATGGAAGTGGTTACTGACGATGCCAAGGGCACTGGATTCAGAATTGGCTTGCCTGCAGAAGGCAGAGGGTGGTGGTGGAGGAAGTACATTCGGATCGGAGAGTTGTGACTAGTGGAGTCCCACAAAGATCTGTTCTGAGACCTCTACTTTTTGTGATTTTTATTAACGAGCTGGATGTGGGGGTAGAAGGGTTGGAAAATTTGCAGATGACACAAAGGTTGGTGGTGTTGTAGATAGTGTAGAGGATTGTCAAAGATTGCAGAGAGATATTGATAGGATGCAGAAGTGGGCTGAGAAGTGGCAGATGGAGTTCAAAACGGAGAAGTGTGAGGTGGTACACTTTGGAAGGACAAACCCCAAGGCAGAGTACAAAGTAAATGGCAGGATACTTGGTAGTGTGGAGGAGCAGAGGGATCTGGGGGTACATGTCCACAGATCCCTGAAAGTTGCCTCACAGGTAGATAGGGTAGTTAAGAAAGCTTATGGGGTGTTAGCTTTCATAAGAGGGATAGAGTTTAAGAGTCATGATGTAATGATGCAGCTCTACAAAACTCTGGTGAGACCGCACTTGGAATTCTATGTCCAGTTCTGGTCACCTCACTATAGGAAGGATGTGGAAGCATTGGAAAGGGTACAGAGGAGATTTACCAGGATGCTGCCTGGTTTAGAGAGTATGCATTATGATCAGAGATTAAGGGAGCTAGGGCTTTACTCTTTGGAGAGAAGGAGGATGAGAGGAGATATGATAGAGGTGTACAAGATAATAAGAGGAATAGATAGAATGGATAGCCAGCGCCTCTTCCCCAGGGCACCACTGCTCAATACAAGAGGACATGGCTTTAAGGTAAGGGGTGGGAAGTTCAAGGGGGATATTAAAGGAAGGTTTTTTACTCAGAGAGTGGTTGGTGCGTGGAATGCACTGCCTGAGTCAGTGGTGGAGGCAGATACACTAGTGAAGTTTAAGAGACAACTAGACAGGTGTATGGAGGAATTTAAGATGGTGGGGGATTATATTGGAGGCAGGGTTTAAGGGTCAGCATAACATTGTGGGCCAAAGGACCTGTAATCTGCTGTCCTGTTCTATGTTCTATGTTCTATGTTTTGCTCTCAGCATTTTGAGTTGGATTGCTACATTAGTTTGTGGAATGAGTGCATGATTGTTAATTTGCTGCTACTTGGTAAAAGGTTCTTTATTATGGCTCTTATGTGAATGATAAATTGCAAGGGTGAGTCTGACCATGTACGGGATGGTAGGTATTGGAAAGCACTCACCCAAAGCTGAGGAACTAACTACAACCGAAGAAAAACTACAAAGGCATGGAACAAAGTTGCCCTGATTTGTAATAAAGTATCTGACATTGGCATACTAATTGAATATCCTGCTATAGAATAAACTTGTCTGAAGTCCACCCTTTCAGACAACAAAAGTTATTGTGTTAAGGAATGACAGATAGGACTGTTGACAGCTAAGTCATTTTCATTCCTTTTGTGAACAGATCTCATTCACATTGGGGGCCATTTTCTCTTTTTACTTCAATGATTTCCTTTTTATTGAATGATTTCAGAGAAGGCGGGCCTTGCTGCAGAAACTATATTGTATATTTGATGCTTGCGTAGCTGTACTTCACATAGAACTGCAGAGCAAGGAATAGTCCCTTCAGCCATAATGCCAAGTTAAAGGCACAGCTGCCTGCTCATACTTTATATCCCGCAATCAGAATGTGTTAAATAAGAGTGTAAAGAGTTCATGAGGAGGGTTATGCTGTATATATATTAAAATTTAAAAAGAACACAGCTTTTTTAACAAGCTTGATTGATCATTTTGTTCATTCAGTGTTATAAGTGAAGTGGATGCATTGGTACACTTTGTTTTATTGGCTGTGATCTTTAGATTTAAAAACAGAGACAATAAATCTAGTTAAATTTAATATTAATTACTATCCTGCACGATATTCAGCAATGTTATTGCATGAAAATGATGAGATATAGGGACTCAGAAACCCCTCCCCCCAAAAATGAGGATTGTAAGCAGGAGTAGGCCATTGGGTCCTTTGAACCCATTCTGCTATTTAGAAGAATATGCGTGATGATTTACTATGGCACTACTTAATTCCCAGATCACTTGGTTCTTGCACTGAGAACATTTAGATCAGGCCAAGTGCAATGTCCTTTATACAGTTAATTTTGACAGCTGGGACTGAACCACCTTCCTTGTGCCCATTTCATTTAATGACGTGAAAGTAAAAGTGGATTAACTCTCCAGAAATGACATAGTTTAAGCTCTAATTTCTTGTTAACCATTCACTATAACTTTTCAATAAAGTCAGAGTGAATGGTTATTAAGAAATTAGAGTTGTTTTTGTTAAATGTGTACTAACCCTAATTAAGTCCTATTCATCCAATGCTGCCATGCCTCCTTACTTGCGTTGGCTCTGAATTTAAAAACACCTCAATTTTAAACATCTCACCTTCATTACTGACGTCTCCATGTCCTTGTCCTTGCCCTTGGTTCCTCTACAGACTTTTCTGGAGCCAGCACCTGCTGAGATCTCTGCAGTCCACCAGTTCTGGTTTCTAGTACATCTCCCAGTTTAATCATTCAATCAACGACAGCTATCCCTTTAGTTCCTAAACTAACTTAAGTTTAATTTAGTTAGTTTAAGTTTGCTGATGACACCACTGCTGTTGGCTGATTCAAAGGTGGTGACGAATCAGTATTTTGGAGGGAGATTGAAAATCAGGCTGAATGGTGCCATTACAACATCCTCTCAGTCAACATCAGCAAAACCAAAGATTTGATTACTGACTACAGGAGGGGGAAACATGAGGTTCATGAGTTAGTTCTCATCAGGGGATCAGGAGTGAAGAGGATCAGTAACTTTAATTTCCTTGGTGTTACCATTTCAGAGGATCTGCCTTGGTCCAGCGCGCAAGTGCAATTATGAAGTAAGCATGGCAGCACCTCTTCTTCCTTTGGAGCTTGCAAAGATTTGGCATGGCATTTAAACTTTGACAAGCTTCTATAGATGTGTAGTGGACAGTATGTTGATTGGCTGCATCACAGTCTGGTATGGAAACACCAATGCCCTTGAATGGACGATCATACAAAAAGTAGTGGACTCAGCCCAGTCCATCATGGGTAAAGCCCTCCCAACCATTGAGCACATCCACATGAACTGCTATCATGGGAGAGCAGCATCCATCATCAGGGATCCCCACTGGCTATGCTCGTTTCTCGCTGCTATTATCAGGAAGAAGGTACAAGTGCCTCCTGACTCGCACCACCAGTTTTAGGAACAGTTATTACCCCTCAAGGCTCTTGAATAAAAGGAGATACCACTTGCCCCGTCATTGAGATGTTCCCACAACCAATGCACTCATTTTCAAGGACTTTTGAACTCGTACCCAATATTTATTTATTTATAATTATTTTGTTCTGTTCTTTTTATATTTGTACAATTTGCTTTCCTTTGCAAATTGGTTGTCCGTCTTTGCGTGTTATTTATCACTGATTCCATTGTGTTTCTTTTATTTATTGTGAATGCCCACAAGAAAATAAATCTCAGGATAATACATCTATGTATTTTGATAATAAATTTACTTTGAACTTTGAAATTTCAAACTCTGAAATTCTTTCCTACACCTCACCTTCTCTTCACGTCTCATTGCTTCTTTAAGGCAATCCTTAAAATTTACAACTCTCACTAAATTTTGGTCAACTGACTATTTTTTCTTCAGATGCCCAATGTCAAATTTTTTTCATAATCCTCATGTGAAGTACCCAGGGATATCTACCATAGGAATAGAAGTGGTATCAACATATGTTTGTACAATCTTTGACATGACACCTCTTCACTCTTGAAAAGAGCAACAAGCTGCCAATTAAGTTTCCTTTTACCCTCGATGGGACTGGATAGCCATAGTGCATTCTGGGAATCTGCATTGGTTGTCTTTCCTGAACAAAGGGTGAGCTAAACATGAGAGCAGAAGGATTAATGGAAATTCTGCCAATTGGCATTTCTAGCAGAAGCTCTACACAAGCCCAAAGGGAATGTTTACACTCCCCTTTTCACCTACTCAGGTTGTGACTTGTATGAAGCCAATGATGGTTTTAGATTACTTTTTAATGGTTACTCTGCTGCATTAATAAAGATCATTTCCAATTTGTGGAAATGTGATGTGGTTTGGTATATTACTCAAAAAAACTTTGAGGTAGCAACACAATGTGAAATAAAATCTAAATTTCTGAGGTCATTGCTTCAACTAAAAGCATCTCTTTGTGTCGCATATATAGCAGTAATTATCCAAAAAAATTCCTATTTAAATGAAACAATTAACTGAAAACTAATGTTTATAGTTGGCTAATTCTACAAGTATTTGGCGTTTCTTTTCTACTTGAGGATGTGAGAGTCCACTGCAAGGCCTATATTTATGTAACTCTCAGTTCCGCTAGCAGCTTAATCTAGGGGAAGACCGCCCTCGGCCCCGCCAAATTTAAGAAACCTCGTTTGGGTGGTTGCTGCGCAATGTGTCCTCTGTTACTAATCAGTACCATGAAATAACAAACAGTACACCATATGCAATTAAACGATTGAGCTTTATAATTCTTAATTTGACTATATGGTTAGTAAAGAAACAAAAAAAAAGGGCCCATTCTCATAAAACAGTCTAATGCGCAACATTGGAGCTCACTGATAAGGCCGTTCATCCACCATCGACCTCCTCTGATCGTCGCTGACCTTCGGACCCTTGCTCCAAGTCCACTCCGTCTGGTGGTCTATCAACTCTCTCCTTTTGCGTCTTCTCTCCTCATATCTCCCTGGCAAAAGGCCACAAAATCCCTGCTCCCAGACCCACAAGAAAGAACATTGGATAGCCCCACATTCCAAAGCCCCGTCATTTCTAGTCATACCCAAGCGTTGCTGCTACAAAAAAACTATTATATTAGCAGTGAAACCTTACAGTGCTTTACATTTATTCACAGCTCCTATTTGCTATTGAGAAGATGAGTCACCTCCAACTCATGAAATAATTCTGATGAATATACTTCCATAATGCTAGATAAATTCTCAGTAAGTGGGCCGACTGGATTTCTCTTATTTTTTGTGAATGGGACATATTGGCACAATCTTCTTTTTTTTCAGGAAACCACTCTTTTAATTCTGCTGAAACAGCCTGGCTGGAGGCTCCTGTAGAGTATGCCATTTTAATTCTCTTATCTGTTCTTGGTATCGCATGGGGTAAATGGAATTCGTGGAGACTGGGATCGATGGAGATCTTAGGGTAAAAAGCTGATATAGATCACCCACTCAGTGCTTCTAGCTGAACATGGTTGCAGATTTTTCAGCCTTGCCTTTAGGACTTGCACTTGCCCCTCTTATTGTTGAGGATGGAGATGTTCTTTTGAACTTATTCGTACGGCTAGTTAGTTAATTGCCTGCTGCTATTCATAATAAGAAGCAGTAAGATTGAATGCTTTGATTCGAGCTTCTGATTGTTGAAATACTTGGCATTGTCCATTGCATGTTGTGATTGGTCCTTCTTTGTAGCTTCAACCATTGGTACCTCATGGTACACATGATGCAGTTACTGATCTTGGTCTTGCCACACATTGAACTGGTGTTGATGTCCTGGCTTGCTTGTAATGATAAGACCTCTAGATTTTTACTCTTATTCAATTTTTAGGATCTGGGGGTCATTGGCAAGGCAGAAGTTTATTGCCAATCCTTATTACCCTGGAGACATTGGTAGTGAATCATCTTCTTCAACTGCAGCAACCTTCTTGCAAAGGTCCCTTACAATGGGAAGAAGTCCCAGGATTAGGTCCAGTGACAGTGATGGGTGCATAATATATTTTCTTGTCAGGAAGTTTTGTGAAGAGGGTGGGTTGAATCTTTAAAAAGGAGCATTTGTTGATTTTCTGGTGGCCCAATCGAATCAGGAGCAAGAGGGGAGATGACTCATAGGTCTGTGAGTGAGGTTTAAAAAGGAGTGTTCACGTGCTTTCGGTATTTTCCAGCAGCCCAATCAAATTGCAATTCATTAGCAAGGACAAATAAAAATAAGGAAGAGACAAGCAGACTGGCTATTGTGTGAGTGGACCAGTGTGAGTGTGCAGAAGCTTTGGATTATCAGGCTTCAGGAAGAAAAACCTTGGGCGAGGTAAGTATCTGTTGTGTTTCTTCTTCATTCTTTGTTCTTCATTTGTTCTAGCATAGTTAGTGCAATGAGAATGGCTTGAGGGTCTGTGTTGTGTTCTTTGTGTCAGATGTGGGAATTCTGGGAGATCTCTAGCCTCCTGGATAACACTTCTGCACCAGGTGCACCAAGCTGCAGCTCGATGACCTTCGGCTCATACAGCAAACTGAGGAGGTGACAGATAGGAGTGAGGGGGAGGCAGTCACTCCTAAGTTGCAGGAGGCAGGTACCTGGGTAACTGTCAGGGGAGGAAATGGATCTGGGCAGCCAGTGCGAGTATCCCTGTGGCCATTCCCCTCAATAATAAGTATACCATTTTGGATACCATTGGGGAGGGATGACCTATCAGGGGAGCCACAGCGACTGAGTCTCTGGCACTGAGTCTTATGCTGTAGCTTAGAGGGAAGGGGGAGAGAAGCGGACTGCAATAGTGATAGGGGATTCCATAGTTAGAGGAGTTGACAAAGGATTCAGTGGATGCAATAGTGACACCCGAATGATATGTTGCCTCCCAGGTGCCAGGGTCAGAGACATCTCAGATCGGGTTCTTGGCATTCTAAAGGGAGCAGCCAGAAGCCTTGGAACATATTGGCACCAATGACATGGGTAGGAATAGGGAGGAAGTCCTGAAGAGTGCATTTAGGGAGCTAGGTTGAAAGCTGAAAAGCAGGACCTGCGGGATAGTAGTCTTTGGATTACTGTTTGTGCCACATACCAGTGAGGGTAAGGACAGGATGATTTGGCAGATGAATGTATCACTGAGGAACTGGCGCAGAGGGCAGGGTTTCAGATTTCTGGATCATTGAGACCTCTTCCAGGGAAGGCATGACCTGTACAAAATGATGAGGTTACACATGAACACAAAGGGGACCAATATCCTTGTGGGTAGGTTTGCTAGAACTGTTGGAGGTGGATTTGAATCAATCAAGCAGGGGGGTGGGAAACTGAGTGATAGGGCTGAGGATAGGGCAGTTGGTATACAAACAGAGATGATGTGTAGTGAGGCTGTCAGGCAGTACAGGTGGATGATAGGAAAAAATGAATTCAGTGGGAAGAATTGCATTGTAACAGAGACAAAATTGAAAAGGGTGATGAATACAGTAATGAACGTGTTATATTTGATTATTGCATTATTCCGCATAAGGTCAATGATCTTGTACTGCACTTAGAGATTGCCAGGTATGACATTGTGGGCACCACTGAGTTATGGCTGAAAGAAGATTATAGTTGAAAGTTCAGCATCCAAGGATATGCATTGTATCAAAAGGACAGGCAGGTCGGCAGAGGGGCTGGGGTGGCTCTGTTGTAAAAAATGAAATCAAATCCTGAGGAAGAAGTGACGTAGAATTGGAAGATATAGAATCATTGTGGGTAGAAGTAAGGAAATACAAGGGTAAAAAGACACTGCTGGGTGTTACATACAGGACTTTTAACAGTAGCTAGGATGTGGGCTGCAAAGTCCAATGTCAAAAGGGCAATGTTATGATAGTCATGGGAAATTTCAATATGCAGGTAGATTGGGAAAATCAGGTAGGTACTGATTTTAGATCCCAAGAGGAAGAATTTTTAGAATGCCTATGAGATAACATTTCAGAGCAGTTGGTGTTTGAATCTACCAGGGGATCAGCTATTCTGGGTTGGTTGTTATGTAATGAACCAGATTTGTTTAGAGCTTAAGGTAAAGGAACTCTTAGGAAACAGTGAGCGTATTATGATAGAATTTGCCCTGCACTTTGAGATGGAGAAGATAACGTCAGATGTATCAGTATTACAGTGGAGTAAAGGGAATTACAGAGGAATGAGAGGAGAGCTAGCCAAAACTGATTGCAAGGATGCACTAGAAGGGATGTCAACAGACCAGCAATGCCTGGAGTTTCTGGGAGCAATCTGGAAAGCACAGGATAGGTACATTCCAACGAAGAATAAGTATCCTAAAAGGAGAATGATGCAACCGTGGTTGACAAAGGAAGTCAAAACCAACATAAAAGCAAAAGAGAGGGCATATAATAGAGCAAAAATTGATGGAAAATTAGAGGATTGAGAATTTTTTAAAAACCAATAGAAGGCAACAAAAAAGCAACAAGGAGGGAAAAGATGAAATATGAAGGTAAGCTAGGCAGCAATATCAAACAGGATACCAGAAGTTTTTTTCATATATACAGAGTAAAAGTGTCACGGTCCGGATCAAGGTCCCTTTAAATTTAGCTTGTTTATGTTACGATCCGGACCGTTGATTCCCTGTTTTCCCGTATCCCTCGACTTTGGTGATTAGAGGCAATTAACACTCAGCTGAACCGGTAGTTTATAGTCTCCGGCTTTCAG